>NC_049198.1:0-600000 GCF_009769625.2 Cygnus olor | reverse complement strand
TCCTTTGGCAGCTGGCAGAAAGGCTTATCCGTAGGGAGGGCTGGATGGCGAGCGTCGCAGGATGCCCCCTGCCTCAGCCACAAGCACGCGACTCGGGGGCTGCTCTGCAGGAGCTGCTTCAGGGTACGGCTACAGCCTGCAGCCACCTGGTGACAAGGAGCGCATTTAAACCATACTGCATGCTCACCAAGCCTCCACTCATTCTTGCCCTAGAGTGCAATAAATTGGCCTACCCCATCTATTATTTATTATTCTGTATTAATGATGGAAGTATATTACAATAGTACTTAGAGGCCCTTGTCAGAGATCCCACACTGAGATCGGTGTCGCAGTATTGCACAGAAAAAACAGTCCCTGCCCTGCAGGATTTACAGCCCAATTTCAGCTATCCAGCAGATTTACAAGAGGTTTGACACAAATAGCTTGAGACCCGCTACATGCCGGAAAGCAATATAAAAGAACAAAGTCCCAAAATCCATTCATCTTTTCTTCTCAAATAGCTGAAGGATGCAAGTCCTGGGTATGGAAAGGTGTTCTTTCTGTGGCAGAGCTACGGGAGAAAAATTAGGCGGAGTACCAAGAAAAACATTCCCGGCAGGAAACATCAGGGTGTGGGATGGCTTCTTAGGGCGCTGCAAGAGTCCGTGTACCTGGACACAGGGGCTGGTGGTGGTGAGGACCTTGCCTTTGCAGGATGGCTGCTGTGGGTGAGCAGAGGGCCTTTTCCAGCGACGGCCGATCTCTGCAAGAGCAGAATTAGCGCTTTGCACCGCGCTGCTCGTCTGTGCGCATCTTCTGTTCTCCTAGATAAGTGCCTTCAGAGGGTGTTCACGGCGGTGAAAAAATGAAGAGGGTTTAGCGTGTGTGTGTAGCAGATGGGAATAAGCAGATAAATGTGCGCTGGCTGCACACCCTAACAATGTGATTATTTGCATCTTCATTCAAATTGTTTCTTGTTACATAATGATTTTGTACACAGTGGAGTACTTAACCTAATTTGTATTGATCTCAATTGCTTTCATTTGTGCATACTTAATTCAGAGAGGTAATCAAATTGATTTTTGAGGCCTAGTTTTTAAGAGATTGTAGTAACGCAGATATAGAAGAGGTTGCTTTAAGTGAATCATATCAAAAGAAAAACGTTTTAAACCTTTGGAAAACATTTTGATGGTCATTTCATTGCGTTCGGTGTAACTAGCATAATTAAATTTCCTTCACATTGAGTTCTCTCTAAAATCAAATTGAGAAACATTTTTTAGTTCCATCAGACAGATAACTTGGTTTAGTTGACTTTGTACTACACCCATCTGAAACGGCATGCGAGCGATCAATATTCATGGCTTATCTTTACAAACAATAGAGAGAAATGACTTATTGTGGGTTAAACGAATGTTGTTCTCTACTTGGCTCCTTCTTGACATTTGTTTATTGGTTTCACAGTTCCGGAGTCACTGTTGCCACTAAAGTAAAAACATCATAAAAACGGTGACTATCTGAGGGTGTGGGTTACCTTGAGAAACTGCAGGGAATTAAATTTAGAGGTGGTGAAGACAAAGAGAACCTCTTTGCAGTAAAAGCAGACCACAAAGTATGGCTCTGAGAAAATTTCGGATGGCTGCATCATCCTCCAAGATTTCTGGTGAAAACCTCCTTGCCTGGTTGGTTTGCAGTCAGAGGTACCTGCGGGCGACATCAGGTTTCTCTCGGGGTTTTGTTTGGATTAGAAGCAGAACTTGCACTGTGTTTGTGTTCCATGGGACACGAGTCACACGAGCTGGTTCGCTGACCTGTTTCCAGTATCCCAAGCAAGCTGGTGCCTACTCTTCCTCCTCCTCCTCCTCCGCAGCCACCTCCGGGTGCTGGTGACCCCCATCCCCTCATGTCCCAGCCTGTCCCCCCCGAGCACCAGGCTGCGTGGGGCAGTGAAGAGGAGCCGAGGGAGGACGGAGCATCCCTGCCCGGGCTGTTTGGGGCACAGTTTGGGTGAACGCTGCTGCAGTGCTGCCCGTCGCAGCGGTGAGGCCCATGTCAGTCAATTTTTGCCTACACGTGGCAAAAGCAGCTTCTATAAAAAGGACTGGACTATCTGAGCATGCATAAATAGCTCACAGAAACTATTACCGCATACAAGAACGCGCAGCGCTGCTCCTGGGCTTTGTGAGGCCGGTGCCGCGTGCTGCAAATTGATTGCTCTGAGCTGCACGTATTTCAGCCATTAGCGACGGGGCCAGCTGGACATCTTTCAGCAAGAAAAAGTGTCATGAGAAAATGCCAAGCCGTCTGCTGTAAAACGCTGTGCTCGTCAGGCTTCCCGGCCGGGGGGCTGACGCGGGCGGGGGTCCCACCACGCAGGGCTGCCTGCGGCCGGGCTGCTCCTGGCGCCGCGACCACCGCAGCTTTGGGGACGGGCGGTCTCGGCACAGGGCGGCAAGGGATGCACATGGGCATAAATCTCTCTTTTCTAACAGCTTTACTCAGCAGTAGTAATGGCACAGTAGAATCCACTGCCATTTGCTAACAGTTGCCATATATTCATTTTTAATGACCAGAGTTAAATTTCACAATACTTCAGTCAGTACAAACCCAAGTTTTAAAGACAATAGTTATCAGCTGCAATGCTTCTAAGTATTTGCCAGGATTTATAGCTATCCGTAATGCAGGGGCTGGCTGGGTTCCTCCCTTCTGAGGAAGAAAATGGAAAATAAGAGTTCTTGTTGCAGAAAATAAGAATATTTTTGCGGACAAATGAACTATCGGTAGAATCGCTCAATTTAATGACGGCCTGCGGCCAGCCTGGCCTGTAGGTGAGGCCTAGCCAGGGATGCTGTTCTTCGGCCTCTGGAATCACAGCTGGGACACGCTAATCTCCGGAGCTTTCAGCTCGCTCATGAAGGTTTTTATGTGGGAAGCCGTCAGTGTCTCGTGGTGACGGCTTTGGCCCTTGCAAGTGTTCGGCACCAGCACAGTGGGGTTCAGGGTTTGCCAGGGGAAGCCCCCCAGGCACGGCTGCAGGAAAGGGGAGCATCAGTTTGGGGACATTTGTCTGTCCTTGTTATGCTTTTAGCAAAACTGTGGGGAGGGGGAAGTTACATTACTGAAAAAGTGTCATTTCAGAGTTCCCGCTATCTAGCGTGAGGGATTGGATTAAAAGATAAATGGATTTTCCATTTATCTTTGCCTGAATGATAAATTCTGTCCCAACTTCCGACCAGTGGAGATGTGAGAATACCTAGCGGTGGTGCTGCTGTGAATGCCTCTTGTACGTGCGCCAGCCACAAAGGGTCCATCAAAATGTGAGCTATTGCCGATGGGCTCTGACTGGACATATGAGTCTCACAATACCATTCTGCTCTTTTACTGTGAAAATGACCTCCTAAAGCCACGGGGAGCTGTGAAAAATCACACAGTGTAGAATTCCAAACAAGTTATAAATGTTATTATTATTACTTACAGTTTTACCATCATCACAAATGTTTCTGCCTGCAAGTTCAGTTATTGAGATATTGTTGTAAAAGGAATACCAGCAATTGAAGCAAACTTATTATTGCTCTTGCTAAGAAGCAGACCATTTGTAAAATTTTGCCTCACACATTCAGTTCAGAATGCAGCTCCAAAGTACGGAGCCGTGGCGGAATCGTGCTCCCCGGGCTGCCGAACAGAACGTGGCTGGGGAATGCTAAACGCTCGCGCAGAGCAGTGGAGGTGGGGGAACAGCTGCTGTGGCTGCTAACCAACAGCCACGACGGGCTGCTTCTGCTCTTGTTTCCCGGGGATCTAGCCAAATATTTCAGCACATGCTTAACCTCGGGCTTGCACACATGCTGATCAAAAGTCAATAGAGCATCTTGCGTATTTAAAGGTGAACATCTAAATATTTATCTTCGTGGAAACTTATTTAACAGTGAGAACGGTGGAGGTTTTGGGGCATTCTCCAGTTATCTCCTGATGCCTCACCTGACTGACCTCCCGCCTCCCTACGCTTGCGCTGGGTGCTGGGGTTTTGAACCTGTCAGCAATACCTCACCCCGTGAGCACAGCACCTCGCTGGCTGAAAGCAGTGTGTTTTCACATTCCCGTAGCTTTAGCTGCAGGATTACTGAGGACAGACTGTGCCTCCTGGGGGGCATGACACGAAGGGCCCACTTCGGCAGTGGGATGTCGTGTCCCTACACCCCTGCTAGGGCCTTTTGAATCAATAGATTTCCCCGCAAGTAAAAATTAGGTGAGGCAGTACTGAATCTGTTTCCGAGCTCTTTCTGTGTTGTTTCTGTGTAAAGCATCTTTACTCCAGCATGGACAAAAGGGATGAATCTTCTTCCTTCACAGTTATGGCTTTCAATTATTGTTAATTATCCGTTTTCTTCCATAGAATATATCCAGTATTAACTGCAGTTAATAAATCAAATTGCTCTTAGAATCAAGATGGCTGCTTCCTTTCCTTCTACTATTAAAACGTTTCTCTTTCTGCAGGCAGGTTTCCTGGGTAATAACTTTATTTTATTAGAGTGCTCGCTCCGTTTTTCTCTTCTGATAAATGCATGTCAAGGAAAAACATTTGCCTTTATGGTTCCTTTTCAAGAGCAAACTTAACAGTTCAAGGAAAGTATTTACTGAATGCATTGAAAAGCACATACCTTTGCATTATTTATCATGAGATACCAATAACTGTAATACGCAGAGTATCTCTGGACATAAATTAGTGATGTTAGGAACCACTGGAATCCTCCCTGTGTCCCGGAACCTATTAGGACCTGCAGCACAAGGGTAGGTGCTCGTCACCTCCCCACTGCCCAGGGCTCAGACAAAAGGCTCGATGAAATGCCGAATGCAAAGATCCAGCCCCTCCAAACTAAAATCTGCTTTTTCATCTCCGACGTGCAGTAAAACATTATCTGTGGAGGGTATTATCTGGTAGCTCAGAGGTGCAGATAGCTTTGAGGGAACAAAGGAGCCAGGAGGAGCAGGGGGAGGAGAGGGGGCTTGCAGCGAGAGAAGCAGAGCATCCCAACCGGGGGTGGCTGGGGACGGGGACCGGAGCGATGGGGACAGCTGCCTGGGACAGCGGGCAGCAGGGCGCACCGTGCGCAGGAGGGGGAGCCAGGACCGGGGGAGCTTTGCTGCCTGGGGCGTGAAGAGCCACAGACCTCCCTGGTTGTCCTGCAGGAGTTTCCCTGAGAGCGCCATGGCTCTGACGCACTGCTTGGGGTGCAGCACTAGTGCCCAAACCTCGTTCAGAAGGATTACATCCTCCAGATGTTCCTCTCTCTCTGCCAGTCAATTGAAAACCATCTCAGTTTTAAGTACTATCTTTGAGGATTTCAGATTTGATCTCCGACAGAAACCCAGATGTGTCAGGAAGGGCTCAGCCCTGTTTATTCCCATGGAGCTACCTTCACTTTGAGGCCAGCTGATCTCCGGCAAAGGCAGATGTCCCTGAAAGGGTACCCAAGGGTCTGGAGCCCACTGGCTGGGGCTGAGGTGTGTGGCGCTAAGCACTCTGCGCCCCAGGCTTGTCGTGCTTCTCTACAGTTCATGCTCCTGCCACCCGTGCTGCAGCAAGGTTGGCCGAGTCCCTGGTCTGCAGGCAGAGATCCCGAATCCTCCCCAGACTCTTCCTGCCTTCGGGCTTGTTGCCACCAGAGGTGCAAGCCAGCCGCGGATGCAGTCACAGGTTCACCCTGGGCTCATCCGCTGCTGCTGCCACCCCTCGCTCCCCACAGTTCCCAGCACAGCGTGTGCTGGTGCTGCTGCAGCTGGCGGCTCCCCTCCTGGGGATGCTCACGAATGACAAGGAACTCACAGTCTTGGACCATATCTTCTGGAGGCATCCTCCTTTTATGTTTTGGCCAATCTGGTCCTTTTGGAGTGGCCCTGACTTCCCTCTTAGGCAGCTCCACTGCAGCCACCTGGATTTCACAGCTGAAAGTAGGTGCAAAATCAGGCTCAGGTTCAGGCTCAGTCAAAACAACAAAAATAGTCCAGCTTCCTGCAGAAATACTGTGAAATGCTGCCACATGCACAGAGTGAAGCTGGTCAGTATAGCCCGTTACATACTCAGCTCAGTCAGGCTTTCTGTAGTGTCATACCCAGGCACACAGCAATGTATACAGCCCTGCCTTCAGGTTAACTGCAGACATTTCCAGAGCCTGAGCATTACTTTTTGGACCAGGTTCTCACTTCACACATCAGAGTTGCAGAATTATTTAATACGTCTGCTTAAAAATCTGCCCACTTACCAATTCACTCTACTTACTGTGTCCCAGCACATTACCTAACCATGTCAACATATGGATTTTTTTTTATCTTGTTGCCTCGCATAGACAGCCTTATCAGTCTATTTTTAAATCTGGATGTGCTGTGGCAGTGGTATTGGTTTCAGCACTTGATGTTCTCCCTGTGCTAATAAATACGGATCAGCTATTAATACCGATTTTTCTGAGGCCCATTAGCATCGTTTGGCACAGCGAGCGTCGGACCGTCGGACAGGTGCTGGCGCGGGTGCTCCCAGCTGCCTTTGCCCTTCGCCCTGCGCTGCAGCCTGGGGTGCAGCTGGCCCCCAGCCCCATGCCGTGGCTGCAGGCACCTCGCCGGAGCTGTGTGATGTGCCAGAAGGAGCCTGGGGACAGAGAGAAATGGGGAACAGAGCGCAGGGATGGGGACACCACTGGGAGCAGCGCTGGGGCTAAAGGAGAGGGGAAGAGCCAGGCGTGCCTGGTGGGGTGCCCTGTGAGGTGTGACCGTGCCATGTCACGTAACGCAGTGCCTGTTTCAGCAATGCTTCCAAGCTTGTTTGTGAAAAATGGAATAATTGCTGCTTAAGGATCTGCTGTGATGGAGAGGACGGCGCTGCTGGCAGGCGTGGCGGTGCTGCTCCTGATCCCGGCGTGGCGGTGTGCGGTGCCCCAGGGCAGGGGAAGGTGTGGAAGGGCAGCGTTTCCTCCTCTCTTCCCGGCTGCCCTGCAGTGAGATTATGTGACGTGCAGGTGCTGCCTGCCAGATCAAAGATGCAGGATCTACTCCAAAGCTCATCTCCTAACAGATGTCCGAGAAGTGCCCCCAGTTCTCCCCCAGCCTCCAGGAACACCCCAGAGCAAAGAAGGGCAGGGAGAGCCAGCAGGGGAGGGGGGCTGCTCTGCCTGCCCCAGCTGGGCTCGGTGTCAGCCCTGGCGGCCCCCAGGCAGCTGGGTCGCTCCCATCCTCCTGGTGGGGGAACCACGCTTGACATAACGAACGTCAGCCTGGAAAACATGGGGGGGTCCTCCTCACAGGGGGAAGCAGGGCAGCCCGGCAGGGCATCTCGAGCAGAAGAGCTTGGGGCCTTTGGAGGCTAACCAGGCTCAGTGTATCAGCACACGCTGTTGGCAGAGCCAAAGCCCCCCTTCGGCTGCCGGTGCTGCATCCCTCAGACCATGCCAGTGAAAGCCAAAACTCTCTGCTTGCCCTCAGCCTGGCAGCTAGAGCCGCGGGGACAGGCGGCTGTACCCGCAGGGCTGCAGCACAGCACCGCGGAGCCTGCGACCTGCCCCTCTAACCACAGTCTTCTCCTTTCCTCATTTCTGAGGCCTAATGACTTGATACAAGTTGTGTTTGGAAGCTAACTTAATCCACATAAACCTGCACTAATTCACCATTAAAGGTGCAGCACGCTGCTGCCAGTCAGAGCACTTTTCAGATTAGTGAACAAAGAGGTAAAAAGAGACCGCGTCGGCAAGTGGGCTGTGCAGACGGGGCCTCGATTCGCGCTGCACAGCCCCGGCACGCCGCCTGCCTCAGCAGCTCTCCTTCCAACAGCAGCTGCTGCAGTCAGGGGCGAAAACAACAGATACACTGGTAAATGATTAAAAAAGTAGCCGCAGAGGTCTGCTTCTGGAGGCAACAAACAAACAAAAGGCCCAGCTGGGTGGTGGGCAGGATTTGTGTTGTGTGTGGGTTTCCCCCAGCTGTGGTCACGGCAAGCTGCTGCCCTGAGAGCTTTGACCGGGGCATGCTCTGGGCTGTGCAAAGAAATAGGAATCCTTTCCGAACCTCGTTGTCGTGGAGGGGACCCAGGCCTCCTTCTGCAGATGGAGGAGGTGGATGCACCGACTGTCCCAAAACATGACAAAATGTTCATTCTGAATGCGCCAACAGCAGCTTCCAGTGGTATTGCCTCAGTGCACGGGTCTGCTGTAGAAATTACCCGGGTGGTGCAGTTTGCGTTGTGGAACGGAGGCCTGTACAGTTTCCTTAAGAAATAATTATCTGGAGTTGTTACATGTGTGGTACATCGGAAGTATCCACAGATAATTGATCTTTTTCTTGGCTGTTGTGAAAAGAAAAGGATGTGCTTTGTGTTTTCCTTCCTAGATTGAATTCAGAGAAATTATTTTTTTTTATCCTAACATTGCCATGTGTTTCTCAGATTTTTGCTTCATAAAAAGTGTGGAAAAAAAAAAACAAAATTCCTCACTGTGCAGAAATCTGAATCTGGGGCTGTGTCAGGTGTGTGGACGGTAAGCACGCAGGGGTGAGCTCTGTGAAGGGCTGGAGACCCAGTGCCCAAATGCCTCATAGTCAGGTGCCATCCCTAATCCTTGGTTTTGGCGTGCGAGCAGAGGCACGAGCGCGCCGCCCCTGAAATTCACGTCCGCACCCCCGGTGCCGCTTGCAGAGCACTCTTGTGGAGCGTAGCTCTCGGCCGCGCGTGATGCTCCCGAAGGATGAGCCGCAGGGACTGGGTCCGCGACCGGCCTGCAGCAGGCGCCGGAAGGCTCACGGGTGCTTGGCTTCCTCGGTGCCGGGGGTCGGGCTCGCTGGCATTTCGCACGTGCTGACCCTTTCTTTCTCTCTGTCTCCTGCCAACCCCTCCCCAAGCATGCAAACGCAAAGAGCAGGAGCCGAACAAAGAAAGGAACAACTCCCAGAAGAAATCTCGTCTGGTTTTCACTGACCTCCAGCGCCGAACGCTTTTCGCCATCTTCAAGGAGAACAAGCGCCCGTCCAAAGAAATGCAGATCACCATCTCCCAGCAGCTGGGCCTGGAGCTCACCACGGTCAGCAACTTCTTCATGAACGCGAGGCGGCGCAGCCTGGAGAAGTGGCAGGACGATCTGAGCACCGGGGGCTCCTCCTCGGCCCCCAGCACTTGTACCAAAGCGTGACCGGGAGCGGCCGGCGCGGCGGAGCCACCGAGCGAGCGGATGCGCGGCGGGGCCCTTCACTGGTGACTTAAAGCACAATCCTCCCGGAAACTCGTCCCAGCCTAGCTGCAAACAGAGGACACTTTTTACGGCTTTTAGTCAGTTTTAGAAGGCGCAAGTGAAAAATTAACCTCTTTCTATGTAATACTATGCTCAGGACAGGCTAAGCAGGTCTGAAGGAAGAGAGCCGTTCGTGAGGCAAGTTTCTCCTGAGCCCCAAGCCCCGGCTGGCGGGCGCTGCGCAGCCCGGTGCCGCACCGCCGTGCAGCACCGCCGCGCGAGAACGGAGCACAAAGTCTGACACGGAGACGCTAAAGAGTCCAAGAACCTGTTTTTAAATCTCAGGCATGGTTTTGTTAAGTGTTCTAGGGAAAAAAAAAAAAAAGATCAAATTTACAGGTTTCTCTTTTTTTTTTAGTTTCTTTGATTTAATCAGTGAGTATAGCTTGATCTTGGATCAGAAAAATTCAATTCACTTGAGCTCAAAGTATCAAGCACAAAGACAATAGCTATAGAAATAGGTACGATTCTGGACTCACTACAGCTGTTATTTTGAGATGCATTCTAATTTACAAAGTTGATAGTGAAAAAGTATGTGACTACACAAGTCTCAAGCACAGTTTGCAGTTTGTCACAAATTCTGTGTTTGTACATAATGCAGATGCACACTCAGGAGGTCAATTTAACTGCTACAGTACATGGAGCAAACACAATGTTTTGAAAGATCTAGATATTTTTAGGTCATTAATAAGCCCTTTTCAGTTACCAGGAATCTAGTTTCTCCTTTGTAGTCTCATTGTTACTGAGAAGTATTTAGCGTTCAGTGTATTTTTGTTCATTTTTTTGAAAATCCTTATGGGAATTTTATGGTACTTTCAAGCAGGAAAAAAAAAAAACAAACAACCACAAACAAGCCCTTCAAATGTCATTGAGCATGTTAGATGTGCTGCATATGACTTAAATATGCCATTTAAGCCCATTACATTTTAAGTTCTTTTCATCCACCAGTCCGCCAAAGCTGACGAGAACACAGCACACCAAAGAGACAGGATTTCTGCAAGCCAAAGATATTTGTAACTCACCGTTTTCTTTTCGTCATCGTTAGCGTGGTCGTTCTTTTAGAGATCAGAAAGCCTCACAAATGCCAACCCGTTTATAAATCTCTCACGGTCATTTGCTGTACAATTGAGCAGAAAGTGAGCGCTGACAAAAACATGTGAGCAAAGTCCCGAACGGCGCGGCGGAGCTATCACAGCCACCTCGCTGCAGCCACAGCAGTCTTCGAGTAGCAAACGCGATCCTCGCCGCCGGAGCGGTCACGGTCACTCGATGTGCGTCCTTACCAGTGAATGGCCCCTTCGGAGCACGGCCCCGTGTTCGAAAGCAAGCCAAACGCTGTCATGCTTCTTTAGAGACACTTGAGACTTTTTTTATGTACTACTTAATCGAAACCAAAGAAACGTTTTCTGCACCTACTTCTTCTGCAACAAACTGTTCCATTTAAAAATAAAATAAAAATAAAAAAACAAGGAAGCACGTCAGGAAGCGAACAAGTAACACACTGTGTTTTGACAGACATCTTGGACATTTTAGGAAGCAGATTTCAAAGAAAGGGTTGACAAGAACAAAAACAAAGTAAAGCCAGTATATGATTGCTGCTTCATTTGACAACTCAGTAATCTTAAAGTTGAAGATTGTCTTTAATTTGTGCCTATGCAGTTTTTTTCAAAAGAACAAGGAACAGAGCAACCAAAACCTCAACAGCTACAATACCAAAGATGAGGATTCTCACAACTGTTTTTTCAGTTCATTATCTCCTCTTGCACGACTGAAATGCGTATAGCACCATTGATCTGTGGAAAGGTAATCAATTCCGTTTCTTTGAGCAACACAAAGGGTGGGTTTATTTATGTTTTTCCTGTTTCTACCCCACATGGAATCTCTCCAGGAGTTGCATGAACTCCAAGTGTAAGATGTTGGGATACTAAACTGAGACATCTGCTCTAGCTGGAGCCACGTACAAAAAATGTGTCAGTTGGATATTACTTGTTTTGTCAGATAGAGTTGATCTCTTGTATGTTTAGAGCTTTGAACACCCATCCTTCTCTATGTGAAAACAGTTGAAATACCTATATACCCTCTTCCTCATTCCCAGGGATAAAACTTGCAATATATGTACTGATTTATTTCATTGTAAGTGCTGAGCACCGTTACAGCCTGGCTTATTATGATCAGACCCTGATCTGAACCGTAACTGAGTTTCAGCAATTCATATGGCAAATCAGTAATTTGTTTTGACATATTATGTTGTCCCAGTCACGATGATGCAAATCATGACATGCAAACCAAGTTCAGAGCTATGCCCAGTGTATTATTTTGTTCCATCTCCACATTTAAATGAAAGCTCTTTTTTTAATTGCTTTGCAAAACTGCTGCAGTCATTTTCCATTTTTTACTTTAGAAAAAAAAATCAAAACACCTTGTCTGCTCAGGACAGGAAAGTTTTCTGAGAAGTAAATTTGGGATCCTCACAGCAGCTAAACTGACAACACATACCAGCTCTGGGAATTAAAAGTTCCTTAAACACAGATTTCCCAGACTGATCGAATGGGATTCCAAAAAGCCTCCTAATCAGGCATGGAATAAAGTTGGAAAAAAGACGGTTCAGGTCTGGGCTGGTGCATGCTGCCTCCAGGCGTGAGTTCGTCAGCACACAGCAGGGCGAGGGCCCGGCCGAGGGGCTGTGGTCAGATTCACTTTTACCCTTGTTCACATCTCACGGGGCCCATGCCACCTGGCCTCTACATACACATTGTGAGCGTGGCATTGACCTCATGGGAAATTTCTCATTCTGAAAGTTTTTTACTGCATTTCGTAGCAGCATTGTGCAATGCTGTTTTTCGGTTTACTTTTCTCTCATTCCATTCCATAATGCCTTGGTAACCGTACAAAGAATGGACACAGCACGGGTTAAAAACCCAGAACACCATTTCCTACCTTCACTGTAGCTCACTGCAATTGCAAGGCAGAGAAGTGTATCTCGGAAGAGACAAGTCTCGGGCGTCACATCAGGAGCGTGCTTGACAGCCGGCATCCCTGCCGCAGAGCAGAGGGACTTGGGGTTCACTTCACATTAGGAACAGCCACAGGCTGGCAGATTTGGCCTCTTGAGTACCACATGCCTTAGAGGCAAAGAGGAGCATGTCCTGTTCTCATGGAGTTTATGAACAAAAACCTGTTCTTTTTATTTCATTTTAGAGTTCGTACCAATAGCTGTGACAAAGTACAGATCAAATACTGAATTATATATATAAAAAAAAAGTATCTTCAATGAAATTATTAATTATCTCCAAACTGTGGAAGTTCTTGTTATGCAATATTATGACTTAAATTCTTGCCTTGATCTTTCAAATGTTGATCTGCAGTCTCACACTGGAAGCAACATAATTGTGCTGACTGAGTAGTACTGAGGATGATGTTACTGCCCATACAACAGTATTTGTTTAGTGAAGTGTGTGAGCCTTCTCTGTGCTGGGGATTGCAAATATAACAGTGCCCATGTTTCCTTCGTATTTCTCAAAATTCATTTTCATCTGAATACGTGAAAATGCCATTGCATTTTTTTATCCCTGCAACTTTCATGGCCCTATGTTGTCTTCCATTTCACTGTCAACCATTGTAGGCATTTATGTAGCAGCTGACTCAGAAGAGGAGTGGCGATAAAATATGCTGTGGGTAGATATATTTGTATGTACACACATACAATATATACTATATTCTGTTCATACTTAAAAAAACACAAAACTCAGATATGTTGCGTTTATATACCATATATTTATGAATCTATATAGCTGTGTAATGTAACTTGTTCCTTTCATTTATTCTGATACGAGAGACCAGTTTGTACAGACAGTATCCCAGCATCTTCCTTACTGTGAACTTGGAGTTACTATCATGGGCACATCCAAGATGAATTCAACTTTCAAGAAACCCTGCATATTATTTAATCACCTGTGAAGGAACAAAGAATGTGCTTGATTACTTCGGTTGAATAGCTTTATTCTGGATCTCTCTTAACTAAAGCTAAATCCAAAGACCTGAGAAGGACTAAACCAGCAAACTACTCTCAATCCTGCATGAGGGAATAGGGATCACCTCTTCCAAAACAAAACACGGTAATGATATGGTATTGGAAAGGGTGCGTTAGCTTTGGAAAAAAAACAAACAAACAATGTTTTTCTTGCTTGTCACAATACGTACGTATTTTTTAAGACACAAGGAAACTTTATACTTGGCCTCCTTTATATTTATTAAGGGGAATTTTTATTGTTTAATTTTTTTTAAAATGCAAAGTTTAAAATGGTTTTATTTTTCTTCCAGACACTTGTGGGTTTTAACCCAATATATTATCTATCAGTAATGTAATTTATTTAGTTTAGTCTTAAAGTAGGTCCTGAAATCTCCGTTCAGTCTAAATCCCACCGAGTTTCATTTTATTTTTAAAGTTCAATGGGAGTTTTACCTGAAGACAGACTACAGGATCAGGGTCAAATGTTAGTTATTCAAAACTATTTAATTCAACCGTTTATTAATTTGGGGTTAATTTTGCTTATTTATCCATTTTACTGTTTTAGTGCATCAGAGATGCAAGCCTGTGTTAGTAAATACACTTAAAAGTTAGTTTTGCTTCATAAAGCAACCAAGTTCTGTTACAGACAGGAGGAAAATAACAAGTTACATAAAACAGGATTTTAATTTTAGCGTCTTCTTTTAATTGATTTTAATTGTTAAATATAAAATTTTAAATTATTTAAGTTAATCTCTTCCCATGTGATTAGAAAGTGCAACATACCTTTATTATGGCACATAAAGTCTTCGTAATATAATTTATTTATTTAACTTATTCATCATCACCTAAAGATGCCCTTGTATAGTTTTTATTTTTTATTTAGAATTACCTTTAAAGCACTACAGATGTTTTTCTGTCAGAAAACAGAGCAAATTTTGAGGACAAGCAATGAATATTCAACCTGAAACTGTGCATTCAGAAACAATAGGAGGAAAAGACACTGAGATGCTTTGCCTGAACTTTGTGGCTTCTTAAACCTTAAGCTGGGGGAAAAATAATACATGCCAAGCAAAAAGAGAGAAACCCTTAAACTAGCTGCTTCCAAGAATGAACTTCTGTGTGTGTAAAAAAGAGAAAAAAAGAAAAAAAAAGGAAAAAAGAAAAAAAGAAAAAACCTTTCTATTTCTAGTGAGAACCAAAGAGGCTACCTCACTGACTTTTTCCATTTGTAATTTTAATCGTGTTGATGATACCAAAGATACCAAAGATTTCTTTCTCTGTGCGGTCTGCATTTTGCTTGTGCTCTTTTATAGTTTTAACTTTTCTCTCCTACATACAGTAATGTACAGCTGCAACCCAGATACCCCAAAGAAATACTTCTTGTGGAAGCTGCTAATTCCGATGATGCAATTTTCTGTGTTTACCTTATGCTTTTCTGCCAGCCAAAAATGTCTGAGGCTGAGCAGAGCAGGCTCGGCGCCGTGAAGCCCTCGCACACCTGCCCCACTCACCGAATCCCAGTGGCCGGAGCACTTGTGTTGGCCTGGAGATGGATCAGGGTCGCGTTCAGCAGCTGAGTCCTTGGTGAAAGGTTGCTGCCCGTTGTGCACAGAGGTCCTGCTGAGGTGTCTGTGGGTCTGCTCTGGCAGCAGCAGCAGGACTAGATCAGGGCTGATGTGATGCTGGAAGGCAATGCAAGCGGCTGGTCCAGCAGCCCCAGGCTAGCAAAGCCACTGTGGACAGCCAGCCCAAAGGGGTAGGATTTGTCTACCGAGTTCTGGCCAGCTGGAAAATAAGCATCAATTCCGTGCTCAGACAGAGCCCCAGGCACTGGGAGGAGCAGCTCCTGTCTATTCTTTGACCTCCTGTAGGTGCCAGCAGCTGGGAAGGGGGGATGCTCAGGGAGGATGCTTGCTTTCATGCTATCAAGGGCACATTGTTTTCCCTCAGCACAGAGCAGGGATGTGGAAAGCAGCCCCGCCGTGGCCCAAGGCACCCAGAACACCCCACAGGCTCCCTTCTGCCCGGCTTCCCCAGCTGTGGCCGCCTCACATCTCTCCCAGGCTGTGTGCGTGGGTCGGCAGCGGCTCGGCTCCGTGCCGAAATGGTTCCCTGCACCCTGCCTGGGCACTGCCCGCCGGGCGTGGGCCCCGTGGTGCCTCCGGCTCAGGCCAGGGGGGAGGCAGCGGGTTCCTGGCCAGCCCCGGAGGCTCTGCAAACAGCTGCTCGCTCCTGCGCACATTGCTGTTGTTGTCGTTTACAGTTTTCAGCTGAAAATCAATTAATTATTTTTCTCAAGTTAGCCATGAAACAAAGACACATTAAGCTCCATTAGTATCATATTCCTAAATGATTACTTAAAAGTTGGCTGTTGGGGAATAAGTGGTGCCCTTTGCTGTTTGTCTCCTTGATCCTGTTGATAGGATTGAATGCGCCGCCCTGGGAGCGAGGCGCGGCTGGCTCTCCACGTGGCTTATTCCTCCACACGGCCCTGCGCCAGCCCTTCCGCTGCGGGCACGGCCGGCTCCTCGCTAAAAGCGAGAAGAAGGTCTGCATGGGGTGGCAGATAGGCTAAAAAGAGAAAAAAGACACTCATCCGGATGCCAGGCACAGAGTTTTGGCTGAGCTGGAAAGCCGGCTTGCAACCCCTGGCGCTGCCTGGCCTCGCAGCAGGGCCGCGCGAGGAGAGGAGGCCACGCAGGGGAGGCCGGTGGCGGCGCAGGGCCCCGCGGCAGGAGGCAGGCGTCGGGGGAGGCTCCAGCCCTTCACCAAGCACTCGGCGCGAGCAACGCGGTTTGGGCCCCCACCGACAAATTGCCCACGGCTCAACACAAAAGCTCCGCTTTAATTAAATGTTGCCTTTTGTTTCCTAGTTCACTTTTTTTTAAGTCTGTATTGGAAAAGATAGGGACTTGACAAGTGTGCTTTTTATATCTCTCTCTATATATATTCCTTCAGTAAAAAGCTATAATGACTCTCAGGATGCCTTCTTGGTGTGGCAGAGATGAGCGATTCCCTGTGCTCGGCAACACCCCCGTGCCGTGCCCTCTGCCACCTCACCGTAAGGATCAGTGACGGGCTGGACACAGAAAATACTCAGAATTGGCAGGCTCCTCTACAGCGATTGCATTTCTTACCAGACCCATGCTTCACTTGCAAAGTGTGACATTACCACGGGACGAGTGCCTTGCTTGAACCAAAGCAACGATTTTGCCAGTCTAGACCTCTCTGTGCTTTTTTTTATTCTTCCTGTGAATACCTCAGCTTCAACTGGGCCGCCATATCGTACCTGGTGGGCTTATTGTACTGTGGTGCTTTGCAATGCAACCCTGCAAAGAACAAACTTGTAATAATACCAAAGGCTCTTTTCCTCCTCTCCTCTCCTCTCCTCTCCTCTCCTCTCCTCTCCTCTCCTCTCCTCTCCTCTCCTCTCCTCTCCTCTCCTCTCCTCTCCTCTCCTCTCCTCTCCTCTCCTCTCCTCTCTTTTTCCCTTTTCTCCTCTTTCTCTCCCGCTTCTCTCCATCTCTGTCTCCCTCTCCCTCTCCCTGCCCTCACCTCTCCTCCTTTTCTATTTCTTCATGGTTCCAAAGCTTTAATATAAACCTGGGCATGTTGGCAACGCAGACCGTGCAATCCCTTACCGAATTTTCTCAGATATACCTCATAGATAATAGTTGTTTAGAGTAATGTTATTATAGCGTATGTAATAAATTATTCACTGTTTCTTTTTGGTAACTGTGATTTAAAAAAAAAAAAAAAAGCTTTATACGTTTTAGGTTGTGCTTTTGTAATAGACAAAAAGGTGCGCTTAAAAATGTATGTCAGTCTTTCTTCCCGTTGGATTTTTTTTGTTTGTTTATTATGGATTGAGGAAAAGTTGCAGAATGAGCCCAAAGTTTACAGTTTCATATTTTGCTGAAGAAACAATCTGTGTTAATTTGCTCTGTTGAAAAAAAAAAAAGGAAAAAAGAAAAAAAAAAAGATTATTTTCTACATTTGTGCTACTTGGTCTGAACAGCTAATTGTTCTGTGTTACGGTGTAGTTTTATAATTAGCAGCTGCCAATCAGTGCTATCATTTTTATGCATGAGGCAAAAAACTTAGCAGTGTGATGCATCGTGGTTCTTAATGGCAACTTCTTTTCTTGAATTTGAAAATAGATCTTTTGGTTTAATGGTATTTATTTATGCATGGGAGCCTGTTATCTGTTAGCAGTTGTGGAGCAGTCGTGTATACATTTAAACTGCGAAAACATGCACAGTTTCGCCTCATACAATTACGTACCGATAAATACTGGTGTTTAGATCAATTCTGAGCTATCTGTGCTTTGAACGCATCCGACTCAAATTGAATCCCAGCTAAACTAAACTTTTATCTGAGCAGAATCTGGCCACCTGGCGGTCCTTCCCCGCCAATTCGGTTTATGAGTCGGCCGCTTGAAAATCCGCCTCTTACTGACACCGGAGCCAGCTGTGCATTTTTTCCCAAGACAAGGAGTTCCTTTGGCTTTATGGCACAGACCTGGGGCTGGCTCACCCTGCGCTCGGTGCCCCCCGTGCCGTGGACGAAGTCAGTGCTCAGCGGTAGCAGACCTCACGGCGCGAGTGGGGTATCGTTCACCACCGCTTACCACCCTTCGCTCCGGGTTAATATTTATTACCGTGGTTTATGCCCCGTTTGAGTTACCCCTCATGTCATTAACTAGTTTTGCTCTCAAGAGCCCCTGGTTTTACAATACTGGCAAATTTATTGTCCCTTATATCCAGGCCCAGCCTCAGACTTTTAATGTAACCCTGATTCACGGATCATGCTAAGCATAAAGCCAAATCAACTACTGAGTACACTTTACTTTGCGTAGAAGAGTGCAACTTAGGGAACGGGAAGTAAAAAAGTCGCAGTCTTCTACCGAGACATCTGAAGTTAACGTCCATAGAGTGTTTATATTGTCTGTCATTAAGGATATACTAGAGATGTGCTTTCATTAGTGCAAAGAAACATATTTTTATTTGGCCTTATAAAGTAGATTGTGATAATGAAAGCTTTGTAATATAGTCCGTTTATTTTTTTTTCTTATTTATCTGCCAAAGACAGTAATGGATACAAGAATTTTAAATAGTTTTTTTGGTAAGACAGTTAATGATTGTAATAGTGTTTAATCTTCCAAAAAGCTTTATATGTTCTTCCGCAATAAGCAGAATCGATACTTGTTTCAGTAAACTCAACTCATGCTAACAGATCCCCAAGACTACTCATACACAATGTGGTCTTCATAGTATCTCCACGTTAAGTTCACACGCATTTTGCAATCCAAAGGAAACAAGGGGTATGTGAGACGATGACAATGTTCACTACTGTGCTCAACAGTAGATTGTCCAGCTTACCAAAATTTTCCAAGGTACTTGTATTATGAAAGTTAACGTATATTTTATTATGCCATTTTATGTCATTTTTTAACTTTGTGGAAGGTGATATGTTGAACTGAGTGTAAGCTGAGTTTTTCAGACAAATAAAGTAGCTAAAGAGTGAATGTTATTTTATCATTAAAGGGTTTTTACTCAATGATTTGTGCCAATAGATGTCCTTTATCTTAATGACAAGTATTACATTGTTTTCAAATTTTTATTTATAGCTATTGATGTAAAAACCACACACACATATTATTTGCCAAAGTTCAATAAAGGAGGAAAACAACGCTTTTGCTTCCTTGTGCGATGACCCGTTTCTCTTCTTTGCAGGTGCCTTCTCAGTGAGCAGCCGCTCGCCCGCAGCCCGGTGCTGCTCCCCACCACGCGGCGCCAGGCCGGCCGTGGCCCGGGGGTGCAGCAGGGTGAAACAGAGCCGGGCAGTCAGATAACACAGGGCCACATCCCCAGAATGAAACACTGCACATCAGATTAGGACAAGTATGAGCAAAAAGTATTTGGGAAAAAAAAACGGCACCTTCATCTGTGAATGCAGCTCATGTAGCTAATGCCGGATATGGATTATAATGGAATAGGGAAAAAACAGGGCATGAGGAAAAGCAACTTAATTATCCCGCAGATGATTTCTCAAGTGGACAGTTTTGCAAACCTCCACTCCCAGACCTCATCTTGCAAAGATTTTCCAGTGCATTAACCTTTACTCCTCCTGTTTATCACGTGTGGTACAATGCAGCCACATTGACTTCAGTGCCACCGCCCCGAGGTCTTCACAGGACAGGGAACTGGGGCTTTAGCATATGAGTATTTAAGGGCTTTTGTAAGGAAAAACTGATGTAAAATGAAACGGAGCACCACACTGCTATCTGGCAGCTCCATAGCTCTTGAGAAGGAGGCGATGGCACAGCTTTGCTGCAGAGGCTGGAAGGGGGATGAGCGCGACCGCCCACTGGTCGGTTCCCACCGAAAGGCTCCCCAGAGACAGAGGGTGAGGCACCAGCTTAGCGGCCGTGCTTCGGAGGGGAAGCAGCAGGAACTCGGCCACGGTCTTTGCTGTGCTGTTACTCTGATGCCAGGCCCAGGTGCTCCACGGTTCCCTCCAGGCATTTTGATTCTTGGCATTGGTTTGGGGAGGGGAGCTGATCTGTGGGCTTTACAGATGGGAAAAGCATTGTCAACTGCATTTGTAAGCAGAGCTTGGTTATTTGTGCACAAAACCATCTCTCAGCTTGGTCATGAGGCATCAGGCCATGCTCAGAAAGGTTTAGCACCTGTGAGGGCCACATGTCCTTCAGAGAAAGCACCTGGCATCAATCCCAGAAGGAACTGGGCTGCTGCCCAGGTCACAGGGCAAACCAGCTAAAGGAGGAATGAACAAAGACAGAGGTCACCAACCCCATCTTTTTTTGTCCTTCCCCTTTTCCAATGGCCTCTGGTTTTCCCAAGAAAAATAACAACAACAATAAAAGAAAGCCTCAGTCAGTGGTAAGTTGCTGTCTACATTATAGCAGTCAAGATGTTTGCTCAAGAACAAATCAGTTATATTTAGGTAAATAATGGAATTACATAATGCAGTGCATCTTAAATTACCATAAAATGAAGTAAGTTATCCCCTGCCCTTCCCTGCAGCAGCACCACCAGCAGTGGCAGGAGGCTCCTCGAGCTGAAATTTCACGCGTAGAGCATATAACAGGCTTGCAGTTCATTTCACTCCAGCTATGGACAAGTCTTTCTTGTGTAACCCCACAATAAGTAGCTCAAACGCAAAAGTAAATGAACAAGGAAAAGCACTTCCCTACATTTATGCCTTTAAACAAACAAACAGAACACCCCACAACATAAGGATGGCCCTTCCCTCCCTTCACCTTTTGGCTGCACTGAAGACCATTCCAAGCATCTTTCCTCGCCTTCCCCTCCCCAGCAGCACCCACCAGCAGCGGTCACCCTGGCACAGCTGGGGCTGCTGGGGGAGGCTGCATTACTGCCAGGCGTTGGGGTTTCACACAGCCCAAACCAGGACACGGGGGAGCCCCACGTCCTGTCCCCGTGCAAGCACCACGACCCGCACACAGGCAGCCCAGTGGTGTCACGGCAGCCTATGTCGGTAAAGGGGCACCCTGGGTTTTATTATTTCGCTTCTAACCTTAGCACTGATTTTTAACCTTGTGGTTAATGGAATCACAGAAGAATTCATTTTCATGCTCATTCTCTTCATATCCCTCTCCTGATGCTGTGAGCCAGTCTGCCATTAATTAAATTTATGCTGCTTCATTTAACTTCACTGAGCAGCTACCGGTGCAAATAAAAGCAGACCTGCATCTTCAGCAGTTTATTTCAAAGAGCTCAGATCGGTGCTTTTGAAGTCTCCTTCCACCTTCACCTCCCAGCTCTGGGGAGCCCAAGCACCCCAGGAAAGGGGAGGAACTGAGCTGGGCTGGCGGCCGCAGCATCTTGCAGCACGGCGCTCCCTCGGGGACGGCAGCCTTCCTGTGCCCTCTCCCATGCCACACTTCCATCATACATAACCATCAATTGGTCATCCATACACACAGAAAATCAAAGTCACAACTAACCAAACATCAAATGCCCATTTTCCTCAGCCCCGGCGTGCTGCCCTGCTGTACGTGACCCCCCTGCAGCCCTCCCTGCTGGGCCATTGGGAACAGCAGCGGCCCGAGCAGATCCCTGCGGCAGGTTATTTCTCCCAGTGTGGCCCCAAAAAGGCTCACCCACACCACTGACACAGCGAGGCACAACCCTGCCCTGTGCTTGCAAAAAGCTGTCAGTGGTGTTGGCCGCAGCTGCTGCACTGCCCAAAGTGGGATGTTGCTTTGTAGTTGTTGACGCGCGGCACTTTAAACCTCTTGCCAAATGCCCAACCCCTTTGGTAATTCAGCTGAGTGTCGGGAAGGTATTTTCATATTTTCTGTGTCATCAAAATGGCACCATCATTTTCCCATTCCAGTGTTTGCTCTACAGTGCTGGATTCTTTATCTCTGTATTTCTATCATTAAGTTATAGCACTATAAATCCTGCAATTAATGTCAAATAAAGGGCTTTAATTCACCTGCGGTGGATCACAGCTTGTCCATCCTCCACACTCAAGTAAATGTGCCCAGTGCTTCCTCGGAAGGCACGCTATTCACTCTTACCCAAAGCTGCCAATAAACAATGATGCTTTGGCACCTCCAGGTTCGATGACTGACTACTGAGTGAGGTCGGTATTTCTCCTGGTGGATTTGTTCACACACCCACACCACACTCAGGTGGGGCACAGGTCAGGCCATCCAGGCATCCCGAGCAGCGCGGTGCAGGCGTGCCCCAGGCGCAGACGGCAGCGGGGTCCGAGGGGTGCCCCAGGTGCCAGCGCCCCGGGGAGTGGCTGGGTGAGGGCAAGAACACTTTGCCAGCAAAAAGAGAGAAAATAGAAGTGATTATGGCGAAACTAACGCAGTCCGCGGTAGGTCATTTCCATTTCACTTGCAGGACCATTCCCCTGGGAGTGCATTTTCCAGGCACTTAGCAGGGGCCACATCTGGAATACGGAAGCAGGACCATTTCATTAAGCTGACAAAAAGCTGAAAGATGACCTGAGCACACGGCAGCTGCAGTGCTGTGCCTCTGCGGCACGCCACTTGCCTTCAGCTGGGGGGCTCACTGCAAATGCTTCAGCGGCAGAAAACCCCCCTGGCAAAGGGATGCCCGCGGCACTGCCTGGGGGCCGTGGGCTGTGCCCATGCACCCTGCAGCAAGCGCTGGGAGCCACTGAGCCACGAAGGCAGGGCGGCCCAGGCAGCCACGCTATGGAGCTGCCGGGATGCTGAGCGCTGCCTGCGTGGGACCAGGACCCCCGCCCCGTTTTGGGGCACAGCGAGGGCAGAGAAGCAGCCGGTATCAGCTGCACTGCTTCCTGCCCTCGTCTGCATCACAACACGGCAGTACTGCACGGGAAATGTTGCAGCAACCCCAACCCTGTTGGGATGTGACCACCGAGAGCCAGTTAGCGGCGGTGTGCTGGGGTTGCCCTCCTCTCCAGGCGTGCACCTGCAGGTATTTTAGAGCCACAGCGAAGGAGGGCTGGGGAAGTGGCCGGTCTGGAGTGGTTTTTGCAGAAATCCATGCTTCCCAGTGACCGGTAAGTTTAACCGAAGAGCCTTATAGAAACTTGGAGCCCTGCGCTCCAAGCCCTGCTCAGGCTGGGGCAGCTGCAGAGCTGCTCAGGGCCGCATGCAGCCGGGTTTGGACACCTACCAAGGACGGTGATTAAGCAGAATGGCCAGGAGCAAAACCACTCATGATGGACAGTGTGGAGGGCCCCGCGGGCAGCAGCGGGACTGTCGGTGCCCAGGTGGAAACGGCCAGCGCCAAGTGCACACACACATGTGGAGGAGAGGGAAAGGAGAAGGGCTCTGCCTGCCACCAGACATGCCCACTGGAAAAAGCCTTCCAGGCTCAGCACAGATAAAACCTCCACGGGTGACCCAAGGGTCCATCTCAGCACAGTGTAATGGCAGGAAGCCATAATATATTAAAACAGTAGATTAAAACAAACAAGGGCATTTTGGATCAGATTACACATCACTTTCCTCACGTCTGACAACAGAAGAAATCAAAGGCAGTAAAAGACAATCGTAGACCATAATGGTCTAATAACTCTGCGATAAAAGTACTTGTGGGAGTATGCTGCGACTAGCTCAGCACCGTCCTCGGGATGCAGAGTGAGCCTTGAAATCCACAGCGGTATACTCAAGAGCATTACAGCTTAAGTGCTCGTTTAAGACTTCCTTGAAAATGCAACATGCTCACTTGAAAAACGTAATTAGGCCTCAATTGCGGGTGATGTTCACACGTTATGGATCATCCTTAAAAATGACAGGAAAAGGATGACTGAGGGCTCTGGGTTCTGCATTACAGCTCCCTCCCCGCCTTCCCAGGGGAAAACAACGCCTGGGCTCAGCCCGCACCAGTTCCCGCTGCTGGTGGCCCCCCCATTGGTGACCCTCCCATTAGTGACCCCCCTGTCGGTGACCCCCCCGCCGGGTGGCGTGAAAGGGGCCAGGCAGCCCCCCGCAGGTCACTCTGCGAGGTTCTGCTTGCCATCCCAGGTCTGATCCCGGACAATTTCACAAACACCCAGACGTTTTCCCAAGCTTTGAAGTGCCAGCTGCTATTAAAGTACTTCTTCCATCCTCTAGCACCTCTCTCACAAGATCCAACGTAAACCCCGAACAGTGTCCAAGCCCTGAAGTCCCCGCAGGGCAGCTTGCTGTCAGCTCGAGGCAGAACTCAAGGAGAGGTTCCTTTCCCCAGGGTCTGCTGCTGCTCCTCTGTGTCACACTGGGATATTCAGGCCCTGTGCCTGGACACCGCACAGCAGCTGCGATTCTTCCAAAGCTGTGCCAGACGCTGCTTGGAGCAGCACAGGTTTTTGCACTTAACTGAGAGGTTGCAGTCTCCCTTTTCAGTGGTTTCAGACTACTGGGGTGCCAGTGACCAAGTAACTTATAGAGACTCCTTTTCGCACCCAGGCTCTGTTCTGCTACCAGAGGGACAACGAACAGCCTTCTCCCGGGGTCAGACAACCGCAGCAGCTCCCCTGTGCGTTACAAACCCCCCACGCCCTGGCAGCACACACCATGCCGCCAGCTCAGCACCTGCCGGGTGAGCGGCAGTGGATTAGCGCTCCCTCCATCCATCACTGAAGATCACCTCGCCCTAAGCAGGCTCGAGTCGATTCCCTTTTATTTCCAATAATCCCTGGGCAGACCCTGGTGTTCCTCAGGCGAGCTTTCAGTTCCACCAGCCGCCAGACAGGGCGGTGGCAATGCTAGGGCTCTGCGAAAGAGCGAGCCTGACGCAGGCCATTTGCACACCACTTCCCCTCAGTACTGAAGCGCGTATTTCCTCACGTTCCTGAAGCAGCGAGGAATAAAAAAAGCATGCTCCCATTGCTTCCACATGACACACGCCGTGTTCCCCGCCTGTCTCGGCGCATGGCGGGGGCGAGCGCACAAACCCTGACTAAACCACGACTGCTGGGAGGGAGGCCCAGGGCTTGGAAGTAAAGCAGGTCTGTTATTTACTGCAAGACATTTACAAACTCCTCAGGTAAGTGCCCTCAGTCAGGTGCAGGCTGCATGCCCCTGGCCCTGACTGACTGCAGCATTCTCAAATCCTCACAGGTAGCGGCTCTGCTGCCAGCCCCACGGGGGCATTTCTCTTTCTGCCACTGTCTCAGGTTTTTGTTGCCCCCAGAGAGAGTAAATGTGTCTTTGCACACGCTCCAAGGTGCCCTGGGAGCCCCCCCATCAATCAGCACATGGCAGCACCGGCCCTCAGTGCTCCATGGCCGGGTTCCAGCAGGGCACCAGGAGGGAGCAGTGGCTGCGGCCTGCGGGTGCTGAGCAAGCCCCAGCACCCCTGCACGCTGCTCCGCTTCGGGACAGTGCTTAGAGCAAAGTGTCTTCGGAACTCATACAGGAAACAGCTCAGCTGAGAAATTCCATGGACAGTGAATTTACCAGAGGGAAGAAGGGAAGCGCAGCCACCCGCTCTTCCTTGTTCCCATCTCCTTCCATCCATTCCTCTCCCTCCCGTCAAATCTAGTAGTGAGAGCTCACTAATGGATCAGCTTAAGTATACAACAACTCTCATCACTGTTCTAAAAAATAATCAATCAAGCACTTAATTTTTAACATAAGAAATAATCTGCCTGGAGACTGTTAATACATAACTAAATAAATTAACAATTGCAGGTGGGATTCAAAACGAACGCAGAGCTTCATTCTCCATCTTCTTGAGCTTGCTGTACAGAAAGCATGCAAAAGCCACGTTTTAACAAGAAGCAGACTAATGTTAATTAAATTGCTCACCATCTCCAACCTTGTCGTTCCCCATGTCGCTGGATCTTGGCACGAGGAAGCTGTCACACCTGCATCTCTCCTACATCCCCTCCCGCATCCCGCTGCGTCACCTGGCGCTGTGCCAGGCACTCAGCAAGAGGTGGCAAAAGGAGGGACAGCGGGGGCAACACTGCCCACCCTGCCCTCTGGGAACCGTCTCAGGTGCCGTTATACCCCCGCAAAGCCAAACGTTATACCCCAAAAGCCAAACGGATTGACCCAGCATGGCTTGTCCACATCAGCACATACCTCGGGACAAGAGGAGCAGACCAGCGCATCTCACAGGTGCCAGGGCCTTACATCTTCGGGGATTCTACTCCCAGTAACAGCAACTCCCTGATGCCTTGGACCAAGCAGTCGAAGAGGACAAAGCTGTCTCAGAGGCAGACGGCCCGCAGTTGGAGCATGCTTGGTGCACAGGGATCCCCTCCCAAGAGCAGCAGGCAGAGCGCCACCCCTCAGCTCTGCTGGGGGAACAGCTTCACGGGCTGCGACGGATCCTGCCGAACGCTGCCCCGTGCCTGCTGGTGGGTGTTTGCCTTGGTGCAGAGACAAGGAAATGAACAGAGGACATCAAGCACGTCATAAAGGGCTGCACTCGAGACACACGGCTCAGTTCCTTCTTCCAAAAACCTTTAATTGAAATTCCAACTTCATGGTAAACGGTACACAGCAAGATTATACAAATTGTTAATTACATTAAATGGAAGTCCTTGTTCAATCTGAAATACATTTGTAGGACTAAAAGCAAGTATTTGTACACATCTGGTATTAAAAAATAAAAGGGATTTCTCTCTCCTTTGCATCTTATACTTCATATTGATTTCCAGCTCTCTTGTTGTGACAGAAAGGGAACATAAAGCGAGCTTCTAAATATTCCTAGGAAAATCTTGGCCCCACTGACCTCAACTGCAACATCTGCTTCTCCATGGCAAGTGGGAGCGTAGCCCGCTGACATTATTCACACGCCTTTTAACATTACAGCACCGCTTTTGGAAGCTATCACATTTTCTAAAATGCGGCCAGTACTGAGGAAGATTTTATTAAACTCCAAAAGAGAAAAACTCCAACTAAAAAAGGGAAAAAAAAAAAAAGCAAAACTGCAGACTTAAATCAGGAGGACAGTCTCACCACGAGCAAATGCTTCACAACACTCCATTTGCAAGCACCTTTCCTTCCCCACCTCTTTCCTGAGGATAACCAGACTCAGGCCACAGCTCCGCAGCACCAGGTCAGCTTCTCGCTCCCCAGCTGCACCAGCTGTGTGCCAGCCCACACCACGAGCTGCAGGAAGACCAAGCAGCCTGGGCTGGGACAGGGTCCCCACCACCCCCCCGAAGCCCCCAGTGCCCATGTCAGCCAGCTCAGCTCTCCCAGCAGAGGGCTCGGGTACCCTGAGCGCTACCTCAACACATCGCTGGGGCTCACTTCCAACCGGGAGAGCTTTTTGTCAAGGCAAATGTAAATGATAAACAACTGCAAATAAAGTACTGCAAAAGGAGAATAATTGATAATGAAAAAGATCAGACCAGATTTCTGTCAGAAGACTACAGTCTCTCAGACGCTGACACTTCCACGCACTCAAATAATTCAGTCAGAGCAAAGTGCTCAGGGTCTGACAGGACTGCATCCCGAGTCACTAGCACCAAATGTTCAAAGTCTGCCAGAGGGGAAAACTGAATGCATAACTGGAGGATTAAGCCCGCAGACTCCCAAATGCAGCAGCTACAGAGCACCACAGGGTGCTACCAGGAAGGCACACATGGATGGGATTCACCTCTCCTCGCGCCAGGCGTGCAGGGCAGCGCGCCACCGGGGCTAGCGCACCGTGCCCCCTCCGCAGCCCAGGGGCAGCAGCGGGGCGGAACTCACCCAGCCCTCTGTGAACATCCACTTCGAGGGGAGATGAATCATTTCTTAGAAGCGCTTATGAAAAAACATCTTTTGACCACAAATAGTACCTAGGAGACCAGCTCAGATGTTGACATCAGGATTGGAAGCATCTAAGTAAGGTCAGACGAATTCCACTGTCAGTTAACGTAGTGGGAAATGCTCCCAAACATCAAACCCAGCATCAGAAGATTTCAACGGCAGCAGAATTCCCACTGTTGCCAGTCTCTCTGGTTTCTTTTTTAAAATTGAATTTTTAAATGCCAGGGGAAGAAACCGATTCCTATTAAAAATAATAGTGGAGCTGCTAGTTAACTTGCTCAGATAGCTTTTCAACAGGCTTTTGATGCTGCTCTAAGACAAAATAATCTGCATTAAATAACAGGAGAGTGATATCACAATAAACTATTCAGCAAAATGAAAAACCCCACCAACTCTATGAGATGAGAGACATCTGCTAAAAGCTAGAAAATTAAGTGATTTCTGCATTATGGTCTAATAGCAACAATTGCTAAAGATGCTTAGTAATTATCTCACTTGTGGTTAGCATACTAAAAAGTGCATTTTAAATACCTTTTATTACTGGGGACAAAAGTAATGCCTCATAATTAGTGCCAGCTAATATTTTCAGTACTCTCTCCAGTATGGAAATAAAAAGCTAATCTATATTTATAGCATTGCAATGATCACATAAAGTTAACCTTCAGTTTCCAGCTGCAGACACTGAAATGTGCTGGTGGCAACCTGGGTCTGGAGGTCACAATAACCTTCAGCTGGTAGGAAAGAGGCATGAGTGGGAAGATTTTACAAAACAGACTGTTTGCCACTCACCCATAAGCATCAAGCAGAGAAGTGGGAACGGAGAAAAGTTCATCCAACGGGAGACATAAGGGATTTGCTCCCCACGCATACTGCTGACATTGTTAGTCCTTTGGCATTGATTCAAAGCCTTTCCATAAAAATGTCACCCCTTCATACACAATAACACTACCTACTCCGCCTGAGAAAGGGCAGGAATCAGCTTCGCATTCCCTTTTCCTGCTGCGGCAGCGAGCAGAGACCATGAGCTGAGCAAGAAAGGCAGAACGGAGACACAAACTCCCTGCAGCACTGATATGGGCACTCGGGTACTCTCCATGCCAAGACTGACTGAGCTGAAAGACTTGAAGGCAACCAAAGGTCTTGGAGAGAGAGCTTTGGCTAGGTAGTGTCTTGTGGTCACGCTACTGGTCCTACTCAACACTCAAAAACCCAGTGTCTACTCGTGTCCACAAAAGGGGAAAAATTCCCCTACAGATTCTCCCACTCTTTGAAAACCATACACCTCTGCTAGTCGGGGAGCACTACAAACACAGCAAGGTTCTGGAAGTCAAAGCCCAAGGCAGGGAGCACACAGTGGCACGTCCTTGGCATCTGCAGAGCTGCCCCTGCGCCTCCCTGCCCTGAGAAGAAGCACAGGTACAAAGGGTGGAGGAAGACTTTTTTCTGCTACAGCAACAAGGGGGCAGCAGTAACACAGGCAGTTCTGGCACTGAAGGAGTTTGATTCTGTCTCACCATAATCACATTCGGAAGCTGCTGGATGGCAGTGAAGACTTTTCAGTCGACCCTCAAGACGTATTGGGCTGTGGGCCCTACCGAGGTAGGAGACCAGGATTTACATCACTCCATGGCAGTACCTGGCCCACTGGCTGACCAACACGGCATCCATTCATTTCTTTAATACCCCATGTTTAATTCCTTTAACATAAAATAGAACAAGATAAATCTCTGTTATACCAACAGAGGCCAGTTTTCTTTTTAATCAACCCCACTGTTGAAGACCAGAAGTTCAAACTCTTCACGCCTCAGTTACATACACAAGTAAACTTGTCTGAGCAGCAGGGCACCTGCTTCTCAAACCTCATGATTAGCTGAATCATCAATTTACAGAAAACAACCTGCATTGCCAAAGAACTGGCGTTTCAGTGCAAGTTAAGTGAAGTAAACATTTACATCCATGAAGGTGAGAGCTAGACTAATACTCATATGGCTCTGTCCCTGCAAACACTCACAGCTTTGTGGCTCCTCCATCCCAGGAGGGAGGCCCCCGTGGGGAGGACCAGTGACTGAGGTGCTGCACTGCTTCTACCCTAAGCTACTTCAGGTGCCGAGATCAGGCATGCTGTGTGGTGACAGCCTCTGAAAAAAGTCCCCTCCCATCCCAAGACCAGCCTGGATGCCAGTCCTGGTGCTGACAGCGAAGGGATACTGCCCTCAAAAGGCTCCTCACACTCCACAAAGCTACCACCACCAAGGTGGATTCAGCACCCGAACTCCTGCCAAAACAAGCAAGAAGTGTAGACGGGTTACGAGTTCATTAACTCCAGGCTCACGATGGGTGCCAGAAATGTAACAGACAAAACATGGCTTCTGACAAAGGTATGTGTAAGCACACAGCTGTCAGCACGAGGGGCAGCCTGCTCTCCTCTCTGCACTCAGGCATCTGCAACGTGAACTACTCCTGATTTATCATCTCACTCTTAAATAACAGCATCAATTAAGCTAGATCAATCGTACCTCTGTAAGTCCATAGATACCCACAAATACCACAGCACTGTGACACAGTAGAAAGCAAAGAGCAGATCTATAAACCTTCTGGAGAACAAGCCTGACTAAATTTCCTTAACCAAACAGAGAAAGCCCTTTTTAATAATAATAACAAAGTCACTTTGCTGAGAAGACAGATGAACCAATATGTTTCAACACATGCTGCTGATGGTTGCTAGATTTGAAACATACACACTTTGTTTCAACTGCGCAGGTTCTTCGGCATCGCCCAAACAGAATTTTGTCTTTCACTGTATGCTTTTCAAGTGCAGGGGCTTTCCTGCAGATGATGAAAGTGTTTTAATCTAGAAAATGTAAACAAGTCTTGTGAGTTCTACTAACCCAGCTAAGCTTTCACAGGAAGTTTCTGGCAGGAAGAAACAAAACAAAACCTTATCTTTATGTTCTAAAAAAAATACACAGATTATTTAAAAAGCATTAGAAGTCACTTGATCTTCGAACCCACCTGAAGAGATCGCTCTCAGAAGAGACAACTGGTGACGATGCTGGTTATGCTATGCCTTGCATAAACAAAACAAAGTAATTGTATGCTTGATCTGGAAAACTGAAATTAATGCACTCGTGAAAAAAAATGCATACAAAGAAATCCCTCCGTAGGGAACAAAAGCCAATTGGTATAAAAGCTTGTTAGGCTTTTCGGTGCATACTCATGCTAAGTCCAACCAGAATCAGATGAGATGAGACCTTTTCACATCTCAGAACACACACCCTTGTTTCCCTACTTTCTACAAACACTTCTCAAACAAAGTAAAACGTAAGAAAAAAAATAAAACAAAAAAGTCAAATTCTCCAAGCTGCTATATGAGGTTAACATCACTGAGACTACCAGCCTGTAAGTACGTAACACAAGAGAGCTGGGTCAAGCAGATTTTCCTTTGCACTGCTTCACCAGGGCAATTTTCCTGCACAACCCAGCCGTGCCATCCCGCACTGCCCATCACAGCTGTTGATTAGTGAAGAAAGCTTTTGTCTCCCTGCAGACAGGATTTACACAGAGCGGACAGCAGAGCGTTAACTGCTTAGAGCAGACTTCATTCGACTGGATGTGTGAACAGACCAAGTCTGCCAGAGCCTGAAAGACAGTTAATTAAAAAACAGAAGTGAGCAAACCTCCTTGCATAAAATCAGAAAATGCTTTAATGTGTCACACAGACTAGTGAGATCGCCAAACTTTGTATCCATCAGATTTCACTCTACTTTTTAAGCACTATCCCCCACTGATTCAGTGGAAAATCCTGTTTCAAAACAGCACTTGCACAGTATCTTAAAATAAGTATTCCATTAAAAGATAACCCTTAATGAATACAAAATTGCTCTTCCTTGTCAAAAGAAACTTTAGAGCTTTTTTTTAAAAAAAGTGGTCAACAAAAACTCTTTGTGGTATACGGATTAAGCACAGATTTCTATTTTTCCTCTTATATGAAAAATACTTCAAAATTACAAAAAGACATCCACGATCTAGTAGGAAACACAGCTGCAAACTTTTATAACTATTGCAGCAAAGGTACCTTAGAGAACAGTGGATTTCCATTCAGCGATTCTGCTCTTCTGATGTTTTCAACTCCGCACTGGACCAAAAACAAGGAGAAAAGTTAAGTCTGCTACATCCTCCTCTAGTTCACCTTCAAAATCCTCCTTTCTACTTCATTCAGAAGCTGCCCCAAAATGAGTGAATGAAATGCAGTATTACTTTCTCAAATATAGCAAAACCAACTATGACGTAAATTTTCATTTCACTGCCAAAAATCTTATGACTTTGTTTTAGCCAGGATAGTAGTGGCTTAGAGTTAAATCCAGAAAGACTCATTCCCACCTGTTTTGTGTTGCTAAAAACTCCCCTGAGTTAAGATTCATTTCTAATTTACAAAAAAAATAATGCCCCAAATTATACTGCAAAGAGCACCTACAAAGCAAAATTTTGAGAGAGGAAAAATAATTTGGGAGCAACGCTATCCAAACAGCTATGAAAACTATAAACTACTTACTTCATTTGCTAAAACCTGGGCATACTCAATATCCAGTTCATAAAGCGTTTCAATGTGGTCACTTGTAAATGCTATTGGGACCAACAACATGTTCTTCTTTCCTCTTTGGCACAGGCCTTTAATGGTCTCATCTGTCTGTGGACCAAGCCAAGGCATTGGCCCAACCTGTAAGAAAAGGAGGAAAAAACACTCAAAAAATCATTCTTAGAAAAAACACCCATGTTTTCCTTAAGCAAGACAACACAGACCAAGTTATATATTTAAGAAGGAGACAACTATCTCTATTTCTCTGCTTTTGACTCTACCTCTCATTTACCCACTAGGTTTTTATGAAGACATACTGTCCCACTGTCCCTCCATTTAAATCCCCTAAAAAGAGAACTTGGGCTGGCCTTAAACGAGACTTGCATTAAAATAAAAATTTAAATGAAGCTCTGCTATTTTTAGTTCAACAAAAGCCTGATCACTAACGCACAGGGATTTACCTGCCTTTTGAAGATGTAAGCATTCAGGATGCAGAAAACCCACCTTAACCCTTATCTACCCATGAAGTATTTGGTGCTGATGTACCATAAGATGCAACTTCAAGAACAAAACAACAATGGCACGGTAGGTGTAATGCTCCTGAGACGTATGGTTACTTGTACTACATAACTCTGGTAAAAATTAAGTTCCTTGTTATTTGCAGTAGTAATAATAAGCAAAAAATAATGCAAGAAGTCTTCATCAAGACTAATGAAGCTTGTCTGGGTTATGTGTATGTCATTATAAAGACTGTCTATTTCACAGTGACAATTTCTGAAAAATTGCTCCAAGACCATCTAAAAGTAACACTTAAAAAAACAATGAGCGCTCTATTCTTCTTTCTGACAGGGGAAGAAAAATATCAAACTGGGTGGTATGAGATCATGGGTTTTCTAACAGACGTATTAAAAATCTGCTTGAAATTGATGCAATATACCCAAAAGGCAAGAAACTATGGATAAAGAGTATCTGGAAAGACTGAATTTGAGTAAAAGACTGGGACTCTATTCCAGCAGAAATACTTGCTGAAAATGGGGTTATGGCACTGTGGGAAGACCACGTGCTCCATCGCCCGAAGTGCCTGGCAGCAGCGGGAGGCGTTGTGGTTCTCGAGCACCTACCTTGGACTGCCAGACCAGCCTGTAGGGGTTGGAGTAGTTCAGCTTCTCCATGACTCTCTGAACAGTAGCTCCCACTTCTTGCGGATACGGATCACCACGGTTCACTACCTTCAAGACACAAACAGCAGACGTTTTCTTCCAGGGAACGTCTGTGCAAACACCCTTTCCTCACCACAGACACAGCCTTTCTCCACTGCCGAGCACCGGGGCAGTGGTGAGGACGTGGTTGGCGGCACCAGGTGGCAGCCCGGCCTCACCAGCACGGTGCAGGCTGGTGGCCGCCCGCAGGCACCACCGCCCCAGCCCACCCTACAGCCTCTGGCCAGGGATGCCCCCAGGGCTCCGCCTGCCGTTCCGGATGAAGTGCCTTCCTGCCTGGCCAAACCTACAGCAAAGCTGCTTTACCACGGCATCTGCTGCTCCTCCTTCCCGTGACAAAGGACAAATTCTTCAATCTTCTTATATAGATATGATTACATCTTGGTAACAGCACTGATTTTTTAAAAAAATGACCAGATTTCACTGCAGTCACTGGTTACTGATAGAGGATTATGCCATTTAGTGCAGCCCTGCAAAGACGCTATTTTCATTCCTCCAGGGAAAGCATTATTAATACTTTCTAGAGGTGAGAAAATACCATTATCGCCCAGGTTTGAGCTGGCAAGTTTATGAGACCATAAAAGCAGCCATATGGAGCCTGACCACCGATCCACCTAACCCAGTGCCCTCCCTTCAGGGGTGGCCAGCGGTGCACATCCAAGCAAATGCAGCAAAGCCACCACAGCTCACATGCCTCGACCTCAGCTCCGTGTCAGCCACAACTCAGCGACTCATCTTTATATTTGTGTGGTTTTACTCTGCAAGTGTGCAAGCCGCACACCCTCCAATTCAGCTTAGCCAGCATGATTCTGGTTAGCAATTACAGGAACAGCCCAACGTAACTCACAGACATGGGGAGCGAGTGAGCTGAGAAAAGGATGACAACATCTTTCCTTTTGTCAGGTGGAAACAGGTCCAGTTCCTTCTGTATGTGATCGGTAAAGCACTGGTCAGAAAGAAAGAGCAAAGACTTGGATCAGGACTCGCTGGAAGGTAACGCACTCGCAAATGACTCATGACAGCAGCTTCCATGTGCCAGGTTGCCTTAAGAACCTCAAAATTCCCATTTCAGTACACGTGGGGCAACGGTGAAGGACAGCACATACTGCAGGGTGTTCAGTATGCAGAATAAACACTGTCCAGTACCAGTACAGCAGAGGCCCCCGTGACCATCCCAGTGGTTTTTGGATGCTGGTAACAAGAAGAAGGAATATAACCAGTGCAACACCACCCTCCTCCCACTTGTGGTTCCCTGCCTCAGAGGGCAGGAGTGCAGCTGCTAGGGCAGGGGCAGAGCACAACTATCCTTCATAGGTGTTTCGCAGAAGGCAAGGAGGATGCCCACGGAGGGCACAGAGTGTACAACAAGAATGGCAGTCCCAGGACAGCGCCGCACGCGGGCATTTCTCCAGGGAACCACACACAGCGCAGGCAGTGCCACTCTCCTGTTCAGCACACCACAAAAATTGCAGAACCCAAGCCAAAAGAGAAGCTCTCTCCAGGGACAAAAATGCCATTTTCTCAGGAAAGGAAGGAGCAAGAAGGTTCCTTGTAACTGCTCCTGCACAGCCATTGCTGTGGCTACAACCACCTCTTTGCTGCCCAGCGAGCTCTGATCTGACAAAGGAGACGTGATCTGTGTGTGTTGACTACAGACCTACTCTGAGCAGGAATTTGGGCTAATGACCTCTAGAGGTCCCTTTCAGCCCAAACTGCTTTAACAACATGACTACACTCCTAGAACAAGGTGTACATGGTGGTCACATTCACACATTATCATGCCAGAACATCTGTTGTGAAATAACCATCCTTCTCCTGCAACTGCATACACAGTAGACAAGACACATTTCATTACCGTAACTAAAATGTACCCTTACACTGAAATATTCCTTTTATTCTTCTCTCTTTTTTTTTTTTTTAGGCAACAGGAAAAATACATAAACACAGTTTAAATCAGCAAATAGGTTCATCTTCTTCTAGGATATTTTATAGCTAAAAAGCTCATAAGCTTTGTTGCAAGCTATGATTAGTAGTCAGTGAGCTTTACTTACTACCACGACTTGTAGTAAGTAAAGTGATTCCTCAGAACATTCCTCTTGCTTACCATCATACAGTGTTTCCACTGGTAGCAAACATTTCTTAAAAAGAAATGGAATAAACATCTGTATTTACTTAGTTCTTTGTTCTTTCGAAATCGGTTGCTAATGCAAACATACCAAGTTTCTCCTACATTAACCAACCTAAGAAAACCCCTGGGAGTGTCCATCAATGTGATAACACAGAAAAGACAATGAGATAGCAGTGAACGAGCACGTCTGACTCTGGGGGGCTGAAGCACACCCATACTGCACAAGCAGAGGACTGCAGCATTCTTCTTGCAGTTGTAAGAGTGCCTTAAGAAGAATATTTCGGGGTACCCCTGTTGTCCCTGGAGGACTCTGTGTCAGACCTGCTCAGTTCACACACCTCGTTCTGACTGCTAACTTCAAAGGCTCTCCTACAAATCCATACCTGAATGAGCAGGGGATGTGTGGGCCATCGGTCAATTATACTCCACTTCATCTTTGGCTTCTCCCCCTTTTTATTATAGTAGCGATAAATAGCATTTAAACTGCTTCCTGAAATACAGGGAATTAACAACATCAGTTTATCCAAGGCATCAGCAACCTGTCGGATGAAAACGGTTTTGTAGCAAGGTGTTGTAATATTTTAAAATGGCATACATTCCAAATGCAACTCCAGATCAGAACTGAGAACATCAGAGGGGAACAATCGTCTCAAAGATCACACAGCGTACAAGAATAACTCGCTAAGCCATTCCTTAACTGAAGAACAGTTATGCAGTTTCCATGGAGAAAGCTTACTCAGTGGTGTTCCTGGGGCTTCAGTTTATATTCTCTTGCAGTAATGACGGTGACAAAGCTACCTTTACCTAAGAAGTTTGTGCCTAAAATTCAGCACTGCAGTAAATACAGAAGAGCTGGAGCTGGCAACGAAGCCAAGGGCTCCTTGTGCAGGAGCCGTGGGCTCTCACCTGTGGTAGAGCAGCTGTACTGCGGGTACTGCGTGAAAGCGATGGCCCGTTCGATGCCATCCCGCTCCATCTCCTCGATCGCCTCTTCCGTCAGAGGGTGCACGTACCGGAAGCCGATGTAGTACTTGTGAGGCGCTGCCAGCCAAAGACAGGAGAAGAAGTTGCAGAAAACAGCATCTAACCGTGACTTTCAGCAACACTGTGCTAACTAACAGGTACGAGGCACAGAACCAGGCGGTTTATTTCACCAAACTGTCAAAATAAACTTGTTGACACTTTCCTGGCTACCTTTCGAAACCACCGTCATACAAACACATCTTTCTTTGGTAAGTATTTGGCTGGTAACTCAGTTTCCCGTTAGCAGTAATTATAAGAGATTTACACTACCTGCAGAAAGCAGCAGTCTCCTGGTTTCAGTTAGTTAGCGGAGGCACGGTCTCTAGGCTGCACAGAGCTCTGATATGTTACTGGGAAAGTTCTGATCTAAAGGATGCACTGGTAAAAGCGTGCCACTAAAAGATGGTGAATGAACATGACTGTGCGCTAACAGACCGCTGGTACACGAGTGCTGCGGTCTTCCTAACAGCACAGCTCACCTCACTGAAATCAGGAGTGGGATGCTTTAAATACCACAACCTAATTAAAATGGCAAAACTTAGGGAAGACAAGGCTTTCTTCATGCTGCCACCCATTCTGGTAAAAGGAAACAAATTGTTTAAGCAGCTTGTTCATTCCAGGAAATGTTATCTAACTAAGCTTTCAAATACAATTGGGCTGTAATTTTGTGTGCCAGCACTTAGATGTTCTGCTCTGCAGTCGTCAGCTTGAGAGGGTCTAATTTTCAAACAGGAAAAGGCACCTCACAGATATCAGCTGCTTACAAGGCAGTGCAAGAAAACCCAACAATTCTACCCCTTTTGTGTTCCAGGTGCCAGCACAGGAGTCATCAAACCACCATCCCTCACACTGGTAAGCCTGCTCTGCTTGCACGTAAGCCCCCAAGGACAGGGGCTTGTTTGGGGCAGGAGATCGGGGTGCTCAGGAAGGGATGCAGGTTCTTCCATTTCTGGTTTGTTTCTGTTTTTCACAGAGATCTTTGTGCCTTTAAGCACTTCAGTTTGGAAGCAATACTTTTCTTTCCAAGGACAACATTTCAGGTTTCTCCATTTTCCACCTCTAACCTTCTGGGTGTCAGCTTTGAGGTTTGTGAGTGCGGTGGTTTGTGTTTGCTTGTTTTTCCTTGATTTTTTGTTTTGTTTTGTTTTAAGTGGAGGACAGAGGCTTCTAGGAGAATAAAACCAAAGTTTCTTTTTCCTGGTTTCCAGGTCACTAGCTCTGAAATACCATTTAACAGGTTTCTGAAGGAAGCAATGTCCTGTGCTTGTTCTGCACTCTATCATAGATTTACGCAGGACTCAAGAAAGCAGGTTTAGCCAACCCCAGTTCTTTGCAGGAGGCAAGAAATCTCCCACCTGGAAGCAGTAGCAAGTAATGACCCACCTTCAGAGCCTGGGGGCCAGTTACCTCTAACATTTTTAAATGACATTGAAAACAAAAATCTGACTAACCAGAGCGAAGACAGTAGGAGTTTAACCTAAGGAAGGACATATCAGGAAAAATTATGACCAACCTGGGAACTTCTTGCAACGCTCTCACAGCGTTATGTTCTGTCCTGGATCACAGGCAGCAAATAACAGGTTTTTGTGTGCACACATGTTCGGTTTGCAGCTACAGTTAGAATCAGGATTACTCTTTCAGGTACACAACAGCTCCTGCTACGAAGAGCTGCCAAACTAAGAAAGCAACATGGTCCCTTCATCCTGTGAGCTTTCATTCTTCTGACGGTAAGGGAATCTCAGCTAAAATACAGCTTGTAAAAATACTAAGAACCTTCGTAACTAAAAACAGTGGAAAAAAGCAAAAGGTGCCACCTTAAAATATAGTTACCCCTGTAAGACATTAGCCTATTTGATGCTAGCACTAAACAAACAGAAATGGATTTTCCTGTCACCACATTTGCATGACTTATTCTTACAGACTACTGAGCCCACCCAACTGCATTCATTCAGAGAGGAAGAACTCTTGTTTGTTTCCAGACAGCTGCCTGTGACAATAAAGCTTCATTTTAAAATTATGTTGTTCCCAGATGACATTGGTGAGGCCATTTATTTACTGCTTGATCCTAGTCCCAATGTCAGAGAGTAATGTGTTGAACGTATTCAACAAGTCTACGTATCAGTCGACTGATTTATGTGAACAGGTGAATTTTACAGGTGGATACTGTCTAACTTCAGTTCTCCACCAGCTGCAAATACACAAATAACCGTAACCTCCAGGCCCCCCAGAAGCCCAGATCCAGGTAACAACAGATGCAAAGTGTTTCTTCTTCACTTTGCCTTTCACATGGCACAGGCGCAACCTGCAAGTTACCCATTAACTGGGCTTGGGGCTCCCGAAGCGCTGCCCGTGAACACGACATTCTGACACAACGCTCTCACAATAACCACACGGCTCAGTCTGGATGCACACCTGGTTCAAGCTGTTCTGAAGAAACACAGTACGTGGCATCACTGCAAGGTTACTTGAAAGGCTTAAGGAAATGGTTAGCACATTCGGTATTTAAAATTCTTGCTAGGTTACAAAAAAAAAGAGCCTTTAAAGGACCTCTCAGGTGTAAGGACTGCACAGAGGCAGGCATGACTGTACAAAAACGGCCACCAAACAAAAGTACGTGGGAGTGGTGCGCTGAGAAAAGCAGATAAACTCGGTAAGTTTTATCTTCAGAACCTGTTGCAAGTCTGACCCCTGAGGGGCTGCAGCTGCTACGCACGCTGCTGCCTTTGGTGCCAGAGCAGGATGCAGGCTCCGCTTCAGGCTTTTACTATACTTGAAGGGACTGCCGTTGGAATTAAGTTAGAGAATAGCGTATGTGGGGAAAAACAGATCAAGTATCATCCAAATGAAGGCATCAGTGACGTGTTACATGCTGAATGAATAAGAGAATTCTGGTCCTAGCCTTTCAAGAGCATTACTTTTCAGCTCCAGACATCTTTTTTTTTTTTTTTTAAAAAGAACAACAACAAAACCCCATCTCCTACCTCTATCCCTCTCCTACCCAAATCTGAACTAGGATCCACAAAGACTTAACTAAACTGCTGAGAATCAAGTAACTGACGCATATGGTCTAACATGGAGGGTGACTCCCTGACCCTCCAGCATCAAACCTGCAAAGGTCTTGGAAGCCGAAGGGAAAAGGCAGCTTGCAGCACCACTTGTCATAAAGCTGCTGAGCTGAAGAGAACAGAGAGCTCCCCTCTTTTGCTTCTCGTACTCCAGCAGCTTTTCCAATACAAACGCTTAGTGCTCCTATTGGAATGGCAGGATGAGAAGCATTATCTGCAGCTGACACATTGGTGAGGAACACAGTGGGCAACTCGGTGATCTCGTTAACTCCTTCTACTCTTAAAGCTGGCTTGCTGCTTCAACAAAAAAGCATAATGCCAAGAAGTGCCTTACTGGAACAAAGGTGACCCCCAGACAGCTCGTTTCACACAGACCAACCATCGCATCACTGTTTCTCCTGGCTTGCCAAAGCAGCGATGATTCACTGTGTCTTTTTTCTCTGTCCCACGAGACAACAGAGACAGAAGATCACCACAACCCTCAAGCTGCTGCGCGGACGTCAGTCTGATTTCTAGTGCTGCCACTCACATTTATTAATGCCGTGGTTTTAACGTCATGGTTTTCATTTCATGTAGCAAGAGACTAGCATAAAAGGTACTGCAAGCAAATGACCTATCACCTTCAGAAAGAGGCAGAGGAACAAAGACTTGAATTCATCACAGCTGCTAACTCAGCAACAACACAAGATAAAGTCAAATTCAACTAACAACCTATCTGAAAGCTGTTTAGCTAAACTGCTGCAGATTCCACCATGAATTGCCCACTGCAGTGCATTAGCTTAAGGCTTTGCTAATTTGGGCACTCACAGAAGCTTCTACACAGTTTTGCCATCACGCTGGTGCTCCCAGGCACAGTGGCACAGGGTAACCCATACCTGAGTCACACCTCCCTGCTGCGAGGGAGCAAGGTTCAGGGAGATTCTGTGATCTGCAGAGAGGGGAGGGAGGCTTCGTTCACCTTTCAAGCTCTCTGATAGTCGAGGAAGAACTGGCAAAGGCAGTATCTCCTTCTAGCCATGCCAAACCATTAGGCCTTATCGCCTGCTCGTGTCCTCGGGCGGGGCTCGCTGCTATCACTCACCCAAGCCCTGCAGTGTTCAGCCACAAAACACTATCGTTTCTTCCTCTTCAGGCCCAAAATGGGGCCTTACTGGTGTTAGATCTTTTATCCATTAGTAGCAGCTACAGATTCAGGCAATGTAATTCAGGAAAGAGCTCTGAAGCAACCAATAATTTTGGGGGACATTTCACAGGAACAAAAGGCAGACCTGCAGCTTTGGGGTGCAGTTTCAGACTGCTGATGCCCTCCCATGCAGCCACCAACCCTTTCAGCTCACACTGGCATACCAGACAAATACAAAAGGCATTACAGCATTAACTTCTGGCCTCAGAGCTGGATCGTGCCAGCCAGTCCCCGCACAGCATCCTGCCGAACTGGCCCCGTGCAGGGAAGGGCACGTGCTGGAAGCAGCGGGAGCAGGGAGCGCGGCTCTGTCTCAGCCCCAGCTGCTGGCTGCTGCTGGCGTGCGGAGCTGAACGGCACTGTCCTGCCGTTAGCTACAAGCAGCGGTCACGAGAAGGTGGCCGTGCATTTTACAGCAGGAGATCCCACCCCTCTGTGAAACTCAATAGCATCAGCGTGCAGAACACAACCAACCAGGAAACCCTAGACTGACAGACTTTTTAACTCTGTGGGTGCATTCACACATGTGCAGCCTAAAAGGATCGTCATTCTCACTACACCTCTTCATAAAAGGTACAAAAATTTGAGCTACAGTCACATGAAGTTATACTGCCACTGCCAATGGCCACAAATCTCCATCTCCTTTACCCTAGCAAGAACGCCACTCAGGCTCTTCTCCCATCCCTACCTTATTTACTCACATTATATACTCCCGTTTCCTGTTATCTGGGGTCAACCACTTCTCTTCAGTGTGGGCTTCTTCAGGCTCAAGTAGAGCTTGCAGGACAAGGCATGACACCTTGCACTCAAACACCAACTGCGACTCCTGTCACCTAGCTGTAGCCATCTGAACACTACATACTTTGTCTATTACAGTCATCTAGATTTCTTCCTATAAATCAAAGGAGAGAGAGACAAGGGTACCTTTAGAGGGTGAGCTCCCCCCTTTGATGCAGACGTGGGATATACTGAACCACTCTGTATACGCCCTGCTCTCTCTTCATGAGAGAAGGAAGGAGCAGAGGCCAGATGTCCAATTTCCTGATGGCTGAAGTTACACAAGATGAAACATGCCAGAAGTATCTCAGGTTGGTCATACTGAAGACAACTCAAACTAGTTACCTCAGGCACAGAGGTGGCAGCTGAACCGCAGCATACTGGATCCAGCCTGAGAAGGTGGGTACAGACCTGGCTGTCGGTTTGTGGTGCCACAGCGTTACCGTATGTTGAATGAGTACTGACAGCAATCTGCTGTCTGAAACCAAAGACGTTTGCCAACAGTCACAGAAGTGACTGCAGCACAAAATTGTATCTGCATGTGTGTGAACCCCACATTTTTGCATATGCTGAGTTTTTAAAGAATAAGAACTTCTGCAGTATTTTCATTTTCCTAGCAGGACAGAGGACACTGTTTATGCTCACAATTAAAGCCAAGAAGCAAAAGTTGCTTTACAAGCTCGTGTTTTCAACACATCAGGCCAAACAAGTTTCTAATCACCACGGTAAAGAAGTACCTGTGTGAGGAGACATGCTATCCAGCAGCTTCACCATGCCTTCTCCCTGCACTGCTGTCCACTTCTTGATCGGTGATCCACCTCCAATCCTGCTGTACTGTTCCTGGATCCTCGGTGTGCGGCGTTTAGCGATGAATGGTGCTAATTTACTAAAGCATTCAAAAGGCACACGTGTTAATATCATAACCCCAATCACCCACCCCCACCCCAAAAAAAACCTCTGCTGGAACGGGTTTTCTGTGGCAATCTCCCCAAATTATAAGCAAACCAGCACTGCGTGGCTTGTTTAATGTTACGCTCCGTCACTCTTCCCAAACTTGATAGGTGACAGTAAACCAGAATTTGCAGTTTGAAGAGATTGATCTTGGCACACTTATTTCCAGAAAATTACAATACCGTGTCTTGCACAATCTGGTCCCAAAGACTAAACAGTCCTAAGAAATGCTGATATACATTAAAGTTTAACGCCTGAGCCTGCAGTTAAGACAGAAACACTGCACAATGACCGTAACACAGAAGTTCCCAGTGCTTCTTACTTTTGTACTGGAAGCGTCATTAGATCCCTGTCCAGGAAGAGACGAAGTAAGAAATCATGCACATCATCCAGCCTTTCTGGACCTCCCATGTTTAGCATCAAGATTCCTGTTTTAGGTTTCCTATGGAAGTAAACGATATTTCAAATCCTAGCAACATACTGCTTTTTTTTTTTTTTAATTGCAATTTAATCAGCTTGTCCATCCGCACTTTTCTTTTGCGGCATCCTATTTAAAGTTCATCCTGCTTATGAAAAAAATATGAACGACAAACATGAATAGCCAGAGAACAACTATTTACATGATTTATTTATTTATTTATTTATTAAGTAATCACTTTGCAACACAGAGTTTAACTGGAAATGTGCAGAGAAAATTATTTATCAGCTGAGCGTGGTAAGGGAGGTTATAGGACAGCGCCCACAGAGCCCTCTCAGCTGAACACCCGCTGTGGATACTAACCAAAACAAACTGCACCTTCTGCAGAAAACTGATGAGCTACCCACAGCTCTTTGTCTTCATTACTTTGGAGAGACATCTCGTCACCCAAAGCAGTGAAGGAAGCAAAGAGCCATTCTGCATGCAAAGTAAGTTTGGTTATGGTTTTTCTGTATTATTTTTTTCCCCACAGTGTTTTTTTTTTGGACTAGGTGTGCTACACTGTTCAAAGGATACGAATGGACCAAACCCAGGCACAAGTGGCCAACGATTACCTTCTCCCACAAATGGGGAAGAATCCCTGAAGAAAGTCTGCCAAGCATGCATTCAACACCTGCTGCCTCTCAGCTCCAAAGAGACATCAAGAAAGAGAAAGGGAAGCACCAGAGCTCCACAGCGCACACGTGAGCTACGCCAACCATCTACCTGCACAGCACCCATCACAGGCCATGCTAAACAGGTCGTATGTAAGAGAAACGAGCTGGCTGCTGGACTCATTTAAATGGAGTTTTCCAAGCACTGTTTCATCATTTCTCAGTTTTCGAAAACAGGTAAAGTGCTGACACCGTGCATTTGTTCCACAGCAGGAGAGAAAGGTGGGGGGGGGGGGGGAGGGGAAGAGGTAGATCTACCTAACAAAAAAAAAAGGCTCAAGAGTGAAAAGTTATGTGCTGTAACACCCAGCTCTGGGAACGGATTCCAAGACCAAAACAACGTGCCTTTAGAAAGGCTGAGGCAAACCCGGGAAATTGTGAAACTTGAGCCAGAAAACCTAAGCCACGAGCTGAGACTGAGCCAAAACCCACGCCAGGTGCTTACTATCACCTCCTCCGCCTTAAGCACGCCCGGCGCTGCCCACCCGGAGCCCGATGCCCTCTCCCAGCAGCAGGCTGCTGCACGACCAGCGCTCGCGAGGCCGGCTCCCCTCGGTGCAGCCGGGTGGGTGCCGTGCCGCCGGTCTGTGCGTGGCTGCACACCATGGCTTCCACCCGCGAGGTGGCTTCTGCTCCCCTCCTCCAGGAGGCTGCTGAATAAAACCCAGGAAGCAGAAACCAGAACCCCAAATAACACATCCTACTCGTTGTTCTATTGCTTCTGCACTGCTTCAGCCCTCGCCTCGGCCAGTGCCTCGCCTCACCCCGCAGAGAACAGACGAGGCAATCCTTGTCCCACAGGAGCGGGGCCAGACAGCGCAGTGGCACACGAAGCAGGCCGACCCCCACGACTACCCGTGTCAGGACACGAGCCGTGCTGCTACGCAGGCAAGCTGCACGCTGTACCGCAGAGAGACGGGGGCAGCGGCCACCAGTCACACCCACGCACGCCTCACCGCAAACTCACCGTGCCTCTGGCTGAATCTGGGGCTTCGTGCTCTTGGCCGCCACGGCCGCAGACGCCTGGCCTTGCCATCGGAGGGGGACCCTCAGGGAGCTGCTGCTTTTGACAACTGGAGGAGAGAAAACAACGCGTTGGAAACCTGGCACCAGGCAGGAACCAGATCGCATCAGCTGCGGAAACACTCAGTACCACTGAGCCCTTTGGTGTCTTCTGCCTTAAACGCTGGGTCGTGGAATCAAGGAAAGCACGAGCTTTTGGCTTTCTTTAAATCCAGTGCATACCCACTTAGGTATCAGGCAGTAACCTAAAAACCAACAAACGCCTCCCTAATTTAGGCTCCAATTGTAAGTTCAAAACAACTGCTGGAAACACAAGTACTGGTACAGAGGCACCCGGGCTGACTAAACAGGACGGGTGTCCCTGCACCACCCCTGCAGAGTGCACCAGGCACGCGCCAGGTCTGGGTCTCCAGCAAACGTCCGCAGCGCAGGGCAGCACCCCAGGGCCATGCAGGCGCAGCGCCCCTTCACCGGGATGTGGGATCCGCTCCTTAACAGCGTCCTGAGGGATGCCGAACGCCCTCAGCCTGCCGAAACCAACGACAGCAAAAAGCATCTTGCAAACCCAGCTTCTTACCTGGGGTTAAGAGTGTGCACGTGGGGACGCGGGCAGCTGCAGCGATATAAAGGGCTGCAGCCTAAAGAGCTTCAGCTCCAGCACCCAGCCCAGCTGGCTCCTTCCCTTTCCAAACGACAACCCTCTCCTTCCAGGTCTTAGGTTATCGCTGACACCATTCGTAATGCGTATACAACAACGGGAGGAGAAGTTTCAACAGCTGCGTCCATCCTTCTGCACCGTAGAAGGTTTGTGTCCCTTACGGTGCGGTCTGTGCGCGTCCCCGCCCGTGCCGCGGGACACCCGCCGACGATCCGCCTTCCCGCACCTGCTCGCGGCACCCGGCGTTACTCCGAGCGCGCAGCCCGCGAGCTCTTATGTCAGGCTGCCTTCGGCGCCCCGCTCCCGGGGGGAAGGCGCCCTGCGCAGCCGGGCGGCACCGGGCCGGCCCCCGGCACCCCCGCGGGAGCCCAGCGGCCGAGCCCCGCGACCCCCGCCCCCCGGCTCGGCAGCGGCGGCCCCGAGCCCCCGCGACGCGTCCGTGGAGCCCCGCAGCGCCCGAGCCCCGCCGGGAGCCGCCGCCTGGGGCACGGCGGGGGCGCGGCAGCCCGGGGCCGGCCCGGCGCCGCTGACGCCGTTACGCAAAGGCGGCCCCGGCGCGGCCGTTGTGTAACGCGGTCCCGCTGCCCTCCGCCGGCACGGCTCGGCTCGGCTCGGTTCGGCTCGGCTCGGCACGGCCGCCTCGGCCGCCCTCCCGGCCCCGCGGCACGCAGCCCGCAGCACCGCGCTCCCGCCGGACGGGGACGGGAGCGGAGCCCGCCCGGCGCTCCCGGCCCGCCCCGGCAGCCCCGCCGCCGACTCACGGGGTCGCGCCGCCCGGCCGGCGGCGGCCGCAGCCATGTTGGCGGCCGCGTGCATTCCCTCAGACGGCCCCGGTGCCGCCGCCGCCTCCCGGCCGCTCCGCTCGGCTCCGCTGCGCCCCGCCCCGCCCGCCCACGGGCACGGCGCACGCCCGCCGCAGCGGGGGGCCGGGCAGGGCCCGGAGCGACCCGCCCCCGGCTCCCGCTCCCGCTCCCGCTCCCGCTCCGGCCGGGGCGCCTCCGGCGCGGGGGGGAGCGGCCGGGCCGCGCTTCGGGCCGGGTTCGACTCCGCGCCCTCCCCAGCGGCCTGGGAGGGGAGCGAGCGGGGAGAGACCCCGCGTCTGCCGGGGCCGCCGGGCCCCCGGGGCAGGCAGTGCCCGCCGCGGGCCGGGAGGGCTGTGAGGGCTGGCTGAGGGACGCCCGGGTGAGCCCCGGCTCTGCTAAACTAGTGCCTGAGGAGATAGCATCTGGACGTGGGCACGCGATAGCGGTCGCGGAGCTGCCAGCTGGAGGCTGGAAGGACGGCGGAGCCGGTGCCCGAGCCCCATTTACCCATTACCAAACCAATTACCAGCCCGCGTGGAAATACCTGGAGGGGAAATGAACGCGAGGATGAGCGCGACATCCACGTTCTAATCGCGTGTTTTACCCTCTTTTGCAGACTTGTTTACCCTTTCTAATAAGTATAAAATTAAGCACCACTGTGTTCCAAGCACCTGAAGTGCCTTTCTGAAAACTATTATTAACGGCCACAACCTTGCAGGGGTTGTAATCTTCACGGAAAGTCGCAGTGAAGTTTAACAGAGCAAAGGTTTGTCTGAAGCAGCACTTCCTTATGGCCACCTTCCCGTGAGCTAGGCTTCAGGGGCAGCCGAAGGAATTACCCCTTACCCCCCGCCAAGAGATTCACACAGGCCCTTGCTGAACTCCAGGATCCTTTCCATGGAAAGCAAGGTGGCTTGCCCAGCACCTCTGCATCACAAGCAGATTAAGAAAGCGCACAGCACTGTTACAGTTGACTCGATGGCATCCTTCATCTCGGTCACCTTTTAAGCTCCTTATCTGGGCTGCCTCTGCCACAAGCTCCCTGCAAGTCCTCCGACCTTCCCCTGGCAGCACCCCTGATATTTCAAGGCTTTTAACCTTGACAAAGCAGCTCATCCCTTCCGGTTTAAGGGATGGAAAACTGCCCTGCCAACAAGAATTTTTCTAGTAGTATCTTCTCCCAACCTTTCTTTGCCCTTATCACTACAGCCATTTGAAGGATTTTGTTAGTTTTTGATAAAACTCCGTATATGCTCACAAATTTCTACACATCCTGCATCACAGAAGCCTCTTGAGCATCTCAGCACAAGAGCAATTGTAAAAACAAACAACAAAAGAATCAAAACAAACAAACAAAGAAAACCACAAACAATAAAAGCCCAAAGGGTAGGATCACTATTTGGTAGCACGTTCAACATTTGAACGGGGGGACTTTTCCTATAGCTCGCTGTTAATGCTTTGTCACATGCATCAGTTTAGGGGTAAGAAATACCTTTTTTCTTGCAGTCAAGCTTGTTCGTATTTCCCTTCTTCCTCTGGTTTATATACTTAACACATTGCAACAAATATCCCAAATCACAGGAAATTTATGGTTGACCACACCTTTACAGGTACTTCAGAGAATAATTTAATTGCTAAGTTCAGACAAAGAACAAAGGCACAAATAAAAAGAGTAGGGCAAATGTGAGAAACAGAGCTGAGGCACGTTACTGTATGAGAAGCAGCTCTTAAAATCTGTTGTCTTTTTCTGTCAGAAAAAGACTAGGCCACAAGAAGACTGAGAAAGTCAGTGAAAAATGTGAATTCAAAGAGGTGCGGATAAGAAAAACCATCCTAGCAACGCTTATTTCTTAGGGTACCTTCCATTCATCCTCTTCAAAGGGCACACCCTGCAGGTCAGCAGGCCTCAGCAGTCCCCAGGAAACTCCAAGACAGTGTCGTGTCTAAAAGCTCTGGAAGCAACCTCGATCCTTCCCACTGAATCAGTTGGTGTGACAGAGATCAACTCTGCTTACAAACCCGGCCCCACTTCAGCAAGCCCAGGACAAGCACCGTCAGACACCTCAGCGACCACAGCAAGCAGAGGTCCCAGCCCACTCCCACTGCAGGTGCTGCCTCTGCAGCTAATTATCCAGCACCACATCTCTCATTTATTCTCGGGACAACGTTTCTACTGGGTATCCCAGAAAGTCTATCCAAACTATTAAAAAAAAAAATCATGACTTTAAATTAATAGGTATTTAGCTTGAAAAAAGCATTTATTTTATTTATTTTTTTTTTTTAAGAACATGTATCCACTGCACTTGAAAATTTACTTTTCCTGCTTTCCGCCCCAGTTATTGTCTCTACCAGGATAGAGTATTTTAAGCAAGTAAGCTATAGAGGCCAAGTGAAGGTAAAGAAACAGACATCACAGGTCAAGAACCACTGTCCTACACACCAACTTACGTTGACATAATTTATTGGCTGCTGATTTAGACCAGTTTGTATATTTAACATGCAAGGTGAAGAAAAAAGCCTTTTATTACAAAAATATGGATATTGCACAGCTCAACATGAATGGCAAATCCAGATAAAGTCTCGGTACAAGTAGCCAGTGATGCACCTACAGATTTTCTTCTTCCTAGTAAAAGGGCTCGCATTTCTGGCTAAAAAGGATACAGATGGATGATTCAATACATTAAATATTTACTTAATTCTATTTGATAACCTGAATACAGCCAGAAAGTCTGCTAAGATGCAGCAGGACAAGAGTACACCAAGCTAGCAAGGCAACTGTTCTACCGTGAAAACATCCTTTAGCATGAAGTGGGAAAGCACAGCTCAAATTACAGTTCACGAAGAGAGGACAGTAATTCAGTCAGCACACAATGCTGAAACCCAATTATATTTCAGAGTTACAGTTTCTTTGGGTCTTCGGTTAGTCATTTCTTGTCTGAAATAGATGGAATAACCTTCGTTTTAAAGGCACCACAAACACTCCAGAGTCTCTAAGCACATCCCCTCCTACTGTAATGCAGCTTATGCTGGGAGTGCATGGTCCCACTGTAGCACTCCATCCACGGGCATCAGGAAAAAGCATCGAAGCATACCTCACAATCAGTCCTATAATTTTTAATTAATAGAATTAACAGTAAATAATTTGGGAGAAAAAAGTCTCTTTCAGTAGAATTTAGTGCTCAATACTACATAGCTTACAACTGAATAAACTCAAACAGAACTTCCATTAAAAGCAGTAAGAGCTAAAAAAAAGCACAGCACAATTATTCTCCATTTTTATATTTTGTTGAGCCATTTAGAAGACATTTCTTCATATCACTCTCAGTGGTCAGGATTTGGGATTTAAAAAGCTTGAACTGACTTCTCCAAAAGAAACCACAAGAGAAAAAAGAAATCTAAAACACCAGCTTAGGATTTTTGTTTTATGTTGACTTGAGAGCAAAAATGCACCTAACATTATTTTTCTAAGGCTTCTTCCAGTTAATTAGTAGCATTTTCCTTAAAAAAGGGTTTTCTCACACACTAAATTAATGAACGTATGAACAACAGGTTGCAGTAAGTCTTGTTCTCAGACGGCCTGTAGTAGAATGTATCGTTCCTTTCCAAGCATCTGTTGCTTGATTTTCTTGGAGTTTGTCACAAGGATGGCTATGGTTTGCAGCGCTGGACAAAGCGTGGGTAGAGACAGACATCTCGGATATGGTGCCTATTCAGAATCCAGGTCAGGAACCGCTCTAATCCCAAACCATATCCACCGTGAGGACAGGTACCATATTTTCTCTGTGAAATTAAAATCACAGAGAAGATATTAACCATTCGCTTGTTAAGACAAAAACAAAACAAAACCGTATTCTGAACAAATGAGGAGGAATACAAACTATGCTCTCCTCAGAGAAGATATTTGTGTTTTGTTCCCTGGGGCAATGTAAGGACTAGAAGAGAAAAATGGAAGCTGAAAGATGAGGTCTTAATGATTTTTTTTCCTCTCCAACCTCATCCTTTTCTCTTCCCCTTACAGAGCTAGCTATTCCAGTGTGGAAAGACCAACCCATCTTTATCTAACAAGGGCTTCACAAAGGTAGCACACTGTGGAAGACGTTACAAGGGGAATATACCTGCCCAGACCAGTTTAATGAAGGCGATCTGGTATGGGCAGCATGCACTGTAGCAAACAAAAGCAATTTAACAGAATGGAAACTATTATCCATTGCATTTTGCCAGTGGTTAAACGACCATCTACTTTTGGTCATGGAAAATGTATGCAATTTAGACTGCATCATTTTAGAAGCAGTTTAAGAAAATTCAAATGTCTGACAAGCAGCACACTGGATCTGTTTTACATACCTGATCGGTGTACCAGTAATATGGCGTGGGATCAATGCCCTCTCTCTTATAGCCTTCCAGTAGCTCCTCACTGTCCCAAATACGCATAGAGCCTCCAACAATTTCACCAACATTAGGCATCAACACATCAACCTACAACACACAACATAAGATCAAACTATTACAGTTAAGCTGCCCTCAAAAAGATGAAGCCCAAACTTAAAACATAACATGTTCTACCATTAATATTAACTCTCCATGACAGAAGGAGAGAAGGCAATTCCTTCCAGACCCAATTTATCCATGGAAGAAACCAGCTGACTAGGATCTCTGACTTAGTCTTTAACACTCTTGGTGACACCGAACTGTTACACCACAAGAACAGTCCTAAAAACCACCACTCTTCCTGACTGCTAGACAGCTAGTTTTTAGATAATACAGTCCCCAAGAAGTCACAGAAATATTGTCATTAGACTAGAACTAACCAAAGGTCATTGAAAAGCACGATCACTGTGATCTAATGACATTTTTTAAGCACTTCAGTGTTGCTTCCTCTGTTTCTACAGTATCAACAAGTCATGCCAAGAAAGGCCCCAAACAAATTCTGGTATGAGTTCTCCAAGGTTTTCCTGTAGTACTCATTCATTTTATGCTCATTCACAGAGACATTCCCACTCTATTTAGAAGCCTGTACCACTATGTAAAACACCAACTTACAGATTCAGTAAGACGGGAATCGTCATGACAGCGCTGCATATAGAAAGACTTTATCTCTGCAGGAAATCGGCACAACAAGATTGGCTCATTAATGGAGTCTGTCATCAGTCTCTCAGGAGCTTCAGGAATATCCTAGGGTTAAAGAGAACTCTATTAATATTTTAAACCAAGAACACTCCAAAACCTCAAGACCCACAACACATCAGGCAAGACACAGGCAAAGACACTTTCAGACCACACATATCCAAGCATTCATCCTGATGTATCTACATTTTTAAAACAAACATCTTAGAACAACTCAAGAAACTATATTTATATTCAAAAACATACAGGTCAGAAAAAAATCTATTTAACAGTCTACACGACATTTCACACAGGAAACTAGGCAAACCTTAAACCTGAAACAAACTTTCCAAACAACTAACAAACACTGAAGAGCTTCATTTCCTCTTCCCCCAAATTGTTTTCCACAAACCTTAAGACCAAGAACCACAGATGGGTCAGGGTGGGCAGGGAGCCCCGGGTGTTCCTGGTCCCCCCGCCCCCGCCCAACAGGGTCCCCCCAAGCAGGGTGCCCAGTCCCACGTGCAGGAGGCTGCTGGAGACCTCCCTGAGGTCTCTGATCCCAAACACAATGGGATCATGGTCCAAACGCGTTGCTCTTCAAGGAACTCACATACCCTTAGTGGAGGACTATGGGATTTTGGTTTTAATTTCTAAGGAGACTCAGAAAGACTTACTTCCCCAAACTCGTAATAAGTACCATCTTCCTTCTTCACATCATGTTCCTTTAACCACTCAATTGCTTCAGCATAGTTCATTCGTCGGAAAGGACGTTTGGGAGGCTTGAAGCCCTGTAAATAGGAGCAGACATCAAAATGCTTGGAAGGGTATCATTTTTACGATTTATTTTTCCAGTCGATCAGCAAGTCCACTTCCACACTCGGAGCATACACGCTACCCTTTGCAGGTTGTGTATCAACTATTGCTTAAAAACCTCAGAAGTACTGAAAAGCTGGAACCCAACAAAACCATCTTCCAAGTCCAGTGCAGTTCACAGAAGAGATGCTGAAAACAACAGCAGAAGAGAGGAGAGGAAGCATTTTCAGAGCTCTTTCCTTTTCTGTATGAATTCATTACACATGTAGGTGCTTCAGACTGAACAGTTTGCAGAGATTCCACACGCAGTGCCACAAAAGAACATTTTTGCTTCTTTGTGCATCAGACTGCTGCAGAATTTGCCTTTGTGACAAGCCCGCAGGGCAGGTTGTGCTTCTGTTACTCTGGACCTCCTGCCCATCTCAGTTCAAACCGAAAATGGAACCTTCCAGTACTCATGAGGAAAACAGGTCAAAATGACAGGGATGAGAGAATCTATACGTGCTCTGAGAGAAAAGCTAGTGAAGGAGATAAGATGCCTTTAAGAGACTACTAACTTTCTATGCAAAGGCAGCAGGAGACAAAGGGTCTCTAGCAAATGAAGATAGCTTTATAGAGCTGCATCTTCCAGCACAGGGAGTAAAACGCCAGGGTTATTTCATTGCTCCCTTACGCTCAATCTGCGAGTACCAGCTGATCAATTTTATGAGCTCTAGGATAGAGGTTTTTATTCTACGGGTACAGTACACATTACAATAAATCCCAGCACGCTGCTGGCTCCTAGACCTTACTAGCAGGTAACTTCTTCCTCCGCAGCCCCCCAGCTCCTGGAAGAATCGTTACCAGCCTCACAGCATTTTCACTCTTTGATGTCATTTAATATTCTTACTTAAGTAAGCAGAGCTCATTGCCATGCCCTGTCTTTCCCAGATGAACACGTTCATCAGGAAAGGTAACGATCAGACCGTGTCTACTCAAGACTGCCCCACACTGCTGCTTACCGGGTTTAGCTCAAACAGTAAGCTTGATGCAGGTGACGCCAAGACTCTGTCAACTACATCACAAACCAAGTTCTCCAGACGGTCCAACAAATCCTCAAAAGTTATAAAGGGACATTCAGCTTCAATATGAGTGTACCTGAAAAAACAGGTCATGACATTACAAAACCACACTCAAGCAACAAATCTATAGCTATGAAAAAAAATCTCTTAAGAAAAAACATGAAACCCACTTTTGTCCTGTTTTTCAACTCTCCCACTTCTACACTGCAAAGGAAATAAGGTTCTTAAAATTAAAAAAAAAAAGGAAGGAAAACAACAGTATGAACTGTTTATTCTAAAAACACAAAGCTTCCTAAAACTGTATCAGCTCTGTTTTGAGCAAACCCCCCTTCACTGAACATCAAATATGACCAGCTGGACGATCACTGATACAAAGAGTTACCTCCAAATACACTTGTGATCAGCTGTTCCATAGCAGCATTACACTGTCTTCTCACCATATATTGTCATGCAACCACCGGCTACTCCCCGTTTTAAAAATTCACTTATACATAAACAATAGAGAAGTATACACTCTCCATACTCTGCCAAGTGTCTGCGTGTCCTGGATTGCTCAGCTCTGTATGACTGAGCAACACAGAAAACATCTCCTAATGCTGGAATGCAGGTCTCCAGATAGAGCTGGGACGATTGTGTTAGGTATGCCTCTTCTCCAAAATAATCCAGCTTGAATAGGGTTGAACCTCCTTCCACCTGCGTCTGGACTAAAGTTGGTGGCGTGACCTGTTAAAGAACAAGAGAGTCATTACCTGAGTGAAGAATTAAGGACGGTGACAACAACATGTTACAGCAGTGATGTAAGGCACGCTCTTCCAGAATCCCACCTACAAAACTTTCGTACCTATGGCTACAAGTACTTCTTCCTGATATCCTTCAGCACCCTGAAAGGAGGTATGCAGGCTGTTTGTGAATCATGCTGTAACACTTACCTCAGAAATGTCTACACAACTTTGAGATCTATGTCTATGAAAGTGATCACACAGTAGTTTCCTAAGAAACAGATTTTTTCCCTCTCCAACAATTCAAGTCAATCAGAAAGTCTGTACAGGTTTGCCCAGAAAAAGATAGCCTTGACGTAAGGAAATTAGAGCAGTCACTTACCAACAAGAGCAAATATACTTACTTCATAATATCCATTGGCAAAGAAGTGATCCCTGAAGGCCTGCACCACCATGGAGCGCACCTTGAAGATTTTGGACATATTCTCGCCTCGAATCATCATGTGCCTGTTGTTAAGTTGCACGTCAACCTCCGAATCCTCATTGAGGAGATTGTCAGCCCCTCCTGCTGGGGCCAGACCTATAAGCTCCCAGTAATCGCAGTTCAGCTCATGGCCTCCTGGAGCCTGCCAATTTAAAAGTGAAACAAAACTTTCAGAAGTCTGCTTTTCACTCCCTGGACGTCACCATCTGGCACTGTGGCAGAGATGTCAATCTCGCTTAAACAAGAGATACTAAAATCCTTCTAACTGCAGTATTATCAGTAACTGCCTTGTAACCCAGTCGTATCAGCCTTGAAAATGCTGTTTGTAACCCACCACAAGTCTGTCAGACTCGATGTGAATGGGACTGAGTACTATTGTCAAATAATTAGAGCCTTTCAGATGCGTTCTGTTGAAGTGTAACATATCAGAGACAGTTGGGTTTATTCAGCTGGAAGAACAGAAAGCTAAACAGAAGGAAACTACTTGCTACTTTGAATTATTTCATGGGTGGTTATAGAAGAAATGGAGCAAAAGGACAAATGTCTTAAGTTGCAGGAAAAAGAGATTTCAGTTGGCTATAAGAAAAAAATTCTTCACAAAGGTCACAAGGAGAGAATGGACCTCACTGACTGTGTAATCTCTTTGGAGATGTTCATAAACACACTTGGGCAAGACTGCAGTATGATATTCAATGGATTTTGTTCTTCCTACTGTTTGAGCCACGTTCCCCTTCCATTCTGGTGGCAAACTTTGAAGAAGTCACTTAGATTATGCCAGAGGAAGAACTAGCTCGCTACAGGTACTTGTGAGTTCATCTGTCAGAGACGCCTGAGCCATCTTTCCACAAGGCAGCATTTCACCACGACATGAAAACAGCAGGTTCGTGCAGGCCAGGTCCCATCTGCTACCTGCTGCGATAAGCAAGCCGAGGGGCCAGGGCTCCATCCTGGCTGCCTGCACTGCCGGCCTCACCAGCTCCCCCGTGTGGGTCACAGCAGGCTTCTCTCCTTTTTATATTTACAGCATTTTCAGGGTGTAAATGCCGATTTACAAAGTCTAATTAACAGATTTTAACAAATCTGATGATTTTGTGCACTAAAGGCATTCTATTGCTGTGATAAGACACAAAAACAAAGTGTTTTCAGTGTACAAAACATTCTGAGCAGTCACGTACAAATGAGTAATTTACCAAATTGCATGAAAGCTGTTGAATAGAAGTGTTTGACCCCTGTTTACCTGCACTTGTTTTTAGACCTCACAGTAGTATAAGCTGTGAAGAAAAGGAAACGATACTGATTTCTGATAGGCAAACGCACCAGGCAACGGACTCGTGTTTAACTGAGCTTGGCTCTGTAACCTTCGGAAGATCTCTTGGGGACAGGACCCGAGTAACAGGGCAAACTAGAACCATTAAGCTTATCCAAGTTTCGTTAGCAAAACATGCTGGTAATGGCCAACAGTGCACTGCTTAAAAGTGAACTGAATTCTCTACAAAGCACCACAGAAGGTTAACACTCTGACCTTATTTTACACCCTGCCGGCAGCCACAGTGAGGGGACTACTTTGCTCAGGTATTGTCTAACACATCTCAGAAACATTGTTTGAAGCAATATAACATCACTTCAGAATGCGATTTTGTTCAGATATATTTCTTCTCTTGTCTTCCTGGAGTCAGCACACTCGATAGACCAGACAACAGAGTGCCGATCCATAGAGAGAACCAACTCTCACTGCACAGTCAATGACAATTATGAATATGTATCTAAAGGAAAGGGTACACTTGAAAGTTTCTTTGCTGCCTTCAGTTTGAATCCTTTTTATGGACTGTGCCTTATGCATAGCTACTTAACATGGCATTAGCTCTAACTCTATATTCGATCCATCTTCCAAACAGTAACAGTTTTTAGATCTAGATCGGAATGAGAGAGGGACAAGGCATAAGCAGCATGGTATTTTGAAAGCTAAAATCATACCTGCCCAGCCAGTAATCTGAGACCACCACTGCAAACAAAGCGCTACAAAAAAAGTTATAGCAAACTGCCTAGCTCATACACCCGCCACGTGTTGGAAGACAAGTAAATGTCCTTATACAGTGAACAATACGGTGAAGAGTCAACAAACTCAACTCAGTAGGAGAAGAGAATTAACCCTGAGTTCTTAACCTCACAAAACGAAAAGTGAAAAACCTCATTCATTACCCCTGTTAAGGAAAATAAAACTATTTATTTAATATAGTTTTCCACTATTATATTTTAGAAAGTATGTATGTGACGTATAAGGGGAAAATTGTTTCAGGCAAAAGTTAAATGAGAAGAGCCATACGGTTCACAAGGCACACAACAAAATGCAGGTGACAGCGGCAACTTTGGGATGTTTGTTCTTTTTCCTAGAACAAATTCCCCCTGAAATCATTCAATAATTATTTCTACCTCTATCATTTTCCCGATAAGAGGAAAAGCAAACTGTTGAAAAGGAGGACCGAAACACGCAGCACTATCCAGCTCCCCTACCTGCTTGCCTTCAGGAACAAGGTTCAGCATACCATACACTGCAACACTGCTCTCTGTGGAGAGAATTAGCCCGTTGTAACACTGACACTACAGAGAGAAAAAGAAAGAGAGACACAGTTATGGCAATTTTTAATTTTTGGTTTACCTATCTACATCTCCTATTGGAGGCACAGACAAGATAACTAGAGCTCACATTGACAAAGAATTCTAGCGTCAGGAGACACAATTTAACAAAAATACAACGTAATCAGTAGATTTAGGGGAACTTCCTATTGTTTACATAGGAGACAGACGAAGTATGAAAACCTCATTTATTTAATGAGGGAACAGAATTAAATCATCACAACTTACCAGTTCATCTGAAAGGACACACTGAAGAAAACCTGTGCCATCTCTCAAAACAATGAACATCAAATTTTTTCCTGGTTAGAAAGAGAAGAAAAAAAATACAGACTCAGACGTATTCACCTGATCCATTTGAACAAACCCACCCCCAAGAAACATTACCCACTGATGTGCCGATTATTAATGAAGGACCATGATCACATCTTTCCATTAAAGAAAAAACAAATATGCAAAGATGTTCTGAGAAAACACTGAAGCATTAGCTCGATCACAGAAACATCAAGAGCACTGCCTGCTCCAACCTCAGCACAGCTGGGATTGCGCTGCCACGCCATGACCTCAGGCAGGCCCTGGTCCAGGGGGGACCAGAGGCCCCTTTAACAGCAATGCAGAACGCACAGGCCCACTTTATGCCCGAAGTGGATAAAGTGACATCACCTCCACACCCACATCTCCACAAAAGCACCTAATTAAAACATTGATTTTCTATAAAATGCTCATGATATTCAGATCCATAACTGCTTGGTCAAGTCCTCCAGTGACAATCTGAACAAGTGCTCTCTGTGAAGTCAGACTCAGCTTTGCCATACACTTCCAGAGTTGTTTGGCAGAAGAACACAGGAAGCAGCCTGAGGTTTTCAGGCTTTGCACTAGGAAGTTTGGCCTAAGCCTGTCACTCCCCAGCGAATGCCACCTTGCGAACCAGAGTTCAAGAAGCGTTTGAACAATTCTCTCAGACACATGACCTATTTTTTTTTTTTATTTTTTTTGGGTGGTCCTTTGGGGACCCAGGAGTTGGACTCGATGATCCTTGCGGGTCCCTTCCAACTCAGATATTCTATGATTCTAACTAAAATACCAGTCAGTTTGAAAGCAAGTATTACTCGTTAAACCGCTAAAAGAAGTTATGTTACTTTATGAAACTTTAAAGAAAATTCTCACTCACTGATTTCGCTATGAGCAGATGCTATCTAGCTCCTCATTCTCTAGGATTAGTGTAAGAAACAAGTCTTTTGAAGCAATTCTGTAGGACTGACCTCCAAATCAAACATCTCAAAAGTTTTCGACTAAGAAATGTCTACATCTTCATACATTGTACAGAATTTGTTAGTGTTGTACTGACCAGTGTGATACACCAAATCTAAGTGATGAACTAAAAATTTAAGACTAGATGCTGTCTGATTCATTAAATGTCTGAATGTTGACGGCTACTTGGTTTGTTCCATCTCCCTGCATAGGCTCAATAAGCTTTAAGTGCTCGTGACTTACCTTGCCTACGTAACCTGTGAATCCAGCCAAAAATCTTTACTCTCTTGCCTCTATAAGCCTCCAGAGCACCAATCTTTACCTGTAAAGCAGGGAATAAAAGCAATCAAAAATAGGAATATAACCCACCATTTAGATGGTGTTTTCCACACAATTACTTTGAGTACAAGTGTATATGACATTTCCCTCCCCATAATAGCCCCTCCCATCTCATGAAGTTGCACTCAGGATATATACACAGCCATCAACAACGAACAGCTGTTCAGTAAGGAGAGTATTTTATCCAGTTGCACTGGACAAAAGGTGCACTATTTCAACAGAAAACTTAAAAGAAATGCCTCAGACACCTCCTCCTGCGCTCTGAAGTATGAGCATACCTCTCTGGATTCATTTCTGAAGACATCAGCACTCAAAGAAGCAGACGGCATCAAACCTGGATCTGACATAGGTGCACCCAGATGTGCAGCCGAGGTTCTGACACTGCTATAGCCACAACACTTAATGTAGCAGACACCTTCAGAAGGGATCGTGCTTCAGGCAGTTAACACTAACAGCGTGCGCTGGTTTGAAAGCGACAAGGATTTAAACCCAGCTGGACCTGGCTGCCCCTTTCACAAAGGGGAACCACAAGAGTGCCTTGCTCTAATCAGATCCATTTTCTACACATGTACATAGAAACCCCTTCTGTCCAAAACCCCACCACACCGCAGCACACATCTGCTTACTAAGTTAAGGACTGCACCAAATCACCAAATCCAGCAGGACTCTACAAACAGCCACATAAGAACTGCTATAGGTGTGTCAGTGACTTAAATTATGTCCTCTGGCCAGCAGGGTATCTTCATCCTCCACCACTACAATAACCAAACAAAGCAAAACTCACAAACTTTTCCAAATGGTTTCCACATGGTATCTGCCAGCGAACACTGACAGAGAAAAGTCTGGTGCATGAACTGAGAAGGTTCAGATACCCACCAAGTGCATTAATATATTGACTTCGGTCTTTCTCGAGTACGATAACCAGAAAAACGAAAGTACATTTAGTGACAGCAACTGGACAGTGGCCTTCAACAGCTGTCAGAACCACAACGCAGAGACACAGCCTTTGTGCAGACAACGTGTTGGAAACCAGGCACTGGATCTTACTCACACATTTTGGCTCTGGAAGACTGGGATCATTCTTGATAACAACTTTCTTAGCTTCCTCCAGGTTCTTCTCTCTTCTCAAGAGATCTTCTGCCTGGTTTAGGGGAAAAAATAAGTATTAAATAACTGTGGCCAGGCTTTATGAGTCTCACTCTTTATAATTACCGGGGACTATAATGTACACTTACAGACAGACGTCATAAAAAGCCTTGTTGTTACCCTGCTGGAGCTTGGCCTGCCCTGATTTAAGGCCAGGATGAGAAACAATGCACAGAAGCATTTCTCATTTTTCCCCAGAGTCCAAAGGCAATAGATTGCCATCATTCAAAACTCACACAGTTTCAGTCATTGCTTGTCCTAATCTAAACAAAGACAAGCTGTAAATAACAAATGTAAAACGTATGGTACAGGCGAAGAACAAACTACAGGTTTATGGGGCGTGGGAAACAACACCAACACTGCTTAATATTTTTGGAAAAGAAACAAGGCATGCTTCCTCCAGCTTAGCACCATCCGCAACCTACCTCTTTCTTCTCCTTAGCCTCATTCTTCATTTGTTCCCTGTGCCACAGTTTTTTGACATTTTTCATCTGTGACTTTGAAATAATGGCCCATCTCTAAACCAAACCAAGGAGAAAGCAGAAGATAGAAGATTACATTTGTGTCATTTCACACAAAGGAGTATTAAAATAATTTCTGTTGGGAAGGTGTTACAGCACCTCATTTTCCTTTTGCGAATCCACGTAAATAGTAGGAAATGGTTCCTTTCCTGCTGTCATCAGAGCCTTAGAAGTGGGGAGGGAAAAAAAACAGAATCAACAACATCGCAGGTAAACTGAAGTAATCCCGTTAAAGGGACTGAGCAGGCAATCTGCTTCTGACATTTTGGTCGGAGCTGCAACAACAGCTATAAAATTTACATTTAGAAATACACGGCCAATCACTTGACCTAAAGCAGTTCACGCGCTTCAGAACAGTGCACGTTCTCTGCAGTTACCTTTAAGACAGTTTTGAATGGTTTCTTCTGTGTCCCATCGCCAGTGGAATCACTGCCCTCTCGTTCAGAAACATACAGCTCTTCTGTAAGACATGACAAATACAGGCAGTTACTCAAAAAAAAAAGTATCAACTATGGAAATACACAGGAAGAAACTGGACACACACAAGAGATATAAAATGTTCGTGGTTATCAGCAGTGATAAACCTTCAAAAACAATCACTTGGTCGCGCAAGTAAGAGCCCGTTAGTATTTTCCATGTTAAAAATCATTCCACGCAGAAAATGCATTACGTTGAGGCCTTGAGGACTCCCAAAGTTCCGAACTCTTGGAAGCCCCTGGCTGCACACCAGGAACCAAGAAGGAAGCAGCTTTCTTTGGACATAACGTCTAGGCAAGCAGGCAGATGATAAGCTGAGAAAAGTCAGACAATGCAACCCAGCATTTAGCTTACACATAGCCAAGAAATGAGTCACAAATTAAAAGAACAGAAGATACTTCATCTTTTTTCTAGCACCTGAACGGACGCAAAGGCCAGAGGATAAGGCCTGCACGGCCCAGAGCCTTCCACGCACGGCCACTGCTCCTGCCCAGGTGCTCCCACCCCACGCCCTAACTGCTAAAACATGGACCTTTTTCTCTAGCGCGATTTGGTTTCGATTTCCAGGGATCAGAGCACATTAAACCTCTGTCTGACCGCATGGCCATTGCAAAACCCTTGTTTCCCGTATCAGCATTCCCGTCCTGTGTTCAGAGCACCCCTTAGCCTTCTCCACTCCTCTCACCTCAACAGGTGGGCAGGGGGAGCCTCCGGGGCTGCGGGCTGGGCCACACACGTAAATACAAATATATATACACACGTGTACCTGTGTGCGTATAAGCACATAGGCATGAACTGATGTATAACCACCCGCACATATATCGGTATGTCCATACGTGCACACGCTCCGTTCTTTGCCACCCTTGCACAGCTAACAGCCAGAAATGCACCAAAATTCGTGTGTGCAGTATTTTCCTTAATTGGAGGAAAACGCAATGCTTTCTTGTTGTTGTTTTCTTTTTACTCAAGTCACTCAGAACAACTGCACTTTCTGCAGAGGACGGACGGGCCTGTTAGGAACGAGCAGCACACACGCACAGGTAGCACACGCAGCCACGGTACAGGCGCTGGTGGCGTTTGGCTTGGGCTCAGCAGAAGGCCCCGCACGCGGTGCGGAACCGACTCATTTTAGCTTTTAACAGGCGAATTCTTCGGAAACGCCAGCGCCGGGCGGCCACCCGAGCTCGGCACCGCGGCCTCACCGCCCCGAGGGCCGCCGGGACCCTCCCGCACGGCAGCTGGGGGCGACCCCGGGCCGGGCCGGGCCCCGCCCGCGCCCCCCGCCCCCCGCGTTCTCCCCGTTGCCCTCAGGCCCGGCGGGGCCCGCTGCGAGCCGCCCGGCCGCCCCCATCCCGGCCCGGCCCCAGGGCGCGGAGCCGGCCCGCGAGGCCCCGGCGGGGCGCGGCCGCCGCCATCTTCTGCCCGCGGTGAGGGCCGAGGGGCCGCGGGGCCGCCCCGCCCCGCCCCACACACCCCCCGCCCCGGACCGCAGGAGGCCGCCCGGCCCCGCGCCTCACCCAGGGCGAGCGCCGCCGTCCTGCCGATCACTTCCCCCGCCATGGCCGCGCTGCCGCAGCGCTACGGAAGCGGCCGCCCCGCGCTTCCGCCGCCTTGCATCAGCCGGCACCGCCCCGCCCGGCCCGGCCCGGCCCGGCCCCGCCCGGCCCCGCCCCGCTCCGCCCCGCCCCTGCGTGGAGCCGCGTGGCCGAAGCCCTGCCCCGGGCAGGGAGGGCCGCAGGGAGGTGCGGAGCGGGCGGGCCCGGGCTCCTGTCAGCGGTGCCCGTGTCCAGGCGCAGCGGCAGGGCCGTAGCGGAGCCCCGGCGGCTCCCCCTGCCCGCCAGGCCGCACTCCTGTGCCGGGCGGGTGCCGCAGCCCCGGCCCAGGCTGCCCAGAGAGGGGCTGGGGGCTGCTCGGGGAGGTCTCCAGCAGCCGCCTGCACGTGGGGCTGGGCACCCTGCTCGGGGGGCTGCTGGGCCGGGGGGCGGTGAGCCTGCGATCTGTCCCAATGACACGTTACAGCTACCTCCATTTCGTATTTAAACTCCTCTCACACTCCCATTGTAACCCATATACTTAGTAGAAGAGAAGCTGAAAACTTTCGTATATTCATCTTCACTAAATTTTTGCAATGTACATTCCGTTGAAGAACTGCATACCATGATTTTTACTATAAAACCATTTCAGTAATCAGCCTCGGACCATGAGTCAGAAGTAGATAAAAGCGACACGTTTATACATCTCAAGAGTGAAAGTATGTGCAAACACAAAAAGACTCATAAAGAAATACTTTTTACATTGTAAGAATGGTATTTATTCACTAACAATTGATACGTGTTTCATATAAAAACAACTGGTTACCTATTGGCGACTGCTGTATCTAAAACAGAAATGCACAAACTTCTGACAGTTCAAAGGGCAGCTCTGCAGAGATTAAATATGCCTGTTCATAAATACACTGTATAAGTACGTAGCCACAAATATTCTGCACAGCTGGAAAGACAGAGAAACAGACAGCAAGTGAGAAAACAAAATCTGGTAACTGTTGACTCAGATTTCTTTATTCCAGGGAAAATTAAGGAATTAGTTCTGAAAGGAACAATGGCATATCACTTATACTGACAATATGGAAAGAAAAGTCTCTCAATTTAATGCAGCAAGCTGTAGTCAACCATTCAAGAAATCAAAATGAACAAAAATGACATCTATAAGTGTCAGAATACCCAATAAAGTCGGATGCTGACTAAAGTTTGTCACCAGATATTTCTTAATCTCAGCTGCGCAAGCTCAGATTAGAGTATCTATGACTCTCTCAGAAGTCTGATCATCTAATATGACATTATCATTCTACAATTTAATGAAATGGCGCACACAAAGTAACTGCTACTTAGCAGTTTGTTTTCAAAGACATAATATGAAATGTAGCTGCAATTTTATGTAAAGAAAAGTTGCAATTCCAGGCATGGAATTATAATGCCAGTTTTCATACTCTAACACACACATCCTTCAGTTTCACATTAAACAGAAATCAGTTGCACAAGGATAAGTAGCTCTGCAGAGAACTCTTGGCTCTTCTGTGCTTTCAGTAGTCCGAAACCAAGAAGTTCTGTGATAAAGCATAAAAATTTGGTTTAAAAAATATCCTGAGTTTGTTTAAAACAACAACAACAAAAATGTGCAATCATTTGGATAAGAAACCTCTCCCCAGAAGTGTAGTAAATCAGCTTGCTTCACGAGCTTCTCTAACTTCTCTGACAGCGTTGCCTAGGACTGCATCTAAAGGAGCTCGCTTTTTCCTTATGCTGCGTCCGGAAGCAATAAGATCAGCGTATCCTCGTTGATGGGAGAAAGCATAAGCAGAACGACGGCTGGATAATCCTCGGCGAAAAGCACTCTGCCTCCTCTTCCACTGTTCTTCTTCTGCCATGTATTTCTTACGGTTTTTCTGAATCTTCATGCATGCAAAGACAAATTAGTTTATGGATTGAAAGGGAAACAACTTGTTTGCATTTTGCATTTACTTTCTTGGGAAATAACCTGATAGGCTTTATTAAAAAACAAACGACAAATAAAAAACAAAACCAGAAACTGCTTAAAAGGAGTGTCTTCTTGTTTAAAATTGATTGTTTGAAACAAGAGTATATGAGGTCATATATCAAAGTTTCTGAAGGACTTACTGTATCATTTTGTGCTTCATTATTTTCATTTATCCTCACAGTGTCTTTCATTAAAGTGGACTGAAGATGCTTCTACTGAAAGCTATTACTGTTTGCATGCTGATACTTATTTAATACCTTTTTAAACAACTGTTACACAGTCTGTTACTCTGTTACATATATCATAACCCTCCCTGTGCAGTTTGCCTCTCAAGGCAAAATAGAAGCAAACCAAAATTGGCCGCTACACCCTGGTACATAATAAAGACACTCCAACACAGTCCAAATAAAAAGCAGAAGTAATACCATCAGTAGCTTCAAAGCAGGTTTCTGTGGTTTTACAAAGAAAAGTGCTGGGCCAAGACAAAGGATAAATTAGGCCACGCTGAACTGTGTGCTGAGCTTTCACATGTAGCTCTGCATTACACAGAAGTACGTGAGGAAGCCCCTGGGAAATAAGCACACATCAAAGCACGGATCCACACGGGACGGCAGAACGCCACGGCAGCATTTGTCACACGGTTAGGAGGCAGGCCTGGCCTGGCCTTTGGAAAGCCCAGCTGCCACACTCCCTGGCCTGGGACCTTATTTGTTTCCAGTATCAGTACCAATACTGGTGCCTGTAAGTAAATGTGCTGAAAATAACATAAACCTTTACTCACTCGATCACTTTCCGAAGGCCAAATTGTCATTGATAAGAAACGCTGTGCCACCACAGGAAGTAAGCAGACAGCGACTGTTAAAACCATGGTCAGCCAGAGGTAAGGCTGTCTCAGAGCATTTGGAGCAGTTCCTAGGAATAACAAGAGGATATTTAGATGTAAGGCAACATATGAAAGATTTATCTCTAGGAAAATTAGGAAGCTCGCTATTCCTAAAAATACGTTTTCCAAATGGCTGCTACTTGCACCTCCCTGGACTTACAACAAAATCCCAAGGGGCTGATAACAGCATTTGGCTCTGTCTTGCTTTGGGCTTTTACCTTCCACTTATCAGAGCAACTTGGCAAACATACACCCTGCAAGGTCTTCACATTCTCTTTACTTCAAAGCTGCGCCACCAATTTTACCTTAGTTTTCATTTGCAAACACCTACTGCTGGGCAGCATCAAGTTCCAGCTTGTTTTCATTGAAAGAAATTAAATATTCTAGTTAAGCTGGCCTCAAACATAACAAAACCCTTCCTTGGAAGTATATTTGTATTTAGCATCATTTCCTTTCACAGACATTAGTTCGTGCCGTGACATTTTGGCAGTGGTTCTGCTCAAGTTACACAGCTTTGTAAACATGTTCTTGGGAGACAGGAACAAGACACACAAAACACCAGGACTGACCTGTGAACTGAAAAGCAGAAGGAAAGAGAACATGGATTCCAGCACTGTGGAAGTCAAATGTGATACCGAAGTAAATTGCAATACTCCCAAATACTGAGAAAGCATTAACAAAAGTCCAGTAAGATGTATCCAAACCAATCTGAAAGTAAACAAAAACTCCAAATGAGTTTATTAATTCAAAAACAGATCACTATGAGGACAAACATTTTGGTCAAGTAATCTCTCACCCAGTTACATTTCAGTCTGAAAGAGTGTCGACAGAGAAGAGAGGTGGCAATGAAGTAGAAAATTTTGCAAATTGTTATGTTTTTACTAGACATATTTATAAACATGGCCAGAAGTTGTTTTCAGAGCAAGAGACATCAGGAAGCTAAGCTTACTTGCCTGAAGGTTGACAACAAATACAAGAGAAGATGCTGCTGTGACAGCAAACGACTGATAATCTGAAGGTGCTTCTCCATCTTGTCCCATAGTTTGAAGGTAAGCTCCATATGGTATGAAGAAGATTATCAATGAAGTTATAGCTCCATGAAGCAAACTTAAAAAGAATTTCTTGTAGTTAAAAAGTAAATCTTTCTGTCCCAAAACATATAGTCTAGGGAACCGAAGACTCAATTTGTCGCTCACATCCTTAATAAAGGGAAAAAAAAAAAGTTGCTTCAATTTCTTGTTCTCAGTGTGAACCTTGGAATAGTAAGAAATTCAACTATATAATGTCTCAAAGGAAATGGCAGATTCCCTTTTCTTTTAAATCAGCAGCATCGGCAGCTTTCCAGAATAATGCATACAACTGGGAAGAACCAAGACTAGAGGACATCTCTTACAAAGCTGTCACATACCCCATTTTCAGGACTTGATGACCTTAATTGTCTTCTCCAGCCTAAATGATTCTATGCTTCTAGGTTTTTAGCCCATTATTTGCAAAGACAAGACCATCTGCAGTTGTGTCAGTCTTTACAGCTACGTACTGTTTTGGAGTCTTTCTCTATGCTGTGAATTAGCAGACTAGGGCTATCATCACACATCCTGACTTTTAGTCTCTAACATATTCTCAAGTGGGAGCTTAATTTGGTATTGAATTTATTTCGTAAGTTTTACTACAAAAGTAAACAGAAGCATTGATCTGCCTGATCAGCTTGTACGGAAAAACAAGCAAAGAAGGCCAAAAGTACTTGTTCTGTTGAATTAAAACAAATGCTGCACACCAAGACTTCCCGTCAAGTACAGTCATTCAAAATTGTTCATTTCCTGTATCTTCAGGTCAGAAGGGTACACAAGAAGTAGCTTTTCCATTAATAAAGCCGCCTGTTGCTGTGCTCTGTGTGATGTCATAGAACAACAGGTACTGAGAACTATTTTTTAGCAAACAACGCTAGCACTGAAGACCTCTGAATTGATTAACTTTGGCTATTTCAGTAACCCTCTGCTTATTGTCTTTTGTTACCTCACATCCTGTATAGGAACACATTCAAAAAGGATGCCTTGTACATAAAACAAAGCAACCAGTTTCAGTGTAATTTAAGACTTGATTCTAAATGCCTCTGAATTCATCTGTTGTTAACAATGTGGAGAATACCTGGTCAAACAAGCCAACCAGCAGAACCGGGAGACTGGAATACAATACATTGTACAGCGTGATGAACCAGTCTTCATATGCTGTCTGAAACAGAAGAATTTAAGTAGATAATGATTACCTTTTGATTTCACCTTTTCCTCCTAATTCCTGAGAAAATTTATGTGCTCTGTTATAGCATTAAATTACCTGTCTCTGTTTACCCAAAAGGCAAGAAACACCTTAGGTCAAAACGCTGTTAAAACCATTTCTAGCACGTATTAAGCTTCCCACTCCTTACATACTGTCAACACCACGTGACCTGAAACACTGCTGAAACTGAACACCACACTGAGCGTCAGCCCGGTTTATAGCTGCATTTGTGACTGTGATGAGCACTCACAGCAAGTTCGGGAACCCTGATTTCTTCTCTTTTGTTTTGTCCTAAGCATCCATAATTTCCACCACAGAAAACGCTATTAACCTCAGGCAGGGATGCTTGTCTGTGACTATGGCCCTGATGCTTCGTGCTGGACCACACAATTACATCTTCCTGTATTTTGCTTCTGCCCGTGGAGATGCATCTCATCCCTTACAGTCTTTCTGGCACACAGATAAGCACAACCTTTCAACGCTATGTGAACTTCAAGCACTGCCATTTACAATGAGCACATTTCGAGCCAGCAGTTCAAGATTAAAAAAATAAATAAAATTGTTTTGGTTTCTTATTGATAGATAAATGCACCATCTCACTTCACCTACGAATATTTAAACAGTATGGTTAAGAAAGGTTTCCCAAACCACTATTTAACAATCTCTTCCTCCATTCCTCCCTGTACAATCATGATATTGACTGTAACTGTTCTGAAATCATAACCAACTGCTTTGCTTATAAGTAACTAGCTTAGTAGTTATAATCAATTCTCCTGCAGAAATTACTGATGTTGAGTTCGGGTTCCCATCACTTCCCAGGTTAAGCTTTTGCTATTCTGCACCAATGAAAAGGAAGACCTGCCTGTTAATAAATAGTAGACAAGAGCATGCCTTCTTACCTGGGCAGAAAAGCCATTAAAGAACGAATACCAGATATGGACTAGTGTAAAAGCAAAGTTTTTGTAGAAAAAATATCTTAGAAACTTGCACATCCTAATGTAGGACCATCGTCCGTGGACCAGCAGCAGTCTTTGGAGGTAGCGGAATTGCCCAAAAGAGTAGTCGCTTGACATGACAGCTTGCATCCCTTCTTGGCCACTGATTCCAACTCCAATGTGGGCAGCTAAGGTAACGAAACAAAGACCACACACACTGCATTAAACAAAGGGAGAGCAACAACATGACCGAGGGCAAATCTTTCACCAGTTCCTTTTCTCTGCTTCTCGTTCTCCTGCCCCATTTTATTTCTGTATACAGCACAAAGGCTTCCTTAAAGATTAACACAACAGTGCACAGACCCTTCCTTGCCCTGTTATTTACTGCTCACGTCTTCACTGTCATTTGGATTCTCTCTCCATGCTTGTTCCATCTGAATGGATACTGGGAAACTTGACTGAGGTGAGAAGTAAGTGATGAGACAGAGCAAGCAAACCCCTGAACAAGCTGGTCAGGCAGTTTACAAACACAGACTTCCTAACATAAACCATATCCCAGAAGTTTGTTTTTCAATGGGCTTCCTCACCGAGTGTTTCAAAGAATGCCAGTTGCAATACAGCAGGCTAATTCCTCCAAGCAAGGGACATCTAAGCTCTTGTTTTGTCTTTATATTACATTTGTAACCCCAAACACGGTAACAGACATAAACCAAGGCCCTTCTCGGGAAATGTCTACATAAAAAGCTAAAATATATCACCAAATCCCACTAACCATTTCATAAAGGGTTTCCTCAAAAAGGGAAAGCGCAGGCATAGAAGGTAACAAGGACGCAAGAAATGTTAATGTAGGTAATGAAACAGATGGTACAGTCTTCTTAACAAACAGAAATAGCGAGGAGATTGTGGAAGAACTCCCAGAAGAGATGTTTCCTACCGAGAGAAATCTTACAGCTGCCTTACTTTTAATCATGTTCACATCATTGGCACCGTCCCCAATAGCCAGAGTAATAGCTTTCTTGTATTTCTTCACAAGCTCAACCACCATGGCTTTTTGTTTTGGAGTCACTCGGCAGCAGATCACAGCCTTGCATTCGCATGCCAAATCAACAAAGTTCTTCTGCTGCTGCTCTTTGTAAGCTTCAGCCTTTCTTCGCTTCTCAGTTTGCTTTTGTTTCTCTTCTGCTGTTCTGGGGAATTTCAGCTTAAGTTTCTTTTTCTTCTTTTTCTTCTCTAGCAGGATTTCATTCTGTGCAACAAAAACGTTATGTTCCCTTCTACACCATTTAAAATAGCACTCCAAGGGCTGCCTATACACAGTACACACTTAACTTCATTATATCCCATTTATAGCATTTTAATGAAATGCTCGTGCAGAGGAGTGAACAAACAGCCATGGAAACAATGAAAAGAACATATCTGGTGGGATTAACAAAATCAAAATGCTTGTATTTAGTGTCACAGCACTCCTTGCAGAGTACAAAGGAATATTTCTTCTGATGGGAGCTAATTCACTTTTGAAAAACATTCTGATATTGAAACTTGCCTCTTTCTATAGGAAGCACGACCACGCTCAGCAAAGGTGGAAGTTTTCTATAAATACCCAAGTGAACTCTGGGGCAGTACATCTGGGATAGGGGGTAGCAGACCTGCGATTTTACCAGATGCTCATGCTAGATAACTTCGAGAGACTTCCAGCTTGCTTCCTATGCCTTACATACAATAGTGTTTCTTTATACAGAATAACGGCTTAGAGCTGGAATGCTGAAATGTGGCAGATGGTGTGTAGCTCTTCACTGGACTTTCTTCTTGTCAGCTGTCTGTAAAAGCAGCCTGCCAACAGGGTGGGTAATAGCCACTGAATTACTGCTAGCCACTTCTGCCAAAAGCTCTTTTCTGCTTTCTAAGCTCCTGTAAGAGCACTGTTTTGCAGGACTGAGCAGTAAACTTGTCTTTTGTTTCTACACTTTCACTTCCATCTTTCATTTCAAGCTTGATTTCTGTGCCTACACTGAAGCCGTGCATCCTCTGCAGCTGGCAGTCATCTCTTTCCCTTTCTCATTTTTTTTTCCATTAGACTGGGATCCTCATGAAAAATAAACACTCTGAAAATCAGGCTGTGCTTTTGCAGAGGTTTGGTTTTACTTTGATGGCAGCTACCACAGTGATTTAAAAAGCCAAAGACATTACTTTCTTTACTGAGGCCTATTTTAAACTTTCAAAACTAAAAATATTTTTGAACATAAATATCAAACAGAGATGGTCAACTGGTGGCACAAGGGCCAAAGAATTTTCATTGATTGGTTTAGCAAGGCAGACAAATGAATGGAGTGAAGGACACCGTGACATGGTAGTACCCCCCAAACCTCAAATATACAGGAGCACAGGAGATCTTCCTTTCTACATACCAACCAGGAGCCAGTGATTATTAAAGCACGATCTCTACTACCCTGAAAGAAGGGCTCATTCATTCTTAGAGAGGAATGTGTACTTGATCCAGCTCTGTTCCTCTGGTTTTCCAACCTCGTTTGAAGAAGAGCACTGGAAAGAAAAGCAGATACATTACAGAAAAATCAAGGATAAACTTTATACTAAGATAAAGTTTGTGGATGCAGTGCTTAGGCACATAATTTATTGGTGGACTCAGTAATGTCAGGTTGATGATTTGACTTGATGATCTTAAGGGTCTTTTCCAACCTAAATGATTGTATGATTCAATAATTCTATAAATCAGTCCCAGACTGTAATAAAAACATTTTTGATCAACTAGCAACACTTATTTTTCCAAGAAGCTTAGGAAACTTCAATTTTAAAAGTCAGTTCTTCAGAATCATAAAGAAAATGCATCTCCTCAATATCAATGTTTTCCCAATAAAGGTTGCAGGTTTTTAATCAGTTGCACTCCAAAGCACAGAGAACTTAATTCCATTTTTTGAACTACAAATTTAATGTCAACAGTTGTCGACCTAGAACTTAAAACCTCCTCCAAATAGGGTATCACCACCTTTACCCACAGTGAAGATGTGGCTTTGTAAAATTACAATTCCAGAAAAAAACAAGAAACAGACAGCGTACAGCCAAACAACAGCCAGCAAATGCTGTTCAGGCGTTGAAGAACCATTATGGGATAAACCAATGTTACTGCTGGGATAATTTTAAAAATTGAACATTTTTAACTCCTACACAGAAATTCTTTGTGCTTTTCACTTGCCTGATATCTTCTCCATAGCAGATTGTTGTCTCATCTGTTAAGAGTTCACAAGAAAATCCAATATTTTCAGCAGTTTCTACAATTAAAAAATAAAAAAAAGAAAGGAAAGTATCTACTTAAAGTTCAGTCTTGAGTAACTACTGGGGGCAGCCAGAAGCACAGGAAGTCCTCTTAAGTAATTTTTGAAGTTGTGTTTCAGCATGGCGTGTTCACTTTCACCACCACATAGCATGGAGGAACAGCACAAATAAATCTGAGTACAGAGAAGCTGGGGGGAATGCTTCTTTATTATTTCCCATAGAATAACAGCAGCCTATATGCAACGCTGATCTGGCTGCACCTCTATCCATGCTGTAGGACCTGGATTTCACTGTAGAAAGACAAGTTTGGCATGTAAGTGTTCTGCCTTAAGAGCCAGACAAGGCTGGTGGCAATAAAGTTTTGTTGTGTTTTTTTTTTTTTTTTAAAGCAAATTGTTCTTTATTTGCTTTGCACTGGGAAAAACAGTAGCTGGGTGTTTCCCTATAGAAGACAGCCACTAAACCAGTCATCTACGTTAATCTATTGGAGGAACAGAAGTTACCCAGAAGCCCACCCAGTAACTCTGGATTGGAAACAGCTCGCATGAACTTCTGCACATTGTAGAAAGTCTTCCAGTTTTGATTTAGATGCACTTTCATACTGTGCTTTTCTAGAAAACGTGTTTCATTACAAATCTGCATCTGTCCCAGTTTATCTTCTAGCTGTTACCATGTTTTTGCTAGCTCTTTGGCTGTAAACAAACTTACCTTTTTTGTCACCAGTAAGCACCCAGATTTTAATATCTGCTTTTGAAAGTTTGGAAATAGTTTCTGGAACTCCATCCTGTAGTTTGTCTTCAATAGCTGTTGCACCAAGGAGCTGGGAGATATTTGAAACACAGGTATTCAGTAGGATAAACATCTACAGAAAACTGATTCATTTACAGTAGAGAACAACGCTATTTTGGCTATGTCTTCAAGCCAAGGTACAGCTCAGGATAAGAATTCAGTAAAGATAATGCCTTATATATAAAAGTCACTGCACTGAAATACATCCACTAAAATATAAGAAGATAAATTGTTAGAAACCGGACAACTCAAGTTTTCTATAGCTTCTGCATGTTATTAATAATCAAAATTTTCTTCAAAGGAAAACAAACCCTTTGACATAGAAAAGCTGCATCACAGAGTAGATGCTAGAACTACTCTGGGCCTGAAGGGTGTAGTAGCAACTTTGGAGGCTTTTTTTGTGTGTTTGTTAACAACATATTTGCAATACAACTACTGACATCCTGAAATGAACCTGTAAATTAAAGAATAACAGGGATGAACAGGATGATTGGGCTGGGGGAAAGCAAAAAATATATATATATTATTTGAGAATAACACATTTCCTTTCATTCTTTTCAACTTTCTCTAGAATTTGTCGTGGTCTTAAAGCCAATAAAATACTGAAAAGATCTAAAGCAAAAGGTCCTATAGAAAAGGATAATTTATTTTCAAAAAGATCTGTTTCTTCTTACATAAGAATAGAAGTACACTAAAAATTTTAAGCTTGACTTACAATCAAGTTTTTTTCTATTTCCTCATATACTTTGTCCAGAGCTTCATCACGATTAGTTGTAGCTACACTGGCCTCCATGAACTTTTTATTCCATGCTTCAAATTCATCATCACTAATGTCTCTGTAGCAGAGGCAGAGTGTTCTAAGAGTTTCATTTGCAAACACCTGAAAAACAAAGAAAAAAAACCCACATATGCACAAAAATCCCCTTTGTTTTGAAACCAAACATCAAAGTTACAGTCATAAGCATTACATAAGTCTGATAAAACAAGTGACTGCACAATTAATCTTGAGCATTTCAGAAATGACAAAAACTAAATTATAACTTGCAAGGCAGTCTAAATTGAAAGGCAGCCTGAGGAGGTGACAAATAGAACAGATTTTAGAGACCTGGAATACTCACAAAAACAAAAAAGCAATAGACAAAATGTAAGTTCACTTCTCATGCAAAGATAATGCATTTTTAAAAATATGCACGATAACCTAATGTTGCTCTTATTATTTCTCAGGTTTGGGATAATGTGTAAAGCCAATTATAGGTCTGCATTTGTTTAATAGCTTATCAAAAGGACATAAATGAAATTAGATTATGGTCAGAAATAAATTTAATATGTGATTGTAAAAACAGAATATAAAATGCAAACATACATCTAGTGCTTCTTCTGTAGCTTCTCTCTTTACATTCCTTGGGTGCAATCGTTCATAAATTACTGTATCAGCTCCTTTACAATACAGCGTTATATTTCCATTGGATTCTCTTACTGTAGAGTATAATAAGAGAGGTGGGACAAAATGTTAAGAGCACATTTAAATAAAGGAATAGTTTCAGATTAGATTCTTCAGTGTACCCCTATTAGCTGCCAAAGCTACATGACCACGTTTCTTTGTAGTACCTCATCCCTAAAATTGTTCAGCTAAGTATCTTGATTGACAAGTGCATTTCCTTTTCTCTTTCATGACAGGACAGGATATTTAAATTCCCAAGAATTATGGTTTTGGTAATGTTTCATATAATATTAACATCTCATTTGCACATAGGAGTTGAGTAGAGACATACAGTAGAGGTATGATGCACTGTAACTACAGCCTTAAAAACAGCAGATCTGTAACTGATTCAAGATTGACTTTTTTAAAAGGTAATTAAAATCAAAACTAAAAAGGTATTTATAACTCATCCTGCATTCCTAGTTCTTACAAGAAACATACAACTAATTTCTTTTTGGTAATAAGGGGAATGGATTATCTTTGTAAAATTTCTTTAAGCTTCTACTAAAGGAACCACAGATCATCTTCAGCAGAGGCCACATCTGAGCACCAGGACTGTTAAGAAAACACATTTGCACCTTATTACAAAGCCTCTGTTTTGCTATCCAGAACTATGTGGATTAAAATCTATCATAGGAGTGTGTGTCACACAGCCATTCCACCTAGGAAATGCAAGTGACCTATCCTATAAGAGGTCTTATAAATCAGAGGTTGTTTGTAGTCAACTTACCAATGACAGACATTCGTTTTCTATCACTGTTGAAATCCAAGATAGCAAGGACATCATAGGTTTTTTCAATCCCCATTTCACTTATCGTGATGGTATTTTGTGTTCGTGAGAGAAAAACGTAGCCAAAGTTTCTGGCTGCCGTAACCAAGGCCCCTTCGTCTGGGGAGGCTGCCTGGTAATTGATCTGACCTGCATTGTTGACACAGTGAAAAGGACAGAAAGCCAGGGTACACCCGAGCATTACAGGGGCACTCAGACCCCACAGCTCAAAACTTCACACCCATTCTTTGTAACTGACAGCTGGACAGGCAATGCCACGTCCTTTCCCTTTCTGAAGTGGGGTCCAACACGTTGCTGCAGCACCCAACAGCAGTGCCATCAGAGGAGAAGGACTAGGGACTCCCCCTTCCCATCACGTGTACTTTCCAAACGGACTAAGTCACTGAACCTCTTCCATCCATGTATAAAAGCAAAAACTTACTTCTCTGTCTCGAGACAAATGTAACTTAAATATCTTAATTTCTCAGTATTTTCATTTAAGCATTTCCAAAGGAAGTGCAAAAACCCACCGCCACCACCACCAGCAAAAAAATCACAAATTCTTGGCCAAAAACACCAACATAGTGGAAATAACCCCAAAAACATCAGTAGGAAGAGCAAGAAAGGACAGGAAACTGCTGGTTTCACAAAGATCTCACAAAGATGCGAGTAAAGCAGTATTACTCTTCTCTTGTGTCGAGCATATTTTATTTATCTTTCAACCTTACTTTCCACATGAATTCTTCAATACCCATTCACCTTCAAATTCAGTTTCTGTCACACTTCTGTTATTCACCTTGGTTATTTGCTGCTGATATTCTTAGAACAGACATACACAGTTTGTGTACAGCTATGGGCTGTACTTCGTGGAGTAAGCAAATGAAATCTTTATGCTGAAAATGCTTGTTTTTCCAGACTGAAAACAAGTTTCCAAAAGTGTTTCCATTTTCACACTTGTGTGTGGAACCAGAGACTATGTGAGTATCATTTTCATTTTATTTGAGGTTTATGCTTTGGAGATTTTAAAGATGCATTTGAATAGATAGAAGATCAGTAACAGAAAACACAAGCCCTCTGTACAAGCTGTTCCACTACCTTTCTAAATCTGCTGTTATTCAAGATTCACATTTGTCAAAACTGTAACCATCATAAAGACAATCCTCCTTATGTAAACAGGTAAATTCAGTACAGGGAATAGCACAGGAACTTGCCTTTGTTTAACTTAAAAGAACAACCTAACATTCCTCCTCATTTATGGGATCAACATTAGTGCTGGACCTCTCTTGTGTAACTGGACTTCAATCACTGTTTCCCCTTACACAAGAGAAAAAAATGATACTCACCATCAGAAACATCGACCATGACTGTGTGACAAATAGCAAGCAGAAGAAAGAACTTTTGGATTTCTGGGTCCTTTCTGGACTTTATTTGCTCTATCAGGTAGTGATCATAGAACAAGAACTTTCCATCTGCGTACATGTTCCAGCTGAAATCCACTTGCTGCTTAGAAAACAGAAGAGAGAGTTTGAGTTATTTCATGTGCAATTCTTCAAGCCTACCTGCATCCCTTCATACCTTGGCAAGGCAACATTCCCTACAAACTGTAGGGACTACTCTGCAAGGTCAGACCAACCTACCTCCGGGTGGCTCGGAAGCTGCCCTGCTCCATCGCGGCAGTCTCCTGCAATGCAAGCACCATCAGATGGAAGGCACAGGGCAGAAAAATGGAAGTTTTTACAACTCATTCACAAAGTCAACAGTATATAGAATATTATATCTATCACGCTAGAATATCTCTCATTAAAAAAAAAAGGCAAATTCATTCACAGCAGCAGTACCTTTGTGTCTTGTTGGGTGTAATTGTCTATGCCAGTGATACCAAAGCAAAAATAAGAAAAGGAGAATGTGGTGGAATTGTCATAAAGCATCCATCTTGTTTTAACATAGCTTTTACTGTCAGAAGTTCCTCTTCTCTCTTCAGAGGCACGATGTTTAAAAAGCACATGATATTAGCAAACTGCTCTTTGTTGTTTGAACTGACCAAATAATAGCTCAGTTTGGAGCACATCACTGTGTATTCCAAACACTGAAGTCCAGACAAGTTTGGAAATGGAAGAAACTAACATTAAACTGAAAAGCTGCTGTTCTTATTACACTTTCTTATTTGTTTCTAGGTTCATTTCCAGAAATGTTCCCAGAGCATTTCTATGAAAAGCAAAGCATTCTGTAAATTACTCATTTCTGACTTTTCCACTGTGAAGTTTCCACTCAACTCCATCCATTTCCCCATTTCCCAGAGGAAAATAATGGGAAAACTCCAACAATTCAGTTTTTCTGGAGCTTTGCTCAATGCCAGGGCTATATTGTGGAAGCTCATTTGAAAGTAAGAAGACTCATGCACCTGATTTCAAACCAGCATTAAAGTTCCTCCCCTTCAGCGGGAGGGTGCAACCTGGAAGCACTTCTGTTTCCCTGCAGATCTCTGCAAATGCTCCTGCAAATTTCTCCTGCCGGACAGAGATCACGGGGCACAAGCATGCTGCAGGGCAGGGCGGGCTGGACCAGGGCTGCGCCATGCCCCCGGGGACCAGCATTGCACCTGGGGCCAGATGGGCAGAGGCCCCCCTGGCTCTGCACCCACGTGTGGAGCGCTCAGTGTCACTGCCATCAGCAAAAAGGACCCCTGGTACTGGAATGCTTTGGCATTTGCTATGGAAATCAAAGCTGGTTGACGCTGTGGGGTGCAGCAGCATGGCACAGACTTACCATATCTTTGGCCATTTATGCAACATTTTTTAAATGTCATGATGTTCTGTGTGAGTGTTCCTGTCTTATCAGAGAAGATGTAGTGGATCTGCCCCAGCTGCTCGTTCAGCGTGGTAGTTCTGGCCTTCGCGGCCGTGTCCTTCTCAGAGTAATACATTTGCAGGTCCCAGTTTATAAAATAGCTTTGGCCCAAACGAATCACTTCAACACTAAATGAAATAAAACAAAAGTTCTTACTCCCACCTGCAACTTGTATGTCAAAGCAATGACATTTTATCAGCGTATTACAGAGCACCATCACCCCTAGACAGGCCTCTCAAACTAATATCAGACCACACAGCTCAGCTTCAACAGCTGGGGAAGAGTCTCTATGGCCTGATCAAGCCAAAAGTATTGATGATGATGCTCCCATAACAAATGGGAATCCCACTTGGGAACAGCATTTTAAGTACAGTTTGGAGAAGAAGATGTAGGAGGCTGAAGGACATTAAATATGTTCCAGACAGGCTTGTCAAAAGTAGTTATCCGTACTTCATTGAGTATTAAGGCCTCTGTTTTGAAGAATAAATGTGGAGTATACGTTTTTTTCATTTTATTTTACAAGTAGTTTCCTTCATGCACTGTGAGACTGTAGAATTACTTTAAGAAAAATACTAGCAAGATCAAGTCTCCAATATTTTCACAGATCACTGTCTGGGAACTTTTTTTCCTTAGTCAAAGTAAAAAGTATACATGCTTAATACTGTAAGAAAAGCTTGATATCTTTAAATTCTGAGTCAAAAATCTTTGGGTGATGATTTTGTATGAAAATGATACATAACAGATCACTTTCTTCTAAAATCCCAGTGAAGAGGGTGAGTATATCCAACATATTTTCAGTAAGACAAATCAGTGTGCTTTCCCATCCACAGGGAAGCTGCATCTGTTACCACCAATGGAAAATTAAGTTCATTCACCATTAATTCCAAAGTTTAGTATTCAACCCTATCACCAGTTCAGCTGTTGAATGGCCAAGGTATTTACTTACCTCACATAGAGGGAAATGGGAACCATGGTGTTCAGAACAATGATATATCCCCAGAAGTTAAGGAAGCCGCGATACGGAGGACTGTGGTCTTCAGCGTCGTAGAGGTACCAAGAGGAGTTGCCGATCTGCTGCTCCCAGTAAGTGTGCCCGATGGCAAGGCCAGCCGACAGCAGGATGAGGACCAGAAAAATCTGCAGTGTACACAGAGAGGCCTGTCAGACACTTCAGAAATGTTTGCTAGGCATAACTCTGAAATCTCCATGTTCAAACATGTATTCAAATATTACATGCATTTTTAAGTAAAAAGAAGGGAAGCAAATCTTTCCCACAAAATAGTCTCTTCAAATAATCAGCGTTCTAATTTTAGTCTATTTCCCAAGCACAGTTTTTATGTTTATACATGTGCTTAAGCAGGCAGTGAGTAGGGCTCATGAACGTGCCCAGAGCAAGGGCAGAACCACAGTCGTGCTGCGATTGATGCCTCTGCCTGCTTGCAGTCCAGCTCTTTTTTCCTCTTTCAGCACTTCTCCAGGTGCTAAACAGACCTCAGGACCAGGACGCAGGTCCTCAAGGCTCTGCCCAGCAGCTCAGTGCGGACCAGAAGCACCTACAACACTGCTTTTGGAGCACACTTCTGCATTGAGTTGACTGCCCAACATCTGCAGTTAAGGATCACGGACTCCACCAAGAGCAAGGCACCTTTTTAGATTCCTCCCCTTACTACTGCATCCCAACCCAAAGCAAAGTAGAAACACACTTCCTATAGCAAAAAAAAAGAAACCAACAACACAACTTTTTTTAAATTTGCATTCACTCTATTCACTTAAAAGTGAACTCAAATATCTGAATTTTAAAGAAAACGTCTTACAGTATAAACCATGTAATTCATAAGGGAGTCAATTTTTGTCCTTTTAAATTTTGTCTTTCCACTGTTTTTCATTATTTTTGTATCAGCACCTAAAAATAAAGAAGAAAATAAAGATGTAATACATTAGCAAGTATTAGTATTACTATTTTACAAGCCTGGGATATAAAATATAGTCAAAGTTCATATGAGAAAGACACAATTTCCCTCCTAAAGGCACACTTTTAGTGAGTAAATGTTACACGTTCATTTGTTCATTTCATAAATACCTGCAAATATGACAACTCCATGGCAGAAGTCTGTATTCCTAATTTTACATCCACGTAGTAAGATCTTATCAGCATCTAACGCATAACTCATGTTTCTCCAAAATAACGTTCCTGTGAACTTATCCAGTCTGTTATTAGGTTCTTCACATTCAATCAGACCTAAATTTTCAGGAGAATATGTTTAATATACAATAGTTAAATAAAAATGGATCAGTCTGTATCCACCATACAAGTTATTTTACTTTGTGGATATTTGTTGTTGTTGTTTTGTACGATTGTTCTAAACAAACCATGTATGTGAGATTTTGTGTGTACAAATATTCAGTGCTGTGTTGCTGACATTTTAAAAATGGCTTCTTGGGTGGCCTTTCATTTTCCAGACTGAAATAGAAGAAATAATCCATTTCTGCACCAAGATCAGTACACACAGCATTTACTGCCAAATAGGATGCTTTTCTTGTCCAAGTTTCTTTTAATATTTCTCAAGTTTTAACAATGGCCTGCCTACAACAGCGAGTCTCTCTCTGGATCTCTCTAGGATGAACACAGTGTTCAGCTCATTTTGCCATTGAAGACTTACCAGCAGTGATCACACAAGAGAAGACAAATCTCATGAAATAAACTGCTACTTGTTCAGATATATGTGAATATTTCAGCTAAAAGAGACCTCTTACTTCGACTCTTAGAACTTGCCCTATTCCCACTGTCTACTTTATGATTGGTCATTTTTGTTTCCAACCCCAAACTGAGCTCATTCTAAAATTTTGGTTCATGCTGCACTTAGAATCATCCAAACTCCGTTTCAGGCATAAGTAAATAAATACATAAGTGTAAATGGCAATATAAAAGCTGATCGCTACAGAGGAACACAGAACGGCACTCTGAGGCCCAAACAGCGGTGTCCCCGATCCTGCACCCTGCCTGTAATCAAGACTGGTGGATGTGTAAGGAAGAGAAGAACAGGAGCAGGCACCCCAAAAAAAAACAAAACAAACAAACAAAAAAACCAAACCAACAAACAAACAAAAAGCAAACACAGAAACAAAAAAAGAAAACAGGCAGGCAAATGGTAATAAAGGGTCCTGTCCTCCCTACTCAGTGGGTCATATCTCATTCATGGCAAAGGTCTAATCTTCAGGTAGACTGTATTTTGCTCAGCAGCAGTTTCCTTGTGCAATTTGCCAATGCTGCCTTGTGACAAAAGCTAGGAAGCCACTAACTCCAGTGTCACAAGAATTATTAGCAATGTTTCAGTCTGCACCTGTGTTTTATTTACTTGTACTGTAAACTGAGCAACATTTGAATACCTGTAACAATAAAAATGCAACTGTACAAACCATTAAAGCCCGCCATTGCACTTTCTTCTTGAAGATACTTGTCTGTTACCTCCAGTGCCATTTTGAATTTTAAGTTAGTCTCACTAAAAAGAAAGGATAAAAAGGTCATTTTATTGAAAACATTGATACAGGAAGAAGTTTGAACAAATTAAACTAAGCAAAACAATACGCCATAGACACCAACCTCCCACTTGGAAGCAACGAGCTGAGCTATGCATTTGCATGGATGAGAAACATTCATAAACAACAGGACTAGTTCTTACACTGCTTGGTTGCTTCTCCTCACAAATGAAACCTGACACAGTAGCACCCCTGTACTTGGAAAAGTGAGGGTGCTCAGAAACACTGTTTTTCTAAAGCAATATTTAAGTTTGATTAATGGGTATTTGAAAACAGGATTTAATAACTGACATTGCTAAAAGTTCCAACTGAGAACAAACATTCGCAGTATAAACAGATCCTTCTTCTGCGTGATTAATTATTGTTTTTAAGATCACTAAAAGCTGAGTGAGAAAATAATTGTTTATTCAGAAAAACTATCATTTCAGTTAATTTAGGTGCAGTCCATATCACTACAGCCTTTTCTAAAATAAAAATAATCAGCACTACCTTTTCTGATAACATGAACTAAAGCAACACTTACAAAGCAATTGTGACAGAGACACTAAGATTTACCCTTTTTAAGCAGTTTCTATGAAAAAATTCCAAAGAAAACATGGATTTTTTTTTTGCCTTTTTTTTTTTTTTTTTAATTTTCTCACTCTAACTGACAAGGAGTAAAAAGAGCTTAGAATAATAGAAAAGCCCCAGTTGGAAGAGACCTCTGGCAATCAACAGTCCAACCTCCTGTCAGAAGCAGGACCTTAGACGAGGTTATCCAGGGCTCCATCAAGCCAAGCCTTCATTGTTTCCAGCAAGGGAGGTGTTCCCACCTCTCTGGGTGACTTATTCCAGTGGTAAAAATTCTTCACCACGAGAACAACCATTCTTAAATCCAAACAGAATTTCCTCCGAGGTAACTTGCATCCATTGCTTTTGTCCTGTTGTCCTGTCAATGTGCATCCTTGTGTACAGAGCATCTTTGCTGTAACTATGAGATATCGCAAGACTGTGATGAAATTATCCTTCACTTCTCCAGGCTGAATAAATCCGGCTCCTGCACCTTTTCTTAGTGTACCAGGTACTCCAATGCTTCAACTATCTTGACACTCCAGTGGACCCTCACCAGATTTTAATGTTCCTTGAATTGTGGGGATCAAAAACTGGACACAGCTTTCCAGGTGTGGCTTAACAAGTGCCAGGTAGCATGGAACAACTCTTGATCTGCTGGCTACAGTGGGCCTGAAGAAGCCCAGGACACAGCTTCCCACTGCTGCAAAGGTGCACCGCTGTCTTGCTTGCTGTCCACAAGAACTCCCAGTTTTTTTTGTTTTGTTTTTTGTTTTGTTTTTGTGGGACACCATATCAAATATTTTCATAAAATCAAGGTAAATGGCATCTTCTGCTACGAAATGGACTCCATATCCAATGAGCAACGTATTTCGATACACAAAGCAATAGCCAGTTTGGTCAAGCACAATGTTAATCCTTGTTGGCTTTCCCCAGTCAAATTCTTGTCCTTCGTGTACCTGGACACAGGTTCCATGAGGGCTTGCTCCACAGTTTTTCCAGGGACTGAGGTGAGGCAGACTAGTCTGTAGTTTTCTTGATTTCATTTTGGCTCTTTTTAGTAGAAGGGTGTGATACTTGCTGCGTTCGAAGCCTCTGGACTTCCCTGGATCTCTGTGATCTTTTGAAGATGATTGACAGTGGCTTAGAATGATGTCAGCCAGCTCTTACCACCCTCAGATGTATCCTCTCAAGTCTGTTGGGGTCAATTTGTACAGATGGTCCCTAATTGGACCATCATATACTACCAGTTGCTTGCCATTCAGTTCACCATTGCTTCTTGGCATAGGGACTTAGGGGCTGGCCTTATCCATGAAGACTAAGACAAAACAATTAATTGCACCCTTACCCTGACAATAACTGTATTAAATTACATTAGCTTACTTCTGAAATAAACACTTATTGCTCTTTTACCAGGAAGCCAAAAATAAATCTAAGAAATCCTTAAGTAGAACCTTACCCATCTAGTTCAGCTGTCTCTACATAGCAGAGACTGTTTGGTTCTGAGCTGGATAGCAGCAAAATATCAGCCTAGTGAAACAAATAAATAAGCAGCAAATAAATCCAAGTCAAGATTTGTACAGAATTCTGTAGAAACATAAAACAAACATATCTAAGGCACTTACAGGAACGAAAGTATTTTTCTTCAGACGAATGATATCACCAACTTTAATATCTTTCCATTTTGTGTTTTTGAACCTAATATCAAGATAGTTTAATGATTATTACTATTTAATTTAGAACAGTATACAATCTATAAATCTTGAAATATTAAACTTTCCTTAGTATGAAAACATTACATCTTGGTAAGATTTTTTTGTTGTTGTTGTTTTGGAAACTGCAGTTTAGTTGGGAATCTAAAACTTAGAAGAGAACCTACCTCTGCTCTTTCCTGTTCACCCATATATGAATTTCTGTCCAACTCTCCAAGTAAGTTGCTCTTAGCACAGATTTACTGCCACAGAACTAAGTTTAAATGACTCCTTCGGGCAATTCTCATCTGTTTCCAATTAGGTTTTCGCACAGATGTATGGAACAGTAGAGAACAAAAAGCTGAACTTTCCCTGTCATCTGTGGTTTACGATCTGTGATGAAGCTTTGTACCAAAGCAACAAACTTTACTTACTAAGTTAAGAAGTGAACAGTACAAACCTTCCATCCCTGATGACTTCACATGTTCTGTTATTAACCTCGTTGTCCATCCTGTGACGGGCCTGAAAACCAGGAGCAGAGAATGTACTCCCCACTGCATACCACAGCTGAAGAACAACACTGTTTTCTTTTGCTTTTATTAACAGAACATGTTGCTTACTATGTCATCCACTAGGTCTTTGACTGCAGTTATTCCCAGAACCAAGAGTAAGGGCACCAGCGTTGTATACCATGACAGGGTAGATATTTGAGGAATCGCCTGTCAGAGACAAAGAGAATCAGCTCATTACAGGATTGTTATCAAACTCAATTCAGAGACATTAAGGACTGGGACAGTTAAAACATAAAAAGGAAAACCAACACATCAGAGAGAGAATTTTAAGGCAGGTTGTGAAGATGAAAAAATCTCTAGGGGAGATTTTGACTGTGCTGCTGTACCTCAGGGCTGTTTTCTCTTTAACAACTGTAATTGCTCATATTTTCTGTTGGCGCTTCTGGTTCATGGATGGGACTTAAAGGCCATCATATTTTACAGAGTAATAGCCAAAAGAAACACCCTGTCCTCAAAAATTTCATAACCTCTGCAACAAGCTCATCTTAGCTAATACAAAGCTAGGGTAGGCTGATTGGGATTTCTGTTAAGATGTGCTTAGTTTCTCTAACAGTTCAGCTACAGTCCCTTACGCAGCAACCTGCAATTTCCTAACAGGATAGCAATGAACGGTTTCATAAGTAGTATTCAGCTCAGTAGATTAGCACCTCAAACTCACTTCACAGTTAGTATTCTCTATAAACTATGCTTTACCTGCAAAATGAGAAGGACCAGGAAATAGAAGTTGGCTGCTCTTTTAAACTGTTCAAACAGATTCAGCGGTAAAAAAGTGATGGGGTTGTACTTGTATGTCTTAATCGCATTTCCCTGTTGAAGAAACCAAATGTCATTCACAACACCAGATTCTTCTTACTTTACAAATGTGCAGTTCATATTTTTAAGTAAAGCATTTTACTAGTGAAAATTTTCCTATAAACTTTGTTAGAGCTTTACCTCTCGTCAACTGTTTCCCATGGGTCACTGTCTTTATGAAACCAGACAAAAAGGTCTGCTGCACTGACATTAACACACCCCAAAAAGCACCTCACACTTCCACTCTAGCTACAGCAAGGACTACAGAGCATCACAGAGTCACCACGTGGAAAGGAGACAGCCTGGCCCAGGTGAGTGACACAGGGCACATGGCACTGCCAGATGGGCACGGAGAAGGGGGAGGACAGGGGGGACTTCAATGCTCTCCCTGTCCTATGCAGTCTTCTCTCTGATGCATGTCAATTTTATTTGCTACATGCACAGTATCACTATTAGGGATACAATTGGTCTCAGATGTCAAACCACAAACAATGCATCCAGACACAAAAGGTTTTTAATCAGACTTGTTCAGGAGGGACAATGTGAGACCCAGCAGAGGTTAACTTGATAAGCGGCAGTCCCTACCTAGTTGAAGCAGAAAGGACTTCCATTTAATAATGGCTCCAACTGTAGAAGTTTTACTATTAAATGTTCATAACCATGCATGAAATAACCCAAACTGCCTCATATCTACAAGGCAGATACCACAGCAGACACAAGGAAACCACACAGGCCAATGCATCACAGATAAAGCCAGACAGTCCACACACAACCACCAAGTCCAATCCTCTGTCACTCACAACCAGCACCACATACTAGCACAAAAGCTTATGTACTTTGCAAAGTTAAAAAATTAGGATAGAAAAAAAATAGTGAGCCTTTTGTCTTGATAATTGAGATTTTTTTTTAAAAAAAGTTGCCTTGATCATAATCAGGTGGATTTGGAATGACACTGTTTAAATGACTGAACATTCCCAAATGTCTACTTTTAAGACTGCCTCAGTCTAGCTTTATTGGGATATTGCTTAACGCTACATGAAGTCTTCTTATACGAAAGGTGACACCTTTCTGGATGTTTGCAACAGCCATAGTTGAGCAGATAAAACTCAGAATTTGGACTGAGGACACCTGGCTTCTAATTCTCTATCTCATCTTAAGCAAGTCTCTTGATACTTTGTTTTTCCATTCATAAAGCCAAAGTCAATGATATTTCTCTACCTTTGATGGAAATCCTAAGGAAGTATTAATTGTGGTTTTTAGATGAGTCAAAAATGGTTGGAAAGATCTTATTGACATTAAGAAAGCGTTCACCCTGACAAGTACTATAATCACATAATTGAGATAAAGAAAACTTACCGCATATTTGCTTTTTTTGAAGCACAGAAGTATTGTTCTCTTAAACTGGGGCTGCTCATGGAAGTGTTGATCATTTGCTTTAACTTGCCAGCTGCAGTCTGGAAGAGACAAGGTGAAAATGGGTCAACATCTGATTGCTGTAAACATGAGGAAGCCAATCTGCCTTCCCTTTCTTTCAAATGCCATATTTGTTAGGTACTTTCAATTGAAACAAGACCGGTACCTGCTTTTCTTATTAAAGTGTCTAAGAAAGGGTTTTCAAGAAATGTCCAGCTTATTTGTCTTTACTAACAATTAAAATATAATCTCAGCAAGGAAGAAGTAAAATAACAATTTGGAAGTTCTATGAGAAATTGAAAACTTAGAGGAACATTTAGTCAGGCTAAATTCCCTTCTTTCCCCTCTTCCAGTTTGCTTTTGCTAACACCTGCGAAGCACTCAGCACCCAAAACAGGATTTCTCAGTCTTTTTTTAAAATAGATTCACCATCCTTTGAAAAAAATGAATTCCTATCACCAAATCGTGCAATGATTTCTTTTGCAATCGTAAGCAAAAACCTGAAGCACTCATTTTATTTCTTCAACCATCAATTTTGCTTGCTTGCTTGAGACCTTGGGAATATAAATTACACTATGCAGCAAATCTAACAAAACTAAACAAGTGATGTCAGCAGCAGCCTTCTGAAGTTTTGGACCTCAAGCTGACAAAACCGCTTACAGAACAACCAAACAACCTTATCTCCTGTCACCTTCAGTATTTGTCATTTAGAGTTTGACTCGACATACGGTTTCCCTTGGGAAAAAGGTTCTGAAGGATTTCCTAACAAACCATCCATCTCCACAGTAAGGGCCCTTATCATTTAGAAATGTATGGAAACCAACCCACTAAACAGAAAAAAACGGCTTATACTGGTTCAAATTTCCAGGTGATGGGGAAGACAAGTTAACTGAAGTTCTGTTCAAGCAGTTCTCAGACCACGGGTTACGTACAACTAGCACCTGCCTTAATTAACACGAGGTCACCAGGCAGATCAGTAGTTGTATGCAACAGGCAGTGGCACAGAACTCTGGTTGTCGACTGGAATTAAGTTGATTTTCATACTGGTATCTGTTAAAATGAACTGCTACCAATCACTCCTTCAGACATTTGGATAAGCCATTCCAAATCCTATCTGACAAATAAGCCACAAAAAGCAAATTGATCCACACACGGCTCAGCATCTGTACTGAGGATCATTTGCTACCCAAAGCAAGTTTCTAACCTAACAGTACCTTTTCTCAGCGTCTCTCGGCTCTCCTCAGTGCCTCTGTTGGTTTGAGTTTGTTCTGATTCGACACCAGGCTGCCGGCTGTCCAGCTCATCCTCCGTGTCGTCGTCGCTGTAGGGCACCACCTCATCGTTAGGCTGGGAATCCTCATCGAAGGTGGTCTCCGAATCCCTTTCCGAGCTCATGCCGCTAACGCCCTGCAAACATTTTGTAAAGGTTCAGGAGCGGAGCCATCGTAGCAAGTACAGGAAACCATGTCCCCATAATTTCACTCCGTCAATACCGGCCAGCAAAACCCACATTTGAAACCAGTTTCCCTGGAAGAGCTTAGAGCACAGGCTTGGTTTGCAAGTACGGACCGAAGTCACGCAGCAGTTATGTTCACAGCAAGTCCCTCATTACCGTTGTGCTGTATGTAATTAGACACACTCACACGGCAGACCAAGGAACACCCTACGGTCATGACGCAGGCCGTCGTTAATGGGACACGGAGATGAGCAAGCCCTCGAACACCCGACTCCCAGGGGCCACGCCACTGACCTGCATGGAGGGGTGAGGAGGAGCTGCAGGAGCTGCAGCCTCCTTCAGCGTTTTTAGATCACCGAGACAACGCCTGCAGCTTCAGCTGTTTGCTGCAGGGGACAGCATCCAGTTAACCGGCTGTAAGCTAAATCCAGAAACCATCTACTGGTGTGCAACTCCACCCCTCCAGTCCCACACAAACAACCACCCGCGCAACTCCTAGGTGGTTTCCATCTCCGCCTGGCCAGCCTATCGCTCTGCTGGCTGTCCTGGCATTTTAATTACCAATCGTTACAACAGTTTAGATTGTTCTGATGAGTGTGCCCTGCTCATTCTCAGCCAGGCAATTCCCAAACTCTTTGTACCGAAGCTCCACTTGCGTTCGTTTCTGAAGACCACCACTTCGAAATAGGTTCTGCTCTGTCTGTGCTAGCACAGTGAAAGCTGTAGGAAATTAAAAGCCCTGAGGAGAGGAAGGGGCTCCATCACCCCGGGGGTTTCTAGCAGGGCCCCGTGTGCACCAGGAAGCCCCTCAGCCCCAGCCAGCCTCACCTTGCCCCCCGCAGCACTGGCACCAGCAGCCCCGTTTTGGCTCAGCCCTGATGCTTGGGAGGAGCGCCAGCCTCCAGCTCAGCCGTGCCCGTGCCCTCTCCGGGTGCCCGTGCCCCCTCCAGCTGTGCCTGCACGCTGTGCACCTCTCTGGCCATCACTGGGCCCTCCCCACCACGGGGACATCGCCGTCCTGCGGGCAGCAGCCCCACTCAGCTGCCCCGACAGCCTCACGCCCCCACAGAGGCAAGGGGCAGACCAGGCCGCGTAACGCAAGAGCCCGGCCTTAGGAGGCAAGGCCAGCGCTACCCTACCCACGTGCTGTTGTCGACAAAACCAGCAAACAGCAATCTCCGGGGCTGACACCAAACCCCGCCGGCACCCACGTTACCTTCCATTTTTGCAAAGCCAAATGGCCTCCCTCCTTAATATCTCTTATGAGAGAGATAAATATTAAATGAGCACTTAATATGCTGCTCGGATGACATGACTGTGGGCTGGAAGCCCAGCACGTGCCACGCTCAGTACCATCGTGCTCTCCTGGCACACAAGCTAATGTTTCAGGACTGCCAGCTTACAAATCAAACAAAACCAGCAGGTATCGGATGAACGCACAGTTTGATTTAGCGCAGATTAATACAGCTTCTTCCAAGACCACTCAAGCTGTTAGAGTCTGCTCACCGATGTAAGTAGCTGGGACTATGACAGCTAGTCACCAATATACAAGGTGTGGAACCTGAAATTTTTGTGGAAGTATTGCCTGTTTTCCTCCATAGCCTTGGAGTTAGGCAACTCATCCGAGATGCAGAGTTTCAAGCTCAAATTCTCTCAAAAAATAGAAGTTTTCCCTCTGTTGAGAGAGAAATGCACGTGACAACTTCAGGCAAGCATTTCCATCAACAGTCACGGTTTCCAAAGCCTGGCTCTGAACAACGAGCCAAACATTATTCTCTGGGGCTCACATGACTTACCTGGGTCTCTTCTCTAGCGTGGTTAACCCACATTTCTCAAACCAGACCTAGTCACGACGCAGTTGAAGACCCAGCATAAAAGCCAAACACATCACCAGACTGAGCGCCTCACTGCGTCCCAAGTCTGGTATCAGCTTCCAAACAGCACTTCGCTACCGGAGCAGATGTGGTCAGCCCCGAGGCCCCAAGGTTCGCAGGAGCTTCGCCTCCAGCCCCGCTGCCCTGCCCGCGCCCCGTCCCTCACCGCCCCGCGTGCTGGGCAGGCTCGGAGCAGGCAGGGCAGGGCAGACCCAAGCTCTGCACGGTGTCACGCAGTGTCAGTTGCGAAGGCAAACAACCCACAAAGAGGACTCAAGAACACGGAATGGCCTTTTCAGTAAAGAAAAAAGGAAGCCGACCTAACTAAATATTTCTTGAAACTAAATTTCGGAATTTATCACTGACCTCTACTTGGCTGTGCCTCTAAATGGGTCCAGTAAATTGTTACAGACTCCTGAAAACAGTCCTGGCAATAGTTACCATGGAAGCACTTGGGGAATATTGAAATAAAACATAAAATTGTGTTGGCAAGTAGGTGTGAGGCAGCAGAATGCCAAGTGCTGTACAGCTAACCTTTTTTCTTACCCACAGCACTGCATGCAATACCACGCCGCACAGAGGTACTGCCGTGCACGGCAACCACTCACTGTCACCAACCAGCACTACTCCGAGAAGCTGGGTTTGGCCAGAGGGATGTTAACCACTGGGGAGCTCTGCTAATAATCAGTAGGCCAAGCTTTTGGCAGAGTGGAGTGCACAGAGTGTGAGTGACACAAGTCAGCCACCCTTCTGCTCACTGCACCGACAAAACCGGAGCAGAACGGAGGCACTCAGGTGTTCCCCAGCAGCGGGCTGCTGTCTGGTCCGGGGAGAGCTCGCACAGCCCATGACCAGCCGCCAGCTCCATCGCCTCCGCGCTGCTGAGGCCAAGCACCACCACCGTCGGCATCGCCGCCCCCGCGGGCCCAGCAGCGAGGAGGAGGAGGAGGACGGGCAGGCATGCGAGCACCCCGTGGTGGTGCCACAAACAGGTGAGTGACACATGGGCCTCGGCCGCAGGCAGCGGCTCTGAGCACTCAGAAAAGCAGAGTGTGTACGCAGAAGCCATTTCTTTCAGAGTCACCACAGCCCATCCTGTCTGCGGTGCAATGGAAAACTGAGCCACAGCATTCCTGCAGGTGTTTTTTACGCGAACGCTAGTTTTGTTGCATGCTCAGGTTGCTTTTTTTTTACAGTATCGTTCCCTGTGTTACAGAGTGGAGGCACGTGGAGCAGGAAATCCCCCCACGCCGCCCCCAGGAGGGAGCAATCCCAGCGTTGAAGGGGGCCGTGGACAGATGCAGCTCAGCAGTTCTTATTTCTGCGAGCTGGGGAACAAAACGCGCCAGCTGGGGAGGAGGGCATGCCCGCGTGGAGCGGCGGAGCGAGGAGCTGGTGCAATTGCCCGTAAGTAAAAGACACGCCGCCTGAACTACAAAGGTGGTTTCACCTGGCCTTACGCCAGCTCCCCAGTGACAAGCAGCAGCGTTTCCGCACGTCAGCCCGGCTGCCTCCTCTGTGGCTGGGGAAAACCCCGCCGCCACCGCGCTCCCAGCCAGGCAGGGCTTGTGCTGCCTCCCAGCCTGCCGGCACGGGCAGCAGCAGTACCTGCCCCAACACCGGCCGTGTCCCGGCAGGCAGAGAAGCGCCTTGCCCTGCCGTGCCACGACGCGGGGCTCAGCACCCCTGGGGGCCAAGCTGCGCTGCGGGGCCGTCACGCCGCTGCCTCCTGCCGTGCCTTCCGCAGGCACCCGCCAGCCGCTGCTGGAGACGAGGCTTCAGGCCAGCAACCGGCCTCACCTCCCGCCTGGCAAGGGCTCCAGCTTTTTCTCTCCCAGAAGGGATGCTGACAGTCCTGCCCCTGGCCAGCGATGCTGTGGCTCTGCAAGCAGGGCAGGGTCAGGCCTGTTGCCCAGGTGCCTGCTCCGGGTTTTACAGACACTTAGGTTTTCTTCTCACTGAGAGTCTGCCCAGATGGAAGAAATTATGAAGAAATGAGTCAGGGATTATGTTTTCAATCCCAGAAAACCCCAAAGTTCAGATCCCTGCCATATAAAGCGATTCAGCCTTTAGTCTATTAACCTTTACTCAATTGATTAATTGACTAATTAATCATGCCAAGGGTTAGATGAGATGTCAAAAAACAACCACGACAGAAAAACCACTGCATCTGTTTTCTATTACAGATGCGCAGCTAAATGGAAATACCTAAAATATAAACAGAGGCGGCCCGCGGTGCTAGCTGGGAATGCCAGTGTGGTGGCACGCACCAGTGACTCCGGGTGGGGTCCGCCAGCCCCGATAAGACGAGTTGCACAAGGCCCGTTTCTGCAGCCGGGGCCCACGCCACCAGCAGCCGGGTGCCCGGCGGTGTCCCCGGTGTCCCCCAGCAGCAGCCCCGCACCGCCCCGCAGCCAGGCGGCCCTCGAGCGGGGCGATGGGTGCTGCGCGCTGCGCTCACTGTGACAGCCGGGAAAACAGGGAAGGGTCGAGTTTCTTGACACCTAGTCCGCACAACAAGGGCTAGACGGGACATCTAACACGTTCTCAGAGGGGTTCTTTAAGTATCAGGGAGGAAACAGAACAGTAATTGTTTTTTTTTTTAAAGTGAAATTCCTGTGGTTGCCACCTAACCTTCCTCCACCTTGTGCAAACAGAGACATTGCTGCCGGTGAGCATTACAGGACCTCTGAAAGGACTGTGACACCTCCAGACGCTGCAAGGCCGTCTCCCGGCCTGATAAGCATCACATTGGTAACACGGGTTGGCCTAACGCTTCGGCTTTTCTTGCCCGCTATTCAATCCTCACGAAGCAGCAGTCAGAACTGAAGTCCCTTAATGGCGGGATATTGCATTTCTATTCTCACCTCAGTGATCCCGGCCAAATGCTTTAATAGAGTATCGGCCTTCATTAAAAATATATAAATCAACTCATCTACCTGTAAGAAGAGCTTCTGCAAGGTAACAGGCAAATAATAAAACCAGATCTGCTTCCAAAATATGAGATAGGTCACAGGCTGCACGGAACAGATATGAAATTTTAGCGGTAACAAGTGTTTGGACAGGCAGACAAGTATCTTCTGAACAAACCAAACCTTCTACCTAAAATTTATGAATAAGAATTAAAAAAAAAGTCTTTACACAAAAGAGCATGGAGCACTAATGGGCCAAGGAATTAACCCTCCCTCTTCACAACTGAAGCCCTCGTAAGCACCGGTTAGATTGCCATGTGACGGGCATGCTTTAAGCTCCCCAATTTATGTAGCTACCTCACACGTAACAGCCAGGCTTACTTCACTGAGTGACTACTTCAAAATAATTGAACACCCCCCAATTATCTATATAAGAGGAATGATTTCTATTGGTCACTTGTTCTGAAACACACCAACTTTTTTATGCACCCTTACAGTGTACCATGACTGTGGTATAGCCCCAGCTCTGGAAATACCTTGGACAAGGGCAACCTCAGTTGTTTAGATAACTATTCTAATTCAGCTGTGACAGGAGGCATGGTCTTGTTCATCTGAGACAGTCCCCATCAAGTACCATGGCTGAATTTTGTCAGGAACTCCTTGTTCATCTGTGCACATCCCCTGCCACCCTTGCTTGACGTCCTGCTCACCGCGATAGACCACTCCTGCGCCTGGAGGACGGGATCCCTGAAAATCAACCAGCTCTCTTCTCTCCAAGGCCGTGCCCCATGGAACTCGTCCAAGCAGATCCCTGCATAGGCAAAGTCCGCTCTCCTCAAGTCCGGGACTGTGGACTTGCCTTGCTCCTTCCTATCAGGATCCTGAACTCCACCATCGCGCGGCCACTGCATGCGGGACTGTGCCGACCTTCACACCCCAACCACAGCTTCCTTGTCTGTAAGCAGGAGGCCCAGCAGACGACTCCCCCTCTTCGGTTTCATACATCTTAACTACCTTTATCTTAACCGCATATGTTATGACACACTCAAGATAGAGGTGAAAGAGAGGAGCTCACGAAAAGCTGAAAGCTCAAACCCCAGAAATGTTACCTAAGACTCAGTTTACTTGGGGTTTCTCAAATGCACCTGGAATCCTGAAGCTGAAGCCTCAACTCCTAAAGGTCAATCAAGTAAATGTTGCATTAGGGAAAAAACCTAGTTTATAATTCCTACTATTCAGAATACATCACATACGGTGGATACCCCTTGATGTCAGCCTAGGTGCTCCCAACAGCTACCAGAAACAGCCGGGCTCGGTGCTTGGTACATCAAACAGACTGCCCAGACACCATGGCCAACTAGGTCCTGAGCACCCGGCTAACAGGCACACCCCGCTTCTCAGCGCCGCTTCAGGAAAACAAAGCTGCTGAATGCTCACGCTGTGCAAACAGAGCAGCGCGCAGCCAAACTCCTCAAACGGGAACGCCTCGGAGTGCAGGACATCAGCAGAGGTTTGCTTGTCCATGAGAGCTGCCACACACCTTCCTTCATTGCACTGTGACCTTGGGGAAAGTTCCCACCTTGAAACCTGCCGGAATTGAGCAATGCCAACACATGCTTAATGCGAGGTGACTCAGACTTCCCATCTAAAAGGTTAAAATTCAAGTGATTAGACATGGCTAAGGGTGAAACACCTGTGGTGAAGCAGTGCATCTACATCACAAACCCCAGCTCACCAGAACACTTCACGCCCAACAGGCCGAGACCATGCAGCAGAACCAAAAAGATTCAGATAGCCCTTTCAGGGACTCAGGCTATCGCTGCAACACAAGAAAATCTTGGGAAACCTGTCTTGTAAGCAGCAGCTCTCATTTGAGTCAGCTTGGTTCTATCTTCTGTCCTTCCTCCAGCCCCAAATCCTGGACGCATGTGTGTATAAGTGCCATATCTGTGCTGAACAAGGATGTTGGGAAATAAAGATACGAGCAAACTTTTATTGATATTTCCCACTGTGTAAATAAACTGCTTTGGCAAAATGCATGTACTCGACTAAGACCGCCCTGCCACGAGCAGTGCTTCGGCACAGTACGCGGAGACAGCTGCGGGACCTCTTCCCACTTAACCTGCAACAGGAAAAGTACGCACCAGCCTCCAGAGACGTGCCAAGGGCAACCACTCATTAAGTAGGTGTTTCCAAAAATGTGTCTTGGTCATGCATTTTCAACTGCAAGGATCAAGGACTTACTGAACTGGGCCACTTCCAGCTCCTAGAGATTTTTTTATTGGCATTGCAACCGGCCAGCCTTGTAATATCCGCAGATCTTTCTTCTACAAAGAATGAACTCCAGTTCCCCTTGGAGGCCGTGAGGACACAGATAACCTGCCCCAGCAGGAGGCAAACACCAGGGTAACACTCTAACACAGTGGTACCACCAGGATCTGTGAAATCTGTTTTTCTACGAAGTTGTTATTTTCAAATTTGGTTGAAGGGAAGCGACCATTTCTACAAGGACTAGTTCTAGACAAACAGCTGAGGCATCAGAGCCCTGAAACCCTTTGGAGAGAGCTGACTGTAAAGTGGAAGTGCAGTTTTGTACTGCTGACAGGTGTCCAAGACCAACCTTGGCAGAAAAAAAGAAGAACAGAAAAGAAAAAAAAAGGAAAAAAAGCATGCAAGATCAGAAGAAAAGGAAAATATGGGGGCCACCAGTTTCCAAATGCCTTCACTCCTAATGTTCTAGTGCTTCTCATCTCAGTTCTGCACAACTGCACCAGCTAAAGAAAAGCACCTCATTGCCTCATTTAAGAAAAACAAAAACCAACTACTACAACAAAACAATCAAAGAAACAAAACCCAACCTTCCCCGTCCAGGAAGAACTGGAATTAAACTAGTGGTCATCGTGTACTCACTAACATAGCAATGTTAAAATTTTTGTAGGCAGCTATGTATGAAAACGAACATAAGTAAATTATCACCATGAGCCAACAGGACTCTGCAGAAGGAAGAAGTTGACTAGGCACTTACCAACAACATAACAGAAAACAATCATGGCAGAGAGATCCGTAGCCTACAGTCCGAGTTGTCGAGGCTAAGCAAGGATGGTTGAAGGTGGGGCACTTACAGAGACAAAATAATAATTTTACCCATTATCTGCATTGGGATTTTTCATTAACAGATATACAGACTTCCCTTCTCTTAAAGTCCAAGTCAAGACAAGTTATCTTTGCAGATAATAGAAAAGTTCGTAACCTTTGTTCAAGCTGTAGCTTTAAGTGTACTCTGAAGGGGTTTCAACCTGCATTTTCTAGAGATCGTTAATTTCCTCTCAAGGTTCACGGTATAGAACAACATGGTTTAGATTTAACAAAAGCAGAAATATTTTAGTGCATACATGAGCCGTATTGTTTGGCATGGAAGACTTTTTGGAAGTTTAAATAGAGTTATTTTTCTGGGTGTTACCCTCCCGCATTGAACCCAACAGGCATTTTTAACAGTAAAAAGTACGGGTCACTTCCTGCTGCGGGGCTGGAGATTGCAGCGCTTATCCTTCCTCCACTTCTTCCTTACATCTCCCTGCACATCACTGCACGCCTTTCTATAAACAAAGGCGCCTGTGAACTTGCCCAAGCTGTCCAACTCTACTGCCAGATTAAACATATGTTTCTAATTTTTATAAGAACACCTGAGGAAAAACCACAGCACGAAGCGCAGTGCTGTGAGTCACAGAACAGTTGGGTAAGGCTGCCGAAGAGCAAAGGTGCAGCAGCGGGGCTGTCACGGAGCGCAGCATCCTCGAAATGGGCTGGGAGCTCCTGAACCCCCTGTCTCCGAGGGCCATAACGGGAAGCACGTCCTGTACCCCAACAAGCACGGACACGCAGAGAGGGTAAGTGATTTGCCCAAGGCCACAGTAGAAATGGTAAGTCACAGACAGAGCCAGGGTTAGGTTTCTGCAGGTCCTGGCTACTGTCCTGCATTCAATTACGTCTACACAAAGCACCTCATTTAACAGAGACCAGATAAAGGAAACAGATGAGGGAGAACATCAAAACCCCTCATAATCAAAAGAAAATCAATCGGCCCCCTCCCCGTATCTAAATGCAGGTAGCACATTACCTTCAGGCCCAATATGATTACCAATGGTATCAAAATAAAAGCCACAACAACAAAAGAACATGGAAAATTAATTCTAACTAATTTAAATAGAGGACTTCCATGCAAAGCAAGCAAGTGGCTTATTGAATTCATCATCACAAATTGCAAACCCAGGGACTGGAATATTCATAGGCCGTCTCACAGCGGAGATCTAATGAAGATAACAATTCACAAGTTACTGAAAGGGAGCGTTATATTACCTGACGTTAACAAAGAGACACATACAGGTTTGGGACAGATACAAAAGCAACCACAGGCTAATGTGAACTTCAGTAACAGCAGCACGGGGACTGGCATAGAAAAACACAAAATGATCACATACCACTTGACACCTGAATCAGGCTTGGAAAAGAAAACCAAATAAACAAAATAAATCAAAACAAACAAAAAAATCAGAACCAATCAGAAAATTGTGAGCAAATCTGAGTCTGTAAGGACATATTGTGCCAGGAATTAAACCCACGGAATCTAGACGCAATTTCAGTTAGGGTTTACACGAGCCAGGTTCGTTAAAAGCCCCGTCGACGTGCCCAAGGCACTGCTCAGTTCCCCGCAGCTATTTCCACCAGAGCCCACCGCACACGAGGCAGAAGCGCAGCGCTGTTCCCCCCTGCCAGGAGCACCCCGCACAGTACAGTACGGCGTCTTCAGCCGCAACACGTTCCTGCTGACGTTCAAGCCAGCTGTAAGGGCTTCATCAGCTGGTCCGTTCTGCAGCAGCACCGTTTTACTTAGCCCTTCAGAGAAGGGATGCTATTTAAGCCACAGACACTAAGAAGTAGGAAACGGGCCTGAGACGCTGGTTTGCTTCTGTCCGAAGAGGATTTCCGTCTTCCAAGAGAGTGACCGACCTCACAAGCAACTTTTCAGTATTCGCTGCTGTAGGACGAGGACAGTTCCTTAATGCAGACCCCTGTGACTGCTCTAAGGGCTGTATAAACACTGACTGGCGAGTAATCACCCCACAAGCACGAAAGCTATTTTCCTCACGTATAGATGGGGGGAAAGAAAGGAAGAAGCAGCACCCTGGGCCCGGCCCCGCCTGAGCGAACGGCACCGGGCTGGAGAAGCAGGAGCCGTCCCGCCTGCGCCGTGCTCCCCAGCGAGCAAGTGCGGGTGTCCAGGTTTTAAATGGCCGAGCAGAGAGCAAACAGCCCTCGGGCTGCTGAGACGGTACTTCAGGGCGAATAAATAAACAAATAAGTAAGTAAATAAATAAATGAAGTAGCTTCAGAGCCGTTTTGGCGTCAGCCTCCGAAGCTTTCTTCGGCCTTGCCGCGACCGGGGAAGCCCCGGGCAGCGCCTCTCCGCCCGCCGGTCCTTCCCCCGATCCGCCCCCGCTCCCGCAGCAGCCCCGCGGCCGGAGCCCCGGCAGCGCTCGGTGCGGGCCCCCCGGCCCCCGCGGCCCTGCAAGGCGCGGCCGCCCCCCGACGGCCCGGCCCCGGCCCCGGGACCCCCGAGTCCCGGCCCCGCCCGTCCCGTCCCGTCCCGTCCCGCCGGTGAGCCCGGCCCCCCCCGCCGGCGGCACCTGTGGGCGCGGGTCCCGGCCCCGCCGGCTCAGGGCCCGCTCATGCCCCGACGGCCGCCGCCGCCGCCCGGCCTCCCGCGGGAGCCGCCGCCGCCAGACCTGCCGAACGGGTTCCCCGCCGGGGGAGGCGCCGCCCGGCCCCGGCCCCGGCCCCGGCCCCGGCTCCGGTTACACGGCGGGGCGGGGGGGGGCGCCCCCGGCCGGCCCCGCTCCGCCTGCCCGGCCCGGGGCCGCCCCGTCCCGCCGCAGCCGGCCCCGGGAGCAGCGGGGCCGCGGCGCCCTCCGGCGGGCGCCCAGGCAGCCCCCTCGGGCCCGGGGCGCTCGCGTTGCCCGCGCGGTTAGACACCGCGCTGCGGGGGGAACGGGCGGGGCCAGGGACACGAAATCGTCGTGCCGGGCACAGGGCATTCACCGAGGCCCCTTCCCGGGACGCGCCGTGCCGGCAGCCCCGGCGGTGAGGAGGAAGCGAACCTCCCGGGAGGGCGTCCCGGCGCGCCCCTTGCACGGCCCCTCTGGAGGGGCCGGGACCTTGTCCGGGGCTCGAGGCGCGGAGGTTCAGGTGCCCGTGGCCAGGGCACGGCTTCCGCATGGCTGCGGTGGTGCCAGCGTGTGACCTGACACACCTCTGACAACTAGGTCACACTAGGGGAGCAAATGACAAGCACCACAGTCGTTATTCCTGAAAGAAGAAGTGTCCTTTTCACCTTAACGCGCTTTCATAGTTTAGCAAAACACTAGTCTTATTATTGAACTTGTATACAAGCAGGAGAAAATAAATAAATAAGAACAAAAAAAAAAAAGCTTCGTTTCTCGTAGCTTTTAATTAATGCACCACCAAACCATCAGATTTTTTGACCCATCCCTGCAGGCTTTGCTAATAAACGTATATTTGGTCATTACACATATGAGAGACTAAGGTGAGCACTTTAGCTGTTCATTTATGAGCAGCTGTTGCAGAAATGGAGTCTGCCCACACCTGGCTGCTGCTCTGTAATAAAAGTGCTCTTTGCTGCAGACTGACAATGTAAGAGATTGCCTGGTTTATTTTTCAGTAGCAACAATGCTCAATTTCCCTGTGCCAAAGAAAGATTTGTTCAAACAGACCTTTTTTTTTTTTCCTAGATCTAAAATCTGAGGCTGGATTACAAAATTCTGTCTTTTAGCTCCTTTCTCTTATAATACCTGTATCAATTTCTCACACAGGAATGAAACCAAGTTAATTAAAAATCAGTAACATTTTGGATTAATGTGAAAGCAAAGGTTTACTTATGCCTTTGAGATTTTTTTTTTCTGTCCAGGAAACTACTTCATCTGGTTATCTGTATGCCCAGCTGGGTTTGCTTGATGTTCTTTCAGGAAGAAGATTATTAGAAATATTAAAAAACGAATCAAAATAAAACATTAGCAGTGATTAATTGCTATAACAGTGATTAATGGCCCAGCCCAAACACTTCCTTTTACTGGTCCATGCTTGAGGGAAACGCAGCGGCCATTCTGTGGATCGGAGGCACGCTCCCCCTGCTGCCTCCCACAGACCCTGACCTATGTTTGTCCCAGCAAATATCTCTGAATTTCTCCTCGAATCCTGCTCTGTTTCTGGATTTTTCTCCTACATAATTTCTTCCTTTCCATTATTCTTCCAACTTATCTTTCACCCAGGCTCCTTTGCCCCCAAACAGCAGCATGCTCTGCTCACACACCACTTGTTTCTGCACTGCTGCCCCTCTCCACTCCTCCCTCTGCTTGGGGTTCGTGTTTGCCCTGTTCCAAGCCACCAAGCACCCTCTGGCAGGGTGAAGTTGGACAGTGTTTGGCGCTCTGCGTAATGCTTGGGATTCCCTGGGAAGATACAGGGCCTCGACCAGAAATGGTCACCCTCCTGCTGCGCCAGGCCTTGCAAAAGGAGCTGCTGCCACCTGAAGGAGTTCTCCCAGAGTGTGCTAGCTCCTGGTGGATGCAAAGTAAACATATTTTTTAATTAACCTAATCACTTAGAGACAAAGAAGCTGAAAATAGATACAGCCAACGTAACATTTTGAATCCGCCAGACAAGCTATTACCTTTCCCATCAACCTCCTACCCATTTCTGCGTCGCCCTGAAGTGAATACAAAGGTGCGTGCCCTGAGCTTGTTTGGTTTTGATGCAGTCCTCATCACCAGAATGTTTAGAACTTTGGGCATTAACTAATTTGCTGAGAATTGGGAATTACATCCACATTTTCTCAAGAGAGAGAGAAAAAAAAAGACACATACACTCAATTTCTTTTTCTGCAGATCATACCAGTAGGCTGTGGCAAAACTGGAAACTGCACACAAAAATTCCTGAATATTGGTCTAGTCTCTCAAATGCAAAAGTTATCTTTTCATTGTCGATAGAGTCCTTTTCAGAATGAATTGTATAAAGTAAGTAAATAGTATTATGACTGCTACACTTGGTTGTCAATTTTTTTTTTTTGCCATGAGCGGATCTTGATTAAGATGTATTAACACATGGCAAAGTTATGTCATGCTCCCCGTTTACTTCAAGCGGCATTGTTAAGCAAAGACCAGCTGTAGGTTTGTGAAATGCCTCATTACTTCTGTTCGCTGTGTGTGAAGTACATTACCTTTCCTGACCATGATCTTTCAAATATATACACAGAGATATTATGGAAGTCCCTGTTCCTGTATGAAAGATCTTCGGAGTCAGGCAAGCCAATGATGGTTTATGAGAGGAGAGCAACTTCTCTCCAGAAGTGCTGCAGTTGTACAACCAGGGCTGTGTTTCTAATGGATACAGAAGGAACCCTTGACTCCATCTGTTTTCTAAATCAGTGATGATATTATTGGCTTTTAGAGCAAACTGTGTTTTGTCTCATCTCCAAAAACTATACAAAATATTTGAGAGCTTATTTTCACAAGCGACAAATAAGCAGAATACATCAATAGGTATTTTTTTACACAGAGAAATACATGCGGCGTTCCAAAACACTTGTTTCTGTGTGCTTCCTCTAGCCACGCTTTTCCTAAAATCAAGGGATTTTGTCTCACTACAACAAACAAACAAGGAAAAAGCAGGCCCTCAGCAGGCCCCGGCCCCTTAGGCCCGGTGCAGCCGGGCTGGGCCCTGCCCGCGCAGCGCCCCGGCCCCGCACGTCCCGGCCCTGCTGCCCCCGCTGCGGCCCGCAGGTGGCGGCCCCGGGCTCCGGCCGCCGCGGTTCGTTTTGGGGCCCCTTACCTCTGAGGCCGGGGCTGCTCGGGCACGTCAAACCTGCGGTGCCCTCCGAACAGGAGGCCGGGCCGCCCCCGGCTGCCCGCGGATGTTTGCGGCCCCGTACAGCGGGGCGGGAAGGAGGGCTCTGCCCTGAGGGGGTTGTGCGGGGGCTGCGGGAAGGAGGGCTGTGCTCTGCTTCTTCTGCACCCTTTGGAGAATCTTTTAAAATAACGCTTTTAGAGCTTTAGATACATTTACTGTCACTTAAGATTAGTTCAGGAAGCGGAAGGGGGATAGAAATCCTGCACGGTGTGGACAAATTGGACAGAAATACGCTCCGCTGCTGCCATTCTCTGTGAGGTACTGAAGTCTGCGAAATTACAAACGATTCTGTGTGCAATAAATCCAGAATAGTAGAACGTACTCGCATTCTCACATAAATATTTGGAAATGAAAGAGTCTTGGACTAGGCCAAGGATCTGCAAAGCGAGGGACCTGATTTGGGTGCCCGTTTTCACACGTTTCCTCTCTGACCTCGGGAATCTGCCGGTGAGCGTGGTAGGGCTGGGCCCCGTGACAGCGAGCCGGCCAGAAGGCTGTGCCGGGGGACAGGGAAGCAGCGCAGGGTCTGTCAGTGCAGTAAGGAGCGCGAGGAGCACCCTGCACGCGGCTGCCCCTGCTACGCGCTGGGGCAGCTGGGCTGGGCGGGAAGCCGAAGGCGTGCAGACGGGGCGCTTGTGCCAGAGGCTTCAACTTGCACCGTAGCTCTTCAATTTTCTTATGGGGCTAGTCTCTGGACACTTTTGAAAACTCTAATTTTGCCATAAAAATACACTTAGGAAGTCTGCCTTTGTTTTTACTGTCAACGCATTTTTTTCTCTCTCTCTCTTTTTTTTCCTGCGAGCCTGTGTTTCCACAAATCAAGATTCTGTATTTTCTGACTGCCACTTCTCTTCTCTGCAATCTGTACAGCAAGCTGTCGTTTGCCATTTTGATGTGTCTTTCCTGAAGGGAGCATTATTCGTGTCTAGCTTACGCTTAATGTATTTCATTGTTCAACTCTGAGCAATTGTTTTTGTACATTATTGACTTTGTGACCTGCATTGTTGGATGCACAAAACTGTGCACATTTTGGGCAATTTGCTGCTTTCTTACTTTCTCAGAGAAGGTAATGTATGGTGGGTTGATTGAAGCTGCAACAAAAAAACAACTATTATTTTATGTGGCTTACAAAGGGAATCCATGTTGTGCTTCCCTGCAGCTACTGTTGGGAGCTCTTCTGTGATCAGAAATTGCTGTAACATTATTCATTGAGCTCTTTGTCAGGGTTTCCTTAGGAGGGTTATCCCAGAGAGCATACGCTGGTTGTTACTGTGCTCCTGACTCACTGGCCTACTGGGAAGACGGGAGAAACTAGTCTGCCAGGCAATTTTAGCAGTTATTCTACAAAAAAAAAAAAAAAAAACAGTGTAACAACAGAATCCCAGAGGAGAAATAAAGGTATTAAAGCAATAATATTACTTATAAATTCAAAATATTGTACGAACCTTAAATAATCCTCAGAGCAACCCCACAAGGTAATTTCTAGTAGAGTAATTTCAGTGAGAGAAATGCTGCTGAAGACTCTGGCAGGCATTGACTATGACCGTGAATTAAAAAGCAAAAGAATGCCAAGGAGAAATCGTTGTGGCTGTAGGATGTGCCTCCAGGTGCTCTTACTGGACATGTGCCCTCCGATTGCTCTCTTGCCATGCGGTCTGGCATGCCTGGACAAACAGTTTTAAGGCATAAAAGTAATAATGGGTTATGTGCATGCCTTGCGTTTGTTTGCTTGTTTCCCGCTTCAGATGGTGGTTCGTGAGGAGGCCGCCCAGGTGCAGCAGCGTGAGGCCGGCCGTTTCGCCCCGCAGCCTGGCAGCAGGCAGGGCAGGGCCCGCTGGCGGCTCTGCAGCTCGCCGCGTTCAGCCATCATGCCGCCACATCCCTGTTTTACCAGAGAGTGCCATGTGAAAGTGAGTCAGTTTGTTTGTTTTTAAGGGAAGTTGCTGCTTTTAGCAATCTCTGAAGAGTCGTTTTATGTAACATTTTCATGAGTGGGCTTATAGGCAACATCCTTGGCTATATATATTTCAGAGGCATTATAATATCATGGCCACATACAGTCTTTCTAAAAAACTTGCCACGGCATCCTTCTTTTCTTCCTGTCTTATAGCACCCGTGGTTCTTTTGGCAGGCTGCGTGTCATTTTTTGTGGGCATTGCCTTTTGGGCATCACTTTGCCGCATATACGTACAAGGACAGTCATGGCAGTGCGCACTTCCCCACTGGGCGTTTTGTGCTGTTCAGCAATTAGTCAGCTGAGAGCTTGTTCAGATGAAGAAGGATTTTGAGTAGTAATGGTAAGTCCATTTAACTGTACTCAAAAAATCTGTTCAGTCTTTGCTAAAATATAACAAGACAAAAAGTGCTGAAGTGATTGACTGAACTTCATGCACAGTGAACATAAATTATTTTGGTCTCTTTTCCTCCTTTTGTATAGCACATCTCTACAGAAAGGTGCTCTATGGAAATTCAAATGCTGTTCCCTACAGATAAGGCTTGAAGCCTGGGACTCAGAGGAAAACTCTGCATAAAAGCAACCCCACAGCAGAGCTCTTGGTATGGTACATGTCCCTGAGCCACAGGAAGGATTAATTTAAATTATGATGAGGGGCTGTACCTGCCAACCAGCTGAGCTAGTAATTGGGGTCGTGGGTACATTTCTTTCCCAGTGTTTAAATATTTACCCTGGTTTCTCTTGGCCATTGCATACCAGTTGGGATCCTGGGGTGCTTGACTTGCTGTTGCAACTCTTAGCCTACCTTTTTAGAACTAGATAAACTTTGAATTTAACTTCCGAACTCATCACCCTTTTCATATAGAGTGAAGGTGTGTTGGAGCTTTTATACACAGTGCTGCAGGCATCTTCGGCAAGGGGTTCTATGTTCTATGTTCTGTCTGAATATTTCAGGGTGCTCTTGAACTGCAAAGCAGAGACGATCACAGATTTAGTGCTGTAATTCATTATTATCAAACATCTGCACAGGAAAAATGTATCTCCCATTTATTTATTTACTTATTTATACATCGAAAGGCATTTGGAGTAAATTCTAGATTCAATACATAAAGAAGCATGAGCTAACTAGGCATTCATTCATTCATACGTGTTTAAGCCCTTGTTACTTAAAATGATTCATTTATGATGTTAGAGGTTGATAGCATTCATTTCATTAAATTCCCCAAATAAGCAAAGTAGAAATGAATGAGCACTGGACTGCTGGTAATGTGCTGTATGCTCTGTGTCTGGTGTTCTCATTAAAAAGTTCATCAATGTTTATGTAGACACATCTGCATTAAATTTTTGCAGCTTCTCCAAAAGTGCTGTCACTTGGACCAAAAAATATCCCATAATATATTTATGTTATATATGTGCACCCACGTACACATACATTCTGTTTCTCTCCCCGATGATTTGTTTAAACGCAGCGTCTTGATACCCTTCTATTGCAAGTTTCATCGGAGGAAGCATGTAATTATTACATTTGGTGAGTTAAAATGTATTGGCTTAGCTTCCATCAAAGGAGGATTTATTGTATTTATTTTGGCTATCGCTGCTGCTTAGCTACACTAGATTGTCTCAGGTAGACTGCCCATCATCTGGGTTGCTTCCTGGGGGACTTATTTGGAAGTAGCATGTTTAGGTCTGTTGTGAATGTACTATGGCTTTCAAACCTTTAAAGATATGTCCATCAAAGTATAAAAATATGTTTGAGAAAAAGAAGTGAGGGAGATAGGGAAACAAGAGGGAGAGGGAAATGGAAGAAGAGCTGGAGAAATACGGATGGGAAGGAGAAATGAGAGGATGACTCACATGGAAAAGGCAAAACAAGGGGGATGTCACATCCCACGTGTGACATCCCTGCACCAGCGAGCTCTGTGGTGTCCCTGCAGGGAGAAGCCCACCGCACCAAGGCCTTGGTGCAAGACGATGTCAAGGAAACATAACTCTATTGCAGATTTTTTATTCATGTACAATTTTAAAGAAGGGTGAGGGGTTCTGGAAAATTGGGGCAAGTTATGTGTGTAGGTTTTTGTTTTATTTTGTTTTGGTTTGTTTTGAAGCTGGAGAGCTTTTGTTGAGGTGCTTGCAATGGGTGACTAAAACCACAATTAAAAAAAAAAATAAAAATTTAAAGTCGTTATTTTAATTTAAGAAAACTCAAAAACAATTCATAAGACTGATGAGCTTTATGAGACAGAAAATCATACGCATATAATAAAGCTATGTCTGATTAAAAGTCAGGCAGAACCACGCAAAAACCTGTGTTGACTGTATATAAAGATGTATAGCCATCTATACAGCTATGCATACAGAAGTTTTTGACAACGGAAGCCTTACTACCTTAAGCAGTGTCTTCTTTGTCTCTATATTAGTCCTCCTCCTACTCAGCAAGGAAATTCAACGCAAGGCTTACACAAATGTCACATTATGAGACTCATTCTAGAATAATTTAACAGATCTCTGGAGAATTATTCCTGACTCTTGCTTGTGCAGGCTGAGAATTGGTTTCCCGTAGTGTTCAACCTGCGTCCTCAGAGAAACAGAAAGTTCCAGTTCTGATCGAAACCAACTGATTCACGTTGCCTGCAGACAGAGCTTGAGTAACAACGAGTCCTTCCAAGTTGTGTCTGTTCCTCTCCCAGAAACTGGATTTCTTGGTTAAGACTCCGTTTCTGTGCTTGTCTACCCAGCTGACGACCCTGTCCTGCTGCTGGAAAGCCTTGGAGCTGCAAGTCGCTGGAAATGCACAGTAAGGAAAACATGGCAGAAGCATTTCATGTGTCTCTTACCATTTTCTATCTGAGCTGCACGTAAGCGGCAGCCACCTTGCTCTCGGAATCCCTGCAGATTATCGTCTCGGCAGGGCCAGACACTGGCAGGCGCAGGAGCCCCGTCCCCAGGGCTGCAGCTCCCCTCTGCCAGGCACGGCCTCCACCTCTCCATAACGGTGTCAGCAGGAGAGGCTGTGTTCAGAATCGGAAAAACTGCCAAGCAAAAAATGTTTCTCCGGTACAGAAATGCAAACCTGCTGAACCTTAGGCAGCTGCAGACTTAATATTTCTAATGGATGAGTTGATATTTTTTGCTGATGAAGATTTATCTATGGATCTTTTAGTGTCAGAAGAGGAGTTCACTCTTGTGAGGGTTATCTGAGTTAACAAGGTCCCCTTCCTGAAGAGCGTGTCCTCCCAGTGGTGTTATCTGCTACCTGGAGGGTCTTCTGGCAGGAAGAGGTGTCACTCGCCGCTTTCTTCTGGCTCTTCTTCCAAGCACAGCAGATGGAGAGGAATACAGAAAAGCCAGAAAAGCAGTCTCCATGTGATATTTAGCCAGTCAGATCTGAATTTCATCCAGAAAGATCAACATCCCAGTTCATATGCATCCTCACTGTCCCGTACTTATTACTCAAATCTGTGGTGGAGGAAAGACCATTCAAATCCAGTCTGAAAATATCTACATAAAATCCTGCAAGGCTTTCAGGGTAGTTCTGAGCTGCAGAAACAACCCCCTTAGTTTTCCACTGAAAGCGTTAGGTCCCAAACTACCGGTATAAATACCTAGGGGAGTGTGAATAAGTGAAAATGGCTGGAGATGTCTCATCTGTCGAAGGCACCTTTTAGCTTTGTTTTTGTTGCTGTTGTTGTTTTGTTCTGTTTCATTTTCTGAAATAGTAGAAATGCTGGTAGAGGGAGCCCCAGGTGCTCTCCTGCTGGGACGCAGAGACCTGGGCAGCGCAGCCCTCGGCTGGCACGAGGAGAACGAAATAGCTCGCTGCTCTGCCAGGACGTGACCTGTAGGCAGAAAGTCCCGACTTGTTAAAAAAGCATTCCCAAATGTTTGCAAAGAGGACGAGGAGAGGAGTTGGGCATCGCAGCAGATTCTCGGCCAGGAGTGATGGAGAGGATTCAGCTTAGGCTATTTGTAATCGCCCCTCATGAGCTGCGTGTCCTGCCACCTCTGCTGTCTCTCCCAGGAGCCACATCAAAGGTGTTTGGCCTCACAGCCCGGTCCTTGTACTCGCTCAGGCACAGACCCGTCCGTCAGTGCTGCTCCCAAGCTCCCAGCCCTCCCCACTGCTTGGTGCATTGGTCAGCGCCGCGGTGTCCATTGGCAGCAATAAGCATTGCAGTATCCACTGTCAGTTGGAATCCTTTTAAATGTTGCATAAACCTCGCAAAATCTCTACGATGAAAGTTACCCACCCATCTGTTTTCTAGAAGGGAAGGTGGAATAATGAAGTGCCAGGTTCACATGGGCATTGTTCTGACCCCATTCCTTCCAGCCGGTATAGAACAGCTAGACTGGCCAGGCAGCTCCTGCCCGTGAAGTGATGATCAGCAGCCCTGGCAGGAAAGACAAGTGCTGGGCGGAAGCAGGTTGTTCTAACATCTTGCCAAGTTTCAGCATCTTGAAACTGTTCTGTATGTAATGCCACATGGTCTCCTGCTTTTACCCTGTGTATTTACAGGATTATGTATGTCTTAGTTATGAAGTATTAGTATTGCAGTTTACTGCTTCAGGCTAACTCCAGTGGAAACTGCAGAAAATTCTTCTGCATCTGGTATCTTTTCATTGGGTTGCTGGATTGCTTTATTTAAAGTCAGCAGACCTGTAAACTCATTTTTTAATTCTTTTACATTGTTAGACTAAAATAACAGAAAATGTTTGAAATTCTTCAATCCGAAGCTTTCGGTAGCATCCTCACAGCCATTAGTGCTTGCTGTATCAGCTTTATTCAAAGAACAAACAGGTGAATACACTGCAAAGAGGTGGAAGATTCACATACGTTTAACATACCTTAAACTATGTTTTTTATAAAAGGAGGAACAATTTGCAGCATTTCCACTCCTGTCTTTGCAGGATGCATACACGTGGTGCAGCGTCAGCAGGCAAACAGCCTCTGGTGAGTGAGGAGCGAGCAGGAGGTAGCTGTGAGGTGTGCGGTCTCCATCAATACTGCTAATGCTGCTGCAGCAAATGCTGCCTCTTCCGCTGCCAGGAACAGCTACTGCTCTTGATATTCCAAGTTGCCAGGTCAAGGATCAAATGGCCAACACAAGATGAGGAAAATTAATTCCAATTTCAAAAGTCTTTCAAACAGAGAAAGTGCTCAGTTATTAATGAGGCCTCCATGGCTCTGCAACACTGAAGGATATTGGAAAAATATAAATATGGAATGAAATCCTTAATTGCTTTAACTTTATGGAGGTCATATTCTGAAAAGAGAAGTGAAACACCCACCAAAGCATGTAACAAAGGAACTCAAATTTCTCCCTAGCAAACTCTGTCTAAAAATTCTGATTTTCATAGCAGCACAGGGGATGAGCAGGTTGGGAATGCTGGACTGGTCCCATGCAGTATTAAACGTATGGTTGTGATTTGCACTGCTCTGATTTGCAGAGCAATGGTGGTCTGTGAGACCATGGTTAGTTACAGGCAAATAGCCCACACAGTCTTGAAGCATAAAAGGTAATTACAGGTATGGGTATTTGGGGGTCTAGGAAAAGAAATGAATTGACTACTCTCTGTTAGGCCAAGATTTTAGGAGATGCTGTATAAAAGTGTTAACCTCCAGAAATAAATGGTAAGTGTAGGTAAGGTTCTAAGTCAAGAAAAAACATCACAGGTTTCACACCATCTATTTTTGGCATTGTTAAGTTTGCTGAGTTAAGTGTCTAAACTCCCTCTTTGGCATGTCCACGAGTGTAATTCAGGGGCTGGGTGGATCGAGTTGATACCTCTTCAGAGCCTAAATTTGCTCCAAATGCTGCAGAGAGCTTGCTTTTTGGCGGGCTGATGTGCCAGCCTGGTCTTGGCCCATCCCCAACCCTTTCCCTGCCCAGCCACCCGGGGCTGTGTCTGTATGTGAGAAAAGTAATTATATATTTCAGGAAGCTAATTTTAGTGAAGCGTTAAGACCCATGGGACAGTGGCAAGATCCTCAAAAACTGGGCCTGTCTGGGATATAAGAGTAACCCATGCAAATTCCAGCTTTTTCACGCTGAGACTTTTCAAGAGTTTCAGTTGTTATATTTTGCACAATATTTAATCCCTCTCTTTCCCTATATTGTATTTTGCTTGCATTTTGAACCCATGTAACCACTCAGACTCACATACATGCAGGAGCTGTGTGACTCACTCTTTACACATTGCTTAACCCACAATGATGAATACTGATTTTGCGTAACATATCTCTGGCAGAGAGTTATTTGCAGAAGTTTTTGTGTGAATTGGAAGAATCTGGGATACCCTTTGTAGACTTGCTTCATGCTTCAGTGTTTGACTCACGACTCTGTAATCTGGTATCATCTTCATGGCTTTATGTACCTCTCACCCACCTACACCTCAAATTTATTTTCCTCCTACTCACCCTTTTGCTCACTATACTCCTCCCAGTTCTCCTCTAATGAATCTCATCTCGTTTTCCCCTTGTCTGTTTCGTTTGTTCCCCCTTGCCATCTCCTGTGCTTGTGCAGCTGGTCAGATGCCTGGCCAAGGTCCAACATGGACCTTACAACCAAGGGCGCAGTGGCTCCCTGGGCTCCTTGCAAGACCTGTGAAAGCACTGTGTGCTTCCATGACTATTTTGGTGCATGGATTTTCTCAGCCGTTATTCCTTATCCCACACCCAAGCTCTCCTGTGATGTTAATCCTAAGAAGCAGCAAGTCTTCTAGATGGCTTTTGTCCACTTTATCTATATGCTTTCAGAATGGTGTACGTGATGGTGATTGTTATGACAGCTATCACCAGATCTCCCTGTCATCCATACTCCTAAAGAGCTGTTTTCTCATGTGCACAAAATGCTTGTGTTTGAGAAAACCTGCTGGTATATGGGGTTGTTTTGAGATGGCAGCTCCTGGAAAAGGAGGGGCTGAAAAATCAGTGAGGTCGATCCCAAGAAAAGACTCCTGAACTACAGTTGCACTCTTGGAACAAGGAATTGGTGCAGTTGCCTTCTGACTATGGTACATAAAAAGTCTGTTTAGAGTGTACCCCACGTTTTTATCAGAGGCTCCATCTTTACTGAGAAACCAGCTCGAAGTCCTTGGGATTCAGCTACTGGGCAAAAGTATGCAGCTGGTACCAGAATGCAGTCCTCATTAAAGACAAAGCTAAGGTACAACAACTGTCAGGCAGATACATCCCAATAAGCAATGCATCTAAATTAGTTGTACCGTATAGGCAAAAGGTGGAAAAGCTGAATAAAATACCAAATCATTTGTATTATTTTTTAATTTATTCCATAATTAAATTCCATATCAGAATGTCTTTGTGGCAGGTCTTTATAAAAGGTACTATAAAAATACATTTTTAATTAATTATTAGAAGATTGCGAATCTGTGTTTTGAGGACAGACTTACGTGGCTTCTCACAAACTGCCCTCACCTCCTGTCTCTGAGGAAAGACATATTTGTCTTTTGTCCAGGAATGTGGTGACATTCACATTCTAAAAGACAGAAAAGGATGACAGCAAACATAAGACCAAAACATTCAGAATTCAGTGTTCTTTATGATAATCTGAGGAAGATAATCGAGTAAATCATCAATCCCTTTGAATTAAATATCAGGACATCTTTTGCTGTCAAAAAATGATGTTTTAAGCATTTTTCTTTCTTGGTATTACATCTTTTCTTCACAATACCTACCACTGCAGCCTATATATACACACTGCTGTATGCTGGCACAGCTTCACTCTCATACGTGTACATTTTTGTTGTAATCTCGTTAACAGGAGGATATACAGACCGCATCTATAGCTAGTAATATTGATAATACGCAAATACATTTGCAGTTTGAGTTTAAGTTAGACAAACAGTGTGAGAAAACAGATGGAAAACATTTCAGATCTATTTTAAACATCATTGATTTCACAGTATGCATCCCAATTTCCTCAGTCTGCAAATGAACTGTTTATAAAGATAATTCAACTAACATACAGGACTGATTAATTCTCATACTGCAATCACAGTAATGAAAATTCTGTCAGTATACTCATGAGTTTCTTTTACATGTTTAAATATTATTGCTACAGTATTCACTGTTACAGTAATACCGTGTTTTAAGACTCTTCGAGAAACTCGTTTACTACGTTGTGCTATTACAATTTTATTTGGTTGAATGCACAGAAATTCTTGAAAGCAATGTGGAACTAAATGGAACCGAACAGCTCATTAAGCACTAATATCTAAATGTCTCTGCCTGAGGTGATGGGATTTATGCCATATCCTGATGATCACTCCGTGGGGCTGAAACCTAATCTTGCATCCCTTTCAGAATGATGCCATTATTTTCTGTGTCCTCAGGCTCTGCCAGGGTCTCCACATTAGCTTTCTGCAGACGGACAATAGAGAAGTCAGGCAGCTTGCTCCTTACGAAACTTTGCTGTGCTATGGCTAGGAGACAGCTAAACCCCTTGGCTTCACAAAAACTTAAAAGCAATTCTGCTTCCTTTTTTTTGGCATGTTCTATTCAAAGAAAAGTGTTTTGTGAAAGATTTTGTTTGGGGACTTCCTGGATGAAATCACTTTTTTTTTCCCCTTTTCTCAAATCTTCATAGCCCTGTATTTATGTGCTTGAAACGTTGTGTAAGAACAGGCCGTGTCCAGAAGAGCACACCTGGCTAACCTGCATTCGTCAGTGTTGTTGCTGCTTTTGTTGGGAGCGGGGTGAAGGATGCTGTCTTCTGCGAGATTTCCTGAGCTCCTCCACTCCTTAACCACTGGGAGACAGGGCAGATAATGGCTTTGAGGGAAGAAACGATTATATTATCATTATGTGAGTCCTCCATTTGTAAAGAAGCAATCCTTTTACTGTTTTTCTTGGACTTCAGTAAACTTAATTCTTGTTTACACCAGCGTGAAATCTGAATGAAGTCCTCAGGCTTTCTCTGACCATTGACTTTTCTTCCAGCGGTAGCTAAAGGTACAAACCTGAGAACTCCTCTAAGAGGTGTGTTAGTCTTAGACGGTTGAGATAGAAGACAGAGAAAAGGCCAGTTTCTCCATGACATAGAAAAGCAAACAGAAGGAAGTGTAGGGAACGCTAATAAAAATTTACATTTCTATCTCAGGCTTTTCACTTGAAGACCTCCCTGTGGTCTGGAAACACTCCACAACCTCTGTTAATATTGTCTTGATTTACATACGCAAAACAAAGGCACAGAAATTGCAAAGGACATTGCTACCATTGCTACCATGTCTCTCCCTCTCTCAATCCCAGGCAAAAAGATGGTGGGGTTAAAATTTTGTGATATACCACCTTGAAACAGTCTGTATGATACTAGATTGTGTGTTCTTCACATTCTAAAGGGTCTAAGGGCCAGATTTTGGAGTTCGGTGCTGCTCCTCCTGAAACTTCAGGCGTGACCATGTGGGGCTCCAAACCTGCCATGAGAACACAAAAGTCTCTGAAAAAGATGTGCTTTGACTGATCTGTCTTGAATGCTACTGGAAGCAAAATTTCTGAAGTCTTCTGAATTTGAGGTAAGCAAACAAATTCTCCTTGATAGAGATGACATTAAAAAGCTAGAGGTAGCCATAATAATGTGTCTCGTTATTAACATAAACTGACAGACACCAGGGGGATTGGATTATCTAATTAGCCCTTTGTAGCTTCAACTTGAATGATTTTCCCCGTCAGTCTCTACTTTTCTAAAAGAACAAGTAGCAATGCATTCTACGTTCCTTAGTAGCCTGCCTGTGCTAACAAACTGGGAAACAGCATTTCCAGTGAGTTAAGGTAACGTTCAGAGAGCGGAGTGTGTGTGCATGCGTGTGTGTGCAGAATTTCAATTTGGTCAGAGGCCGTCATAAGCAGTTTATCAAAAGGGTGGATGGAAAAGGCTGTAAAATATAGCTAATTAGTGGGCCTATAACAGCTGCAACGTAAGAAGAAAAATTAGATAAAATTACATGAGACTTGAATAAAATCCTGTCAAATCGGCCAAGATACACATGACATCTGGAACATTTAAATTCACCTAACTGGGACTTTTCACAGAAACAGTAGAGCTCAATGTTAAGAGGGGGGAACGAAGTCTCGTACCATACGAACGACCAGCGCGGTCAGTAGTGCTGGTGAATGCCAATGTCCTCGCTTTGCACTTCAGCCCGGGCTCAGACGCGAGCCCTTTCAGCAGCTCCCGTTTCGCCGCCAGCCTGTTTGCTGCCTGGCCGTTGGACGGGGCTTCCCTTCTGCCGTCGCTTGCAGCAGTTTGATCGCAGCTTCATCATTGCAATGCAGATCGTGTCGCTTTCTTGGCAGAGCATACGTAGCTGCCTTTTATGAACACGTTGAGTGTTGAATATGCATGCGTGTGCTCTGTAATTACTGAGCACCGCTTTGTGTAAGGGAGTTGGCATGCTGCTAGAGGCCACTCCCATGGTAAGCACCTTATTCTTTGAGTGTCTGGATGCACGGGTCCCTTGCAACGTCTGTTCGTTTGGTGGCAGGAATAAACCTGACTACCTGGCTGTAAGGGCTCATATCTGCTGTGAAAAAGCTCTTAAAATCAAGAATTTCAGCGTGATAGGATTCCTAGGAATTTAAAATAATCAGGTTGTAAAAGCCAGACGAATTGTTTTTGATAAAGAAAATGTATCAGATAAACAAATGCACATGAATCTCCTGAGTTACATCAATAGGATTTCACGTAGCGGTAAATGGGTGGTTGTATATGGCTTTCATGTTGGTGTACTTATAAAGCAGAGTTTCTAAGTATCCATCTTCACAATTTGCTCTAATGCTGGCTTATTTTAACAAAATGAAAGAAATAAGAAAGAGAAACCAGAACTATAGGTGTCTGTAATGCCAGAAGAGTTAGGAGCTCGGTGCTGTAGGTCTGGTCTCCTTTAGGAAGGACATAGGCTGGGGTGTGACGGTGAGGAACAAAGGTGTGCTGGGTGACTCCCGCAGCCGGGTGATGTTTTCTCACCTCAGTTATGCACTCTTTTGATGGGCCTTTTTGAAATGTATGTAATAATTGTTACTGATGGAGGCAAGATAAAGGACTTCAGAAATAAGGCAAGAGAGTAAAGGATGCAGGATTAATATAAATAACATTGCCTGTCACCTTAGTTTTGTATTTATCACGTGAGTGATTTAGAGTAGTGAAAATAAGATGCCAGAAGATCTGTGTGGGATGGAGGCAAATACGCTGTAAAACGCAAGCAGGTCCTCCTAATATAGAGCGCTCGAGAGGTGTGAGCTGCGAGCCAACTGCGCAGCAGTGAATCATCACAGTCTCTCTGCTGCTACAGCCATCCAAAACACCCCAGGGAGATCAAACCCAGTGCTGAGTCTGCACACTAACACATAGCTGGAAACCATATAGGGGAAATGTTACTAAAGGCAGTGCATTTCTTGTTAATTCCAAAGGTGAGAAACAAATACAAGTTACTGACTCCTAGGATAATCTGTTCACATTCTCTCACTTGCAGCCAGCTCACCTGTTAGTTAAAGAACAAACAATGCCATGTGCATAGGTATACACGTGCAGGATAAGGCCGTGTTGTAACCTGGGTGAACTTCTGCGAAGCCATTGTGCTGCCACGTTTCAACTAGAGTGTGAGAAGCAGGAGAAACCGTCACCTATGACCCAAACACCGGCTGATCTTACAGAAAACAAAACACAGGGAAAGATCTCTGCCCTAAAACAAGCAATATGCAAGCCTGATTTGGAATTCAAATGAGGGTGTGGGGTGGTTTCTGTGATTATTTTTGGGGGCAGGAATGATAGAGGAGAGGTGATTTAGATAATTTGTTCTCCTTCTCAGAGCTCTCCAGACTGAACGCAGTGAGGTCTCCCTCAAGGAAAGTCTAGAGAGGGGTTTTTGATGGTGCTTGCTGAAAGACACCTGCAAGCAGGGAAGTGGTATCTGGTGCCCAACAGTTCAACACTACACAAGCAGTAAGATGGTACAAGAAAATAAGCAAATTAGCATATCTTTATTTCTTCCACAACTGAAATAACCTACAGGGCAATTTTTAACCATTACTCAGCTTCAAATAGTGCAAATTTCCTCACTGAATCCTGGAGACAATAAGCTGTATAGGCAACAATTTTTGTGAGACCTCAAGTCACAAAGCCCTTGTCCCATAGGAAGGGCTCCAGACCTTCAGCTCGCCCTCTCTTCCTTCTCTCCTTCCTCAAGCTGGCAGGAGCCCCGAGCAGGCCGAGTTGGGCTATCTATTGAATTCTCAGCAGCAAAGGCAGCTTTCACTGCAGGTACGTTGTGTACTTTGTCCTAAGTGTTGCTGACCAGCTCCAGCACAGGGAGGGGAAAGGAAGCTACTGCTCAGCTCTTGCATCTGCAGAAACATTGCCCAGGCACATCGAGGTAAGTGGGAATTGCTGGAGTCCCACTATCTCTGTTAATCAGATAGGAGATGCCTAGAACCGAGGGTTGGAGGCTAGTGACCATTGAAACATTGGCTCAGGATTTTCACTGTGGGTATGACAGCCAAAAATGTCACTGCAGTGTCCTGGAATCCCACCTTCAGTGAACATTTCAAGCTTACACGAGTGTACCACCATGCCCATGTGCTAGGATGGCATCATGCCTGTTCTCAAGGTGGTACACCAGGTTTAATAGGACAAATATGCTAAGAAAAGACATATCTAGTAGGGCAGCTTTCCGAATGCTGTAAGCATGAGATTTTCAGCCAAAATTCCTTTTTACAGGAGGGTGCAGGCCTGTTGACACAGTATCGTTCTTGTCAGTGTTCTTGTTCCCAAGTAGCCAACACGTAAGGGCTAGGAAGGTATAAAAGAGGTTTTGCTATACCAAAAAAAAAAAAAAAAAAAAAAGAAAGGGTGGGGGTATTAAAAAAAAGGGTGGCCCCCAAAATCTCTTAATAACACCACAGACAAGAGAACATCTGTTGCACAAAATCATAGCCTTTAGGCACGTCCTATTAAGTCATGACAATAGCAAATAATGACTTCGGGGCAAGATTTATCACAGAAGCCCAATAGCTACCTCCCAATTTACAGGTCATGCATTGCCATGAAGTGTAGGAGACCAGCAGAGTTTTAAATAAATACTGGCTTGAGCATGATGTGTTTTCAGACTTTAACTGTGTTCTTGCTCCCAGGATTTCATCTAAATTCATACCGAGCGTAATGTTTGCCATCACTGGTGACTTGGCTCTATTTAAAATGGCAAAAGCAGGTTTAGTATTTCTCAGAGGCTGATCATAATGAATGGATCACCTGCCTTCATGCTGCACTCTGGTGAGAAAAAAAAAGGGAATTGATAAGAAAAAAGCCTGCGTTCAGTATGAAACTTGAAGCTGGTTGTTGGCAGGTGTATGTATTCACAGAAATCCTGCCTATTCTCTTTTAAAGGTTTTGCCCAGCTGGGCAGAAATGATGCATGTGGACAGTCGTTCGTGTGTCCCCTGTTCTCAAGTCCCTTCCTGCGTGTGGCACAGATGCATCTTCCTGCCTGCAGTAGATGCCAGAAGTGTGGGGGGCTTATCTGGTGCATGGGGTTTTTTGCACCTAGTTTTTCTAAATTAGTCTGTGGATCCCCGTCAGCTAAAAATGTAGAAACTGGCTGTCTGTCTTAGGAGTAGAAAAGCCTTTCATGTGGAAATTCAAAAAGGGACATAACTGAGCTTCAGGCTGACTGCTAGAAGGGCAAGAGCATTTACAACATCTTCTGATCCTTTTTCAGTCCTGTTACACATTCAGCACAGCAACTGAGTACACAACTGATGATACTGTCCATCTAGCATCTTGTGCTAACCTAAAAATCATAAATGGTACTTTATAGGGAAATAAAAATGTTCTGTAGTCTGAAACACCAGATGTCCATCGGCTGTGCGTGGACAGACTGGAGAAGTGGAGCCTCCTCTTACTTCTAAGTCAGGATCCAAGCTGAAAGTGAAAAATGCTGAAATGTGTTTCTTAAAGGTCACCCTAGAGGTCGCCCAGTGACCCAGTGTGCTCAGACCGAGTGCCTTTGCAGATGCAGGAAGAGACACACCGTACGACTTTCAGTTTGAAGAACTACAGACAGCTGGGAAAGTTTGTAGGGGAGAGAATTTCAACAAACAGTCAGAAGGGCAGACTACCTGCAGGCACGCTGGATATTACTGAAAAGCAGTGTATTAGAACACAGGTGTACATTGTTGGTTTGGTAGGACCTTTGACGAGAGCAAAGAGGTTTGGTTAAACAAAAATCTTCTGTAAGTAAGTAAAAGGTTGTAACTCACAAATTTTAGATTGTGCCTAACTGAGAAAAAGAGAGAAAACTGTAAATTTGTCAACTATAAAATCATAATAAAACAGTAAAAACAAGACTGTGAGGTATAAAAGCCAATGCATGTTTCTGAAAGCAAGAAGCCTGCCAGAGACCTCGCAGCATCACCTGATGATTGACACAGAAAAGGGGTTGTCTCTGATAAGGTGCTCAGAGCAGAGCTGGCTGCAATGTTCTCACCAAACGAGAGCTCCTCTAGGTGCTCGCGTCGGCGCCCTCCTCACAGAGCGGCTCTGCCGGAAACGTCTCCAAGAGGTATCTGCAGGAGAGGCTCTGGAGCAAATCCTCCCGAGCAAACTGCAGCAAGGAGGGAATTCAGTGGTTCTGAGGAGACCAAGATAAGGATTTGCTAAGCTGCTGAGTGCGGGAACGAGCCGCAGATTGCAGAGGGGAGCAGACAGCGACAACTCTTTCACCAGTTTTGAGAGGGGGCCAGAGGGGAACCTGGGACAACAGCAGTCTGACTTTGCAGACAAATTGGCAGAAATGGTAACATCAGTAAACCCACCGGCACCTACAGAGCAGTGGGAAAGCGTCTGCAGCATTTGGCCGCCGTTTGTCTGTTACAGCTTTTCAAAAAAGTTTGCAAGCACGTGGATGGAATAACCTGACGGTGGTGTTTTTTAGGAAACCCTGCAGGATGGTCACGGCTGGAATTGGAAGCTCCCTCCATGGGCAAATTATTGATTACAGAATAAGAGAGAAAGGATGATGAGCTTCTCAGGGATCTGCGCTGCAACCTAACACTAGGTGTAAATAATTTGTAAAAGATCTCGAAGTGAAAAAAATTTATGGATGATCATTAAGTTATTAGAGGTAATAATATAATTGCATAATATAATAATAAATAATATAAAACAATATAATTGCATGCTGCTGAATGAGTGGGCAGTAGTACAGCAAGATGACATTTAATTTGGATAAATGCAAAGTAACACGGAGAGCCAAGCCCAGCACAAGAATTCAGAGAGATGTTCTGCCCCACTTACGCAGGGGCTTATTGCTGCCGTTTGCTGATGGGCTTATGGAAACATCAGCTCAATGCCCACCACTGGTCAAACAAAAACAAAGTAGCCCAAGCAGACTAGTTCAGAACAACTAGGAAGGAAATAGCACAGTGAACAGCATACAATGAAATGCTACAGTATAAATCCCTTCTGTGTCCTCAGTTTGATTACACCCAGCCTTCTTCTCTCTAAATCTTGGGAACTAAAGACTAGAGGAGATGCAACAGACCTAACAAAAGGTGGGAGCAGGGCCGTGAAGATGAGCAAAGGTCGAGGAACATTTGTGTACTTGGAGGGAGTAGGTGTGCTACAGGACTGCAGCCTAGAGAGGAGCTGGCAGAGGGGGATATGAGCCAGTAAAGAACAGCTGATAATTCTTCCCTACTCGCCATAATATAAGAAACAGGAGAAACAAAATTAAATAGTTAAAGTGATATAGAAGCAAAGAGAAGGAGATGTTTTTTCACACATTATGGTGGAATTTGTTATGCCGGTATAACGCCAAAAATGTCCAAAAAGGATTTTGACCAGTTCACAGAAGGAAAAGGTATCAAAGCCTACAAAAGACCAAGCTAAAGACGCTGGCTCAGGAAGCCCCCGAGCTGCAGCGGACTGGCAGCAGGAAGGTTGCACGGAGGAGTCGCTGCCCACCTGCCTCGCCTCTTGCCACGGGTGCTGTCAGAGGCAAGGCACCGGACATGAGCCCGGACATTAATTACAGCAGCCTGGGGCTGGGTTTTGGGGGAGCGTTGGCAAGGACAGCTCATGGGGCGGGCAGCGAGGCTGGTGCAGGATGCTCCCGCCTGGGAGCACGTGGGGTGGCACATGCCCCGCGTGGTGCAACAGGAGAGGCTGCATTGCTCTGCGGATACCGCAGGGAGATTAGAGGCTACGGCCCTGGGTCAGGCACTGCTGCCCTGACAAAGCCACGTACGACTCGTGTGAAACAACTGTATTTGTCAGTGGATCTGTTAGAAGTTTCTGTGTCAAAGTCTGTCCTCAGATCGCATCTCGTGGTGTGCTGGGTGCGGTGCTCTCCCGCACCTACCACCGACCTGTGCTGCTGCGTTTCGCGTGGAGATAAGGCGCTCGTGTTGCTGAGTGAGCCAGGACTAGTACCTGTGAGAAACTTTACTTTTCAGCACTCTTCTGTAAAGATTGCAGGCTTCTTTCTTTCTTTTCCTTCCTTCCTTTCTTCCTTTCTTTCTTCCTTTCTTTCTTTCTTTCTTTCTTTCTTTCTTTCTTTCTTTCTTTCTTTCTCTTTCTTTCTTTTTTCTTTTCTTTCTTTCTTTCTTTCTTTCTTTCTTTCTTTCTTTCTTTCTTTCTTTCTTTTTCTTTTTCTCTTTCTTTCTTTCTTTCTTTCTTTCTTTTTCTTTCTTTTTTTCTCTTTCTTTTTTCTTCTTTCTTTTTTCTTTCTTTTTCTTTCTTTCTTTCTTTCTTTCTTTCTTTTTCTTTCTTTCTTTCTTTCTTTCTTTCTTTTTCTTTCTTTCTGTCTTTCTTTTTTCTTCTTTCTTTCTTCCTTCCTTCCTTCCTTCCTTCCTTTCTCTCTCTCTCTCTTTTTCTTTCTTTTCCTCCCTTCCTCCCTTCCTTCCTTTATATTTTTTTTCTGCAGAGACATCTGCCTGTGTTTATCAGTACCACACTCATTCAAACAAAACCAAGATTTATTAAACAGAGACAGAACGTGAAATCCAAGAGAAAGAAGCAGTTTGCATAACAAATCTCGTGCGATTTGATTTCTGGTAAACTAAGCAATGTGAGGCATTCTCAGCTTAATTTCCGAGAAAGCAGAATGGCCTCGGCACTGTGATGGCAACGCTCTCATCAGCGCGGGGCCCCTGCCAGCCGGACACTGCTCTCTGGGGACGTATCTGCTGCTGGCCCAGCCTCTCAAGTTACCCCACCGACTGGAAAACTGACGCACCACAAAACACAGTGAACTGCGAGGATTCCTGGTATTGTCCAAAAAGCAGGCCACTGGCTGCATCAAAGATGTTAAAAACGATTAGTGGACGCTTTTCAAAGCCTTTGGGTTACCGTACCTTGCAAACCAGGTCATAAAATACTACCGGGACTTAAAAAATCCATACACACACTTTTTTCTTTTTTTTCTCCCCTGTAAACTGTGAGTTGCTGATAGAAACACAGACCTTTTCGCAACTTCTCAGCTGTTAGCTTTGCAGCCTCAATAGGCTGTGTTTGTCAGGTTGATGGTTAGACTTACTGACTTGAAGGTCTTTTCCAACATAAATGATTCTATAATTTTATAATTAGCATATGCATTAACTCTGAAGCAGAAGAACTTTGTAAAGAAATGGCTGACAAAAATAATTGTCAGTGCTTACATTGGTATTCTCCTGGTGGTGTCTCAAGAAAACACATTTTTCCAGTGAATTGGAAGTTTCTCTGCTTTGTTTCCTTTAAGCCTGTGTTTGACCCATCTCCTGGTCATCCCTGAATCGGACACTGCTTACGTGACAGCTCTGGTCTCCCGTTAAAAGACAAACACAGAGTGCAACGGAGGGACCCTTGAGCACGTTCGCCCGACACCAGGCCAGTGTGACGGCAGGCTGCTGCCCCAGCTGTGTGTGGCCACTAAGGCGGCCGGTGGCCTGCTGCTGCAGGCAGTGCCGGTGCCTCCTCCTTGCCTCGCCGTGCCCTGCTGCACGCCTCTGCTGCGCCTGCCCCCTGCACGCCTCTGCTGCACCGCGGCTGTTGACACCGGCACTCGCCCACTTTGTGCTGGCCCTCGAGACAAGAAAGCGATTTGTCTTTCTTTGGAAGTGTTTTGATTATTTTGCATTACTGTTGACATTGAGTAGGAAGTTATGAAAGCTGGTCTTTATGTATAATATATCAGCACTTTCTGCCTGTGCCTGTTTGACCTCCATCCAAAATGCTCAAAACCGCAGGGACGTTACAACACAGTAAAATCCCGTCAAAGGAGGGACAAGCATCTCGCTTGTGCCTCAAGTGTTATATAGTGATCGGAAACTGAACAACAATTAACCCAGCCGAAAGGCAGGTCAAGCCTTTCCACAACTGGAGACACTTAGAAAAAGTCCTCTGACTTTCCAGGCGGCAAAGCCCAGCACAAAGGTAAATGAATCCACCCTCTGCATTTAGGGGATAATACTAATGAAGTGGATAGACTTCAGAAGTGGCCCTCTGAAGCCTCAGCTTCTATCTGCTAAAGCTTTATCAGCTTATATCTTCTAAAGCTACTCCGACATGATCTGCTGCTGACACACAGCTAACGGAAATGTAAATGTGGGATTTGTGACTGGGTGATGCACAGAGCTACCCTAGCTGGAAGATGCTCCGTCTAATGCCAACAACAGGAAGCACGTTGTCTTCTGAGGTGCTTACCCGGGTGTTGTTACCAAAGCGTGCCACAAATCTCTTTAAAAGGATATCTTGGTTTAGGCTGAGGGCTTGCTGTTTCATCCTCATAAAGCATAATTTTCTTATGTTCAGAACCATTTTTCAATCATATTTTCAGTCCCCAGACATTTTTGCAATGCCTTAAAAAAGATATATACTGAAATTATAGATACAATTTTGTCATTCAGTCAAACTTCAGCCTGGTAAAATATTAAAATTTCTTATGAACATCTTCCAGAAAAAAAAAAAAAAGAGGAGTGATCACTGTTGACAAGTTTTGCAGTGAGAGAAGCATTGTTTTGGAGCAAAGATTATTCAGTAACAGCTTTGAATATTGAACTGTGTTGATGTGTGTCTGTAAACAGCTTTCTTCCTGCTCAGTGAGACGTGGATTTATTTTCTTATCTGTGGAAATAGGATAATGAATTTCTATTTTAAACTGAGGGCTGACAAGATAGTGGGATAAAATCTATAGCTTTCTGTTATTGCTTTTATGATCTGTTAGGCTCAGTGGAACCAGCGGCGCATTGTGAATAGCACATTTAGAAAGTCCCCTTTGAAATAATTAAAATGCAGTAACCATCTACAAGACAAAGACATTACAAAACTCAACGTGCAGCTCACACCCCACCGGATGGGCCAGCCTCTCGCCCGGGTGACTGTGAACTACTGCTGCTGTGCGCAACCTCTGCAGGCACCGAAACCGCGGGCCCCTGCAGCCGGCCCCGCTTCCCCTCCCGGCTGCGTCCGCGTTGGTTTGCCATCGCGCTGCCTTGGCCGGGCTCCTTCCTCAGGGCCTGCTGGGCGGGCAGCGCCTGGAGGCCTCTGATGCCCGGGGCCTCTGGGGAGTCCTCGCGGCTCGGAGCCCGAGCTCCGTGGTGGACCCGGTGGCCCAGGCTCCTGTGCACACACACGGGCTGCCTCTGGCGCCGGGAACTTCTGCATTGTCGCTTTCCGTTTCACCAGAGTTTTTCAGAAAGCGTTGCTGCGAATTTACAACTGCTATTAAATAGACTAGCATGTCATTTTGGAAAGTGCTCTGGCAGCGGTTTACCATCGTAATGCTGTTTGGTAAGCCAGCGGAGAGTCCGTCTGACTTCCTAAAGAGCATTTTCTGCTTAGGTTGTAGCTCTATTAATCTGTTCGAGCCAATTCTATAAAACCCAAGCCATCTGTATTTGTGAAGATCATGCTTTATGTAGATTTTCTCTGTGTCTACTGGCAGTGCATGATTAAAAGTACTAGGGATTTACAGTGTAAGTCTATATATTGGCATGTTGCAGTGACCTTCTAAGTAGCATTTCCCAATATTTGACTAACAGCAGCACAGTTAGGTCCAGCAGCAAAATACGTAATGGCTCCAAATAACGGAAATAGCCATGCTCTTGCAGTGTATCATGGCTACAAACAGTGGAAATAGCTAAGTTGTTGCCATGTTTTGGCCTGTTCACTAAGCTTATATTTATAATTACCAAAGTTCCTTGTCAATTATGCAGTAATGTTTAGTTAACCTTTCTGTTAAGCAGGCGTGGTATTGCTAGGAAAATGATAAGCAGTCACTACAGATCCTAATCGACTAAAGGTCTGTCCCACCACGCTTGGTGAGGCCCCGGAGGGCTCCTGTGGGGTTTGCGTTACTGCTACTTCCCCGCCCTGCTCCAAGCCGTGCGCTGCAGGTCCGCATCTCGCCAGCGGTGCCACGCACGCTGGAAGCGCGGCTCCGAGGGAACGACCTCAGAGCTCGCATGTGGACTGCTTCTGCTGAGAGTGGCTCCAGAGAGAGCTCCCACAGCAAAGCAGCCTCTGCAACTTCGTGCTCAAAAGAATTAGTTTCTGTATGGTACCGATGTTGACACTAAGGGCTCCTCAGGTGCAAACATGTTTGCTAGATGCATTGGCTGTGCGAGTCAATGGGCAGAGCTTGGAATGCTTTTTGTTCTTTTTATGTGGCTCATCGTAGTGAACTTGATTGCATTAATCATAGGAGATGTGTTGTTTTAACATGCAATTAATGCAGAATAGTTTGTGAAATGCTTACCAATAAATGTAAAAAAATATAGGAGTTATTCTTAGCAGTCCTGACGTAGCAAAGGCAGACAGCAAGTGCTTCATCTTAAGCGCATGCTTAAATTCATTTCTGTTTAGCAAAGCACTTAAGTATTTGGCTGAACCGCGGCCAAGCAGTTTTGGCAACAGCTTAGTTCTGAGGAGAAAGTGTGTTTTCTGTCAACTGCATTTCCTTGGTGCCTGCTGACGTGACGCAATCTAAGTGACAAGCGATGAGCACTGTCCCGCAGACACTGGCAGGAGTCGAGCTTCCCGGTCTGGCTCTGTTTCCTCTGCACCCAAGAGTTCAGCTGCTAGGTGGGCTGCTGGTTTACGTGCTAAGAAGCAGAGTTAAAACATTCAATACTCCATACTCAAATCTCAATACATGGAAAGGAAATGAAGTTATGAAAATTGGGTCAGGTAAATCTAGGCTGCCTGTGAATGACAACCCCATTCGCACCTGCAGTCCAAAGCCTGTGATGTGGATGCCTTTATTGGAGCTCATTGCCTTGGGCTTTCTTATAGTCAATAGAGAGATAAAAGCACTTTCATGGTAACATTCATTTGACTTTTTTCAGATGTCTGCTTCAGGATGAGTTGAATTGCATTTCAAAAGCTCCTGTTTCTCTCTGCTGGGGATAAAAGGATCCTAGAGTGACTAGGTCAGATAATTTCCATCCCTGTGTCCACAGGAAATGAAACTCTGGAGAGAAGGAGCAATAAAACACAGAGATGGAGTGACTGAAAAGTAAAATCTGCTTACTTCATTAAATCTGCTACAACTGCTTTAAAACTGCAGAATATGTCATGAACTTCCCATTAATGTTTCCTCATCAATAAGAAAACTAAAAGCTAAGAGAAAAAAAAAAGTTTTCTAAAATTGTATTGTATTGAAATTGTTATAACTTTAATTGGAAATAATTCACTTCAAGCACAATGGGGCTGTAAGCTTTCTCACACTGGAGGAATTCATAGCTCGAAGACTGTGGTAAATACTAATACCGAGTATTGTTGATTCATTGTCGGTAAAGCAGAAAAATTACCTAGAAGGGGATAAGACCAATATTGGCACAAAAGTTAGAGTACAGTTTTATATTTCAATGTGCGCTAAAAATGAAACAAAAATATATTTCTGATATAAATGAATGTCGATGGTGCAATGCAGAAAATAAATAAAAAAAAAGAGCAGTGTGTTACAAAACATGCATCGAGAGCGTAGGGAAGAAAGTCATTGAAAGAGATAGGGAGGAGGTGCATTCCCTGGTAAGTGAGCACTTAACTTCTGATTGCATTCCTCTTTTAATCTTTTGCATATGTTCTGAGGAAGAGATGTAAAATATTTGCTCGAGATGTGGGAGGGGTCTGGTACATTGGGACAGAGCGAGCTCCATGAGCAGGGTTTTAAGAATACACGCTTCTTAAAGCAAAGAAATAGCTAAAATTAGTGGTACGAGAATTAAGACATCATCTCCCACTTCTGCCAACCTGTTATTTATACAAATGAGCTTGTGTTGGAACTAGTCTAGATCTTAAGTAACAGCTACATACCTTAAAGGAGTTTTCTTCTTCCTGTCCCTGCAGTTTGGTATATCTTGGAGGACATGTAAATTTTGAAGGCAGAAGCAAATTTATTTCTCCCATGGGTTTGAACTCGATGGACACCATCCAGTTTCAAAGAGGAAGGTGCAGAGCCAAGTTTAAGAAGCCAGGTGGGGCTCAGCCTAAGAAGCAGAGCGCGAGCTTGGTGGCTTTTGCTCAGCAGGACTCTTAACGCCACGTGGCAACCCGGGTTTTGAACTGGAGCTGGCTCAGGTCTGAACAACTTCCATGTGCGTGCCCAGCAAGGAGCTACTGAGAAAACGTCTCTTGGTGTTCTTTCTCTGGAAAGTCTGGTACGTCTCTTCAGGGCAGTACAGTCCTTTTCTCTTACATCTTAGATAATTATGATAATGCCATGACTTTCATGATGCGTGGGAAAAACAAACAAAAACCCCACATTGGTAGAAGTAGTTTCTTATATTTTCTTGCTCTACCACCCTCCAAAGTGGACGGACTGATGGCAAAAAATTGGTCTGTGCTCAGTTATTTTTGTGGCTTTTATTGCCTTATGAGGGAATTAAAAGCCAAAGGACCGTGGGCTCACGTAGGAAAGCAGATAAAGCGTTTTCCTTTTTTTCTACAGACAAGTATGTATGGGCATTATTTGGGTAATTAGTACTAATAAAAGAATGGGAAGGCAAGAGCATATGTACATTAAAGGGCCAAAAGAAAATTTTATATTTGTCTGTTTAATCAGTCCGGGGTACATCGCTGCTGGAGGACATTATGAGGAAGCGGTCAGAGAGATTTAGGAAAGGATTAGGCATTCGTGTGAAGGGGGTTAGCTGCTGTTACGCAGATGAGGTTAAAGGACTTGGGAGGGACACGGCCCCCCAGCCCCAGGCCAGGAGCTGATGGGCAGCTGGAGTCAGAAGGAGCCTCCTCTGCCTCTTTGGGGCAGTGTTGTGCATCTGCCTGAGGCCGCTCTGAGGGGTCCGAGCAGCCTCCAGCCTGACAAGACGCTGGCCTGCCCTGGGACCTGCACTCCTCGCCTTACGTCCTTCGGGACAGATCTACAAGTGCTGCGTCCTCACCGCTCCCTGCTACATCTGGCCTTACCCAGCTGCGTGAAGCTTAAATGTTGATTCAGAATTGTCATCCATAATATATATTTAATCTATTTTTACTCTGAGAATTTTAAATAATTAATGGGTCTTTGTTATATAAAGAGGCCAGCTATAAATCATCTGAGCTGCACCTAGAGGTTTTTGATGTCTGCTTTCTCAAATGAATTACATCTCTTCAGGGCCATCTCTCATTCGAAATAAAATTCCGCAGAGGAATTATGCTTGTAATCTTCATAAGCAAATAAACAAGTAATCTCCATCGCAGATTTGGTACTAAAGCTCTGCAATCCAATAAGGTTGATGTGGTAATGGCAGAGCACTAATTTTCTGCTCTGTCATCAGAGATCCCTTCATTCAGCTGTGTGTACGTATTTTTCCCTTGGGGGGGACCTGTTGATGGGAGCGCTATCTGATTTTACAAAAACACCGGTGTAAATGCTGGAACGCATGAGTGGAAAGACATCACTGTGGTTTCTGAGGCCAGCGGGTGGCCTGGTAGCGCACACGTGTCTGGATCACGTGCTGCAGAAAGGATTCGCATTCAGAGATGTCCGCATATCACCGGCTTTGGATCCCTTCACTGAATTACAGTCACCTATTTGCTTTCCGTTCTGCACTTCAGAAGTACAGCGTTCCTGACAGTCCAGCCAGGTTCTCCATAGTTTCCAGTTACAGCTAACGGCCTCAGCTGCTGATACCTGAAGATGGGGGCGTGCAAAGAACTGCGATTAATTTACAAAACTGACTACAGAAAAGTATTTCAAGGAATCCTGAAATCAGAGGGTTTGAGAGCTCCAAGTATCCCGTGCGCACTCTCAGAGCCAGCCCTTCAGATGATTTGGACTCATTTTACCTGCGCCTTGTGGTCAGAGCCCCAGGGATGGGGCAGGGCCAGTACAATGGCAAATGGGGCCGGGAGTTCCTCACCTAATGAGAAGAGAAGAAGTGGCCTTTGGGGAAAAAGCCTGGAGCGACTCATGCTCCTGCTCAGAGCCCTGAAGCTGTTGTGCAAAGAGCTAAAACAAGGTAGCCGAAGAGAAGGACATAATAAATGTCATAGTAATAAACCTGAAATTTGTGGAGGATTTATCTTGCCATCAGAACTGTTGAACGGATCAGGTGCCCAGGTGTTCCCGTGGACCTGACAATTTGAGGGGACGCCTTCACAGATCCTCCTGGAAAGGGGAAACTGAAGACGTTTCAGAGCATGATGCCGAGGAAGACCCTGCCCAGAGGTGTCAGCGTTAGCTGCCTGAGACGGAGTTTATGGGCAGCAGACATTCGTGCGAGTACAAAGGCTAATGACCTCACAGGCCGTACTTTAACAGCCTGCCGATTTTGCTCGTGTGCACTGTTGTCTGGGCATAGGTCAAACCCTTCCTTCCCCAGGAAGAGCTTTTGTAAAGGCTGGAGGAAAATTTCTGGCTGACGGACTGCTTGTGGAATCTCTCCAAAAAAAGTATCTCCCGTTTCCCCTTCCCCCCGGCTCCCTGGAGCAGAACACAGGTGCGAGATGATGGCTGAACACACAGAGGCAGTTAACCGAACGCTCCTCCAGAGGTTTTGCTTGCCAGTGGCCGTTCTACCCTTTGCTGTGAGAACACTGTAAAGGGAAAACAGTTACAGGCTGAACACGATCTCTTTGTGTGAGTGACGGACAGTTTCAGGGACTACTGTCCCCCAGTTATTTGCCACGTCCCTCCCGCTGGACATCCCCAGCGCCACGCGAGAGTTTGCTGAACAGGAGACACGAGCAATGGGAGGTAAGCCAGGCTGCTGTGCGGGCACAGCTGGGACCCTGACGCATTCACACAAGCTGTTGGTGGTTTTAGTTCGTGTTACCGCGCCGGGCCACGTAGCAGACCCCGCTGCGGCCAGCCGTGCCCCGTGCTGATGGGGGCTGCCACAGGCCTCGTCGAGGGCAGCCCTGCTCCGGAGGTGGCGGCTCGAGATTCTCCCCGTGCCGCTGGCTCCACGTAGCTTTATTCCCGCGCTGCGTACTCTGATGTAAACGTAGTAGAAATCGGTTGTTGCCTTGTGAAAGCATAAATGGTTTGAGAACAGCTTTCACGTAAACTGTAGCTCGTTAGGCTCTACTGAAGTACTAGCATCTTGCCAAAAGATAGCAGACGGATAATAAAGGTGAGAGTAGCACGGGTGGGGCATGGCTGGCAGGGGACTACAGACAATTAAGGAAGGAGCAGAAATCAAATAAGGAAGTAATTTAGAGCTGAAGCGTGCCTTGATTTTGTTCAGAAGTAACCTGGCTCCAAATGCCCGGAGTATTTTGCTTTCTTAAAGGACACAGTCTAGAACGACGGAAAGCTGACAGGGAATAACAGCCGCTGCGTGAGGGGCCTGCGGACGCCTTTCGCTTTTCTCTCGCTGCCCCTGTGGTGGTTGTTATTTATTAGGGAAAAATAAATAAATAAATAAACCAAAGCTGTGAGCGAGAGCCGTGAGCTCAGGGCCCGGCCGAGTCCCACCTACACCCCCAGCCCCAGCCCCAGCCCCTCTGCCCGGCAGGGAGCCCCCGCCTGCCGCCTGCACAGCGGGCTCCACCCTCGCAGCCCGGCCCCCCCGAGAACCAGGGACCCCCCCCGGCAGCGGGGGAGGCCCCGCCAAGCCCGGCAGCCCCAGGCCCCGCAGCCCCAGGCCCCGCAGCCCCGGCCGCCGCCGGGGGGCGCCCGCTCCCCGCTCCCGGGCCCCGGCGGGGGGGCGCGGGCGGGGGGCGCTGCCGGGAGCCCCGTGCGGGCCGCGCCGCCCCCGCGCCTTTGTGCGGCTCCTCGGCCTCCCGCCCCGCCCCGCCCCGCAGCGAATCGGCCCGGCCCGGCCCGGCGGGGCTCGGCCGCCCCCAACAACCGCCGCCGCCATTGGGCCCGCGCGGCCCTTTCCCCGCCCCAGTGGGCCGCCGCCGGGGCTGCCCGGCGCGGGGAGCGGCGCGGCGCGGAGCGGGCTTCCTGCGGCCCCCGGCCCCCAGCCCAGCCCAGCCCAGCCCAGCCCCGGCGGCAGCCCGGGCGGTAGCGGCGCGGTGCGGGCGGGCGGGCCCCAGCGCCGCCCCCGAGCGGCGGCGCCCAGCGCCGCCCCCGGCCCCTTCCCTCCGGCGCTCGGCTCCGCTGCCGCCTTCCGCCGCCCGCGGGCGAGCAGCAGCGGCGGCGGCAGCAGCAAGAGGAGGAGGAGGAGGAGGAGGAGGAGGGCGGCGGCGGCGGCGGCGGCGGCTCCGGCTCCTCCTCACCTGGGCCGGGGCGGCGGAGCCCCCGGGCGCGGACTGCGCGGAGCTGCGGCCGAGCGGGGCGCCCCCCCCGCGGCGGCTCCATGGCGACCGCGGCGGTGGAGCCGGTCTACGGGCTGTCCGAGGAGGAGGTGGGTCCGGGCGCGGCCGCGGGGACGGGGACGGGGCTGGGGCCGGGGGGTGCCGGTGCCCCCCGGGGGTGGCCGCCCCCGCGCCGCACCTGCGGGCCCGGCCCGGCCGCGCGGGCCCCGGGCGAAGGTCGAGGGTCGGTCCGGGAGGGCGCCCCGGGAGCGGCCGGGAGGGCGGCGCGGCTCGGCTCGGCTCGGCTCGGCTCGGCGCGGCGCGGCTCGGCCCCGCCGCCGGCAGCACCCCCGGGCGGCGCCCCCCGGCAGGTGCGTGCGGAACAAAGGGCCGGGGCCGCATCCCGGCTCCCCGGCGGTGCGTGGGGGGCTCCGTTCTCGGCGGGCGGTGCGAGGCCCGAGCCGTGCCGCTGCTGCCGTGCCGGTGCCCGCTGAGCGCGGTCGGTGCCGGGCATCCCGCGCGCCCAGGTCGCGCTTCTCCAGGGGGGAACGCCGAGAGCTGTCACGGCGTCACCCGGCTTGCGGGACCCGGCCCGAAGGGCCGCCCGCCCGTCCTTTGTGCTGCAGGAGGGACTGGGGCGTGAAAGAAACATCCCGGCCGCAGGAGCTGCCGGACCGTTTCATTTGCTATTCCATCCGAGCTGCACCGAGGCTGGATGATTGTACCGTTTAATTCCGATCGGAAGGAAGGCTCTTTGCCTCGAGTGGGTGTTTCGTGCGGGGAGGGAGCTGGTTAGCGTGGCTGTTGTTGGTTTATAAAGCCGCGAGAGCAACCTGATTTAAACGCTCCGCATGTGTGCGAAGGTAGGGAGAAGAGAAGGCATCACGAGAGGCTCAGGTGCTTGAGACAGCGAGCACAGAACTGGAGGACAATCGCCTTCCTCCCCAGTTTGTTTTGGTAAGCCTTCATGCAAGAACAAGTCTGCTTCAGCACAGCCGTGGCTCCAGGAATCCCCAGAACAATTCAGTCTGGTTTCCTCCCCCTCTTGACCCCCATTTCTCAGAGCCACCGGGTCGGTGCCGCCGATCCCCCAGACGACCGGGATCCACCGCGGTGTGCCCTGCGATGTGCTGCCGGCCTGCTGGGGGGCTTCGGTGAACCGAAGGGGCAGCCAGCAGAGCTGGGCTGGCTGTGCTGGTGCGGAATCCCCAAGCAATTTGTAGGGCTTGTACGCATTTATGGTTTGGAGCGTATTAGCAGGTTTTATCCATCAGGAAAATGGAAACCTGTGGGCAAAGCTGCCGTGTTCCAAATAGGTGGCTGAGACCAGAACACTTGAGTCTGGCGGCTGCTTTTGTTGTGCGTGTGCTCGCTGATACCTTTTGTCCCTGCCTCCTTCCCCGGCATATGCTAGTGCTTGTGCAGAGCGCTGAGGAGAAATGCACCAGGGGAGAACCGCGCTGCGTGGAGGTGTGCAGCCTGTGCAGCCTCACGCCACCCGGCCTTGGCTCCCAGGCGGACGGGATCCGAAGGGGGCGAGAGCCGCCGCTGCTGTGCGCCTTGTGTCCCCGGGGGGTCGGGGGGCCTGGCCTGCCCGTGGTGCTGCGGTACGGCCGTCCGGGTGGGGGGAGACTTCTGTCCCTCGTCTGGAAAGCAGCGGCTTACAGAAGGCGGCCTTTGGTCTCCCTGCGATGTCCCACGGTGGTCCCACATCACGAATGTAGCGGTGACCGCAGAAGTCACCTTATTTTTAGGAACAGTGGACCGATTATAAGTTTTCTGTGCCGCTGTAGAATCGTGACCGTGCTGAACAGAATAGAGCAGCGGTAATCTAAAAATACGAGAAGAGACTGCAATTGGAAATAGGTGGAAGAAAGGGAAAAAGGGACAGGGTGAGGAACTGCACGGAGAAGAACAGAGGCAGCACTGTGCAGCCCGATCAGCTTTGGCTTGAACACCCCACCTGGCTAAAGCATTGTCAGGGCTTCGATAAGCACGAGGGGAAAGGAAAGCACCGAGGGAGGGGAATCTGCCTGGGGAAACCAGTTGTAAGCTTCATAAAGGTAAATCTGGAGAGTGGTTGAGAAAGGCGGGAATGTTTACAGTTTCGTTGTGCGTTGGCTTCAGGGGACCACGACTTTCCATTAGCGTTGGCTTGGACTCGACGTGTCTTTTCGGTTTTGACAAGCAAAGTCTCTGTGCTAGTCTTGGGAGGCCAGATCACATCTAGAGACGTATAGGCTATTAATTTTTCTTTATTCCTTGGCGTTTAGAGACTCAGTGGTTTAGGGACTTAGTGAATTACAAATGACAAGCCAACCATTGCATTTGTCTACTGACAGACTCCACTTTTCTTTAAATGGTGTCTTCCTAGAGCTGCATCCCTGGAAATGTGAATTGCACAAAATTTTAGATTAACTTAATGGTTAAAATTCCCTGTAAATTAGATTTGCTTCTACAAATTTTTCATTTTGTGGGTGCCACGGCCCCGGCCCAGGCTGCCCAGAGAGGGGCTGGGGGCTGCTCGGGGAGGTCTCCAGCAGCCGCCTGCACGTGGGGCTGGGCACCCTGCTCGGGGGGCTGCTGGGCCGGCCGTTTGGGCAAGATGCCCCCCAGAGGTCCTGTTGCCAACCTCAGCCTCTGCGCTTCTGTGAAGCGGTGTTCACATGATCCACTGGAAGCTTAGGTGCCCTCACGCAGTCTTTAAACACCAGTATATTTGAAAGTTATGCTGCTTAGGAGCTGAAAATGTTTTTGTTTCTGCGTAGAGCACTGCTGCTCTTAACCTGAGTTGTGTATGCATCGCACGCGCCTGGTCTGTGAAGTTGCCGTTAGTTGAGCGCTCCTGGTGTTAGCAATGACAGGTCTCCAGTGCCGGCCTCGGGAGCCGAGCGGCAGGGAGCAGGGCTCGCAGCAGCACAAGTCACAGCAGCGGTTTTCCCCAGCTTCTAGCTAAGGGAGTTCCTGAAACGCCGAACACGTCAGGGCCGCTGATTTGGGGAATTACAAGATTAATCCCATGAACTTAATTCAGGTTTTAGCCTTTTCTTTTATCTGTAAAGAAGAAAGGAGATAATGTGTCCCTTAGGGAAGTTTCTGGAGTCACCGAATAGAACGTGGCCCAAGGTAACCTGGAGTTCGTCACAAGTGTTCCCTTCCTGCTTCTCACACTGCTTGGGCAGAGGAAAAACTTGCAGCTTCTTGTACCCTATTTTGTTGAGTAAACATTGTGTCCTTAGAAAAAGAACTTTGAAAAAACAGTATTTCTTCATTGCAACTGTTGCACTTGTTAAAGAGTTTGCATGCTCTATGTATTTGTCTGCCCTCTTCCTGCCTTCATCTATTTCAGAATAGAGGCGAAGAGGTTCATACGGGACTCTGCTCTCTACAATTCCAACAGTCCTCTGCTTTCGAGTTCAGTTCAACTTCTATGACTTTTGATTGAATAAACTGAAAAGAAAAACTTCCTATAGAGATGATTTGTTTTCTGTCACGCGTTAGAAGTTGTGGAAGAGGAGCTTACTTGTGTGAAAATTATCCCAATTCTTGAGGTCGTTGCATATGCCGTATAAGAAGTAGGTCTGGTTATAGTCACTGCTGCTTAATCTCTTCTCGTCTTTGTTCTCACGTACTGTATCGGGCGCACCAAGGAATGAAGCCTGTAGAACTTCAGGATCTCAGGAGCCTCCTTGGCCCTCTGAGATTGAAACCAGTGAGGCATTGTTTTAGCACATTCGCGTAAAAACAGTTTTCAGGTGTGAAGGAAGCGCTGCCTCCACATGAGATGACTTTCTTTAAAGTCTAGGTTTTTCTGTACTATCCAGTATCAGGGTACAGGATAAAACTAAGATTTGCCAAAATGATGCCGTGGTAAAGTACAGTTTGGGCCACGAGGTGAGCAACGAACATGGCTGCAGTACAATGGAGAAACAGCCTCTTGGTGCACAGTGTTTCAGAATGAGGCACGTGGGCAGCTGGCTTTCGTCTGATCTTTGTGTTCCTGGTGGGCTTGTTGCCCTGCAGAGATCTCCCTTGGGGGTGTCTTTCCCCCCCGTACTTGAATGTCCTGTTAGTGACGTTCATCCACGTGTGTTGCAGCCCCGTCCCTGAGACGAGGCTATGAAGGCTTCAGAAGGAGGGTGTTATTGCGCTGGTTACTAATTAACAATTTATTACCGAGGAAAAAAGACTCAGTGTTTTTCCCCGCTTGACTCAATGACATAGCGGAGTTCGGTGGTGCATTTCTCCATGTTGCACTCTAAGCAAGCCGGACGGTTTTGAAATAAGCGCGATGACGAGTTGCTGGGGGAAGCGTCCGCGTCCTAGAAGACTGTAATTAGATCTAAGGTAATGTTTCCTGATGTATGCTACAACTGTCTGAGGATGCTCCTGCTGCTCACCCTGCTTCAGCGCTGCAGTTGTGCAGCTGGAGCTTTCTCGAGCTCAGGCTGTCAGCAGCGGGCCCCTGGAGGGGCAGGAGCGTGCCGAGTGGCTTCGAGCTGTATCGCCTCGCGGGGCGGCGCCCAGCCCTGGAGGGCAGCAGCAGGAGCAGCAGCTCGGTGCTGCTGGGATGGCCGCGGTGAGGTTGGATGGCGCCGGGCATTGCCGAGGCCCGGGGAAAGCGGCGTGCGGGCGGCAGCGGAGCGTTGTCCGGGGCTGCCGAACCCCAGCGCGAAGCTGGGAGGTGAGCGAGCAGCACCGGGGCTTCCCCTGCCCCGTGTGGCATCGTCCAGCTCCCCCAGCTCAGGCTCAGAGCATGGCCGCCATGGAGCGGGATCAGCGGGAGCTCCCGAGGCACGCTTTTAGTTAGCAGTGCTGTGGGTTCTCTGTGCGCCTCTGGGCTCCGCAGTGCGAAAGGGCTGTTAAGGTCCTGGAAAGCACCCGGAGGAGGGCGACAAGGCTGGCAGCAGGGCTGGGAGGCACGCCTGAGGAGAGGCACAAGTCCCCTGGGCTGTCCGGGCTGGAGAGGAGGGCGCCCTGAGGTGACCCCGAGGAGGGAAGCGCGGAGGCAGGCACCGGCCTCTGCTCCCTGGGAACCGGTGGCGGGACACACGGGAATGGCCCCGAGCCGCGCCGGGGGAGGTTCGGGCTGGGCGTTAGGAAAATTTCCTTACCGTGAGGGGGTCAGACACTGGCACAGGCTTCCCAGCGAGGTGCTTGATGCCCCGAGGCTGTCAGTGTTTGAGGCAATCGGGCAGTGCCCTCGTGAACACGCTGTAGTGTTTGGTTAGCCCTGAAGTGCTCAGGCAGCCGGACTGGGTGATCTGCGCAGCTCCCTTCCAACAGAACCGTTCTGTCTGGGAACACAGACCTCTTAAAAATGGAGGCCTGTTGTTTCTGCTCTGAATATTCTGGTTATGTAAAAGCATAACTTTTTCATCGGAGTGAGGAAGGACCTCTTTTGGTCGCAGCAGAGGCGCAGCACCTAAGCAATAAGCGATTCAGAATGTAACTTTTTTTTTTATTGACTTTGTAAATGGAAAAAACTCCTGAATTGGTTTTATAGATTCTAAGTGCATTGGCTTCCCAGAGATAGCATGTGAAACTTCAAATGATGATTAAAAAGTCCAGATGAGGTAGCATTTCATAATTGAAAGGCCTTGCATGTGTACTCGCGTGGCATAACAACAAAATTAATAGGTTGTGGTTCTCCTTGGTAGGTCAATAGATTTGGGATTTTTATAAAAGCTTGCATTTTAAGCTTGCTTCTAAGGAGTTTTCAGCGTATTTTGGCCATTATTACTGATGCTAAGTACATTCCTAGCTTTAATAACGTTAGATTAATGTACGGATGTTCAAGGTGGTTTGTGCTCAGATGAGGGTCTGGGGGTGCAGAGCAATCTTAGCGCGCGCGGTCAGGCCTCCACGCCGCACCTCACGGCACCGTGCCGGCGTCCTGCGGGCGGCTGGGCCGCGCTCCTGAGCCCTGGTGGCGGGGAGGGCCGAGAAGCTCCTGGGTGCCCTCGTTTTCCAGCCTGGCGCCGGGGGCCGGCCGTTGGAGGGCACTGTGTAGTGCTAAATGTACAGCCGGTGTCGCCATAGGCTTCTGCCATTTTCCCGGGGAGCAAACAGGGGCCGGGAGCCCCGCGGCTGTGGAGGCTCTCGCCGGACAGCGGGAGGCCTTTCTGCTGCAGCCGTCGTCTCAGTCGTACAGGCACAGCTTTTCTGGGAGCTGTCTGGTGAATATCTAATAGGATTCCTTTCCGTTTTGAAAACACAACCAGGCGTAATGCGAGTGCCAAGTGAACTTAGCTGTCAGTAGGGACGAAATCGAATATTTTAGGATGTTACGGGCTGAAAGAGTGCACCGCTGCAGCCTCTAGGTTGTGGTTGCATCTTCAGATGATGGGAGGTTCAATGGCTGTAATACTTATCCTTTCTAAGCCAAACACAGCTTGTTATGCGAGGCAGACCATCTCCACAGGTGCTGTGTGATCCCGGAGGCCGTGTCAGAGACTGTGGGACTTGGCGCTATTATCTTTATTCATCCGCACTTGCGGGTAATGCTGCGTGAAGCCGAATGCAGTGTCTGCCATGGGGGCTACGTGAAGCAGCTGTGCACTAGTGCTGCAAGAGCTACGGTAGGTGCAGCCTCGTTGGTAGCTAACTAGCAGGGTTAAATATGATTTCGGCTGAGTCAGCCTGAACCGACAGCCTTTTTTAGTCCTAGGAGATTATATGGGGCCAAGACCTCTTGCCTAATTAAACTCTGTGGCATATGAACTGGGGCTTTTCTGGAAGCTGGAAATCTCTAGGCCTTTTAGTAACAGTGAGGGTTGGATTATTGCTAACAGCTTAGGTCAATAAAAAGTCAGATGCAATATCAGTGCAGCAGTGTCTTGATTTAGTCAGTTTTGTAAATGCTGGTGTCAGTGAGCAGAGAAAATCTCACTAATTTTCCTGAATGCCTTCATCTTTCACATTCTTTGGTACTTCCCCTTAAAACGCTCATTTTAATTGTGTTGAATAAGAGGGGTTTTCCTTAGCAGTAAAAGAAATGGTACTAGGCAGCTCCATCCCTTTTTAAAAGAAATTAAGAGTAATCTTGTGCACGCTCTGATTTTCAGTTAAGCTCGGTAAGCATGTGAATGGCAGGCTGAATGACTTCGCCGTGCGCACCAGGAGAAAGGAATGCAGTTCTACTGCTGGTGCGCTCGGCTCGGCTCAGCTCAGCATTTGAGCTGCTGCCATTTCATTATTAAAATCTGCACGGGGTTTTGCCTTCAGCTGGGTTTAGATCTGCAGCTTTCAGAAGTACTTAACCCGCTGTCATGCCAACTTTTTCCAGCATGGGGTTCTTAAAAATAACTGCTGAGCTCCAAATGCTGGAGCGCTCTCTTCTCCCAGTCCCCTGTCTTTTCCCCTCCCAAAAAGAAGGAAGAACACCTTATGAAAGAGATCGTTTTTGCACAAAAGATCAGTGATTTTCTAGTAATTGATTATAAAATAAGAGATGTGGTTAAATTGCACAGGCCTTAAATCCAACTGCAGTTAAAATAGTTTAAAAAACAATCCACAAACTTGATTCTTTAAATGTATTTTAAAAATCTCTCTGCGTCTTCCAGATGATGTCTTGACTGGGCAACAAACTGTATATTTGTAATTGTGCATTTTTTTTTCCTCCCTCCTTTCCTTTAACTTAAATTCCTGTGCGCTGGCAGGATGTAGATATTTGTCAGAATCCTGACTTCCAGGAATTAACAACCTTGCATAATCAGAAGAAATATCTACAATTCTGAGAACGCTGGCAGGAATAACTCCACGAATGAGTTGTGCTTAGCTATTACGCTATAGTACCTTATTTTTGTGCCTAACTGCTTGGCTTAGGGTTGTTGTATTGGTGTCATGCCAACTCAGGATAGGTTTTCTTTTTCTAATACTGTTTATCCACTGCAGAATAACAGAACTGTGCAGAATGGTGCACAACCACGCTGTCATCTCTCCTTTGGTGGTTTCCAGTTTTGAATAATCCTGGCTTGAGGCTGGAAGTACAGTAATATAATTCGTGCTTTAATGTGCTTGGGTTTAATTGAAAATAGTTCAAAGTCTTACTCTTTCTAAGCATCTTTGTGTGGACTATTATACTGCATACGTCTGTGGTAACTGCCTTAGCTGGGGGCAGCTCAGGGTCTGGCCTCTGCCCAGGGACACCAGGCCTGAGATCCTGGGAACGCTGCTTCGGAGGCCTTGGTGCCCGTGTGCACGTAAGGCGGTCGTTGCAGTTCACGTGGCGCTGCTCTGTTCTGTTCCCCTACCCGTGTGGGGGGAGGACTGTGGTGGTGGTGAAGCTTTTCAGAGGGAGAAGCGGCATTTTACCTTCCAGTGATGAGGTGATCTGGAAGATAAACAGCAGGGAGGAAGGTTTCTGGGGTACGTTCAGGGGAGGAGAGCCAAAGGATTTGTTTCTGTGCTCTGCTTGCAGTTCTCCTCCTCTGTCTATTTATCTGGTTCCTCTGCTGTCAGCTTTTGGAATAAAAATGTTTAACTTTCTCATCATTAAGAAATCAGAATGGGGACATTTCTTCCCATTCTCCCTATTCTTTTCTGCTGAACGCTAGCCAGGCTGTATTTCTTTCTTGGCTTTGGTGTGTCTATGGGAAATTTAGCATTGTTTCTTCTGTTAAACAGAAGTAGAGACACTTCACTCAAACTTTTTGTCTATTTGAACAATTGCCATCTTTTTCCCCAAAATTTCGTGACCAATAAAAAAAAAGCTGCATGAAGATGAATAAAGCTGACTTCCCTCTATAAATGGATGGCCCCGCTTTCTTGGTTTTGAACCCAGAGACACAGATCCTGTGTCCGAAAGGTCCTAGAGCCCTAAGTCCCTGGAAGCCAGGAGGTTTCCTGCTTGGTGGCAGGGAGGTGACCAGGTGATCCCAACACGCTGTGTGCCAAGTGGAAGAAGATGGTGTCCTCAGGGTTTAGCATGGAAGGGAAGCGTCGGGTTTTGCCATGGGAAGGAAGAGGCCAGGCTGAGGGCACCCATGATGGACAAGCCCAGGTACCTGGAAATGAAGCTGGCTTCCAGCTGAAGAGGTTCTGATCTGGTTCTTTCTTTTCTTAATCAACAAATTGGTCTGGGGAAAATGCAGGAGTGCAATAGATCAGTTTATTCTGTAGTTAGGTGAGCACCAGGTCTGACAGAAGGGAAGATGCAGGGCAGCGGTGGCCAGCAGGAGAAAGGTGATGATGGTGTGAGAAGCTTGGTCTTGCTGTGGGTCTCTGTGCTTCTCCAGGGCGCCAGCTTGAACTTTGCTATGCCCAGGACGTGTCTGCTTTGGGGAAGGCCAGCTCATCTTCTCCAATTTGACTGTTACCTTTTGGGGACTTCTAATCTGTTGCTGCATGCGGTTTGAACAAGACATTTAAATTGATTGTGCTCCTTACATCAGGGTCAGTTCAACAGCTCCCAAATGGATGCAGTTTTTTAGCTCAGTTTATTAAAAATGAACTGAAGCCTGGACTTGTTGGGTCGGTGCAATGCACTGAGCCGCATGCCGTGACTCCCCCATCAGCTCTGCGTTCCCGCTGCTGGGGGAGCTGGGCTGGGGACTCAGCGGATGTTCGTCTTCCTGCCACTTGCGGGTCATTGAGCGTTGTTGGTGGCTGAGTGCTTTGCACCACCTTCGTTTAGCAGTTGGAGTTGGCTGGTGGTGTTAGGCAATGGCGTATGGAGCAGCTGGTAGGAACCTGCTGGATTTCCACTGCTGAGAGGGAGGCCCTGCTTTCTTGTTTTTGCCTCAGGCCCTTCCATGATCCAATACAAATGGCTAACTTGCAGTCAGCTCCCCATCTCTCTGCTGGGCTGGCGACCTGCAGTGGCTGCCAGAGACGACGAGAGAGGTATGTGGTGGGGTTGGGGTGGAGGGTGTGTCTGAAGAGGTAGGGGAGGGCAAGACATCTGCGGTTTGGTGGCTGAGAGGTACCAAGTTGGCTCTCTGGGTCTCACGAATCCAGGGCTTTGGCTAGAATCACGGCTGTGAAGTCTGCGGTACGTTTGTTTAAAGACGTCTCAACTGGTGCCTTCTGGAAGTGTTAATGGACAAGCCACTTAGCAAAGTTTTTCTCCACTTAGCAAACAAGTGGAGAAAATAAGGGTTTCTTGAGTTTGCCTGTTACGATGTTTGTGGTGATGGGAGTGGTGGGAGGAATGGAAAGGATGGGTGCCTTTTCTTTCCAGTGTCTCTAGAAAAAAGTTAACTTCTTGAAGTCAAGTAGGAAATAACAGACGCGATGCTGAAAGTTCACGTGGAAGTTCAGCCAGGAGGATGGGTGAATAATCCCTGCTCCTGCAGCTTTGGCCCCAGGAGGCACTTCTTGTTCCTGTTTCTTGTGTGAAGGAGCTTTGTGGTTTCATTCTGCCTTGCAGGGTAGGTTGGTCTGAACAACATCGTGACGCACCTGTGTCCTGATGGTATCCGTAGTGGTGATTCACCTGTAGTCCCTGAGCAGAGGCTTAAGAGAGAACCCCAGAAAGCAGCATGCGTCGTTTCCCGTGTTCTCCATTAGTAATCCTTCCCTACCTCTGAACCTCCTGGTCTCACGCAGCAGGAGGACTTTCATCTAATGTATTGTCATTTCCTTCGCTAGGTCTTGTACAGGCTTTTGCCCACAGTTGTGATACTAATCCTCTTCTAACAGTAATGGTTGGTAAGAGGCTTGGTATGAAACAAACCCGGTTATTATTAGGGCATTAGCAGGCTGAGAATACCACAGGTGTTTCTCTCATTAACGAGCTTCCTTCTGGTCCTGCCTGTAACCTGCTGTTAGCTAAAAGTAGGCTTTTCTGTGCTGTGTCATTGTAGCCTCACTGATGAGTAAGAGCTGCAGCACACACTTCGTGCAGCATTTTTTTCACCTTGCCAAAGAAATGTTCTGTATTTTACCTGCCACTTATGTCTTTATGCATCTGTTCCTCCGTTCGTGGCACAGTTCAGCACTGGAGCAGAGAGGTTGGAAGATCTCTAGAGCTCTTCTAGATCCAACAGGACAAAGTCCCAGGACAGCTGGTCTGAAATCAGTGTTGACCCTGCTTTGAACAGGAGCTTTGACTAGAGACGTCCAGTCCAAATTATTTGGTAACTGAAGTCTCCAGAGCTGCTGAAGTAGCAGGCCCCCAGTTCCTCAGAGTACAATTTTTCCCCTTTTTGGAGTTTACTGTATTTTGGAAGCCTGTTGTGTGCCTCACTTCGTTTATTCCACAGATTAGGAGACAGCCTTGTATTGGGTAACCAAACCTTTTACAAAGGGCATTATCCTGATAGTGCTGCCTATTCCTTCTTTTATCTCGGAGATACCTTCTTGTCCTGTGATCTAATTAGCATGTTGAAGAAACTCATACGTTTTTCTCCCCCGGTTTGAGGATGTGACTTAACTGATGCCTAATTCAGCATAAGGCTAGGCTGCAGCCACAAGGGTGTTGGCTCTGCCTCTCTTGGATGTGGAGAAGGGGGAGAGGTGGGTGCAGCGAGTACCACCCAGCGACTGCTTGTCCTGGGGGGCACCCCATTCGAGCCCTGTTTCCCTGTTTTCTGGGGGGTGTGTGTGCACCCTGCAGTAGTACCAGCTGGCATGTGAAGCGGAGCTGTAAAGTTTTGATTTTGTCTTACTAGTTTCTGTTGTGGCTTGAAAGACGAGGTTTGAGCAGGTTGCAGATAAGCGGTTACTAACCGCGTGTTAATTACCTAGGAAGCCATTTGTCACCCTATGCATGCATACTCTTAATGCGAGATCCTGGGAGAGCCCCTCTTGGAAGCTGTCAAAGCCGTGGGTCTTTCTTAACTAACTGTTAATGAGCAGCCTCAAAATCCTCAGAATTAAAAAGCAAAATGTGTAGTTAATATTTTTTCATGTTTTGTGGAGCTCTTCCCATATCCTTTGACTACATGTGGAAGAAATTCACTTTTTCTTTAGAGCATGTCCAGAATGTGTGTTGGAACTGGTTCATCTTTTTAAGGCTTTTGGTCGTGATTTCAAATCATTGCATTTTGATTGATTAACATTCCTATTGAAAAAGGAAATGCCCCTACACTTATTTAAATTGATTTAGCAAAAACTTGTATTGTTCTCTCATCCTGCTGACCGTGTAAATTTGCCTTTAATCTGCTGTGTTCCTGCCATGTAGTCTGATTTTTTTTTTAAGCCTGGCCTGTTCAGTTCTGAACCGCTTGTAGCTGTGTTCATTTTGCTGCGTTTAATTCTAGTGAGGGTTTATTAGACGTAATTCGGCATACGTAACCGGTGTGAGCATGTTCCCTGCCTCGCAGCTACCCGCGAAGTGACTCAACGGCTGGGTGCTGCGTGTTCTTGCTTGTCTGTACCCTACAAGTGACAAAGGTTTTGTTTTGGATGCCTAAAACTTGCACAAGAGGCTGAGCCGCTAGCCCATGCAGGAAACCTAATGTGAAGGGGAGTCTGAGAGCTGCAGTCTGCAATGGGTGTCACTACACATTGTGATCACTTTTATTTTTAAGTATTTTACGATGTATACTTCAAAGACCAAAATTACAGCATTTGGAAAATGAAATCAAGGTCCTCAAACTTGTGCAACTCTAAGCTAAAATACATATGCTGATGGCGTTCGATAACACAGGAATGCGTTACAAAGGCCCTGTGTGTCACTGTTGGCGTTGCTGTGGAAACCTGAATTTTAGCACCGGCTGGTTTCAGTGTTTAACGCTCAGCATCCTGATGTTTATCGAAGAGCTGAGACGCTGCTGGGGCTGGAGGGTGAGTCCAGGCTGGCCGTCACACCGCTGGCCCCACGGCCTGGACCCGGCGTCGCACCCGCGCTGGATGTCTGGCCTGAGGTAACTCCCGCTGAGGGTCAGATGTTCTCCAGGTATGTCCTGGGGTTAGTTTTGCTTTCCAGGGTGCCCTCTGTTAACTTAATTCCCCTGGGTTGTTGAGGAATTGGACGGGGCCTGGAACCACCACTGGGTGCTGCCTCCTGAGGATCGGGCCCTCCCTCCTCTCGGCCGTGCCCTGTCCACGGGGCTGCACCTGAGAGCCGAGCTGGCGAGACCTGGTGCTTCCCTCGTGGGAGCCTTCCTGAGACAGCAGTGCGATTATCTTCAGTGGTAAGGACGGATTGTTTGGGGAAGTGATTTTATTATGAACTGGTCTTGTGAACCTTTTGTTCTCCTCCCTGTAGCCTGGATATCTCTGAAAATCCGGGTCCTTTTTGTGGGAAAAGCCTTCTCCAGTTCTTATCTGGACTTCCTGAATTTTTCTTGCTTTGACATTCACATAAGTCATGTGCTCGCCTAGCAACAGCTTTTTTTTTTTTTTTGAGATGCTTTCTGTTTTTTTCTTGCTGGATGTCATGATCTCGTCCTTGTTTTCTGGCAGCTGCCTGTTAAATCATTCACGTTCCTGGGATCAGCTCAGCATGCCGTGTTCCTCACTTCTTCTAGGACTAGAATTTGCTTGGAGGCTGCAGAAACGGCTGACTCCTCTCCGTTTCGTGGGAAGCAGAAGTTGCTGTGATTCAGCAAGGAACTGTGTAAATGAAAACAGTGCTTTACACCTGATGATTAATGATCTCTCACCTTAACTGTGCCCTCTCACTCCCTTTCTCACCAAGCCCTGTGAGATACTGTGTTGACACCCTGGTATGTGCGTGTGTTTGTTTTGGCAGATGTTTCGGGGTGAAGTTTTGGCTTTGGAGATGAAATTTCTCCTCTCTAATCTTCTCACACCTTTAGTTGTGTTGCTCTGTGCTGGATGTTAGATGCGTTTTTCTTAATGTCTCAGATGAATGGTTTGTAGCTGCAGTTCGGTGACCATGAGTCCTGCTGAAATGTGTGCTGTGGTGACAGGCAGGCTGGAGTGCTTCAGCAGGAGCATCGCTGGGGAAGCGGTGGTTCCTCTCTGGGCAGCACTTCTGGGATCCCATCTGTGTCCAGTTCGAGCCCCCCGTGCTCAGGGCAGATACTGACAAGGCAGAGCAAGTCCCATGGAGATCGGCAAGAAGGCTGGGGGAAGGAGCGCAGGGCATGCAGGAGGGGCTGCCCGGGTGGGCTCGCTCAGCCTGGGGAGGAGAAGGCCGAGGGGGTGTGACTGCTGCCCACCCTGCAGCCAGCTGGCAGCAGAGCAAGAGAACAGCAAGAGAAATTCCAGCTAAATAGAAGGACAGGCTTCCCGCGCCACCAGGTGGTTAAGGACTGGAGAGAGGCTTGGAGGGGCTGCAGAGCCTTCGGCACAGGAGATGGGCAAAGCTGGGCTGGAGACAGCCCTAAGCAACCTGTGTTGATGCTGCCTGGTTTAGAGCTGGGGTTTGGCTGAAAATATCAAGGTATCTCTTCTAAATTTTTTCTGATTGTAGCGATATCGATGTAGGAGCCATGGGTGCTAATATAATGCCCGTTTGTTTAGACTTCTTGCTAGATCATGGGTATTGAGGGTTTTATTGCTTGGTACTATTGCATTGATATACAAGGGCAATAAATCAGTGTGAATCCGCCAAGATTCTTAACTAAGAAATAATAAGCTAAAAAATGACTGTAGGGGGAAGTAAGGGTTTCTGTAAAGCAAAAGAATAAATGACAATTATATATTTAAGACAAACAAAGAACATCTCGTTATTAAGTGCTGAGTTATGATGGAAGACTTGAAGAGTCTTATCCGGCCTTTACTGTTAAGGTTTGGTGCATGCACATGAGGTCAGTTCTTGACTTCTGGTTTTCATGTCTGATCTCTGGTTGCAGCTTCTGCTCTTTCTATCTTAGACAAAGGCAGTATTCATCACCCTTTTCAGAAGAGGTTTAAGACCCTCTCCGCTGTTAAACTGGCTATTAATGTCACGTTAGCCTCCAGTCTTACGGAGCTTAAAGACTGGAACATGCTTACCGTTTTATTGACGCTAAAGAGATTACTGTTTTAGAAAAACGAAGAATTTTCCAGGAAAGACGTGGTCATTGGTAAGTGGGTGCAGGAAATGAGCTGCGGTATGTGATCGCCTTAGAAAAGCTTTTTTTCATTGAGAGATCTCCCCCTTCCTTCCCCTAATATTTCATAAATGTTTTAAATAGCTGAAAGGTGCATAAAAAGCAGGAAGTATAGGAAAGCACAGGATAGGGTACATTGTGGTTTTTTGTTTGTTTTTCAGTTTTCTGTCTTCACTTGTAGGTTTTGGGGAAGGCTTCATGAGGAAAGAATAGGATGGACATGGCACTATTTCTGAGAGCTAAAAATCTTGTGAGGAGATATTTCTGCATCCAGCAGCTGAAAATACTCATTCCGGTGTTCTCGTCTGGTAATAGTAGCTAATGAAGTGGTAGGCTTTGCATGCCAGTAAAACAGTTTTAAACTGAAAGAGGGCAGATTTAGCTTAGATGTCAGAAGGAAATCCCTCATTCAGAGGGTGGTGAGGCACTGCACAGGCTGCCCAGAGAAGCTGTGGGTGCCCCATCCCTGGAGGGGCTGTATGGGGCTCTGAGCAACCTGGGCTGGTGGGAGGTGTCCCTGCCCACGGCAGGGGTTGGAACGGGGCGGTCTGTAGGGTCCTTCCCAGCCCGAGCCATTCTGTGGTTCTAGGAAAAACAGAAAGCACGCACCCTTTTGCATTCAAGCAATGACTTGGGAAAGACTACCTGAGAGATTCTCCCATGTATTTCAGCCGATTTACGATTTAGTGAGAGTTCTTTTGGCCATGCTGCTGCTGGAATAGAGCTTGATCTAGTTGGAAAATCACTGGGCTGGCTAAAAAGCTGCCATGCGTCTTCATTAGAGATAATTAAAATGAAACGAGACAAGGTTGTTGCAAAAGGTTGCAGACTTAGTGATTAATGTTAATTTCTCACTCTTACTACCTTGCATCTTTGGCAGCCTGCCCACTGCGCCGTGCCTTTTCTGTGTTAGTCACCTTCCCATCCCGTGTTGGTTTCTTGCTTTGGGGGAGGAACCTGTACGTTTCCTCTCTAGCACTGTTCTCTCCAGCCTGCTGGTTCTGTCCTGCCCTGCAGCGTCACCCTGAGTTCAGCAGCTTGACTAGGTATCAAGAAGTCACTTTTTTTTTTTTTTTGCTATGAAAATGATTAGGAATAGAGAATAAATCTCTCTGAATGATCCCTGCTTCAAAGAGCTGTTGTTTGGCAGTCTGCCTCCCTAGGCCAGGGACTTTTAGGCTCCTCCTTGTAGCTTAGCTGAGTCTCCTTGATGAAGCCGGCCATGAGCTGTGCCGTGCAATCAGCCGTTCCCTGCCCAGGGCTGGGGCTGTTCCTGTTCTCTGCAGCATGTGTTGGAAAGTAAATCCAGATCCAGCAGAGATCGGGCAGTCGTGGGCACCAGGCTGGTACCTCGGGGTAGGAATTACCGCTGTGCACCTGCAAACCGCCGCTGGAGAGCGTGGCTCTGTTGTAGCTGTAACCTCCTCCTCCTCCCCACTTCCATGATGCAACAGTGGGGTAAAAACTGTAGATTTTTGGATAGGTGAAGCTTGCCTATTTACAAAACACTTGTTAGTTTGTGTTCAACAAACCTTTAAAACAAATTTCTTCTTCTTGCGTGTACAGTAAGAATGTGCACTACAGCTTTGTGCTGAGAAGCAGAAGTATAACGTTACAGCGGTGTCCTTTCAGATTGCAGTTGATTGATCTGATCTGACCCGACCCCTTCCCTTCCATGAGGTGTAGTGACCGTGCAAACCCCAGTCAGCTCAGTGAATTGAACTGACATAAAATTAATCTCTTCTATTGGGCTTGTCTGTGAAATCTGCCTGCTGGTCGGACTTGCTCTGTGGCTGTGCGGGTGACAGATCAGATGTAAGGACAACAGTGAGAATGCGTGGAGCCGTGAGCTCCCTTCCGACCCAACCCGCTCTGTGGTTGTGTGAAATGTTGGTGCTCTCTGCAGCTCATCCTTGTTGGCAGAGGAATACTTCTGTCAGTCTTGGCCTGCAGAAGGACAACATCAGCTGAATTTCTGCGTGATGCTTTGTGGGTTTTGAGCAAAAGCCAAGAATTTGAGAGAGTTCAGATACTTAATTGAATTTTCTTGGTCATGGCTTTTGAGTTGTACCTGATATTTATTGGATAACTTGCACGCAGAGGGAGAGGGTTTTCAAGTGAGCACCGGTGCTCTCACTGGAGCTCCCTGCAGAGCTTGGGAAGAAAGCAGAGCCCGGGCGGCTCCGGGGGCAGACCGCGGTGTGGCCGTGCAGCTCTCGGTCCTCCCCACTAAATGCTCTGTTTGCCCCTGCAAGAATGCTTTCGCTTTGGAGTTTTTGTTGTCCAGGCTGTATTTGGTGGGAAACAGGGAACCTGCCAGGATTTTATATTTATATATATATATATATATATATATAGCAATTCTGGGAGGCTTTTCCCTTTTTGCACCAAGCTTTCTGCTTGATAAATGAATCTCAGCACGGCAACCCTCATTTTTATTTTGTGTTTTGGTGATTTAATGGTCTGTCTGAGGTCCTAACAAACAAAATGGTTTACCCTGGTATTGCACACCAGCCACTGTCTGAACGCTTTTTTAAGAAATTCTTCTAGTTCCTTGTAGTGTTTCGTGATGGCACCTCTGACTGTATTTGAGCCGTACTCCTTTACTTTATTGATGGCTCTGGTTCTGATCTAGGGTGATGTGTGGTATTTTTGTGGGTAACTTGCACGTTCCTGGGTTTTGGGGTTCCTTTGAGCAACCACTTCAAGCTGCTTTTAGTTAGCTTTGAGCAAGTGCGGCAGTGCGGAGAGAAGAGCTAAAGGAGTCGTCTTGCTTTGTTCACCTCCTGGCACTGCTGGGGCTTGGCAGCTCCACTTGACTCTTCTTCTCCTGGTGTTGTAAGTTCCTCACCAGCAGTTGCATTTTCTGAAGCTGTTACCCAGTCTTGTGGGCAGGTTTTCCTATATTTAGTATGAGCAACTGCAATATAAAATGGCGTGTTGGCCAGTAACGTTGCGTAATGTGTCTAAGCCTATATATTGTTTTAAAACTCAACACAACTTGAAGCAGAAGCCTGTTAAAGGAGACAATTCTCTGTGCGGTTGGATTTTGGTATCTCTGCAGCAGTTCCTAGCTAGTTTCCTCCCTTTGCTTGGTGCAGCCACGGTAATTACAAAAGCAAACAAAAACCTGAAGCAAAAATGATTTTTTTTTTTTTGTAGATCTTGTTACTTCTGCAAGGGGATGTAACTTTATTTAACCTGTCTGAAGGAAACTGTCTTGGTGTTCTTCAGGCTGCTTCTGTTAATTTGTACTATCCTGAGTATCCTTCACCATTGTACGTAGTTCACTATAAAGTTAATTTGTTGTCTTGGAGGAAAAGATAAGACAAAAATCAGCCAGCAGGTCAGGGGAGGCGATCCTTCCCCTGCCCAGCGCCGCTGTGGCTGCACTTGGAAGCTGGGCCCACTTCTGGGCACCCCAGTACAGGAGACGTGGAGGTGGGGAGGGAGCCCAGCGTGGGGCTTGGGGCCGCCGGGATGCTGGAGGGCCTGGAGCCGTCAGCCTGCCGGAGGGGAGGCTCGGGGATCTCGTCCATGTCCGTAAATGCCTATGTTTCTACTGTTGTAGGGAAAGATGTTGTCTTATCCCGGGAGTATTTAAGGCCAGGTGAGAAGGGGCTTTGGGCAGCCTGGTCCGGTGGGAGGTGTCCCTGCCCATGAATCAGATGGGCTTTAAGGTCCCTTCCATCCCAAACCGTTCTGTGATGATGCTTCAGGACTAGACTCAAAATTAACCCGAAACTTTGATGTCTAAGATGATGAACTAAGATGTTAATAGCTATGCAAATGGCTTATATTTGTAATTACCGGCTGCTGAGTTAGGTATGGTTGATGAAACAAATGTAAAAGTCTGAATCTTGAATAGTTCATACCAATTGCTTAATTTTGGAACTTCATCTGGCTGTTGTGAAGGGATTACTGCTGCTACCTGCTTGTCACCTCTCTGTATTGCATTGCTAACGCCACAGAAAATGGGATGGAAGCTGTTCATGGGCTTTGTAACTTGGCTAAGAAATTTTGAATTGCTGTGCCCTCTGCTCCCTCCTTTTTCTGTTTCATCCAAGAACATGCATCTGTGTTTCTCTGGGACTGGGTCCTGCTCTGATATGATGAATGACTGACCTTATTACACATCTTCTGCAATACACTGATTTCAATGTGGCTTTTGTTCGGTGCGTTGAGCTACATTCTGCGTCCAGAATGCCTGGCAGAACACAAAGTCCACCCTTTGTTTGGGATAATGAGTGTTGAATATTTTAATGAGTGTTTCTTAGTCTAGTCAGTGTCAAGTACCATTTTAGGAACAAGTGACTGAGCTAACCTCTGAGCTTTGTCCAGCAACAATCCATTTATTTATAGGATTTCACAAACTCTTGCGGAGTTCCCTGTCAGCAAGTAATACAGTTAAAAATAAAAGAGAACCCCTCACCAAACCTTCCACCCTCAACACGTGTGCAGAAATTATTTATGGAAAACTAAAAATCGCTGTATCAAAGGAAAAAAAAATCATGTATCATTAAAAGGAAAAAAACAACCTGCCTTGCCAGTTAACAGCATTTCTGGTACAAATGCAGCTCCCAGCGCGTCCCACTGCCTCGGGACTGGGTGCGGTGTTCGCCTGTCTGCACGCCGAAAGTACGGCGTGGATCGAAATGCCGCTAACCCACACTAGCTGTCCTACAGACAGATACCTGCTGACACAGCTCAGCCGTTGGATAAATGAATCTTAAAAATAATAATAATAAAGTAAACTGGTTAAGTGTTTTACAAGCATTCTGCTACCAAGCAGAAATCCTGTATTTTTTACGAAAGCCCATTGGTTTCCTAGTGCTAGTATTACCAAAATTGGTTGCGACTGTGCGCATTAATTCAGGGGTACCTTTGGCATTTTTCAGCAGTGATCCTATGTCCTTTCAATTAGAAAGGTGGTAACTGCTTTTCTTTCTGTAAGGTAGCTTAAATTCACGTATGCATAGGAAATAACTTGTCCAGCTAAATCACTTAAATTTATTCTCCTGCACTGGTCATGTTTGTGCTAATACAGTTCTTGACTACAGCGGGTTTTGCACGTTATCATAATTCTGGTCCACGCCTCCAGCTGCTCACAAGGCATGCCGGGGGCATCCTGGGGAAGCTTCCTTGGAGAGCTTTGCTGTCCTTCCCGTCCGAGAGCCTGTGGCCGCTCGCTGCCAGCTTCCCAAGCCCAGCCCATTACACCTGCACTGATAACCGCACAGTTTTCTCATCTTCTAGGAGATGGCATAGTCTTTAACTGAGAGCTTTCTAGCCCTAGAGTATATCTTTGAATTGCAAATATCCTTTGCCATCATCAAAAGTTAAAAAATCCTTGTCAGAGGGCTGCTGTGTTTTTCCAAGTGAGTAGGAGAGGAGTGGGAGAGGTGGAAGAGCTACCAGGAGACAGCACCTCCTGCGCGATGAGCAGGGTGGATCGTGCACAGCATGGTTCATTGCGCAGCACGTTCCCAAATTCTCTCTTCCGTTCCCTGCTTCCTGGATACAACACTCGATCTGGTGGGTGAGTGGACAGTGCCTCCACGTTTGGAGTGGACATCACTCCAAATCCGATCGCTGTAGATCTTCAGTCAGAGTAAGTCTTCTGGGGAGAAGGTGCAATCCTGAGTGAACCGGTGCGCTGTCTGTGCGCCTGCACGCTGTATGTCTTTGTCTTTGCAGAGGCTGTGGAGAGCTTTGTTCTGATCTTCAGAGGGGTGAATTTTTTAGTCATGACTACGCGTGCAGTTACATCTGCCTTCGTAGGTACAGGTCGTAGTAGCAAAGGAGCTATAGAAGTGAGCAATTCGTCAGTTGGCAGCAGACCCTTCCTGCGATTTGGACCTCGGCTGGTTCTCGCTGCCAGATGAGATGCTCTTTTGGAGGCACCCTCCTTTTCCCCATCCTCCTAGGCTCTGGGTGCCAAGAAATGCATTTTTATAATGGCCTGAGGAGAAAGCTGGTGGTTAAAGCAGTCTCAGAAGGAGCACACGCGCTGCAGTGAAGATGACAAAGCAGACGGTTGAAGTTCTCCAGAGTGAGCTTTGCCCATGCCCCCAGTCACCGAGGAGCCGGCGGTGCACAGCTCCCCGCTTTCAGCCACACCTGCGTGCTGAACGGGAACAGCATCTCAGAGAATCGTTGAGGTTGGAAGAGACCTCCAAAATCGTCTGGTCCAACCATTCCCCTACCACCACCATCACCCACTAAGCCATGTCCCCAAGCACCACGTTCAACCTTTCCTTGAACACCCCCAGGGCCGGTGACTCCACCACCTCCCTGGGCAACCTGTTCCCATGCCTGACCGCTCTTTCTGAGAAGAAATGTCTCCTCGTTTCCAACCTGAACCTCCCCTGAAGGGTCCCCTGAAGGGATCTGTATGTGGATTTCAGTTTGCTGCTCCTCCCAAATGCAGCGTAAACATCTTGGAAGAATAAAACCAGGATACAAAAGCCTGTATGGTTAAAGCTTCTATAGTTAGAATGGATCCCTTCAGTGGATCCATCAGCTTGGTGTAGGTGCTGGCTTGGCTTCTGCTAATCTGGACAGAGACTGTAGAGAGTAATTCATCCCCCAAGCCTAGAAATGCCTGGGGAGCAGAGCTAACAGCTGCATTTGCTCTTAAGGACAAGGCGGAGGTACTGCTGGAGGATAAAACTTGATTTTTAAAACAAAAAACAACAGCAACAAAAAACTTCAAGAAGGAGAAGAGGGGCCAAAGGAACGAGCTGCTGGGTTGACTGACAGGAGTGCTCATTGAAATGTTAATGTGTTTGAAAGAGTTTCTTCACCAGAGAAGACTGGAAACTCTTACAGTAACATTAATTATTAACTTCAGTTGAGAGCTGGAAGATCTAATTTCTTTTCTTGCTGGATAATAGGATGATTCATGCAAGGAAACAAACTGTGTTAGAAAATGGAGTCTTTCTGTGAAAATTGGCATTCCTGCTCTCTGCTGTAAGCCGAAGTCTGCTTCAGTCGAGCTATTACAGTATTTCAAAAAAGTAACAGGGGAAGAGATCAGGCTGTGCTCAGACTTCGGGCTGTCGATGGACCCCGAGCCCTGGGAGACATCCTTGGCCTCTGTCTCTCTCTGTATTCCCCTGCCCTCAGCCACCTGCCCCCAGCGGACCCCCAGCCACAGCACCTCGCTCTACCCCCAGAAAGCCGAGGGGCAGAGTGGGAGGACGAGCAGCACCAGCACGATGAGCAGGTAGGTGATGGGGCTGTGACACAGCTGTACCAAATGCACTGGCCACTCAAGGGGCACGGGTACGTGCTGGTCACTGATCAGGTTCAGTCTGGGGGTGCTGAAGCTCGTGGTGTCGCTGCAGCAGCTCCCGGTCCTGCCACAGGCCTCGCAGAGAGCAGAAACGTCTGTGCTGGTCCACCTTGCTCGCTGCATGCGCGTGTTCGGCAGGGATCACAGCCAGTTCTTGCTGTTGCTGCACACCGTCTTGAAGCAATCTGTTTCAGTCCTCCTGTCTAGGACACTGTGGGCTGTTCCACAGACCCTCTGCAGGAGCTGCTGCCAGAATCAGCAGTGGCGAGAGCCCCGTGCTGGAGGCAAGGGGTGCCCGGGGACCGGCTGGGCAGCATCAGCACAGGTCCTTTGGGGCCGTCTCCAGCCCAGCTTTGCCCATCTCCTGTGCTGAAGGCTCTGCAACCCCGCCAAGCCTCTCTCCAGTCCTTAACCACCTGGTGGCGTGGGAAGCTTGTCCTTCTATTTAGCTGAAATTTCTCTGCTGTTAACTTGCAGCTTGCGGTGGTCACTCTGTGGCCTTCTGCTGCCCCCTCTGAGAAGGGTCCAGCTGCACTGTCCCTGTAGGTGGCTGCGGGGTGGGCAGCAGTCACACCCCCTTGGCCTTCTTCAGGCTGAGCGAGCCCACCGGGGCAGCCCCTCCTGGGTGCTCCTAGCTCCAGACCCCGCGCCTATCGGGCAGCCTCCGGTAGGGTCCTGCAGCCCAGTTCTGCGAGCAAGCTGGGAAGCGCAGGGGCTCCTTGCAGTTGATCACCTTCCCCACCTCCTTGCAGGATAAACCTCCGCCATCTTGTAGCCACGGCTGCCGCTGGCCTTGCCATCAGCTGGGGGCTCCTGGCCGTGGGGACGAGGTCCTGCGGAGAGCCTCCCCCGCAGGGCTGCCCGAGTGTGTGGAGGTGGTGTGCTGTGCATCACCTGCCGGCTGGCCTGCACAGGTGCCAGAGGCTCTTAGGCTGGTGAAATATGTTTCTGCTGAGGGCGGTGTGCCTGTCTGTTACAAGGTTTATTTTTAATTTACCGTTGTTTTGTTAATGTGTAAAGCTGACAGAACAATGCAGATCTGCTCACGGGGAATCAGCTGGTATTTCAGTAGTGATCAGACCTCCCAGAAATCATTGGGACCCCTTCTGATGTACATTTTAAGAAGGCTTTGAAGATTAAACTTAAAGTGCACAATAAGTTAGGGTCATCGTCGTGCAGAAGATGAAAGTAAGGTGTGTGCTTGGTAATCCGTTGATTTTTAAAGAGTCCTAAGTGTCGTCACCTGTGCATGACTGGAAAGGTGAGGCCTCACACCTGCCTTTTTTAATTACAGGGCAGACGAGGCAGCTTTCTCCCCTTCTCCTGCCCCTGGGGATGGGGCTCACACTCCTTAGATCTGGGGTGGGGGCATGGGATGGCCGTTGCATTTGTGAGTTGGCTTGAGCTCTTGGTGCAGGGCTCTCGAAATGTTGAGACCAGAAGCTTAAATCTGGTCTGTTTTTAATCTTTATAACAGCTTTTGCAAGAATGTGGAAGAAGACAGTTTAGTGCTGTGCAAAAACATTAAGAAGAAATACAAGAGGAAAACTTGATTAAGAAGGAGGATACAGAATAGAGGAAATCTTGTGAGTATTTTAGTCAGATTAGAAGCTAACGTTAATGTACTTGAAAAAGAAATTATTTGCCAGGGAAGGTTGTGGAAGCTGCTATTGCTGCTACCTAAGCGAACTTTGGTTTTCATTCTTATAGTGAAAGTAACCACATCACATCAGACATCTTCATGTCTGTTGTTTTGCTTTTGAGCAGAAGTTAGGGGGTGTTTATTTAAAAACAAAAACCACAATACTTTCACTGAGAGGTAAATCTTTGGGGTCATCTGTGGCTTTACTTTTTCAAGTTTTTGTTGTTGTTGCTTCTTCAGTGTTTTAAAAATATTTTAGATAGAAGGCTTTCTTAAGTAACGGTATTTGGAACCATTCCAGTGGATGCAGCCTGTAATGAATTATAAGAAACATTTTTGCAAACTACACCAAGATTTGATGAGCAAGACCTTAAAACAAATCCTGATAATATTATGTTAAACCAATGCACTTGGGACAAACCATATTTGACATGAAGGGCAGAATATTTGTTTTCCAACAGAAATACTTTAATAACCCCAGCAAGCTCATAATTATTTCTTATGTTTTTATATTGGTACAGTGACTGAATGGAAGTTGGATAACAGCTCTAAAATAAATGCAAATGCTTATCAGTTTGGTTTTTTTGGAATGTTATATACGCCTACATTAATTACCAGATTCCTGCTGATGTTCTTATCCCTCCTCCCTAGAAAATGAATCGTTGTCTTTCTATTGTGGTAGAATATACAGTAATTAGCATCATGTTCATTTATCCATGTAAATCTAGAGAATACCTGTTACGCTCCAGTCATCGAACAGCAAAGAAATTGGTGGAGCTCTGAGATGCATGAACCTAGCTTTCAATCAAATTCTAGGATTATAGCCTATATTTCATCCTTCTTACTTCTACCGCTTATCAGACTTGCTATGAACCAAGTTTCAAAGAAGGTCTTTTTGTAGTAAATGAATGCACTGAGCACTGAAATTGTAGAATAAGGTTTAGTGCCAGCAAAGTTCATTAATCTTTCCAAAACTGCTTTTAGAGTGTTTTGGATTTGTTAGCTGTATGTTGCTCTTTAACATTTTGACTTGTTTCTCTTCTGCAGCTCAAACCAGGATGAGTAAGATTACATCACGTTAGACCTAACTGAGTTTACCATCCTGTTTGTTAAGCAACAGTCTTCTATGGTATTGTTCTCTTAGTATTCCTAAAATCGCTACTGCATGATATGTTTGAATTACAAGAGATGTAATAATCCAGCGTTAATACTTTATAATCGGAAGGTGTAATTACTAACATTGCAATCATACTTGATTTTTGGTTTGAGCAGAAGAGAAAAATCAAACTTCTTCAAAACTTAGAGTTCTTTGTCTTTACTTTCTTTGATCACAATAGTTTTTTCCTTCCTCTTGATGTAAACCATGCGTGGAATCAGTCCAGCTGATGTATTTCATCTGCAGTATTTCTCTTGTGCATCTCTACAGAAGTCGTTTGAAAGCAATGCTTTTAATTTTTGCGTTCTGTTGAACCAAGATGAAATGTGTTGTCTGGTAAAGCAGCGTTAGATCTTCAGAACAACAGATCCTAAAAGTGACTTAATACCTGTACACAACTATTTTGAAAATGTACTTGATAAAATCTTTTTTGCGATTGAAGTGCTGCAGTAAAAAGGTGTCCTTTTAGGGATATTTAAGGTTTTGGCAATGTCACTGGTATTTTCTTGTCACTTAGTGTAGATTTTCTGTTATCAATGCTTTTCAGCAAAGCCTATTTAAGAAATTCCTTGTCCTGTTCCTCATCTGCCCTGCAGTTTGTAGTCTGCATGAAACAGACAGTCCTGTGGCAGCTTTGGTCTGTGGGCACATACAGTTAAATAGATCACTGACGTTATCTCTGTTAGAAATAAGCCTCCAATTACAGTTTATTGTTGGAATTACATTTTTATTGAATCATGTCCTGTCATTAAACAATGCAGCAGCAATAAAGCTGACTGTTTATGGTCTAAAATCTTTAAATATCTAACAAGCATATAGATTGTGGTTACACAAACATGCTTGCATGATCAGTCGGCAACCAGTTGGGCTACTGGAATGAAGTACATCTAAACCTCCCCCATTTGGTACGGGATCTTCTCTTGTGCACTTTGTATGCATAGCCAGCCTTTTGAACATGGTAGGCTTCAGAGATTTGTGCCTTTAAAAACCTAAACTGACCAACACCACGCTTCTCAATGTGTGTTTTCTGTGCCTAAACTAAGACAGCAGTGTTTGTTACCTAGAACCACTTCCTTAGCTTTTCACCGTGGAAGTGTGAGTGTTAATCTGGGTCATGATGATGATCAACGCTGGCTTTTTTTAATTACAGCTGGCAATGCCCTCAGTATTTAAAGAAAGAAGATATCAGAATTTTGATAAAACTTGCTTTAAACAAATGTTTTTTAGATTATGCTGTATACGTAGGAAGCAGTTGCCACTCTGAAACGAATACCATGATGTTTTTGGAGCACGTGTGAGGACAGCACGTGCGTGGAGCGGGAGGGTCTCCTCCCTGGGGAGCGGAGCGGGAGGAGGGCCTGGTGCTTTCCCTCCTGCTGCTCTGTGGGATGGCAGCCGGCCAGTTACATCCCCAGCGTGCAGCTAGAGGCTGGTCACTTGCCCGGTGTTTGGGGAGCTGCTAAGAATTATTTTCGTGCTATCATAGGAAACAATAAAAGCTGTAAAGGTGCCTTTTGAAGTGTGTGAAATGGCAGGAATAAAAGACAGGCCGATAACGAGCATGGCCCCAGCTTCTTAAGGTGTTACCTCAGCTCAGAGCGGTCCGTTGGGGGCAGCGGCACTGAGGCTACCGCAGGCCGGCAACCAGCAGAGTGCCCCAGGGCCCAGTCCCGGGCCCAGTCCCATCCAGTGCCACCACTAACCGCCTGGACGGTGGGGCAGAGCAAGCCCTCAGTAAATTCGTGGGTGGCATGAGAGTGGGGGCTAGGCTTGTTTTTTAAGACAGCAGTTGATTAGAGAATGCTTCCTCGAGGTCGTGGTGGACTTCCTAAAAAACCTTCCTTCAGCTTTGTGTGTGGAGCTGTTGCTTTCCTCCAGAGCCTACCCCTGTGACTGCCCGTGTGAAGTTGGATCAAAATGTCTTAATGATGGTTACCAAGTAGAAGTATAAAATGATTATCGTGGAAGAACAGTTCTGAAGCCATCTCAGTGCCACTGCATGTTAGCCGACATTGGTTTGCATCTGTCAGCAACTTCTTACTGCAAGGTGTTAACTGGAGGTCAGGGCTGTTCTTCATTGCTGGGTGGAATTGTTGGATGTTCGTCAGCGGCTTGGATTTTTGGTGTTCCTCTTTTGACTAATAAGTTTTGGAGTACTACTCTCCTCTGTATGCTAGAAAGTAATAGATCTGTCTGGACATTGACCCAAGGATAATGAATATCTGAAATTAAAGCAGCTGGCTTTGTTTTACTCTCCATGGTTGGCAAAGCTTTTATGAGTGTCAGGGCCAGTGTAATGTAATCATCCTACTTGTAAAAAGCACCATTCCTTTATTTTATGGTAGTTCATGCTTAAAGGGCTATTTTTGCATGCCAGAAATAGATGTTTGTTGAATAAAAGCTTAAAGTTTTTAAAGAATCAGCTGAATTTCTGTATCCCCCAAGGAAAACCACCACCACCAAAAACCAGCAATAAAGCCTTACTGACAGATTTTACTGTAGGAAATCACTGTTTATACTTGCAGTAAATACTCTATTTGGGGGCAGAACATGTTGGTGCTGATATCTGATGCAAGATTTTTTTACTTTTTTCCCCTCTTAAAACTGAAGTCCATTTAGGGGAGTCACTTTCGGGTCACCAACTTCTGCAAATGTCCTGCGAACTCCTAGTCGCAGCTTTGTACGTGGTTTTTAATAGCGACATGTCACAACTGCTTTTTATGTTTCTTTGCTACCACCAACAATTAAATAGGTCTCTTGGCTTGTCCAGAGAAAAGCAGATGGAGGCTTCTTTCAGGAGGAGAAATTCCTGTACTGAAAATCCTCCATATACAGATGATTCAGTAAACGTCCCCTCCTTTCTCCTACCGCGCTGCTTTTTTAACTTCCTCGCGGGTGCCCGTTACAAAACGATGCCATTTCAGCAGAGGTGAGTGGTGGCTGTGCTTTCTGCGCAGAGGTTGCTGCTGCCAGCTTCTCGGGGTAGCCCCGTTTGTGCAGCTGGAGCGGTAAGGGTGAGCGTGGAGCTGGGTGCAGGAGGTGTGCAGACTGAGGAGCTGGGCGGGTGAATCGCAGGTAGCAGCGGGCCCCAACACCGTCAGGAGCTGGGGAGGGAGGGAGGCAGCGAGGAATTGGCACCCCTTGGGCCGAGGCTGTCCGAGGGAGGCCAGTCAGCCTGGCTGCCCAGCCTGGCTCCTCTGGGTGCTCCCTGAGCTGGGGAGGGGAGGCAGCAGCCTCTGCTGGCATTAAAAACCGGGAAGAAAGCTGTTGGATAAGAATCATCTCGCTTTGCTGGCACAGCTGGGCTTAGAAGACATCTGCACAGCCTGCGTGAGCCTGCTGGAGAGTTTGCTGAATTACCTGGTGCGGAAAACACTGTGTTGGTTAGAGGAATTCCTCTAGTGAGTGATATAAATAGATCTAAGTGTTAAGTAAGGAAAATCAGGTCTCGTACTGCAGTGCAGCAAGGCCATTCATTTCAAGTTCTGCATTCACGTAGGCATTGCCAAAGACTACAGGTGACCCAGTTCAACGTGCTTGCTGAAAATGCTGGAGTGTATCTGGCTGCATGGAGTTCAACTGATTTTTATAAAAATGGATCACCTGGAGCTTGTGGTTTCTTGGTTTGTTTGTTTTTGTTTTTTTTTTTAATGTGGTAAAATACCCTGCAAGCAGATTTTCATAAGCTCAGTCCTCTGTGGTTTAAGCCTGCCTGTGTGGTTGCTGTCAGAGCATTAGGCTGGGAGTTTTGAGTTCTGTTTGCTAACTCTGTCACTGATACACTTTGATCTGAATACCTTGCTCCCGACGTGTGTATTTTTAACTTGCTCAGTTCAGTTTCATCAGTTGTTTTGTCCATGTATAAGGGCAGTACAGTGATACTTCCCTGTTAAGACCAACTCATGCCTTCCTGAAAATTTGCCTGGTGTTTTTTCCCTAGCTGTATCAGTCTAACCAAGGAACATGGGAATATATTTTGCCTCTGAGAGTCCTAAGGCCTAAGAGTAATGCTCTAATTGTTATTGTGAAACATCTAATGTTTTTCTGTTGCGTAAGCATTAAGGTCCCCACAGTTCCACAAGCTCTGCTGTTCTCATCCTGCCTACTGGTGTTGGCTTCATCAGCTGGCCTGCTGGTCCTGGGCCTCGACAAGATATTCAGTAAAGCCTAGTTCAGTAACTTTGTAGTGCTCTGGGATATTCAGGGCCTTTTAAGCGTAGCCTGACACAGTCTGCGGTTACACTGCACAAACTTGGCTTTGTGCAAGCTTTCCCCAAGCTTAACGCCCCTTCCTTCCTGCCGGCCCTTTGGGCTCATCGCGCAGCAGTGCAGGGAGGTGACTAAAGCGCACCTTGTTCTGGTCTTGGAAAGAGCCCCTAAGCTCGGGGCTTTGTCGTGTGAGGACAAGAAGGCAGCTGCTGCTCAGCAGTACAGTCCTGCTTTCTGCAGGACAGGAGCTTGTCTCGGGCTTTACTGCCTGCTGCATGGGCGGTCCTCCCCTCAGCCTGGTGGCTTCCTCTGGAGAATCCCAGTCGCACAGCGTTCCTTCCTCTGAAAGCTTCTGTTCAATCCCTCCGATTTCAAGATCTGCCATCGACAAAATATGTTGATCTGTTTTTAAATGTGTTGCCTCGTGCAATGTGTGTTAAGAATTCTGCAGGGAAGAAAAGGCAGGATTGCCTTTTCGGGCAATCGGCTGTAATGTGGGTTGGTTTAATCCACCAACAAATCAAAGTAAAAATCAGCATGGCTCTCCTGTGATCTAATTTGTCTTCCACATATTCAGTTGCTGAAAGATTTAGGATTTTCCTAACACTGTTAGTTTGGCTAAAGAAAATATTCCTTTCTTTTTTTTTTTAAAGTAGGTGAAAAATATTCTATTTTGTTTTGAAACTGCAAGTCCTAGTTGACTTTTCACAATAATACGGAGAATTAAAGAGCAGTGTGTTTGGGTATTTGTATATTTTTGTTATGTCCAGCACAGCAGGGGCTTTGTGTGAGTTGTTTTTTATTATTATTCAGATTAACAAAAGGGCCAAGAGTTTAAAAACAAGTTAAAGATTTGTTGTCTTTTCCATTCTGTTATATTTTGCAACCCTTTAAGTGCAATAAAAATAAAGAGGACGTGCTCAGTGGATGGAACTGAATCCACAGTCTCTGGCGTGCAGGTAAATTTCCAGTATTATCTGGTTTCTTTCATTCCAGTCAGTGGAAATTTACCTCGCTGACTCCTATCTTGGTTTGAAATCAAAAATGTCTGTATACAGAGGGGGAAAGAAAACAAACAGCATTTCACCTTAAGCTTTCTTCAAGTGAAACACTAGATTGCTGTCCTTTCACCTTGTTGCCTTGGTGATGGAAATTTATTGCCTCCACCGGAGAAACTTCCGTGTACTGATTGCTGCTGCTCAGGGCGCTTTGGAGCCGGCCGGGCCTCGCTGCGCTCCTAGGAACGCCGTCTCCCTGCATGTAAAGATCTCGCACCAAGGAGACGGTGAAGTGCCTGGTAAGTGCCTGGTAAGTTTGCCTTTCGTTCCCTGCTCAGCCAGTGTGTCTGGGTGAGGTCTGAATTGCACTCCCCAGCTGCTAGTGTGACCGCCTGATTCTGAGGCCTCTGCAGTAGATGCAAGGAGGGCTGCCCGAGGCTTGTGCTGCTGAGGAAATAAATACCTGCTGCACCTCAGACATTTGTGGCATGTTTCTGAAGGAAACTTGTCCGGCTTGAGAGATTTGACTTGTAGTTGATTTTATGTACCTTTCACTAGGTAATTGTGGAAGAATGCATTAAATCTTCAGCGCGTCACTTCTCTGGTCTGCGTGGCATCTGTTCAAGTACTAGTTTGCATCGATCCAAACTTCATCTGCCTTTCACACTTGTCTGTTCATTTAAAAAAAAAAAAAAAATGCCAGGCTTCTAATTTTATACCCATATCGATTATTATTTCAGTGCTGTTCTCTTAATGCATGTTCTAATCCTGTAGGATTTTCTGTCCTACAGGAAGCTGAAATCTAGTTTTTCTCTTGTCAGGCTGGATTGCTGTGGATTTCTGTCTGTGTGTGTTCAAAACATATGAATGCATTTTCCAAAATTTGTTCAAGTTGGTTTTCATAGCATAGCCATCTTGCTTTAGTTGGTGTGGACTGAATTATCTCTGCTAGGTTGTTGTCTGAAGGGGTGGGGAAGGAGCGGGCAGGCCAGGGCACTCTGTTTACCTGCGTTCTTTCCTCAGTGCCTCTAACTTCTCCCTGAACTTCCCAGCTCTGGGATATTTTATTAATCTAAGAGCTGGAGGGATTTTAATTTTTTTTTACGTGAATGTATTAATAGTCTTACAAATGACTTTGCCTTTCAGAGCACCTGGAGGAAGTGCATTTAATGCAAATTTTAAAGTATGAATTGTATATGTAAATATAAGTACACAAAGTCTCAAATCTGTAAGCATACCTGGATTCCCACCTGTTCTGGGAGGTGTGCTGGGGTCTGTTTGCTGTCGGTGAAGTCTAGTTTTTGCTGCGTGGTTGGCTTTGGTTTTCGTCACAGGTGGCCGCTTATTGGCTGACTTGGTCCCACCTAAATCAGCTTCCCTGAAATGGCAGAGTGAATTACAGGTGAGAGAACCCAGTCTGTGTAAAGATTATCCTTCAGCAAAGAAGAAAAGTATGTAACCTCTGACATTTTCAGGGAGGCAAGAATACATAAACTTCACGTTAATCATTGGACAAAGCAGAAATAAGTACGAATGTGGTTATTGGTGGAACTCCACATTAATACCTAACCGAGCACTTTATGGTGTCCCTGCTGAAGCAGGTTGTGAGGCTAAGGTTACAGGGTTGAGGGTAGAAAGAGTTTAGGCATAGAGAGCTTTGACAAGTGAGGCTTCAAAAGCCATATTACTGCTTAGCTGCTAACAACCCCAGTCCCGAAGCATGGGGAATTCTAGGAACTAGAAGGGCAAAATGTATTGTAGTCAATGTACCGTGAACAGCCTAGCACGGAGTTGTGAGGTCTTCTGTGTCGTAGCTGAAGAGCCAAGCGAGGAGGAAAGCAGTTCCAGTGGGGGATGCCACACTGTGGGCAGGGGTACAGCAATAGAAACACTCCTTGCTGGGGTGGGCTTAACTCCTCTCCTAAACGGTGAATTTCAAAAAAGCTTAGGGCACGTTCTTCTGAAAATGAACTGGATTCAATGGTATACAAAGGAAAAATGCCGAGTGAGTTACATCTAGCTTGCTGTTTGTCGGTGGCTAACGCTATTTCCTCCAGACAACATGGCAATTGTACAGAAGGGGAATACACTTTAATCTTATCACCAGACAAGCATTTCTTTGATAAATGTTTTGAACTGTGAGCAGCATCAGAAGAGTGCCTTTTAAAATGCCCACTTAGCAAGACTACCAGAAGTGATTTAAAGATGGGCACGGTAGATGAGTTGCTGCTATTAATCACTGTCAGTATCGTAGCTTTTAAATCATCTAAGGACCAGTTCTGTGTGATTACTAAATACAAAATGAAGAGGAAGGAATCCAAGTCAAAAGCTCCCATCCATGGCAATGGAGAGGTGGGGAGAGGAAAGGGGATCTTGTTGATCTCAAATGCTCCCACATTCCTGTCTGCTTCGGGGCGGATGCTGCTGGAAGCGGTGTAAGCGTGCAGCCAGTGTAGGGGTTGCTTCCTGCTGCCTTGGAGCAGAGCTATGAAAATGTGAAGTGACCTTGGAACGCCAGATATTAACTCACTTTGGATAGATTTTTAGTGTGGCCCAATGGGGAAATGTGGATCATGTACCATTTCTAGAGTGCTTTTGTGGACTGCTGCCTGTTCCTGGCAGGGAATGGCAACTCGAGCAGCAAATGGCTTTGAAATCGCGCAAGTCCTCCAGTAAGGACAGGGTTCCTGTCGGGTGGTCTCAGCTTTATTACTCTAGTCTGTCCTTTACTGTACCCCACCTCCGTGGTTCCTGTCTCCTGTTCCTGGGGATGCTGCAAGAAGGGAAATTTGGCTGCTGGTGGAATGATGGGGCAGGGTCCTGAGTGAGCAAGCTGCGCGGGTGTGTGGGGAGGGACGGAGGGAGCGTCCCAAGGTTTGTCCTTGAGCCTGACCCGTGGGTTTGGTGGTGATTGCCGCCTCTGCTGACTCCGAGGGACGTCAGAGTTGCCAGAAGGTGGAAGTTTGTGTTGGGAAAAACCGCTATGAGAATGTGTCAGATGATTGATTATCTATGAAAGTCTTTCAATCAAGATAGTTAACTGCCAATAAATTGTGTTCTGCTGGATTTGTGTCTGTCGGTGATGCCTACACAGTTTACAGTCATGTTTCTGCTTGTTGGCATATCACTTCGTGTGAAGTCCTTCGTAAGGTTGATTGTTCTCAGCAAGTTAAGATTTATAAGTGGAGTCAGCCATTTTATTAGAATATATTTTGTTACACTGATTGCAGTTGTAGTTGGAAAAAGTAGACAAGCTTTTGGGCATAGGTAGCTCTTTTCAGATCAACCTTGTTAACCAGCTCTGCATGGTCCTGTTCATGTACCCAACTTGCAAACCAGGACACGAGCTGTAAGTCCCTCCAAGCGTCCATCATCCTTGCTGCGCACCTACTTTCTCGTGCATAGGATCCCAAGAAGAACCATAGCTCCCCAGCAGGTATATCGCGTCTCCTTACCCCTCCAAATTCGTATCCTCACCCCCATTCTGTACTTGTATCTGGGGTTTTCCTGCACACGGAACACAGTCAACCCAGCCTCTGCAGGATATGTCAGGCTGGGTGCTGGTGTTTGTATACATAACTATGTCTAGGTAGCCCTGGACTTTGCTGCACTAGGTTCCTGACTCAGGGTTTGTACTTTTCAGAGGCATCAGTCACACTGTGCAGAGCATAAACAGTGAGCCCGAGGGGTCTTGGCTTCACTGATAAGTGGTCTTGGTTCGTAGTTACCTGGTTCTGGAGTGAGCGTTAAATGTCTTTGTTTCTAAATATTAATCTGGAGGTTGTGTTCAGATGACACGCAACTCGCTTAAAACATTCTCTGTGCTTCTACATGAGGGCTTAAAGGGTAGTCAGCATTTTCTGAGTTTACTGAGTATGATTGGGTGCTGTAGACAGAAGTCTCAAATTTCTGGTCTTGGTGCTTGGTTTGTTGGCGCGCTGCTTGTGGGCTGCACTGCTGCAAGGTGTTGACCTAGGTTCAGAAAAACCTAGGCAGGAATGGAGTGAACTGGAGGGAGAGCTGTTTAAGTTGGCACTTTCCACTGAAAGAAATGTGTGTGTAAACATGCAGGTAATATCAACAAGCCAAAGTGCTCCTTAGCTAAAGATTAGCCCAGGCTCAAAGCTGAGGAGGGATCGCTTCATCTGGGGTTTGCGTCCTGGGCTTTCTGTCTCAGAACTTTTCCATGTGCAGCGATCTTGTCCTGGCTGCTGTGGCATTCGTTGTTCCCTGGGTTTGCAAGAAAGCAAACCAAAACCCAGTTTTCTTTTTCTTGCCCAGCCTTTCAGAGAAAAGAAGGAGTGGAAACCTGTCAGGTAGTTGATGCTGTTTCAAGTCTCCTGTTGTGCCTAGCTAAGCGATCCTTTATCTGACTTTTGATGGACGCTCTCTATTGCTGTGAAAATTTAACTCCTTCCTCTACCTAGACACAGCATACTTGCAGATAAATAAAAGAAAAAGGGACGTGAGAATCAAACAGAAGAATATGAAAAACTTACTTTTTCTGCCTTTCAGTCTTACTATTCCTCCCAGCGTTCCCAGCTGAGGAAGTGGAGATTAGCGGAGATAAAAACTGGAGGTGTCTGCCTGGGAAGCTGGGAGATGCTCCTGCTGCTGGTACCCACTACTACCAGTGGCGAAGCCTGAGCAAGCCTAATGTGGGCACCTTTCAGCTGTGTAATTTGAGGCTTTGGGGAGTCAAGTGACACAGAATAGTCTTTTGTTGTATTTCCGGTGTATGCATCCACATGCTTGTGCTGGTGTTGTTATGCTGCTTTTGGGAATACCTTAACAAAAAAATATATAAGCTCAGTGCATTACGAGAGAATTGTTTAGCAGACAAGCTATCTGAACGGCTCCTTGTGCGGTTCAGACCAGTGCATATCTAGCATCATGCTAATGCAGGAAAATTTGCTGCCATCCAAAATAGACCTTGCTCATTGCATGCAATAGCTGTTAAGAAAGTACCTTGCTGACCAAAGGAAAAAACTGAGTGTAGGTAGATGAAGCCTTGTTACCACTTGAGATGTTTTAATTATATTTGAAGTATTACGTTTATTTCATGCATATGAAAATTTGAACGTATACATGCAGAAGCACTGTCTTTCCTGCTTGGTAAAATGGAGTATTTTGCAGAGGCTGAGAGCAGCGTGTATGTGGAGTGGGAGCGGGGTCATGTCTTTGTGTACTTTATTTATAGCATGAAGTGAGACTTTAGGTATGTTTTTGAAAATCTGTTTCAGTTGTCTGGAGGATCATATTTTCTGTCTTGCAGACCCTGAATTAGTGATTATCCACTATTTGGCCTTCCTCTGGTTCCGTGATTTTATTATTATTATTATTACTTAGTCATGCAGTGTTTGATTCAATTAATATGCTGAGGTGATGTTAGTGCAGAAATAAGATGCCACTCCAGCAAGGTTGATGCTAGACTTCACGGGAGGAAATCTGAGTAGCATTCGTGACAAAGTTACTGTTAGAAATCTCTCTTTTGGTCCCTCTTCACTTAATATTGCAAATTCTTATCCTTCATTTCTTCAGTAAGTTCAGATTTGTCTGCATTTCTGACAGTTTTTCTATCCTGCTTCCTCTTAAGGAATTTTCTTGATCGTAATTTTTCAAGTTCATTGCCTTTCGTCTATTAAAACCACTCTTGAAGATCATAGAATCATGTATGTTCTGTAATGCCTCGAAGATAACGTTGTACAATCCATCAGTGCCAGTACTTAAATTACGAAAAAGTGCATTCATTTCAGTATCCACTAACAGAACTCCATTGAATGTTGTTTTTCCCGTACTGTTTTGTTTACCTATCTGGTAAGCCCTAGGACTTTTCTGGGCCCAAAAGAACCTATTTTCCCAATTTGGAAACCGGACTGTGTAAGTCCTTCCAGAAAAGATACCAGCAAACAAATTTTCAGAACAGATTTAAAGCCTTGAATTCTTGTTTCAAGGCAACAGAACGACGTGGCAGGGTGTGTGTTAGCACAGGACTCTCTCTGCTGACGAGTTGAACAGGACCAGCCTCGACGTTTCTTTCACTTGCTTCTGGGGTGTTTCTGACCTTCCTAATAATCTCCAAAATCTCAGGTACGGCTAACGAGCCCATGTCTCCCTTTTAGCTATCTAAAGCAAATAGAGTAGGTGTAGTGTGGTCGTGCCAGGATAAACCTGTGGCAAAATGGTATTGTTTCCTGAACAAGCTTCAAGGAACGGAGTCTCAAATTACTGTAACTGAATCTGGTATCTCGCAGCTCTGGAATGCTTATCAGAGGAGAAAAAGGTTGGTAGCTGATATGTGTGACTGCAAAACCTGTTTCCATAGGATTTTTTCCAGATTTAATTCTAGTGGCATCTGCGTAACAAAAGTAAACAGGCCAAACGGTGAAAAAAGATGCTGTTGCCACCAGCGTTCCTCAGGAGCTGAACATAACAAGGTGATAAACTGAGTGTCAGGTCGATGTCCACCAGGACGTCAGCTGTCCTACAATATATGCATATATAAGCAAGACAATAGACAACGCGCATCTTCTGAAACTGCTGCTTGTCGCTAAAAGCTATTTTTTTACTGAGGTGATGAGACAGGCTTAAACAACTCTATTTTAAGAATTTAATTTTACTCTTGTACCTTTTTTAAACCCTAGGCATGTTTCAGCTAGGATTATTAGCATTATTGGACAAAACCGTTGCAAATATTTTCTCTCATTTCAAATACTCTCTTGTGTTTGAAGAGACAGATTTAGAGTCTAGGCAGAATGAATTTCTGTGGAGTATGGATCGTTTAAGGTTTGAAATGGCACTGCTCAGCAAGTTATCTTCTACCTTTGTTATTTATATTATCATAACATTATTACTATTATGTTGTTATTAGTATCTACTGTTACTTTGCTTTTATTTAACTCTTAACAACTTCTACTGTAGTCAGATGCTTTTCATGTTGCTATTCTTTGGTAGATAAAATGTGTATCTCCTTCCGAGAGGCTTTTTTTCCAAAATCCTAACCGAGGAAGACTCATACTATCTAAAGGTTGTGAGTGTTCATTCACAGGTTAACCTATTGTGAAGTGGTGGTCTTAAACCAATTACGGAATAAATATTAAACCTGTTTTCTTTTTTTTTTTTGGTTAATAGGAGGAGTCTCGTATCCTCAGGGTAAAGGTGGTTTCTGGCATTGACCTAGCAAAAAAAGACATCTTTGGAGCCAGGTATGTGTTCTGCTTTGACTATTTTATGCTTTTAAACAGAGTAAGTGTATCAGAGCAAGGATACTTTATAATTCATTGTCAATAAATGTAGGATATAATAATAATAAACAAATAATAAATAGGAGAGAACCTATTACTCGGTTACAACCAATGCAAACTATGTGATATCTGCTGGCAAGAAAGCTATTAATCACAGCAGTGACTCTTTGTGCCCTCTTCTGCCCCTGGAGGTCTACCAGCTTAGCTCCTTAGTTCACCAGCTGCCTTAGCTCTGTCAGGGTGTGAGGAGCAGCTCAGACTCAGGCAGTATGTGGCAATATTTAACATTACTCCCAACTATCTCCCCATACGCCCCACATAACGTAGGAAAGACCAAAAGCCAGCGGCACCCTCTGTCTTGCTTTGCAAAGCTCCACTTTCCCTACTGTTTTTTTTAGGACTCTGGTGCCAAGTGTTGAAGTCTGGCTGAATAGACAGACTGTGAATTTTCTTGGACTCTCAGACGTGTCCAGGTGCCACCGCTGCAGTTTGTAAGGATGGTACCTTAAAAGAGCAAGGCAATAAAAGCATATTCACCTGTTGAGCCTATGTCACAAGAAGGCTAGTAGCAAGTGCTAATGTAGAAAAGAGTTCAGCGTGGACTGTGCTGATTTGGTACTTTTCTGTTAGGCTGTGACAGGCCTGGGTTTTATTTCCAGTTGAGTCTTTAATCATCTTGAGTTTTAAACTGGGGACTTCAGGGACAAGGTAAGTTTTTGGAGTACATCATGCAGTCTTCGTATGGTCGTTTCCCTGTTCATCTTTGTATCCGAAGATAGAGCAAACAGTGGTCTATGGCCAAAGTAACAGTTGTCAAACAAGAAAACTGGTTTTAAATGGTAGCCTGGGAAGATACAAATACAGACACTTTGTGTGTTTTCAAGACTTTTATTTTGAAAGAATTGGTCACAGGTTTAAAAATAGGCTTTTTCCAAGTCTAGGCTTGTTGTACAAATAATGATCTAAAGAATCCAATCAGATAGTAGTAATTGAGAGAGAAGCTGGTTCTGAAGCCAGAAATGATCAGTAAACATTTTTTTTTCTGAAGGCTAATTGAGGTTTGACATTCTGTCTCCCCCAACTGTGAGGAAATTCTTTAATGCAAATGCTCCAATCTATTTACATTTTTTTAAATTGGTTTGAAATCAATGGTATCCAATTTAGCTCTTATTGAAATTACTCTAATTTCTTAATGTATAAACAAGCCTCCCTGTGGACTTCCCTGTATCTCTTGAATGATGCTTAAAAATTGTTCATTAGCTTGTATATCTAGCTTGAAACTACATGAAAGCAGCAATTAAAAGTTTAATCAACTTTAATTTTTTGTGAAATTTCCAACAAACGTTCCTTTGGTAGCTGTGTGCAGAATATGGTAAGACAAAGCTTTATTTCTTCCCCTAAATGTGCTGTTTTGAAGATCATCTTGATACGCTGACCACAAGCAACAAAAGAGGCAGCTTATATGTAGATGTACTTGGACACACAGTGCTTGCGAAGTAGAGCCCAGGTAGTCCTGTTGATGGCGTGGCTGGGCCGCACTGTCAGAGTGCTGCTGCTTGCTCACGGCATTAGCAGATCCCTTGTGCAACTCCCGCTTGTCACCTGCGCCCGCAGTTGGCACCGAGATGCTGCAGTACCAAAGGGAAGGAGAGGAGGAGCAAATTCCAGAGAAGAGAGAAGGCTAAGGCACAGAAAAAGCAATTTTTTTTCATTATCAGTACTAACCCTAGAATTGCCATATGTACATACTAACTTTGCTTTTTCTTTACCTCAGTTAATTTGGCCTATTCATACTGTTACAGAGTTTTGGTTTACTTGATATAATTAATTGGCTGGGTTTTGTTTTTTCAGTATTTCCGGAGCTTTAAACTTTATCGCTGCTTTGAAAAAAGCAAGGCTAGTGGCTGAAATATCAAGTCAACCCATTTAAATGGAACTTCTATATAAATAGTGAAGTGCTGTGGAGCACACAAGAAATCCACAGAAGTAATCTGAGAGAAGCGGGAATATTTCTAGTGTTCATTTGATTCATTAAAGGACATGCTGGAAACTTTACAGCTGAATCCGTGGCATTGTAGTATCTCCTTCGGGCGTACTTGTCGAAGGACTTCTGTGAATATTTAAGGTGTCGTATTCGAAAGAACTCCTAACATCTGCTTAGGTATTGATAAATTGGAACAAATATCTTTCAAAATGCAAAACCTTAAAACTAAGTGAAATTTGAACTGAGATCTGTTGATGTGGCCCTTAAATATTTAAGTAGATTAGTCTCAAGCCAGTAGGATTTCCATAAAACTGAGGAGTTAAAAACATATTCCCAACTTATGTTTTTAACTGTGTTTTAAGCAGTTCTCTAGCAGAAGTGAAACTAACAGCATCACACCCTGTAAGCTTAGTGAAATGCTTGTACTGCTGTGCTGACAAGCGTTCAGGAAGCTTCGTGTTGAGCTAACGTTTCAGTTTGACTTTTCTGTTTGTTTTACTGGCCTTGCATACCTTGCTGAGATATTAACGTTTCATGCTGCTCGAATCTTAAGTATGGTGGAAGTTGCTCCAGGTAGTGTCATTCTAACGTGGCTGTCAGGAGCGGGTTGTGGCTAACTGGCCCAGCAACGGGTTTGCTGGGAACCCACCTGGAGTAGCTGGTTCACTTCTCGTTTGGGGGGAGCTGCAGCAGCGTACGTAAATGTTTGAACTTAGCAAGAGGATGTGGGAAATTTACAGGCATTACAGCCGCACCAAATAGTTGTTTCCTGTGTACCGTCTGTTCAGGATCCCTGGAAAACAGCAATGACTGGTGCTAGCTGGGTTTTCTTTGTTGCTGCAGGTGTAACCCCCTATGCACTGTTGTTTCCCTCTCCCATCAGTAATTCTCAAGAGTACCAAAAGTCAGCTTGAAAGCAGTGTGTGACAGTGTAACTCCTGGACACAGCCGCTGGCTAGTTGGTATCTTAGGGGAAAGCAAACCTGGTGAGTTTGGAAAGGCAGAGCGTGCTGCTTGCTGTCGCTGAGGCCACCGTTAGCAGACTTGGCGAAGGATGAAATAACCGAGCGGGATGTGCTTGGGGGTGTTCTTGTTGGGTGCAAAAAGCCTTGGGGACCAGTTGTGCAGCGGGGTGGAGCAGGGAACGGGGAGAGGGTTCATCACTTTCTCTCCTGGAAGACCTCCCGGTGTCCTGGGCCGCACACAGGCAGAGGCAGCCCGGGAGGTGCGGCAATGATCTTCAGAGGCAGCTCCGCGTGGACGAGCAGGCTGGGCATTTGAAAGTGTGGAGGTAAATTGTCCTTCCTTGGGGAACGCAGAACGCTCACAGAGAGAGGAAAATGCCTGGTGGTTCCTTCAGCTGCAGGTGTGGACGGGGTTGCGTTACGCACTCATCACTGACTTAGCAAAGGGAAAAGTTGTCAGCACCAAAAGACACAGCGCCATGGCTGGTCGGGGACTTCAACGCGTGCACATTGCAGCCTGTGCCGTGCCCCGTGGTGTGAGACGCTGGGGTTTCTGTGTGCTGTTCCTGACCAGCATGCCTGCCTGCGGGCACGTTCTGCGTCATGGGCAAACATGGTTTTGTTTTCTTGGTCTCTTTTCATACGTGACACCAAGCTTTAAGGACAAATTCCTGGTCCTGATAAATGCTCTTTTGGGGAGGAAGGAGGCCAAGTGACTGTGCTAAATATTTTGGGTAGTTGCAAACTTCAGAATGAGTTTATCCTAAAAACATTTGAAAATGTGTTAAAATTGCAAAGGTGCAGCCCCAGCAGCCGATTGCCTCCGCGTGGTTGAATCGCACAGTGGTCTGCACTGGGGCAGAATAAAGAGTTACCACGTAGCTGTGAAAGATGAACTACAAGGCATATGCTGTGTTCTGCCTTTCAGTAGGCTTTCCTTACAGTTTTTAATCAACTTTACCATTAGAAAACACCAGCTGTAGACTTGCAGTCTGAAAGCCATTTCTTGCCTGATTAAATCCAAGGAAAGTCTTACCAGTGTAGAGCACTAGAGAAGAGTTTTTTTCTGAAGCTGCTCTTGGCTTATGAAATCATTTTGATAGTAAATAATGATACATGAAAGTTCAGAAATTCATAGAACTATGATTATAATGACACAGTATATAGTAAATGTCGAGTGAAATAGCTGCCGAGTACCCCCAAGTGATGGTTAAATGTGATTAATTCCATCTACAGATCTAGTTGATGTAGACATAAGTGGCTAGTTGGTGTGGATATAACTGGTTTGTTTTATAAGCTGTGTTGCGTTTTGCCCTGCAAAATTATAAGACTTAGTCTTTGATATATGCCAATGGCTATAGTAAATACAAACTGGAATTTTGTGAATGCTTTGCGTGCTTAACTCTGAAAAAAACGCTACGCTGTGTGTCGTTCTCTAGTGCGTTTGCAAGTATGTATATGTATTTACCACCCGTCATGACTGTATTACATAATTTTACATTTGTTTCCTCTTAATTCCCTCTCTAAACTTCTTAAATGCTGTCTTAATGAATTCAGCTAGTATTTGTATTCTCGTATGCAATTAAGTAACACAAATTATAATGTAATTAATCTTAATTACAGAACATGCTTAACAGATTATTATTTATTTTCTTTTTACTTGCGTACTAGAATGATGCCTTGAGTACCATTGTGACTGAGGCTGCTCTGTGCATTTCACTGCACACAACTGCAGTTACTGCCTAGAGAACTTTGCAAAATAAAATGAAATTTCCTCTCCTGAATGCTGCATGTTTACGTATTTCTGGACTCTAGCACCTTCTCTAGTGACTCAGGCTATCTGCTGAGCACAGTCTGCCCGAGTGGACAAGTATATATCTTATCTGAAGGTACTTCCAGTGTAGGCTTGGGTTTTGATTGTGGTGTTTTACGCAGAATTATAGGAAAGGAATACCATTAATTATAGGCAAGGAGGTGGTCTTTTTCTGCTTTTATCATGGATTTATGGATTCCTAGAAGGTCTGGAGAGCGGCCCTTCATCTCACTGTACTGAGTATATAATTTTGTATTAGCTGCTGGAATAGATCATGTCTATTCACTATCACCAGAGTTTGACCAATCTACTGAATATAATTACTTTTTAGCATTGTTTTTACACCACGTTGGAATAACATGAGATAAATTATTGCATCACTATGTGCTATATATCTTAACTTAAATTTAGAATTCATCCACTCCACTTCAAAATAAACAAAGAAGAAATACAGCACTATTGAAAGTAGTGCTGGGCTGCCTGTCGGGTTATTTGGCACAGTTGTGGCATGCTTTTTATAAATGCAGTTTCTTCGTATGCACATACAAATGCTTTCATAGGTAATAAAGGTGAATGTGTATGTATAAAGAAGAATAAAATGTCTTCTGATTATTATTTATAATCATAGAACTTATATGATTCTGTGGTTATTGGTTGTGTGAGATAAGACCCCATGGTGTGGATGTTCTTATTCAACTAAAAGGTTTGGAAGTAAAAAGTAAAAAAAAAAAAGTAAAAAGTGTATATGTAAAAGGGTATATCTGAATGTATTACTTGCTGCTGCCTTCTGAATCATGAAGTAAATGAAAATTGGGGCTGTTGGGAAGTTGAGAAAAGTAAAGTGCTTCTCCGATAAAATTAAGAACAATTTTCATTAACAGGAAGCTGCACTTCTAATGACATGATAGCTTGTTATGAGTCCCTCTGGGTTTATTGCTTTTACCTGCTCTTTTCTGAAAAGCCTGCAGCCTGAAAAACACAGGCAAGATGCAAGCCTTTTTTCTTTCCATATTACCTGGGCCTAGGGTCAGTGATTTAACTAATAGTGTTAGCGCTAGGCCACGCAGACTCCAGGCTCCTGGTGAGATATGTTAAATCACATCGTGTATCCCTATTGAGAAGTCTACCTGAAATGGGGCTGGATTCTCTGGTTCGTGCATATGCTGTTACTGGGGTTTGTGATGGATGTGGAGCACGCGTGACTGTGCCTTGCAGATGATACAGACAGCAGATGGCTACCTTCTAGCTAGTCCAATACGTCCACTACTGCTATTTCCAGTCCAGCTGAAGTTCTGCTCTTCTAGCTAATGGAAAAATTCTTGTCACAGCTATACCCCTGGAGGTCCTAGCGCGTGTGCTACATTGGATTGAGTTTTAAAAAGAACTTATTTTCTGCCTCTTATTTTTGCTCTAACAGGAGATAAATCAATTGAAGTGAGTTGCTCTCAAAAATTAACCAAGCTTTTTTTTTTGATAACCTGTCTCATAATAAACTGACTCCTTAGTGCACTGTCATACAGCACTTCACAGGTATTATCCTAGTACACAGTAAAGCTCCCTCTGGTGGCTAGTTTAATAAACAGCTTAAAAAGAAATCTGTTACCAGTAACTCGTATTTTCTTTAAAGTGATCTCCTGTATGTAAAATAGATGAAACTTGAACTCAATTTAAGAGTTTTGTGTAGGGCTTAAATTTTTTTGTTGGCATTAACCATTAGTCAAAAATTTTACCCAGTAAAATGTGAAATTAGCCAGATTCATAGAAGTAGCTTTTGGAGGAATTTTTCAGAAGCACAAGATGGCATATGTGCCAACGTGAAAGTGCAGTGTATGTGCTCTCAAGGCGTTCCTGGGGATGAAGCAAAGCAAGGGAGTTTTGTGCTGCAAACTTTTCAGATGACTGAATTCAACAAAGCTGCTTGACTAGATGGCAGTTGCTCAAGTAGGGTAGAGTTCAGAGTGCGTTTCTTTCCTTTTTCTAATTGGGGGGAAAAAAAAGTACAGAAAACCACTTTCCTTCTGCTGGTTTAATGCACTGAGAAATGTAATATTCAAAGCAGTACAAATCTTCCACTTGAAATCTTCCAATTGTTTTGTGCAATGCCATTGATTGGTAAAAGTCTTTAGTCTTACCCAACGAGTGCTATGCTCGCTCCGTACCATTGCTTTGTGCACAGTGCAGCTACTTAATTTTCTCACTTGCCATGCACTTGCTACATTTCAATGGAGCACCAGGCAATTCAGGTTGAATTTCACTGGAAAATCTCAGTGTTGTGGTACTTAAACAAAAATAAGCATCAAATAAGACTCTTTTTATTGTTGTGAACTCAAATGAGTGCTTTAGCAGGCACAGGGATGAAACCGATGATTTCCTGTCAGCACTGTCTTTTCTTATTTTTTTTTAAATGACAAATGATTCAACACTCGTGAATCACTGTGCCTGCGAGGGTATTGTGTGGGGCAAGGAGGGAGGAAGAGATTGCTGGCATTACTTTCGTTGGTATGGAGCTGTCACTTAGAAAAACTGTAAGCATTTCTAGTGCAGTGGAAACAAACATGTTATTTACCAAGCAGGGGAAGGGAAAGAAACCAGTTGAGAGCTTCACCAAATCTAGGCCAAGTTGTGCTTTGGAGTGCAAAGGAATAAAACCAAATAAATTAATTCAGAGGCTGACGGTAAAGCACTAGATGGTGAGGGTGTCTTGAAGGAAGAAGCACCTTTGGCAAGATAGCATCTGTACTAGTTAACTGAAGTAAGACTTGGTCACCGATTTTTATTTTTTAAACAAAGCTGCACAGAAATGTTTTTTCCTAGGGGTGTGTAGGTGGACGTTCAGCAGAGATGATGTCTGCAATGCTGATAGTCTAAGGCTGCTGTCTGACATCTCTTGAAAGTGGGACGAGTGCTCCAGGTGCCAAGCAGAACTCTAATAGTTGTTGGGGAAGAGGCAAATTATTAAATTCATTAGAATACATGTGAAAAGCAGACTAAAACGTGAAGAATTGTCCGAGTCTTCTCGATTTTCCATCTGAAGAGGTGCAAAGGCCAACAAAAGAATTAAGGTTCGGAGTGGGGGCACAAGGCTTACCGGTGCATTTATTAAATGGGCGCAGTGCCTTTTGTTTTACGGAGGGAGGCTTCCCGCAGCAGGGATGTGCGGTGTGCCAGGGCAGGCAGGTGCTCCGCTGCAGCTGGCCTCTGTGCGGGAAGGTTGAGGAAAGCGTGCGAGGAGCAGGCCGCGTCGCGTCTGCCTTATTTCTTGCTAGCTGGCAGCAGAGGGCACCAGAGAATTTCCTCAGCTTTTACCACTAACTGGTACTCTGGGTTTAGCGGAAATAAGGCTTTCCTGTGTTTTCACCAAAGTCAGCTCTTGGATTTACTGGCACTCCTGCTGGTATTTGGTCAGACAATTCCTTGTAACACCTAACTCCGTGTCCTTGGAAATTGCTGGGGGCAGTGTGTGCTAAAGATGCACCACTTGAGAGAAGTAGCAAAGAGGATTTATTCTGCAGAATTTTTGTTGCTGTTTATAAAGTAGAAAAAATGATTTGTGTGAACTATGTTATTAAAACACCCTTTGTTTGTGGGTGGAAAATTGCTTGTTTACAGAGCAACTTGTTTTTCTTTTAGCACTATCTTCAGCAGGAATGTGTGCTGGACAGAAGTAGATTGTGGATGCAGTAACTCATTAAGAACATCGGAATTGTAAAATAAAAGTAGCGTTACTGATTGATTCCATTTTTTTGGAAGGCTTATTAAAACTAGCATAAATAATCATTTGTAAGGCTCTTACAAATTGATTCCCATGGCTTATTTTCCACTTGATTCTGCAAGTGCCTCTGAAGATGGTTGCAGCTTTGGGCAGGTACAGATATAATCACTGTCATGTCTGCATCACGTAATGTATCAAGTAAAATGTGTAATAGGAAATGGGAATGACATCGCTTTCAGTAGACAGGTGGTCAATAGGTGGATGTTACTTGGCAGTAAGCTTTGGTTGAGAAATTACAGTGTGTAAGCTGATAACTGTTCCACTTAGATGCATTATCTTTGTGCAGGTGTTTTGATCTCACTTTGATTAAGCTTAGCGTAAGCTCTTTGTGCTTGAAAAGAGTTGCTAAAGAACAGGTAAAATGCTGCAATTTCACATCTTTGCTCTTTGTCCAATAATTACCATTTGTCAGTGTGCCTGAGCTTCTCTGCAAGGGTTTCCGTGCCATTCACTGATAACTGGTAGGACAGAGGACTTTTCTTTCTGCTAACATCTCTTCATTTTACTCTTTCCACATAGGGGGAAGCAGACGTTTTTAGCACATAGCCTTTTAATACTAACAGTGACTTAGAAATAGCATTAAATTTCAAGTGCAAGAATTGCTATTTAGTCTGATGAAACCAAAAGTTACCTACGTACATGCTAATAAAAGCTAAATTCCTACACATGCCTGTTTGTAAACCAGTTACTTTCAGGCAGTTGTGCCTGTGAGTGTCACTGAGTGCAAACTCATGACAGTTTAAGTAGTGGCTGCCGTGGCCTCGTTTCCTGATGGCTGTGCCCTGATGGTGCCAGCATCTGCTCGCTTGTGGAAGGGCCACAGCACTGCGTCTTGGTTCAGGGAGGCAGTTTGGTTGAAAATGAGCCTGTGATTAAAGCTTGCAGATATGGAGCATCCTGTGGCTGCAGGAAGAAGAGGAGAACCACGGCCTCCAGCTGCATGCGGAGATGTGTAGCTGTGGGTGAGAAGGTGAGCTGATGCTGGTTATTGGGAGCCGGCATCTCCCACAGATGGAGACATCCTGCAGTCTTGTGCTGGCTGCCAGCGTGCCCATGTGGGCAGGTGCCCCTTGGTGGGGCAGCCGCTGCCTTCCTGGATCCACTGCGCGGCAGGCTCATAGCACCCTGCCCGCAGCCAGGTGGCGACTGCTGGAGTCAGGAGGGTGGACTGGGGGGCAGGCAGCCCCTGGGGACACGGCTTGGCCAGGGCTGGGGCTGTGCTAAAGGCAGCGGAGCTGCTGAGATGGAAGTGCCTAAGATGTTAAGGGCAGCGTGGGCCCTTGCAGTGTAAGCTGATGTGGAGAGAAGAAAGCAGAGATGAATGCTTCCAAAAATAGCTAGCATTTTTTTTTTCAGACTTCTTTGTAAGTAACTGGAGCAGGTATAACTTGGTGGATTGTTTGTGTTATGCAATTTTGCTGCTGGCCAACATAGCTTCTATTGCTGTAAGTGCTTCTGGTGCGCATTAAAATACAGCAAATTCTACGTGCATTTGTCCTTGTTAGTGAACTAAAGAACTGAGGAGTTTCCCTCTGCGCTTCCACAGTGGAAGTCCTGATGCAGGTTTAAGATTTGCAGAGGGTGGACTTCAGTCGAGATGACTTTCTGTATAAAGTTTCATGTATCCCAGTTTATCTTTGTAGGCATAAAAAACAGGATATAAATGCATCTCAGCCTGTGCTAACTTAACAGACCAGCAGGGAAACTGCAGCTAGCTGTAGCTGCCTGCTTTCATGAAGATGAGCCCTGGCTTGCTGTTCAGGCCTCCAAGTGCTGTTCTGCGAGAGGCCATGGGCCCAGCCTTCCCTTAGCCCAAGTAACCATGCCGTGTTTCCTAACGCCAGTGGGCGTGCGTGGTTGTTGCTTGTGTGTTTGCTCTTGTGTGTTGCTTGAGTGGCACAGCTGCTGCTCCATCTTGCTTTAAAGCCTGTTCGTTTATTTTTTTCCTTAGGGCAATCATGTATTATTACTTACTCCACAGATACTGTTCCAGTACCAGGGGGCAGGAAAGAGATGTGCTCTCTCAGCCAGAAGCTTTATTTTGGACACACTGCCAAGAAACAGTCAGTCTTCCTGTATTCTTAGGGCTTTGCTATGAAATCATTGTCGGGTAAGTTAGGGACAGGGTGGCAGACGTAACTTTCAGTTCCCTTTTTTAGTTCTTATTAGAGCCACAAAGTGTGTGTGTGTGCCTGCGTATAGCACTCGTGACTGGGTATGGCACTCATACCTAAGGAGGGGGTGGGAAAGCATGGGAAAAGTATGGTTTCCTTTTTCTTTTCCCTACCCTAGCTTAAAATAAAACTATCCTGGGTTAAATGTTGGTTATCTTTTCTAAGAAGTGGCTGTTCTATGGGATTACTGCTTTCTGGGCCACAGAAAAGCAATATGCTAGTGTTCTTGTTCTGGGAAGTAGGTAGAAAATGCCCTTGAGCTGTTTCATCATTAAAAGGTAAATTAGAAGACGATTCAATAACATCTGTCAGGTAATTTAGCACTAAATTTTCAGCTGTATAGGAAAAGTAAAAGATCCTGGGTGGGTGAGGGAGGTTTGGTTTTCCTATTCTGTTTGGTACTTTTCCAAAGAGGTTTGCAGTTTTGGGCTCCTCAGTAAAGAGCCTTGAAGCAGATATGTAAAAAGCATTGCTCTAGAACTATTATTTTGTGAATAGATATATAATATTCTATTTTAATTGAAAATGAATGAATAAACTGTTGTGGAAATAGATCAATAAATAATACAATGCAATTACACATTACTTTTTTCTTTAAGCCAGTGATAGTATTAAAGTGTTGCTGGAGCTTTTGGTAACACTTCATATCTTATATCTGTGCTTGTATACTTCACCAAAGAAATAAGCGTAGCCTAAAGCACAGGGAATTTCCTTAGAGTTTAACAAGGTTTAGATTTCAGTTAAAAGCTTGTTTCCCTTAACTTCTATTTTGAACAACCCACTTTCTATTTTAGAACCCAGGGCCAAGGTTGGTTTTCAGGAGCTGTGACTAGTTCACTAACCAGCAGAAAGCTACCTGCTTTCTTTTTGGGTGCTAGATGGGCAAGAAGACCTTTTTCTGTTGAGTGTAGCAGATGGGGTCAGCTCATGGTGGTGTCTGCCAGGTGCCAGAGTTGACACAAACTAGAGTTCACGTTATATTTCACATCTGTGCAGCTCGGAATGCAGAAACAGTTTACATCTGTCTGCAAAAGCAACGTTAATATAGTCATAAAATGCTGTGGAATACAAAGTACTCCACAAAAACTGTATTTTGAGCACATCCGTGCATTGGTGACCGTGCATGGGCAGCGGGGCTGCAGGGGGCTGTGTGAGGGGAGGCTGGGCCTGTTCTGGCCCCCACAGCGGTGCGGAGCTGAGCCCAGCAGCCAGGCCGCTGGGTCTGAGGAGGGGCAGAAATGCTGGAAGGGCAGAAGACTGAGGAGAAAAGTGTGAGAGAGAGGTCTGCAAGTACCAAGGTCAGAGGAGAAGCACAGAAAATTACTGGTTTTTCTATCAGTGTCTTGGTTAGGTAATTGCAAAATGTGGAAAAATACCAGCCTTCGGTTTCCATGGGTATTGGGGGAGGGCAGGGATTAATGCTTGTGAAATACTCGGATGCCATGGAAATCGGAGCCTGAGAGAAGGCTATGGGGAAATTAATTGTCTAGCCTCCAGAGCAGGGCTAAACATCACAAAAAATGAACTGCTGGGGTGAAATAGAAAACGTGGCCGCGTGTCACACATGAAGGCGCAGGAGCTGCGCGGCCTGCCCTGCGCTGGGGTGTGAGGGAGTGCGGAGCTGCGCGGGCAGCAGTTGGGGTTCAGCTGTTTTGTGGGCATAGCAACACATTTACTGCGGCTTTTGGTTCCCTTCTATAGTAAAAGGAAGAGAGTTCTGATCTGTTTTTAACTGGACTCCTAGTCGGAAGTGCACGCCTGCAAACAAAGGTGAGGGTTTGCAGCCTAAACTGGGCCCCACCTGGGACAGGCAGACCTTACAGGCTGCTGGGAAGGCACTGTTAGTGTTTTCCACTCCCCATTCTTACTTCTCTACAGTGTGATGATTTTCCTTTTCTTTTGAAAAGGACTTGAGGGTTGGAGATGTGCAGCCCTGATTTTAGTTGAAGCAGAAGTAGGCTAGTGCTTGGGAAAGACTTAGGAAATGCTCTTATAGCCTGAGGTTGTCGACCCGACTTGCTCTAGTACAGGTGTCCCTTGCTGAAACTGAAGGTCTCGGGCTCAGATTTGACAAAAGCAATGCATGTGGCTGTGGTAAGGATACCAGTGGTCGGGCATCTCACCTGGCAGAGCTCCTGGTCACAAGGCCTTGCACTTTGCTTGTCAGGTGTAATGCAAGGGCAACTGGAAACATGATCAAAGCCACTCATTTGAATAAGGAATTTCTCATTTATGCAGATAATGTCAGTTACTGGGTGCCCCTTACTGTCTGACCTGTACTGTGGTCTCTGTAGGGCCTGTCCTGTGGTGGAAATGCAGCTTCGTGTGGTGGACTGGAGCTGGCTACCCTCCTCTGAGGCTTGAGGGAGGCTGTGGAAAGTGAGGCAGGCCTGCGGTATGGGTCTGAGGAAAGGACGGCCCTAACTGAGATGTTAGGGCTGGGTTGTACTTAATTCCACAGGCATGGTAGTCAGTGTTGCACTCAGTTGTTTAGCAGTTAATTCCTTTTTAATTAAGTAGATTGCCTCTGGCGCCCGCAAATACTGGTTTCTGGGAACTTTTGGCAACTTACGGATCCTGTCCACTCTAGATGTAGAAAGCAATTTAATTGAACTGCAGTCTGAAAGGCAATTTAATTAAACTGCAGTCTTGCGAGCCATCTTCAGAGCAAATGCATCAGAGAGATAGCAAATGCATGCTGTCTTCAAGTCATAGCTGTGTCTGCACCAGGACAAAAAAAAAATCTTCAGATAGGGATAAGTTCTGCTCAAGAGTGTTTGTCTCCTGTATTACAGAGAGAAAGCTCTTAGGAAGCAGCTGCTCAGTCAGTCCAGTCAGAAGTTCAGACTTACACTGTTGGGTGAGGAGTAATGTAGTATTTCTTAGGAGTAATGAATGAAATTTTGTTGCTCAACAATTAGCACGTGACGTGTCTTCAGGTGGGTGGAGGCTTTTATGCCAAGAGAGCGCGCTGACCCTGGAGATGACCAAGTCTTGAAATGTCACGTGGAAGAAAATGAATTCAGGTGTTTCCAAGGAGAAACAATGGAGTTAGACATTTACTTATCAGTTGAGAGAAGGAATGTGGGGGGAGCCCTTTTGGATAATGTTCATGGTGTGTAGATCTCTCCTCCTACCTACGAACAGCTTTAGAAGTTTGTGGTCTTCAACAGTGCATGTGCCATTCAGGCTTTTATGTGACTGGGAGCGAGGCTGGTCAGCACCAGCAAAGGATGTGCCTGCATGTCACTGCCTAACCTGTAGGATGTCAGTGACTACAGCTCACTGGAAACAATGGAGGCAAGTTGCCTGCTCTGAGTTAGCATTGCCTGCATTTTTCATGCAATTGTTGACGGAGTATTCATAAGGGAATTTATTCATTAAACCCAACCCTTGTTGCCAAGTCCCCCTCCTGTTGTAAAGGTCAATGGTTCAAGACTCTTAGTGCTTTTGTATAGAACTTGCCATCTTCTGTACTTGGGATAAATAGTGAGAAACTTTTACCTCTGCCACTTTCCTTACAATTTAAATATAACGGAAATGTCATTTATTTTGTGAATTCTTAGCTTACATCTCCATCTATGACCTCTGGCCGTTGAAAGTCAAGGTTTAGGATGTGTTGCGTGTTGTATAGCGTAGAGAACTTTTTTTTTTTTTTGCTGTATTACACTGTCATTTGTCCCAGTATTCATAGAATCATTCAGCATGCTACATCTGACATCTCTGGTTTGTTAGTAATTTGCCTCCATTGATTGTCTTGAATGTTTTATCTTATTTCACATTCTAATGATTTGGCTTATACCATGTTCCTGGAGAGTAATACTGTGTTTTGTTTAACGCTGTGAGGAACAGCAACTCCAGGCTGATTAGCAGTTTCAGCGCAGCTGATCTTTTTGTTGACACTATTGTACAAAGAGAACTGTGCCGTGGAAGGAAAATAATTGCTTCTCCAACCTCTTATTTTCTTTTATTAACCAAGAAATGTATTTGTTGTGTCAGCTGGGAGTGGGCTTTAGGGGAGAGTAATGGATCTGTCTGAGGACCGGAGGATCTGAGCCCATTGTTCATTGTTGTTGGGTAAATTCCACACATATTCAAGTAGCTGCTTGGTGCTGGGAGTGTCCTGGAAACGTGACAGCAGGAGGATTCACCGCACAGGTGGCATGATGTAGGTGATGATGAACAGGCATGGTGAGGTGTACTGAGATACCTGAGGCAGTGTTTAAGAATTACGAGTTTGTAAATGTATGTTTTTGTGCGAGAGACTAGCAGACCTCTCCCTTTGGAATTCAGAGGAACTCACCCGTTTCTGTAACTTCTGAGGTAAATGTTCGTAGCTATCGTGGCCGTGCTGGCAAGCACCAGTCGGGGTGTGAGCTCAAGCGCAGCCTGTTGCTGGTCCCTTAAGTCTGTTCTAGCATTAGGGTAGCTCAGCAGCCTGCTGGCCCTGGGCCTTCTGGTCAGAGATGGTTTAGGAAAGAAGCGGGCAAACATGCCTGGCCTATAGCAAGCATTGCGGCAACACTTTGAGACAGTGTAGGATATTGTGGCAGCACGTAGTGCTTTTACTTTTCTAGATTGTTAACTGTTTCCTATTCCCACTGAACATAGCCTGCTGTGGGGCATTCAAAAAGTGTCTGTCTTCGTTAGCAAGCTTCATATTGCTTCCATCTACACAAACCAAAAAATGTCTGAGTTAAGTAGGGCTCCCCAGGCAGAAGCATGTGCTGCACTGAGATCAGACTGTGGCACGTTGTCTGGATAAGTGATTCTACATGTTGTTTTCTTCTTTCTTTAACCTCTGATGCTGTTTCCCAGGCAGTCTACTAGGTTTGAATGGTGCTGAAGAAGAGGAACAGTCACTGAAACCTGTTCGCTCTTGGCAAAGACTTTGTATGGGAAGGGGATGGAGGAAAAAAAAAAAAAAAGCTGGAAAAGAGCCCTGTCACCTTCACCATGTATCTTCCTCCCTGCCTGTGAGGGCATTGCTTCTTTCCTAGTGGCATGTTGCAGAATAAGGCTTATTGAATATACTTAAATAAAAGATAGCCAGCTCCAGGAGTTGGACTTTGATGATCCTTATGGGTCCCTTCCAACTCGGGATATTCTATGATTCTATATTTTTCCCTGGAAACCTCATGCTAACAGCCTATCCTGAGATTCCGTTTATTATGTTAAGTCTGTGAATTTTGTTTTTTCATCTGAGGTTGTTGAAAGTCTGGCCTTCACAGTGGTGTCTCTGAGCTAATTCAACCCGCGTTAGCAAGAAAATAACGTGCTTCTCATAGGTTTCAATTTTACCTCAGTAACTAAAGATTACCATCAGACTTCAGGCAAGAGGATTCCAAAGTTTTTGAAGTAATTAGCCGATTACTGGTGTTATCCACATGACCAACTTGGTCCCTTTTGAACCTGTGTAATTCCCTAACCCACAGCGAATCCTGCAAGCTAATTATGTGCTTCCTGTGCTTTCTGGCTTTTACTTTCGTCCAACGCCATTCTGCTCCATGTCGGGTTCACGAGATCTGCCTGCAGCAGCCAAGGGCACAGGGGGCTCTTGAGGCTGATGGAAGAGCTGACGACCTCGTGGGTGAGCCTGGCTTTCTGGTTGTTAGAAAACAATTTACCTTTATGTTTACATGAGATGACAATTCACATTTACAGTTCCTTCTCTTGAAGAGCATTCACTGTTGCACGTGGCATGACGTATGTGGTTTCTGACCTATTTGAAGACTTCAGTCTTCAAAGGTGTCCTGTTCTTGCTTACGCCGCTCTTTCCTCTGCCAAGCAGAAAGCCTGGCAAAGACAGCAAACAGTCCTTTTCAGTTTGGTCCTGCAAAACGCCTCAACTTGTCCCATCCAACGCAACAGGGGGTGGTGGCAGTGGGACTGCATGGGCTGGTAAGGCGAGACCAGCAGTTGCGAGCCCTGCACATCACGCTGAGGATAACGTCCAGCCTTCCCCTGCCCTAGCTGCTTGCTTGTTCCCTTCCACTGGCCAGCACAGGTATTTATGAGGCTCTGTGGTGAACTGGGTGAAGGATCTGATCTGGGTTTACAACAGCCTGGGCTGAAGGAAGAAAAGCTTTAACCCACGTTTGTCTCCCTGTCTGTTCCATCTCTGTGATGTTCCTGTTTGTTGACAGAAGAGGAGATGGCACAGGGCTGGGAACATGCCATGGGAGGAGCCAGCCTCTTCTAGCAGCAGCGCGCAATTAGGTCATTTAAAGTGGCTCCGAAATTGTGGCCTCTCTTGTCCGGTTGTGTAAAGCCAGAAAAGCCTGTTCCTCAGCGCTACCAGCATGTGCTATTCGTTGGTGCAGATACTGCCTAGAATTCCTGTGAACTTCTTTTCCAAAAGTCAGGTGCCACTGAATTTATTTTTTTCCGCTGGATTTTTGAACTTAGTGAGATGTTTTGGTGGTGTGGAACATCATAGGAAGAATTCAGATCAAGACTGATGTATGCAGGCTCTCCTTTAGAGCATTCATTTACCTTTGGCTTGCAATCATGAAAAATGGCCTCAAGGAAAAGGAAGAAATACGTATGTTTACGCTTCTATCTTTTTATAAGGCCAAAAGATACTTTTTTTGAGATGTGTTTAGAAAACTGAACTTACGCTCTGGGAGTTTTTCTGTTCAGGAAAAATGCGAAATGAATCTGGTCTTGTTACTCCTTACCAGAACACAGCATTCTAAAGTAACGTCCAGGGAAGGTGGAGACACTGTAGGTGGAGTTTGCTATACAATTTTTAACTCCCTTTTTCACCCACAGGCACTTCTTTGCAGCTGTCTATGATGTGAGTCATCATTATCTCTAGCAGCTCTTTGAATAAAGCCTTGCTAAATTTCTTGTAGTGCCGGATGAGGTGTCAGCCTTTCTTTGGAAAATAATAATAATAATATAAAAAAGGAAAGATGTGAGGCCTATAAAATGGCTCTGGGATTTAGCATGAAGAGGTGAGATTTTTAGGATGCTTGGACACAATGGATTGCAAGTTTGGCTCTTTGGTGAAAGATAAGGTAAGGATTTCTTTTCCTTCTGAAAAATGTTTCTTTATTTTAGTGCAAGTAGTCACTTCTGGCTTTGCTTTAGTCACAGTACACATGAACCTTGTGTGACTGAGCAAAAAAGCTGCCTCATTTCTCTTTTAGAAGAACTCTTAATACATTTTAAATGGTATGGACAGGAAGACAAACCCCTGAAAGCTCATCCTAAAGGAAAAGAAAAAACAGACAATACCCTCTGAAACATTCTCTGTAGTTATTTTCTGTATGGGTTTTATTGTACTTCTCACTTAAAGTGGCAAGAATAGTGAAATATGTCAATGGTTATTGAGATAAAAATAATAGAGACTGTAAAAGTTATTTGCCTTGTAACATTGTTTTTACTGCTCTTCAGAAAACTTTGTTAACAGTATTTATTTCCTATCTTAACCTTAGTAATGCATATTTTGAACTCTGTTTCCATCATCCCTTTGAATCACCACGCAAAACTTAATCTTTTAAAATCAGCGATCACTTTTTAACCTGTACTAAGTGCTCGCATGCACAGAGTTACCTCTAAGTATTTTTTTAAATGATTTTGTAAAACATTTTTCAAGGAACTTCCTCTTGCCAAATACAATCTGCTTTCAGCCCTGTTGTTAACTACTGTTCATTTTGCTCCCGTAAACTTATGGAGACTTGCTGAGATGGATAGTTTTGAAGACTATATTTTACTGACCTGAATTTGTAAACTATTTCTGAAGTTATGTTGGCTGCACAAGTGTGTCTCTAATAGTACATGTAGACTGCAGTCTACAAAAAAAATCTCAGTAAGAAACTCAGTCCAAAGTTTGCTTTCTCCTGAGTAACTGGGCAGATTCTTTTTATGCTGGTACTCACATTTTCTAGTGTTTACAAAATCCTGGTGAGGACAAATATCACCCCCCTTTGAAGACTGGGGAGACAGATAAGTATGTAAAACCAAACAAAAACAACAGCAGAACCTGACAGGTGAGTTCTTGCAGGTTTAGTTGTGCTGGCGTCCCTTCCCCATACCTGTGTGTTTGGCCTGTCCTGTCTTTAATCCATCATGCCCGGAAAGTGGCAGACTGGCTCTGTTGCTCCACTTAAAGAGGGGATAAGCACAGCAAACCGTGCAGAGCTCTCAAATTTTGGTGCAATCCTATAGGATATTAGCAGTTTCAAATGCATTCTGCTTTTGCTCCTCCTTTCAAATTTGGCAGAGGTCAAGTTAACTTGGGGGCTTCTGTCCCCAGTGTCCCTCAGTTGCGGTATGGTCAACGGAGCGTGCTTTGTGGGAGCCAGAGGTTGCGGTGGCTGCCCTGCAGCAGCAGAGAGGCTGCCCGAGTGCTTTTGAGGCTACAGCCAGCTGCAGGCAGGCAGGGTGATGGCCACTTCCTTCTTTCTGCAGAAGGGGTGTGAGTGATTCGTTCCTAGAGTCTCAAAGTTAAAGCTAAACAGTGGAAGCAGATCTGCCTTCTGCATGTCGATTGTTAGACCTGGCCATGAAGGAGTCACAGCTATCGACCTTGTCCTATGGGAAGGTGATGACCTGAAGCCCGCAGATGTACTCAACGTAAATCTGAAGTCAATTGTTTTGGGGAATGTTAAAGCATTCAACTTCGCATTAGTCAGGGACAGAGCGGCATGTGCCTTAAGTGGCTCACAAAGGATTTTATGGTATCCCTCCCCCACGGGGCACTAGGAAGAGTACGGGTAGGTTTGATGGGGTAAATGGGGGGAGGAGGAGTTGGATGAAAACTGACCAATAGCCAGGTAGAGGTTCCCTTAAAACCATGGAAAGAATTGAATTTGGATATGGCTTCAAGAAAAAGCCTTCTCTGCCTTCATGTTTGAAGATGTTAGTACTGTTCTAGACAGAATTGCGTGAGCTGTTGATTAGTTCCTTTCACGTACGTGAAACAGGTGGGAAAGGGTTGGCCCAATAGGAACGCAAATGCATTTCTCACAGAAGCAAAATTGTCATTTCGGGCAAGACTTGTCTCCTTTGAAGTAATACAGCTGTTTTGAAATGCGAAGTTTGCCTTCATGTGAGAAGCTTGGCATGCATGCGCTTGCATAACGAGTGATACTAAATTTTGTACTTGGGGAGGCGTTTTCATATTTAAAAATAAAAATGGAGCAGTGCAGGGCTTAGTAGTTTCATTGTTCTTCCACATATGCCTGTGCTCTCCATCCCCTTCTTTTATGGCTTAAAATAAAGAAATAATAAATTGGATCATTGTCAAAGGATGCTTTGAGACCTGCTTTCAAATCTGTTTCAAGAATATATAGTAAATGTATTCCAGACTCAAGTAAACAAATAAGAAACTGTTCGTGGGCTCCAGTATTACGGTACTCTGAAATAACATACCTTTAAAAAAGGTATTGGTCTCTTTGCTCTTTTATTTCAGAGATTTATTTATTTTTTTAAAGAGATCAGTGCTTTCAGTTGTCCTCCCCAGTAAGAAGAGCTGTAAGGTTGCCTTTTGAAGCTGCAGTTCCAATGAAGGCTCTAGAATTGCTATAGCTTTACGAAAATAATGAATACTGAGTTGGTATAAAGATGACAAGCGGGTAATTCTGAATGTGAGGGATTTCAGAAGGTCAGGAAAAGGATTTATTAAGACCTCAACGTTTTTATGGCTGTTGTTCTGCCAAACCCACTTTGCACTGCCTTGTGATTATGCTTAGCGTAACGTTCCTTATTAACAGAGTTTTCTTAGGATTCCAGTTTATTCTCCAAAGAACTGTGATCAGCTCCAAAGTGCTGCTAATCTGGGCAGGTATCGACATTTTCTGTAGGTTTGGGCAAATCATGTCAAGATGGATAAGATTGTAACTAATGAGTTTGGGATTTTGTAAGGAGGAGTGTTATAGATAGGTGTTCAAGAAATCAACTCCCATTCATCTCCAGTCGCTAGTGAGATAACGACTGGCCTCATTTCTCTTTATTTACGAAGACCTGACTTGAAATCCCTGCTTAGTCCCTTGGACGCCTAATAACACATGTGGAATGATCTGCTGACTTCTGATAGCAGTGGGCGATGAAGTTGTATAAGAAATTCAAAGCACTAATAACCCTGTAATCTTTCTGATTGCAAGAATAGCTGTGCTGATCTCCTTCACTGCACCTGGGGGGTTCCCCTTCCTTTTATGTTGTTGCATCGCACTATGAATGGAGCTAGGGTTGGCTCTTTTGGTAGGATTTCTCCAGCAGTATTTTGGAAGGAGGAGTCCTATAGCAGGTAAAAGAGTCAAACTTCTATATACTTCCTCCCCTCTCCCTTAATCTTCAGCAAAAAAAAATGCTTCTCTTTTGTCAAGAAGCATCCTCGTTGGCAAAGAGTGCATTACAGTATTACTCTGTTCCATTAAACATAGGTTTATTAGGCCCAACTGCTACAATCGGGTCATCTCTTTAATGGACAGCCTTCTGGTCACAGTGACCTTGCTTGCATTGTGTGGCTTTGTGTCAGTCTGCCGCCTTCCTTTGTTGGTGTCCCTGGCGTTGCAGTCCTTCTGTTTGAAAGCTGGCCAGTGTCAAGGCAGCACGGGGCAGGCTGTGAAGAACTGCCACCTGCACCGTCCCTGGGCTCCTCCAGGCTTCTGTCCTGGTTCCTATATCCACTTTCAGTTATTACAGTAATGCTACTAGAATGCTGCTGTACGTTTTCACTTGGATCTCAGCTACATTAACGGCTTTCCAGAAGTCCATGATTTTTTTCCATTTATCATGTGGCAGGCTTCATTAAGATTGCCTTTTTTTAATACCAGTACTGGTTTAGGTAAAAACTCATGCGGATTAAGTTTTCTGCTTGTAGTTTTTTCCTTGTATTATTTTGCTGAGTTTCTGCATTTGATATTCTGCCCTCTTCTCAACACAAAACCAGTACTTTTTCTGAAAACTATTTCTATGGCAAGTTTTCTAAGCAAATTGCAAAACTATTATTAGTTCAAACATATCTCAGATACATGATGTCATCTGCACGATTTGAAGGGCTTAATTCTACTCATCCGGTGTCATGCTCTTAAATTTATCTAGCACTCAGTTTTAAAACCTGATGCAAATCAGCAGTGATTCAAGCTGGAGACTGATGCTGACAAGGAACTGTGGAATGACTTGCTTTATTTCCTACTTATTTTCAGAGCACAATGAAAGTACTCATACATCACTTCTTATAATTGTGGTTACCAGGAGTGCCATATAGGTTTTTTATATAATGCTTTCATCAAGAATGAACTTTTCTCCCTTATAAAAGTCAAGAAAATAATACTTTATCTTCATCCCCCTACCTCCCCTCCTTTTTATCCATCAGTTTCAGGGTGAAAACATCTGTTAACTACAACTTTAAACTGATCGGAGTCTGCTTTCTGTGCGCAGAAGGTCCCTATAACCTACTTTGTTGTTTTTCCGCAGTAATCTTAGCAGATGTCTTATTTATTTTTGTCTCTTCTGTGATCTGGATCATCAGGATTTCCCTTCTTTAACACTTCTACAAATTCTGCTGTTAAACAGATGCCTGGTATTTCCTTTTGTCTTCACGTATATTTCATTCCACTTCATTGATACTTTTCACAGCACCTTTGTACAGATCAGATACTGTAACTGTCCTTGTGCAGATTTTCCTTAAACAATTTTATAGATCTTATTGCCTAATAAATCTGTCAGTTTGCCTTGAGCTTTACAATGGCAAAGTGCCTTCAGTGCTTGCTTCCACTATACCTTTGACACGTAGTGTCTGTTCTCTGGGATACCTTTTCATATTTCATTTTGTTATTGTAGTTGTATTACTAATTGTGGATCTACTTCTTTCCTTGTTCTGCCATCCTTTGATATCATCACCTGTTTGCTCAGTGCGTACTTCTGTTATGTCGGCTCTCCGGGAAGTCTCAACCAGTCTATCTCCTTTTACTTTGCTTGTTTAGTGTTTCCTGGTGGAGGTATTGATCTTAGGAACTTCTGTTGTGCTGCTTCCATGCATGTCTCTCACCTGCTCTGTGATAAGACTTACTAATAATCAGAAATGAGAGACCAGCATCTTTCTGTAGGTATTAACCTACGTCCCTCTATTTGGGACACGCTGTTTTAGCTGCCTAAGGCCTGGTGTAGCTGAATGTGCTCGTGGTGGGTGAGGAAACCTGCCGGTACTACCTGGCAGCTGTAGAGATAAGGAACAGCAGACTGCATTTTACTGATGCTAATGGTTTGGTTTTGCTTGACACCCTGCCAAATTCCATCTGGTTCCAGGCGTGTCTTTGTCACCAAGGGCCGCCAGCGCTGAGAAGCGTGGGGAAAAGAGGTTGCTAAAAGGCATGCAAGAAGTGAGGTGAAGCAGACTCAGGGTGAGTTACAAAAGCTTGGGCAGGCACCCTTGTTACTCAGCCACTACTGATCTGGTCAGTGTCTTTTCCACGTCCCTATTTTTGTTGGACACCGGGTGCTGCCAGGTGGCTGTGGGATAAGCAGCAGCTGCGTAGACAGAGGAGCTGATCCCGCAGCCGCGGTTGTCGCACCGGGGCTCGGACGCTGTGCGGCCGGTGAGTTGTTGGCCGTGGCGAGGAGGTGGGACAGGCCTGCCTTCTTTCTCTAGAGCTGTCGGCATGCGGCTTGTGGTGGGTGATCCCGCTGAAGGGGCTGCTGACCTCAGCTGTCCGTCTTATCTGTCCTACGGCAGCCGTTCCCCGTGCTGGTGGCAGCTGGACAGCCCGCGATGCCCAACCTCGCTGCTGGTCCCCAGCCTGGTGCGCTGGGCGAGCCACCCTGCTGCCTCACCTGCACCCGCTCGAAGCTTGGCTGGGCCGAGCAGCCGAGCCCGCGCTGCCGCAGGAGCGAGCCGTGCTCCTGGGGAGCTGGGTGCGTCGGCCACCCCGGGAGGCCCCGCGGGAGGGAGGGTGCTGTGCTCGCCACCTGCCCGCCCAGGTCGGAGCTGCTGCCGCAGCGATGCTCCCGGGGGGAGAGAGCGAGGTCGGGGCTGGACACAGCCCAGGCGTGCGTGTGGGCACTTCAGTATTTCCTTACCGAGTACCAGAAGCTGCCGGTTCGTGAGTACAGCTTATTGTAGAAAAGACAAATCTGAGGTTTAATTATGCAATGGAGTAATTATGCAACAGAAGCTTGGGGTGTGTGTGTTGTGTGTGTGTTTTAGGGTTTTTGTTTGTTTTTCTAAGTGGAGGTCTTCCTAACGAACGTTAACGATTTGAGTCACTTCTGACTTTTCCTGGTTGAACAGATTCTAATGCCAGGAAGAGAGATGCAAAATACAGATTATTGGCAGGGACTACATTTAACATTATTATGCAGCAAACCCTGCGGAACGCTTGAAGGTAGAGGAATGAATGGTTTCCTCCTTTCCCACTGTAACTGAATACAGTAAGTGCTCGCTAGTAATGGTTTTGTTATGTAACAAATGCAGAATTATGAGAAATTTAACAAGACGTGTTGTTGAATAATAAGTACTTTTCTTGGCCACGAGAATAGAAAAGTAGTGTGTTTGTCAAATGTTTAAAATATTGTGCATTTTTCCCCTTGAATTTAATTTTTCAAGATGGAATTGGGTGATTCGCAATGAAAAGGCAGATTATAATATAAATTACTTTTATTTGAATGTTATACACGCACAGGTTTTCTGGCAGGTCTTCTCTAGTTTTCTGTAACCCTTTTGGTAAGATTAATGTTGACTCCTATAGGGCTGTGTTAATGTCCTTGCTCTGATAACTGCGCTCTAATTCTGCAGGCGTTTCAGACAAATGAGGCTTTTAGTGTGTGGATGTGAAACCCATGTATTTCGTCTGGGTCTTCTGAATTACAGGCAGTTAAAAATTAGGCTGCTTATTAGTTTTGTTGCAATCTGAGCCAGACTCTAAGTAACAAGTTTCTTAAAAGCTTAACTTTGTAAGTTATTTATAGACTTCCAACACCAGAAGTTTAATATTAGTCAGATATATTCTAGTCAACAAGAGTTTATGTAACTGCGATGTAAAGAATTGCCTAATTATATTTATGACTGTTGGAAACTCTGTCATGTTACTTGAGAAATTTGTTGAAGAATGCTCACAATGCCGCACGGTTGGCTTGCTGAAACACGCGCTGCTGAGGAGCCAAATGTAATAAAGGGTTTGGAAACCGGGGAGTGGCACCAACACTGGAAGGAGAAGAAAGGGGTTAAATCTGCTGGATTAAGGAATAAGTTGCAGTATAATTACTCAGACTACTCAATAATATTTTTGTCCAATTTATTCGTTTTTTTAAAAACATAGCCAGTCCATTGAGCACCTGTACACTTTAAAATATTGAATATTTAAGTGCTTTAACTATTTTCTGTGTAGATGATGATCTAAATTAATGAGCAGTGTGCAGTCTGATTTGGAATTTTACAGCTGGGGCAGGGGCTTTGCTAATTTCAGCTCCGGCTGAAATAGGCTGGGTACAGAGCTCTTTAAACATCGGTGGGAGGGAACAAGCACGAACTGTGTGCATGTGTTTTTAAAAACTGACTGGGATCAGCGAGTGCTGACGCTTTTATTTGGGTATAACTGTAGGACCGGAGGGAACCTTAGAAGGTCTCTGGCCCAACCTTGTCCCCAGAGCGGGGTCAGCTCTGGGATCACACCAGGTTGCTCAGGGCTTTGTCTAGTCAAGACCTCCAAAGATGCAGGCTTTACAGCTGCCCTGAGCCCCCATGGCACTGCTCGAGTCCTCTTTGTGAAGTAGTGTCCCCGTATATCCGTCCAGCCTGCATCTCTCTGCATTGGTGCCCCCTGGATAGCAGCCCTGCGCTTCAGCAAAGGGACTGCCCCCCTGTTTTGGGTACTGGAACGTGGGCTGCTCGAACAGCGCGGCGCCGTAGTGCCGTGGGAGCTCGGGGGAGCGGCGCCCTGCGGAGCGAGCAGTGCGCCTTGTTCGCTCGAGCCTCTGTTGCATTGTGTGCCTGAACTCGCGAGCTTACGTGCACGCAAGTGTGCTTCAGAACTTTTTGCTGAGAGTCGTGTTGCCTAAAAGCATTACCAGATTGCTGTGGAGACTTACAAGTGTGTGGGAAACAATAAATGACAAGCTTTTATTGCGTCTGTTTGACCACTCGAGTTGGCTTAATCCTGGTCATGGTAGCTGCCTTAGAAAGCCTGCATGAGTTGCTTTGTGTCCGTGCTGCCTGTTGGCATGAAAAGTGGGCCTGGTGAAAAGTCACAGGGAAAAACTACTCAGCTCAGAGCAGGGCCAGAACGATGCACCGCTGGCTTAATGACGTGTGAGTAACCACCGTGCAGTTTTCTCGGCATCGGTATGATTCACGTTCTTGTCTCAAGTAAGCGCCCTGTCCAGGTGTATCCAGGATCTCTACCAACCAGAACTGAATGGATAACCTGGAATTGCAAAACAAAGCAGAGTTTTTAGCTGGGACAGAGGTGTGAACACCGTGCTGGGTTTGGGGGCAATTCTGTTTCATTGCAATCTGAGTATTGCTTTTCAGGTTTTGGTAAACAAGGTTTGAATAATAAGTATATTACTCTGTGGTGCCCTAAGGTATCGAGGGCACCTGCCAAATTTCCTCCGTCTGCCTTCCCCAGCGCTGTCAGCAGGATTTTCCAACCGCCAGAGCTTCTCTGGTAAATTGCCTGCCTTCCGATGCGACGTGTGCTGCCAGTTGCATGCCGGGGTCGTGCCTGCCCTGCCCTGGACACTTGCTGTATCCGCGTCTTGTCCCTCCCTTCTGCTGCTCCCTGTGCCTCTGCCAATGGTCAGCGTGCTGCCGTTGTGGGGGCAGCTGGGGGCAGCTCCAAGTCTTTGTGTGAAGCCAGGCAGTTACGGGCGGGTGCCGCAGCCCCGGCCCAGGCTGCCCAGAGAGGGGCTGGGGGCTGCTCGGGGAGGTCTCCAGCAGCCGCCTGCACGTGGGGCTGGGCACCCTGCTCGGGGGGCTGCTGGGCCGGGGGGGCCCAGGGGCACTTGGGGCTGCCTGCCCACCCCGACCGGTCTGTGACTGTGTATCGAGAGTCTGCGGTAAAACCTTGTGAGACGGAGCATGAAAACATGTTCTGAATGTACCGGGCACATCTGGTTGGCGAATGGCCTGGTGGAAGGCCCTTTCTGTGTAGGGAGAACCATCGCTACCTGCTTTGTAAACGTCCGTCTTTCAGAAGCGTTGTGGTGTGGCGAACACTTCCTCCTCCTTCCTTGTGTGTCCGTCCTTCTTCCTGGGAGCCTGGGAAGACCGCTTAGGCATAATGGGTTGGTTTCTCTGGTGCTTTGCTCTGGCCTTTGTTCGGTGGTTTGTTCTGGCTCTTTTTTTTTTTTTGTTGGCTTATAAAAGTTTTGGTTTAGTTTGCGTTTCATCTTGCTCAGTATCTGAGAACAGGTGTTCTAGTGATGAATCCATATGGTTGTGTTTTCATGACTGGAGTATTTGCATAGGTTTTGCCAGCAGTTACTTCTTGAAAATAGCATCATGGCCTCGTGTGTTTTCATTACGGAGGCCTTTAAGTATCCCTGATATCCTCTGCCCAGAAATACTTCTTGGTTTATTTTTTTCCCTAAGTTTGGCAGGTAGTGTTAGAGTTCAATAGAAAGAGCCTTCATTTATGATGAACAGGAGTTTAAGTGGTATGTTATGGGAGTACATCAACATGCAAGAAGAATATTGAAAAAAGTTAATGCAAGTGAGTTTTGATCCTTGTTTCGTGTGGAGGCAGGAGACACCCACGTCTGTGGTTTTGGAAGTATGTCTGTTCTGTGAGCTCGCGGCTCGGCGTGACCGCCCCAGTGTAACGGCAGGAGTAGGGTTAGGGTGGTCTCCTGTACGCTGGGGCTGCGTTAGCTGGAACTGCCACGTGGTGGGAGAAGCAGCAGAACAGACTGCAATGTTTCGCATCGGCAGCTACTTCTAAGTGGAGAAAGACGATGGTTATAAACTCGGTGTTCTTTGGTATCTCTTACTTATGTCCTCTTATTTTCTGATGGAGCGAACAGAAGTTGTGGGTGTGGCAGTTATTGTTCAGATAGCTAAATCCTTTTGGGAGACTTAGGCTGGGAAGCTGCGGTCTGTGGCTGGGATGCTGTCTGTGCCACTGTTGCTGAGTGAGTTTCGTGCTCTTATCCTCGCTTCCAGTGCTACAAAAAGCTTTTCTTATGCAGGAAGCTTCATGGCTCTTTAGGACAGATGATGGGTTCAAAGGAGAGGAAAAAAATGTCAACTGTCAGATCTGTTGAGGCAGCTGCAGCTTCCTGAGCTGTGAATGAAGCGCTCGATTTAGCAGCAGGTAAAGCAGATAGCGTGACTGGAGCCGCTTTCTCTGCAAGCTGTCAGCAAATCCCATCGGTCACAGCCTCTGGATAAGAAACTTGTGGTGAATCTCAGCTCTTTCATCCTTTACTTTTTAAGTGTGTCCTTATGCTCTTTTTAAGTTTGCTTCTTTATTTTTAAATGCTTGTTATTAAAAAAAAAAAAAAAAGCTTAAAGACCAAAACCAAAGGTGGCTCTGCATTTCACGTGGCTTAGAGATGTCCCTACCAAGTGCTGTTTTCTACTGGTTTGCAATGTTTAATTTGACAAAGTCAGTCAGATGGTGGACTTCAGAAAACATCAAGATGATTATAGAAAAGGGAAGGGCAAGGAAAAGGGAAGAAACTCCTCTGCCCTTCCTCTTGATGCTTATTCCCACCTCTGCTGTGCATCCTGTCCTTCCTGAAGCAGCAGCTACTAGCATGCCTCCGCTGGACCGAGCCACAGTACTGACTGGGCTGAGAAGTGACCTCCTTTCCCCCTGACAGCTGCTTTTGACTTGAATTCTTCCTCTCACCTATACCCATGCGTAGCTCCACGCAGAGGTGTTCTCCACTGAAGATGGGCAGCACAAGGGCCAGAACAAGGGGCTGGGGCAGAGCAAGATGCGCTGCCGGGCAGGCTCACAGCGCTTCGGCATCTGTCAGGCTACGAGCTTTCTTTAGGCAAGTGATTGCACATAAGTAAATAGTCCTAAAGACCTTCTAAGCGTTCAGATAAACTCCCAGCTCCCATTCAGGAGTGGAAACTTGTTCAGTTCATTGGCTGTTTTAGAGTAGGCAGAGGGGTCAATAGTTTGTTCAGGAAAGGCTAAGTTTTCTCACTCAATTTTGTAATAAACCTGTTTTTCCCTTGTTTAAAAAAAAAAAAATTGCAAAAAAGAATCTGTTGCCTCCTTCATCATTCCTCATTTTTCCTGGATATTGTTGCATGGTATCCTAATAGAGATTATTTGCATTTTTATTTTTCAGATGTTGATCTTAGTGTTGGTTCTAATATTTGGTTTATAGGAAACATTTATATTTGCACCATGCAGTTATAGCAAGCTTGTGTCTTTAGGCCATAATGTTGATGCTCACCTTGAGAAGAACGTTTGAAAAGATGAATAACATTGAGATCTGAATTAGTATTTCCTCGTGGTTTTTCACAATGAATTCCTTGTAAAGGGAATGGGTTTACTCCTCCAGTTCTGTTACTGTATGCTTAAATCGGAATGAGCTTAGGAACTGTGAATGCCCATGACATTTCTCTTGCATTGCTCCCCTTCCTGTGCTCTCCCCTTTCTCCAGCTCAGTGACAGCACAGTCTGAAATGCCCAAACCTGATGGGTGTTGCAGGGTTTCAGGTAGTAGAAGTAGGGTATCTTGAAGAAACGGTGTTAACCCTGATCTATCAAAGCTGGAAAGCATATGATTTGCTTCGATGAATGTCTGGTTTCTACTGCTTCTTGTAATAGGGTATTTTTTCAGTAAATATAGGTGGCATGGTACATTAAGCAATTCAGAGTGGCGTTAGCATTTCTTTTTAATCACTGCAATGCTTTGTTTTCTCTCAAACCTTGGCGCTCAATGATGAATTTAATTGCAGTTTAAGTAGGTGCGTTTATGTGCATCAACAGATACGATAATCTAACATGACATCTTGTTTATTCGTATGTTTTCACTCTGCAGTGTTATTTTCCAAGTAAATTGAACTCCTGGTATAATGAACACTCAAATGCTGATTATTCTTTAGCAATACTGACAAAAAAATGTTTTTCAATTTTGTGAAGTATCAGAGATGTGTTTGAGAGAGTCTCTGCAAGTCTGAATGAATTAGTTGATAATCTCAGCGTCTGCTGTCTGTCCTTTCTTCAAAAGCTTTAGATTGCATCCTTGAACTCCCCCTTCTTCTAGAACGCTCTTCCTTGCGGGGAGAGAAGGTGCTAGGAGGCTGTACCAGTGGAAGAGGTTACTGCTCCGTGGTAGTAGTGCTACTACCCCGTACTGGTAGCTACTGTCTCCCTGCTGAGAGAAGTTAGGAAACTCAGATTTGGAGGCCAGCAAGCCTGCAGCACCGCGACAGGGTTGAGCAGCTTGGTAAAAGCAGTGACCTCCTTTAGTGCCATAGCCTATGTCTGAAAGACATCAGACATACGGAGCTGTATGGTGTCTGGAATACACAGGTCTACTTCCTTCTCCTGAAAAGAGGGAAGGGGGGGAAAAGAAAATCTGAAGCCAGACTCATCTATGCTAGCTGGTTACAGTGCTATGGACAAGACCCTTCCCTAAGTAAACTAATGGAGATTAGCTGTAGTGGTGGTTCTGCTTGCTACTCTGCAGAGTTTGGAATACCCCGTGGCTGCAAATTTGATGGTCACCATGCTTCGTCATGTTTAGAAATGGTATTTGAAGGGAAGCTGAGTCATTTGCTAGTGCTGGTGGGCAGAACTTGTATGCGAGCAAGTGGTGTTTGTCCACAGCAATGGGAGAAAGCTGCAAGTTAATGCCGTGGTCAGTATTTAACTGAGCATATTCAAACACATCTTTTAAGTGTTTCAGTAGCTTATTACAGTAAATTGGTTTCAGTAAAAACGCTTCCTCTAAAAATATTGAGCTGTTACTGTTATCCAATTAAATGACAAACTTACAGTGAAATTATATTTGGCTGTAGAATTCCCATTAAATATGACATCTTCTTTTGCAGTGACCCCTATGTGAAACTTTCCTTGTATGTAGCAGATGAGAACAGAGAACTTGCCCTGGTGCAGACAAAAACTATTAAAAAGGTATGTATATACTTTTTTGTTTCATTGTTTTGGAGACACTAAGAACACTGGAACCTGCTTCTATAATGTAATACAACGCTTAACTTGTTACATACATGTATAGAAACCCAATAACGCGTTCTTCTTTCAAACCAGAATGAGAAAACAAAGGCATGCATGTTCAATGTGTATGATCTGTTGTTGTTTCATAATAGCATTTTTACATGTATCCTCTCTGTAAAATACCTTCTTTATACCCTGTCTAGCTTAGTTTGGTGTAAAATTTTATACATTAAAATTTGTGAGAAAAAAGTTAATGTTTTTGAAGAGCAGTACCAAGTTAGCTGGTATAGTAACAACATGGACTGTGACATTTTTTGTTTCCTTAAACAGGTTCAAGATTTATTGCCACTTCTATATAAGTATGTGGGAAGTTTTCTTATGGTTCTCATACCTCATTTTTGTCGAAGGCGTGTGCCTGCTGTCATGCCCTTTCGTGGGACATGCTCGCACAGGACTGCCTCCTGTTCCTAGAGTCATATCAGTGGAAAACACGTAGGCTAGATAGGTCGCTTGCAGGCCATATAATACCTGGCTGTTTTAATTGTGCTATAGTATCAAGTGTCATGTTCTCTCTGAAGTGTGGGATTGACTTTGTTTTATTATAGAACATCGGTATTCATAAGAAACCATTACATCAGTATCTGTGTACTGAAAAATCTTTCTTACGTTGCAAAGGTTAGATGAAAAGAATAAAATGAGTGTAGGCGGAGGCTTCTTCTCTTAACATAAATAAATTACTGGTTTTGACCTCTGCAGTAGTTTTGGACCAGTAGTGGTATGGCCTCAGAGCTGCTCGGTTATGGAACAGGCCACCCGTTTCATCGGGAGAGAGCTCGGTGGAAGTCGGAGGCACGTGAACAGTTACACCCCACTGACAGCCTGTGCATTAGCTTTCGGGCGCTTGCTTGAAAATGGATGCTTCAGCATTCCTGAAAAATAATGGCTTTCCTCCTGTCACAGGCAAGTCCAGCCCTTGTAGCGCTTGTTTGTTCTCCTAAAATAGCGTGGCAGCTTCTGCTAACTGGCAAATGCCTGTAGGTGGGAGAAAGATTCTGATCTTTCACCTTTCACTTGAATGAAAGACTTTGAACACGAGGTGGTGTGAGTCGCGATGGTCTGGATGACCTCCAGAGAGGTCCCTTTCGACTTCAGCTGTTTTGTGACTTCAGATGAAACGCAGGACGGTTGTGATGGCAGAGGGGACGTGAGACAGGTCATGAAGGCACAAGGGTCTTTTGGCTTGGGAAAGAGAGATGCTTTGTAGGAAGTCTGTGCAATAGGGGTGGGGAGATCAGGAAGTGTGGCATGGGTAAGACTTTTTCCCCTTGCTTCTTAGGAAAAGATGGTGGTCACATCCAGAGCTTTATTAAATTTCTCATTTCTTCCAATAGCAGTGCAGCTTTTCTTGGGGTGTTACAGTCAAAGCAGATTGTCTTATGTCTATTTTTTTCTTACTGGGATAACATCGTCCGTATTTGGAAGGGTGTTGCTAGTGTAAAAGCATGAGTACTAAAGAGATGGCATATTTGGCTCCTACATGTCTGAGAAGTGATGGCTACAGAAGTGTAGTGCAAAAAGTTACGAGCAGTTGAAATGAGAGCGTTGGTTTGGAAATAAGGTTGTAGCATTATTGCTGAAATGATAATTACCATCTTTGAATGTGTGTGACAGGTAGGGGAGTAAGAGCTTCTGAGAAGACTACCATAAAAGCCCTATAAAGTTGTGAAAGCATTGTGTTGTTTCTCTGAGGGAAGGTGGTAAACTCATGGATCCTTGTGCTGCCCTAGGAAGGAGGAGAAAAAGGACAATGTTTGCCTGCAGTTGGATTTCTGTGCGGGGGGCTGAGGGTGAGATGATGATGATGTACTCTTGGGATTGCATCTGCCTTCTTTAACTGTTTCTTGTAACTGTCACTTAAAGTCTGGACTCTCTGTCGTTTCCGTAATAGTAATGTTAACTCATCCTTTGGAAACTTCTCGTCAGTCATTTCATTATTGAATTGCTGAATTTCATCTTGTCTGCCCTCAGAGCAGTTTTCTTCCTATGCAACGTACAACTTCTGTGTTTATTTCATGAAAAGCAAACGTGTATGTCTTCTTCATTTTGAGTTACATTAATTAAGGAAAAAATATTGAGCAAAGTCACTCCCAGGAGTGATTCTGAAAGACACTGCCGATTATTTCCTCCTAGTCTGCTTTTAATGTGATGGCATCTAACCCTTCACCTCCTCCTTATTTTTTCTACTCGTTGTTGTCTTCCTCACTTGAACGGGTAAATTTCTGTGTGCACTGGCTTGCAGGAGTGCTTATAAGAAGGCACAAGGGACTGCAGTTTCCCCTTTTTATTCTCCCTTTAATTTACCAGAGCAGTTATCTGATAGGCATCCTGCTGTACAGCTGGGCCTAGCCTTGTGAAGTGCTTAGTTACAGCCAAGCAGGATTAGATCTACGCTGTTTCCTTACTCTGCAGAAATAAAGTTATCAGAGAAAAGTTTTGGGTGCATCTGTCATGACGTAGCAATGCTGAATTTCTGAGGCTGTTTGTTTTGGTTTACCTCCCTCCACACATCTAGTTAGTCCAGCTGTGGCATTAGATTAAAGCCTTGCGTTTCCTTTTGGAGCTTTGTTTTGAATGACTCGCTAGAAGTGCTCTTTTGCTCTCTTTCTGTAGTAAAAGAACTCTTTGCCGTTTGTAAGCTGCTCAGTATGACCTTTTCAAAATTTTTGCTACTACTCAGCGTGTGATTTCACGTGTCAATCCTTTCAAAAGTCCAGATGAAGACTCTTCTTTGATTTGACTGTGGTGAGCTTTGAAGACTTCAGTTCTACTTCAGTTGTGACACTAGTGTCTTCCTACTGATCCCTGTTAGCTATTCTGTCTTTACCATAGTGTTAAATACACAACTTCCTACATCTAAAAGTGTTTGGTCTCCTCTGAGAGCTTCATTGCTTAGTAGCATCTCTTCTTTCTTTCCTTGTTCTCTTTTTATTTATATGGTTGAAGAACTTTCTTCGTGTTTGTTCTAATATCCTGTGGAAGATCTAACTCAGCTTGACTCTTGGCAGTTCTTTATCTGCACAATACTTGCCCTTTTTAGGATGTAGCTCTTTTTGCTGGTGAGTCTTTTTGTTGTTGTTTCCCTGCTAATATCCTTTCTGAAGTGGTTATTCATCCATTTATTTCTGGAGACTTTCTTTACAAGTGTTTTTCTCCTTTGCTGTGATTCTAGTGTTTGTGCTTTCTGACTTGACCTATCAATTGTTGTATTTGTAAAGGTGGAAGAAATTTCTAACAGTCACCGGTTCATTTACTAAAAATTGTGCTTCCTAATACACCACACGTTTCCTGAAGTTTGTAATTGTGGTTAAGTGCCATTCAAAATCATTGCATTATTGATCGGTAGTAGTACCCTCAAATTTAGTTGCTAAATTACATGCAAGGGCTCTGTTGCCAAGAACAGCCACAGTGAATGAATACAAATATTCGAAAGAACATTTTCCTTTATTGCTTCATTGTGTGAGTGAATACATCTTTGCCCTTACAGTGCAAAAAAGAAAAAAGCTGAAAGTGTCTCTCTGCCCCCTACCCCACCGCTGTGATCACTGGTCTTTTCTTTTGTGAAATGTTTTCCTGCCCTGAATCAGAAAGTTGTTCAGGATCAACATCTAACATGAGTACAAATGTTAACCACCTGCATAACCGTTTATAAAGGTTTAGAGGTTGAAGATTTTTATTACATCTTTCTTTTTGTAGAATTATTTCATTTTCTCTTCCTATATTTCTTAAATTTTCTGGAACAAGGTTTTTAAGTCTCAGTATCTGATTATTAATTGTACAATATGTGTGTATATATATGTGTCAGGTTGAGATTCAGCCCACGCTTAAAGGGGAGGGGGCTGTACGAGTGTCAGCATTACATGGCACCCGAGCGCATGCTGAGCTGTGCGCTGACTCACGTTTCCTTAGTGCAGAGAAGTGCCTGAGCCACTGTGTCCTGGACGTGATAGATATATTGCGTCTGTATCAAGCAGTTCGAGATAAACACCCAAGATTGTCCTTCTGCTCTAATAAAATTTTGGTGGGTGTAGAGCCAATTCCTACCATCAGCTCTTCTGGTAAATCTCTGCTGTGTGAGAGAATGAGGGAATGGTTTGGCAAGAAAACAAAGCCATTGGACGTACTGTATTAGATTTTCAATTTATCCAAATTTGAAGTGCACAAATTGTTAACGTTTGTAGTTCTAGTTTTTTAATTATCAATTTATGATTTTATGCTTGAGCTCCCTTCAGATTGTAAATGAAACGCATTTTATTCTGAATGTTTTATTCAAATTATTAAATTGAAACTACAATCCTCCAGTCTTGAAGGAGATTAGGAAGAGTATGGTATCTATTCAAAGGACATAACCTTTCCTTTTGTTCTCTTTCTTTTTAATCTATATAATATGACTGTCCTTATCTTTGCAATACTAATGCTGACCTTGTGTTTAAAAAATAAGTTGTTTTTTGTCTTGATGTAAATAAATGTGGAGAATGAAATATCTTAAGGTTTTGTTTCTGTAGATTTCCAGTGATTTCCCTTTTACTCACAGAATAGCATTTATGCTTAATATCTATTTTCAGATCATCTGACTCAAGTATCCTCCCACATGTGGTTTACTCAGTAGAGAAGTTAAATCATTTGGCAGCAATATTTTTATTTGCGTTATTTTGTTATGACATGCTTTTTTCTCTCCTTGTGTTTTTCTAGAAAATTGTGATTTGCATGCACGTTTCAATTATTGCAAAAGTGCAAACCTAAAGAGGTCTTAGTGTGTTAATGTTAATTTCTTTTACAGACACTGAATCCCAAATGGAATGAAGAATTTTATTTTAGAGTAAGTTTCCCTTTACTTGCAATCATTATAATGTGTACGATTAATCGCATGGTGTTTTATAAGGTTGGGAAGAAGCTTTTTGTTGTTATTGTTTATATGTTTTCTTAAAAAATGCTTGTCCTGATGTTTGCTGTGGCCTTAAAATGTTAGTGTGGTGGCAAATAATCAGAAATACTTCAGGAAACTGTATGAGATTTAAGCTATCATGGCAAAAAATAATGAAATACAAATGTAGAGAAGCAATACTGAAAAAGTAATTTATCTTGACCTTCATATTGCTTGCCAAAATAAATCAAAATATGCTTTTTTCTTGTAGTTAACTTTTATCTTTTTAGATCTTTCTTAAAATGAGTGTAACTTTCACCAAAAACTGTGATACAGTTTCAATTAGTAGATGACTTTTCATCAGAAAAAAATAACTTAATATTTGAAAATAAGAAAGGAGGCATTAAAATTGTTATTATCAGAACCAACATAACATAAATGAGAAGGATGATAACTTTATTTACTTGCTGAAACTATTTTTCTGAGGAAGAATGACTTAATTTTACTGCAGCTGTAGCTTTCACAAAAGGAGGTTAGGTAAAATTTCAGTGGTTTAACATCTAATCTTAAACAGCTGCTTGAGAACAGATGTCATTGTAGATTGTTAGAAATGGGTATCCTATCAAACTTTGTTTATAGTCTTAGTGCTTGACGGTCTTGCTAATAAGATCATTTAAATAGTTCCCATCAATATTATTTCTAATACACATTTTTTTGAGGTTCGAATGGAATTTTTACTTTTAAACACTTACGGAGTGGCTTTTCTAGATTTTGTAACTGGTTAATAAATATTTAAATCTCTAAAAATTGTCTTTATCTAATGTTTTGATTTGTATAATATACTCGTGAGTGTGAAATATGGACTCAGACTTGCTTCTTTAAACTGTGCAGAGTCAATAGAAACTGTCCTGATACTAAGTTCATTTTGACTGCCCTGAGGTTTTCCATCTTCATCCCAGAGGTCCTTGGTAGTTGCACCCCCTTGTTGCAGAGGTGACCCTGCAAGCTGCCCGCAGCAGTGCAGCTGGGCTTTAATACTGTCATTTTACCACGAAGTCGCTACCCTAATAAGAGAGCGTTTTATGGCAGGGTTCAAATGCATTGCCCACAGCATAGAGGACGAATTACGTAGAGATGGCCATTATGGCAATTGCACAGGGAAGGGGAGATAAAGGCAGTTTTACACTTCGTATGTACTTGAAGACATTTCAGGCTCACCCAGATTTGATTCCCTGCTGTGTGACTCAGAAATGAGTGACTGCGCCTCCGTAAGCCCATCCTTACAAATACTGGTCTCAAAAACGTGCTGTGCTGTAAGATAGACTGTGAGGAACAAATTCATGTGCTTTAAAGTGGAGTATTTTTACCCAGGATTAGAAAACTTGTGTTTATAATTTTGACTGATGCTTCTCAAGATAGTCTTTTTCATCACATAGTTTTTCCAGAAAAAGAGAATACCCAAACCCACAGCCATTTGTCTGGATCAAACTGCACGTGTACTTCACAGAAGCTCCATTAAAATACCTTGAAAGCCCTAGACACCAATGTGAATATTTAAATTAATGCATACCTTTTTTATGTGCCACAATTCTCTGATCTTTTCAAAACTGGGAATTTCCTCACCACCCCTACAGAATTATCAATCAGTTGTGGACTATTTTATGTAGATTTTCTTAATTAAACAAGTAAACATACTAACCTGGCTTACAAGTTTTTCTGAAGATCTATCAAGTGGACCAACTACTACTGAACATTTTTTTTCTTGTTTAATAGTGGCTGCCTTGTCTACCTCCCAGAGCTGTCTTTTCTTTTTTTTTTTTAAGTGTTAGTAGTCTTTCTGCTTAAATTTACTTCCAAGTGAATCATTTCCTGCAGACCCAGTTGCTGTTTTCAAGTGTTAGAGCTAAGTTTGCTGAACACAAAGTAGGTTTTCTGACTTCTGTTGGGTTTTCCATGATGTGTGATAAACGGGCTAGAAACAGTGACAGGTGGACGGACTGAAACAGAGACGGTGAAGTTCTGAAAGAAATGCAGCAAAGCTTTTGCTCCATACGTTTTGGTTGAGCTCTGCAGATGTGGAACCCCGAACTCCGCGAGCCCTGGTGTTCTGTGCAGCCCAGCCTGTGCCCAAGCCCCGAGCTCTCCCCTTCGGCCGGGCCCTTCGTGGATGAGGCGAGGTGTGCTGCTGGGCTCGTCGTCGAGGTCCCCGTGTGCGGTGCAAACCGAGGCTTACCTGAGGGGGAAGCCGCTGGGATGTTGCCCTGGGACATCTCCAGATGCCATCAGCCTGCATGCAGCGTGGCCTCTCCTCTTCAGAGCTGTCTGTAGACAGAGAGGCACGGTACCTGTCCTGCACTGAGCACAGTAAAGAAGAGCCTCGAATGTTCCCTGGTAGGCTAGGTCTAACTGCCGTAGGGTTTAGAAACGAATTGAGTGCTCCAGTTTAAGTAAAACTAAAAAATTCCCTAAAACCTGTTAGCCCTGTTCTGTTTGCCTTGGTTTAATCGTTGTATGAACTAGTACCCATATAGTGTTATCAAGCGAATGAACCTAAAGTGATATTTGAATTTTCTCATAGGTAAACCCAACCAATCATCGTCTCCTGTTTGAAGTGTTCGATGAAAACAGATTGGTGAGTGCTCCTTGATTGTTTTGCTGATCACAGGCTGTGTAACATGAATGACAAGAACATAGCACGTCTTAATGGTGTATTTTTGTCTGCACATTAGCGTGCTGGGCAATACAGGTTAAAGCATAAATAGTGTCTGTTTTATGGACGAGTGGAACATTAAACGCAGAAGTACTCTACTGGCTCGGACCAGAATGCACCCTCTTAACCCAGTATTCTGACAGTGGAAGCCCCATCGGATTCTTCCTTAGGCTTCTCTGATGTAAACTGATAAGCAGTCCCAGCCCTTTTAGTCACTTACAAAGCAGCTGCTTCATCCTCTGATGATTTTAGTGTCTATTTCCTGTAACTTTTAATACTTCTTAATCCTTTTTTGGGATGTGGTAACCAGAGCTCCACTTAAGCCTCAAGAAGCGGGTGCATGAAGGCATTAGGAATTGGTAAAATAACGAATGATCTGAGTTTTGTGTTCAGTTCTGTCCCTGATGACACCTGATGTATTTTTAGGGTTTTTAGCCTTGAACTTCATTTTGCTGATGCAACAGTTGTTCTAGAGAAGTCTCCCCAAATCTTACTGCTTGGTCCTTTTGTTAGCTTTGTCTTCTGAAAACTGTAGCACAACTGTTTTTGTTTGAGATGAGGTATTACATTTCTTGGTTGGGAGCTGTACAATCTCAACTAAAATTGCTTGCCTTATGAAGATTAGGATCAGTGTTGTGAAGATCTTTTTACGCTAAACAAACGTAATATGGAAATATCAATCACCAAAAATGTATTCTTTTTCTCTGTATTCCTATTAAATATAGAGTGAAGAAAAATAAAAGTTAAAATATTCTGGGGGAAAAAAGGACTCAGTGAAACAATACTATTTTGTGAGTCTTCCTTTAGGGTGAAGTAAATAGACAAAATGTAATAATAAGTCTGTGACAGCATGTATGTAGACAGGGCTGACTGAGCGTATTTGTTGGCAATGATAATCATAATGAACATTTGCACTATCAAAACTGTCCTATGCCTTTCGAAGTTAAAGGAGATCATCGGTCAGTTCTTCCTGGCTTTAAGGTCCTGTGTTGCCAGCGGATGCAAACAACACTGAAGCAGCAATCCTGTAACCGTAACTGCGCGCAGGGTATGTAAGCCTGGGCTCAGGACTGCGCTGACATTCCCGTGTGGCTTGCGTGTGCCTTGGAGGATGCTTGGAATAAGTTTGTGTTGGCGTGGAGGGCAAACCTGAAACTCGTGGAAGAGGCTTCGTTCTAGCCTGCAGGGGGCAGTGGCATGTATGGGGATGTCCATGTGTGACATTAAAGGGGTGACAGTTCAGGAAAAATTCCGGCGTGGCTGCACAGTGACAGCTGAGAAATAACAGTTCTGGTATACTCATTTCAGATACACGCTGCTTAAGATTTCCAAGTTTCTTATATGTGGTACTGGCCTTATACTGGTACTTTCAGTACTATTTTATACTTGAACCATTTTCTGGCTGTTCTTTCTGTGATCCTGCTTCTGTAGACAGCCTTCCCTTAGACTGTAACCCTGGGTTTAGGAGCCATTGCTTTCCTTTCAGGTGTTCTGAACTGTTGGCAAAGGAAAGCAAGTACAGTGGGATTTGTAGAGTAGCAATTTTCCATCTTATATTTACAGAGTAAGAGGCATTGAACAGATTATTTTGGCTTTCATGTGAAATACTCGTTGTGAATACTTGCATGGTTTTTACCCCATAAGAACTCTTTCTTCATGTTCCTAAATTATCAAAGCACTTTGTCTTTGCATTATGTCCTTTCTTTTCCCCAGTCAAAACAAAGAACGTATGATGCAAGCTCCATCTTCAGTGCAAAGAGACACTGTCCTTGCGTAATGTTTTACCTGAAAAATAAGAAAAAATAATGTCAACACCTGTGCTTGCACAAGGCAATTCCACGGAACTGTTGCTGTATAGAAGCTATTCATGTTTTTCTTCTTGTTGGCTCGTAGTCCGCTTAAAACAATAGGGGATTGTGCTGTCTCTTGGCAGTTAAATCATTCTAAGCTTCCATTTCTCTTGTGATTGGTCGTTTTCTGTCTTTTGAAAGCAAGCTGCTCGCATAGAGAGGTTTAAATGTCTAGAGAGATTATTGACCCGCCACCTACAAATTTTCAGAGCTGTTGACAAAATTGTAAAGCTTTCGAGTTCTCCCAGGGAGATGTCCATGTATTTAATTGAAGCTACACTGTCTCTTTCTGTAGATAGGCTTTTTGCTAAACACTTTCTTTTCTAGTATGTGCTAACAAGTGCTGTGCTGTGTGCATCAAATGTGAGTATCCTCGGATCACTGATTTTCTGCATGTAGGGTGTTTGTTTTGCATTTCGGTGTATCCTGTCTGTCTGTTGTTCTTCTGAGGTCTTTTGGCTCTCAGAGAGCGTAACTGTATTCCATGCTGGCAGTCACACTCGTGGTAATATTGCTAACTTTCTCACTGGAGGCTGGCCAGCAACGGGCAGAGTTTCTGTACAGTGTTTAAGACAAATCAGTACAAAACGACATGCAACACCCGTCTCCGGTTTTCACTCGTCTTTACTGCCCGGTAAAACTAAAAAGAAACTTTATTTTCTCTCACTTTGCACATTTCTGCTGTTTTTAATGTGTGAGAAATCTTTGGATACATAGGGTTGCTTTGATTGTTGTGGATTTTTAATTATTAAAAGGGGCTGAGCAGGCTAGTGTAGGCTATATGACGTTTCTAGGGACAATGCAAAAGCCACGGCTTTTTAAAGGCAAGAAGTTTGTTACTTAATCACGTTATGAGCACAGTTAAAATTGAAAGTATAACCGTGCTATATTTATTCGTGTTCTGCCATGATAGCCGAATGCTGTAACGCACACCAAAATGTTAAGCTTGAAATAATTTTTCTTATTTGCATGTGGAGTTGACTGACTGTTAACACTAAATCCAAGTGTTTCTGTTGTAGTTAACTTTTCGTGTGCTTTATACAAATGTGCTGTATGAGTACGATGTGGTTTAGATTTATAGCAGTGCCGAGTGTGTTTGCTGCCTTAGTCAGCTGTGAGAGCTCTCCCGCTGGGGCCGCTCCTCTCTGATGGAAAAGGAGCAGCTGTGAAGGTGCTGTTTCAGGCTCTTGCTGGCATTAAAAAACAAAAAAACAAAAAACAAAACCCCCCACTAGCTTAGATTGGAGAGGGGGAACCAGGCCACGTGACTCCCACCATCCTACCCTATGTCACAGTGTGTAGGAGCGCTGATTGCTCTTACCCAATCATGCCTGGAATGCTGCTTGCCACTTGGGCTATTTCTGCTATCTGTCGCTATCAGTGCTGCAGTGCTAACAGTTTGGCAGATGGGACACTTTTTCTTGGAGTTTATGTCTTTGGTTTTTAACTTCTGGCAGTGCCTGAATTGTTGCTGTTCTCCCTCTCCTTTTCTTCTTTCTGTAAAACCATGGCCCATCGGCTGCGGTTTCATTTTGGCTCTGGGCGAAGCAACACAGCCCCCGAATCGGAGGTCCTCGACCGGGAAAGAGAAGATGACTTTTTCATGGCATTCCACACTTTGCCAAGAAGAAACAGTCCTCATGCTTTCTCCCGACACGGAGCAGATTATGGTGGGGGCAGCGATTTTCAAGAAGTGGGCTCCTTAAAAAGGAGTACATCCATGTTTATTCCCCAGCTGCTGAACAGTATTGACGTGCGGCCGACAAGAAGCTCGTCGATGCAGATTTCTCTTCAGCGCAAAGCTGCGAGCGACTGTGCGGATGAGAGTGCAACCCTGGAATCTCCCGAGGAGACACTTCCTTGTAAGTTCCCAGACTTTAGGGAGCATTATGCATCCCCCGTGGAAAACCATTCTTCCTCTCTGAGCAGTCCAGAGGTGACTCCTGAAAATTCTCCACCTAGGCTGACGGAAGAGTTAGGGCGACAGCTCAATGGAACTCTTTGCTGTAATCGGAGAATATTCTGTACTGTTCCCTCCAATAACCAGAGCGAAGATGCTCCATCTACAGCCCAAGAAGATGCGACAAATGGAGCAGCTTCAGGTTTAAACATAAGTGGTGTGAGGATTCAGCATCGTGCTTCCAGTGTAGATGTGCCTCAGGTTACTCTATTACCCTTTGGATCTGAGGCTCAAAATAATGCCCCCACCCCTGAGCCCCGGCGTTGGTCTTTGCAACATGTGCCAGATATGTCAGCAAATTCAGGGAAAAAGTTCTTTGTTCTCCAGTTACAGCAACCACAGGCAGGTGGTACCGGTGGCGAGTATAACTTTGGTTTTACTGGAACAAAAGGGGACAGGTTGGTCCGGTATCCTCGGATACGGCTAGAAAGGAGTACCTCCTACCCTGTCCAGCCACGACCGGAAGAAATTAGCCCCACAGATGATGGATTGAATTCAGAACTGCATGGAAATGGAAGGAACGGGTCAGAAATATCTAGAAGCAATTCAATAGAGAGGATTCCTCAAGGGCAGGGATGTTTGTTTAAAATCAGACCAGATCAAAATACGAGGCAACAGCACTTCAGAATCCTTGTCACCCGTAATCCTGAAGAACAAAATCAGGTTGTTGGTAAAGATGGTCGTGGCACCCCTGGTCCTACACCAGCCGGCACCACGGTAAGTATGATGCTGAGTATACTACGCTGGTAAAATACAGAATTGTCATACAAAGGCTTCTGAACTTGAAGCAACTGAAGGGCTTCCGTTGTTAGTGCTAGAACGTTCTGCATTTCTCTGGAACAAGCTGCAAATCATCTCTATTTCTAATCCAGCTTAACTTTGCTCTCAGTTATGATTGCATCCAGTGTAATATTTTGAGATTCTAATGTCACACATTACTCAATTCAGTGTTACATCAGTTGAAAAGATTTTTAAAAATCAGAACATTCAAATGGCGAATTCAGTGTTTGTGTTAATTTAGTTGTCTGAGACCCTGCTGCATGAAGAATTCTTCATGTGCTTTGCTTTTAAAAACAAATACTTGGATAACTTCTAAGGATAATGTACACATGCGTGTCTCTGTGACTTAAAAATGTGCCCTGTAATGCTATAGGAACTAAGACTAGAAATTTTATAATTCTGATGACAATAATGACTTAGGTTAGAAAAAAAAATCTTAGTTTATTTTTTTCTTGCTTTTGGCCTTCTGCAAATTACAAACATGTTCTGTTTATGGTATGCCACAAGTCCTGATCATACTATACAAGTAGCTTGGCACAACTCAGTAACTGTACTGTCATTTGTATTTGCTTTGATTTTGCTTTAAGATGTCAAAATTCATCCACTGCTTTTTTCTTTATTATAATGGACAAAGATTGAAGTTTTGTGGTTTTAAGCCGTTTTTAAAAGACCAAAGCAGGAATGAAATTCAAGGGTTTAGATTAGTCATTTGCTTAAATTGCTTTACTGTGCAATTTAACACTGCCCACTTGAGTTCCTAAGCTCAGTGATGCTGTATATAGAATAGTAAGTACTCTATCTCCAGCTGTGAAAACAGATTCACTAAAGAGATTTTGGTCTTTACTGCTTGTGTGTTCTCATTCTCCTGCGCTTTCTTTCAGTGAAATGTAGTACGGAAAGACAGCTGCTCACTGCAGAGAGGCCATATGATGACTCTGCAGCTTTCTTATAAAAAAGCTGATCGTCTCAAAGCTATTCCAGCGTAACCTTTTTTTAGCTCTTAAGTCACTAGTATGCGTAGAAATTCACTATTATTCATATTTATGCACAGAATATTCCTAAGCATTCATTAAAAATAAATGTTAAAAAAATCTCTTGCCGAAGAAATACAGGTTTCATTTCAGTTTCTGTTAGCTAGCAGTTTTGTTAAGTAGTGCATAGTATCTTTCCTGCCAGCCTGAGAATGTTTCAGCAGGAAAATTTGGAATGCAGAATCTCCGCTGATTTTTTTTTTCCTCATTTGAATTTCATGTATGCAATACATCAAGAGTTCTCTCTCATACTACAAATGTATGCCTGATTTTCCATTTCCTATTATCCAACAATAGCTGTTCACAGAGAACCACCATAACCAATTATATAAGTAGCTGTAGTAGGTCAAACCTGGTACAAAAGTGTCAGAGATTTACAGATTTGCGCAACTTGCAGAGATGTGCCCGATGTCTTCATCCCGTGCCTCTGCAGTGCTTCTCATTTTCCTACAGGATATGCCCCCAAAGTCACTTCCTTGATCCTCACTGTCGTAGCAATTCACATACCAAAGATGTACTTCAGTGTTTCCAGAAGAGAATTAAGAAGTTTGTTCCTACATGCTCTCAGCTTTAGTTACCATGTGAAATCAATTTAGCCTGCCGTGAAGCGTGGCAGTCACGGAGGCACTCAGTCCAAACAGAACTTGCATTCTTTAGTGCAAAACATTTCAAAAATGAAGAATTAATTGAAACATAAAGCTTCTTTGTGGTGTTTTCTCATATTTTGAGTAAGCCCAGAAGTGTTTTGGGTAGAGGTGATTGGCCAGGCAATTTGCCATAGGAAGTGTGGGCAATGAAAGCGTCTTGCTGAAAGTCTTGCTTTAGTTTGTCTAGGTATAAAACGTTCTTCGGTATGGTGCAATTTCTGAGCTATCCCACAGTAGTTTGGGGATCTCTGATGCTAAGGACGGGTGTGCCTGAAGTGTTTGTTCTGTGAAGCTGAGGGGAAAAGCTGCCATGTCTTACGGTTGTTAGAGAAGAAAAAAAATCTGGAGTCTTCCAGTTAAACAAGTTTGTGTGTATTTGATTGATATAGGGCATGGGCCTGGGGCTGTACGCAGCAGCTGCTACAGCCTTATTTATCTTGAGTGAAAACATTCATGCGGGCGTCTGCAGTCCTACTGCTACCAAGTGTTTATGACCTTTCAAATATCTTCTGTTTTAGACAGAAGTGTTTTTGGGCAAGCAGGATGTATTTCATTACAAGTTGTTATAAAATATTAACTAAAATATGAGCTAGTGCCCAACCGAACATTTTTATTTGGAAGCATAGTTGCAAACTCTTTTGGCTGCCGTGGTATTTTATATGTAATACAATAGACTACTGCTAAGCGTGTATATATACCATGGCATGTAACAAATACTTACGTTGTTTTTAATTTGGGGTCTCTGAGTGCATATTTGTATCTTCAAAAATCCCATATACCGGACAACTGTGTTAGAGATCTGATAAAGGCATCTTTGTTGTGATGAAAAAATGCAAAGCTCCCTGGCAAAATGTTGTAGTATTGAATTATACGTAGCTGACAAACAGAAATGGCAACTCTTGACTCTGCTGGTCTGCATTTCACAAGTCAGCTTTTATTTTCCTTCCTACCTTCCTTAAAAATAATTTGAGAGTAAATTTTGTTGTGAAAGTACAGAGAATCTAACTATGCTCCTAAAATACCAGCTGGGATTGGGGCATCTAAACCTAAAAGAGCAACTTAGAATAAACACAGCTCAGCCGACACAAGGGGCCAAAATTCTGCAGAGTGCCCTGAAGACTTGGACGTGGCCACCTAAAGACACGGGTCCTGCTCAGGCTGGTGCTGCGTGGCAGTCTGGCGGTTAAGTGCCTAAAGTCTAGCTGAGATGGTCTTTGGCAAGATTTCCTGTCTAGAAAGCGAAAGCAGGGTTGGGTGAACATATGCAATGCGCGTGGTGGCTTTCATACAGACTCTGTGTGAAGTGGCTAAAAAATTCCTGTTAGGTATGTGGAACACGATGGAGGTTTAGTTGCATTGTAGAAGAATAATTTCTTAACTGGCAGTGCCCTCCTGTAGCCTGGCAGGGCTCTAACGATTCTGGTGAACAAATTGCATGTGTCTGTCCTTGCGCCGTGCTGAACCTGTCTAAGGCAGGTACCGCTTTGTGATAATGAAGAAGGGGAGAGGAGGAATAAATGTTCTGTGTTTTACCAGTGTGCTTTGCAAGCCACAACACGTTTTGGTTGGTATGATATTCACTTCTGGATTGAGTTTTGTTTTTCTTTCATACATAAACTGACCCGTTTGGTCTAATGAAATAAATGCTTCAGTGGTTTGGTGTAAACTATGGTCAGGTCTGAAAGTCTCTTTCCTGAGATGGTATGGAGCTGGTAAATGGATTATATACCGGTGATCCTCACATGAAAAACTGGTGGAGATTATTTAAAGATGAAATGAAAAAAGAATTTCCACCCTCCCACTCCCCCATCCTCATTCAAATAACCATTGCAAGAGATTTTGTTTCAGGCTAGCTAATCCAGTCTGCTGAGAGAGAGGGAAATCCTAATTTTCCTTTTAGCGTGGCACTTCTTGCCAATTCTTGTGGCCATTCACTGGCCTGTCCTCGGCGTGGTGTTCAGCACATACAACGTTTGTCGTCTTTAACTTGCCCCCCTCGGATACTTTTTCAGGACCTGAGTAGAGTGGTGCTTTTGGTTTGAAGAAGAGGTCTAGTTGCTTCCTACATTTGCTGAGCCAAGTCTGTCCGAAAAATCCAAAGAATAAACAGATAAAAAGGGGGCAGATCCTGTTCCTAAGAACGTGTCTGTAACTGTTGATGTGCCTCTCCTGTTTTCACCTGGGTGAAGTACATCGGAGCCGGCACTCTAATCCAAGACGGGATGTGAGGAGCACGCAAGCACTTGGTCCCGGGGTCCGCCTGCCCCTGCGCCCACCCCTGTGGGCGGCGCGGGGCTGGCTGCGTTCACATGCCCAGTGAGCCTGACGGGGCTCTCCCTGCCGCTCCCGCAGCAGTTGCTGAGTGCACCAGTGCTTTCAGTGGTACAAAGCAAGCCGCTAACAATTCGTCTTTTCTTAGGTGCTATTCTTCATTATACTAGTTGCATATTGAGGGCTTAGAGATTTTTCTAAAACTGAAAGGTGAAAGCTGTATCAGCGGTATTTCTTTCCAAGCCTCTTTAGAGAGGGCAGAATCGATACAGCTCAACTGCACGCAGGCATCGGTAGACAAGTGCCGTGGGAAGTGTCGTGCGCCTTTAGAGGCTGCCTTGCCTTCCAGTGCAAACAGAGCTAATACTGCATCCAGCGATTATTATCTTTTACGTTGCACTTGTCCAGGTTTGGAGACCTACTTCAGGGACTGCTATCTGGACTCTAATAGGCATCTCTAGAACAAAATTCATGCTGCCTGTAGCTAGGTGCTTAAAATACCCCAAAGGAAGAGTGCTGTGAAATTTGTGTTCCTCTGCTTGCTCCACAAGGAGTGCAGATGGCCATCTAAGGGCCTCAGTGCTGTGCAGGTGAGGACTTCGCTCACATCTGCCTGTAGGGGTGGAGGATGCTCTCCCTCGGTGGTTACAAATATCCTAACCATTTAGTTAGTTGAAAACTACTTCAAGCGTGGTTTCATTCGTATATAGATATCTAGGTATCTCTTTTAGTCAAGTTTCCAGAGTCAAGAATTGGCAATACCGTCTTTACCTTATCCCTATCCACCCCCAGAGTTCCCTGGTAAAGTATTCCGATTTTATTAGACTTTGTTGTTGGGCGTTTTTCTTGCTGGAAGCTGAATCTTGAATAAAACCTTGAACAAAAGAGTTGGAAATAACATTTTTTATTTTATAGCACTAATAAACTATTTGCTCCTACATGGAAAAATTGTGTGCTGAGTCTCAGTACACGGTGATCTCTTTAAAGCTGAGTTTATAGGGCCCTCGATTTACAATGGAAATGCTGACACAGTCTTAACACCGAAGGTGCCAGCCAGAGCAGCTTCAGTAGAGAGCTAGCCCCAGAGAACTGCACATAATAAAACAGATACAGAGCGTTCGTGGCTTTTTACACTATTCAGCTGTTTGAGAAAGGTGATCAAGTAGTGAAGAATTTAGGAACGTACATGTTTTGTGATGATTTTTGTTCAAAAAGCTCTTCTAAGTCCAAATGTATCCTGTTAACTTAGTTTCTGGATTACATCCCATTGTAAAATGTACTGCTGCGTACATTCGTCTAAAATCTGGTGCTTTTGTTGCTTTTCGTTTAGTAAGATGGCATTGGTAGCTTCCAAAAGGCAGCAATTACGTCCAGAAAAAGACATTAATAAAATCAGCAGTGTGACTGGGCTGTTTCTGTTGCCAAAAAGAGGGAAAAACATCACCTTCGCTCTCTTTAAATCCTCTGATACCATCTACCCAGCCAAATGCTGGGCTGTCTCGTGTGCGTGGAAGAAGCTGATTCTGAAGTTAAAGGCCCCGGTGTTATTACTAAACCTGTTTCCAGGTTTGTGATGTGCCGACTCCTCGGGCCTGGGGTGGGGAGGGGCCGACACGTGCGGTATTCGGGAAGCGAAAGGCAAAAGGAAAATCTGTTTCTAATTAGATCAGTTGTGCAAATGAAATAAGTACTGCACTGTGTACTGTGGTGTGAATTCAGACCGTTTTTCAGTTGCTTTGGTAAAAGCTTCGTCTTCCCTTTCAGCCTAGGTTGGAAAGAATTAACCTCCCTGGTCAGCCGCGTTCCCGGGCTGTAGTTTGTGTAGGCTGGAAAAGAACGAGAGGCCGCAAGGTGGGAGTTTTGTCCTCAGCGCGAGGGAGATTCAGCAATGAACTTGTATGAGCTCACTAGCCTTCTTTTCAGTTACTTGTTGCGGTCTTATATTCTTAATCCTACTACTAAAAGAAATTTTTAGTGGTAAAGATTAATATAATCAGTGTTTATAATGAAGAGAAGCAAGGCAACAGGAGTCTACTTTTTCAACATCAATTTTAATATTCAACAGATTGCTGGAAAGACAAATAAAACTCTGGAGTAAGTTATTTTGAATGCTTTTATTACAGAAAGCAAGCTACTTCAAAATTGAGCAAAGTTATTCATCACACAGTGAAAATTCTTTTAAACAAGATATTGGAGGCTGACAAGTATCCTCCTTGACAAAGGTAAAGCCTAAGTTTTACCAAGTTAACGTTTAAAACAGTTTGTGTATCTTGTTCCAAAAATAATTTTCAGCTTTGAACTGTTTTTAATTTTATTCCTACTTAATGTCCTGTAAGTAAAGAGCATAGCATATCCACACGTGTGGATAGCAATATTATTTAAAAGGGATTATGTCAAATCACAATTATTTGTCAAATCACATTTTCCTATTGCTAAATAAAATTTGAAGCATTATTATTAAAGCTAAGAATTATATTTGTTACGTTCTACACATATCCCCCTGCTTCTAGTGCAAGTTTTGTGCATTTTAACAGTAATATAATTGTTTAGTACATCTGCACTGTAAAGACTTTGGGTTACAAATATGCTAATCATTTGGTTATTTTGTTAATTGAAATCTGCTTCAAGCAGGTTTTTTTTATTACCAGAAGACAATTATTTGCTTCAGATTCTATAAAAGTGGACCTAAACGTTAGTGTTGAAAAGTTGAGCAGAATCTCCTTCCATTTACTTGCACAGAATCTTGTGCTCTCTCCAAAGATTTGGAAGTGGAGGCTGCTGTAGTTGCTGTATTACTAACACTTCAGTATTTTTAGAAACTCTATCAGAGCATGCCTGCCAGCACACTGAATTATTATAAACACAAGTGAACTATACTTGTTGGGAAATGATTGCAATATATTTGGTGATGCAGCTTGCAGTTATGTAGCAGTGTTTACTAACATACATCTTTTCAGAACTCAGTAATCCATAATACAGGTTTCTGATCCTGGACAGAACATCTTTTTGAATGTTTGAATTGAGATTCGCATGGCTTTCATATTTTTCTCTCTATTTAAAAAAAAAAAAAAAAAAAAAATGCTAATGCCCAAAAGCATTGCTGAAAGTTGTAGATTGCCTTCTTAATCCAGATAGCCAGCATTTCTTTTGCAGTTCAGAAAGCTTCAGATGGCATGTTGTGACCTTTTAATGATTTTTTTTAAAGAATGATATGAAGTGCAACACTGAAATGTCCTTGGACATGAGTTATTTGCATTAGCAGCGCATCTATTTGATATATCTGGTTAAGCACAGGTTGTTGGTATCCTTTTATTTTACAACAAAGGAGATTTTTTTTTTTTTGGAACATATTTCTCCCTTAAGCAGTAAATATGCTGTATGTGGTGAATTTCTGGCCTTATGGGTCTGCATTAGCATGTTCTTACAGAAGCTGTCTGTTGTCCGAAAGTAAGCAATGTGTGTAATTTGCAAAAATTAAGTCTGATGAATGGGATTAACGGATTTATCCATATATATATTCTATTATACAAAAATGGGGGTTTATAAACTATTTGCTAGAATGTGATCTGCATGATTTGCAATGTTAGCCCTGTGCTTTTATCAAACCTGTGAACGCAGTCTGTCGTCGTTGTCAAGAGTAGCTCCGGTTTAAGCAAACAGGAGGATTTTCTGTCTCTCAATTTGCTGACTTGGGCCACCTTTGGGAACACAGTTGTGTCAGGGGCCTTGCGTTGCTTCACGAGTCTTCTCAAGCACATCTGAAAAGCCAAAATCTGTTTGAATCCACAACATCCCAGAAGTGGGATTCATCATTTCTTTACAGATAGAACAAAGATTTGCCTGCAGTTCAGTGATTTTAGGCCTTTAGTGTTGGATGAGGAACATTCAATTAACTAGCTTGAGAGCGCTAGTGCTGCAGAACCTGATGGACGAAGAGAATGCCAGCGAAATGGGTGGGAGGTCGAGGAGGTTAGACAGATCTAAGGGCTCCTTGTTTTGTCACAAAGTCGTGTGGCCAGCCAACAGTTCTATGCTTTTATGTTGGACTTAGTGATTATTTCTGGCAGATCACATTTGACAATTTATTGCATGTTTTCTGCCTTACTATGTCAGGTTTTTGTTCATCTGTGTTCATCTACAGCAGACCTTACCACAAAGGGATCTAAGGTTTTTGTAGGTGTTAGAACCAACGTCCTGTTTTCAGATACTTCCAAAATTTTGTTAAACAAGCCCATTCAGACCTTTATATAAACTATGTCTTTGAGGGAAAGTTGTCCACTGTTGAGGTGCCTTTTTTTTTTTTTTTTACAGTGCACTCAAAGCATATCTCCTGACTTACAAAAATCAGTTTGTCATTGGAGCTGCTGGTTTTCAGGTGTTCTACACCAAATGTGTACCAATACGTACATGGAGATTGTTAGCAGCTGAAAATAAAATACAAGTTGTAAGGTAAATACAAATAATGGGATATTGAGAGAAAGTTAACTTTCAAGTAGTCTCTTTTGCCACAAAGGAAGTACATATAAATAATAAATTAATCAGTTACAAGGTGTAGGATTGCAATAGATGCTCTACAAGGCATACTAATCAAGCCATAGAGTAACTCTGGAAGGTTTGTTTTATATATGTGTGTGTGTGTGTGTATATATATATATTTTGTTTACAGTACTTGTGACATTATCAGCTTTCCCCCTTCACTTCCAGCCTTGCAGAAGGTTCTTTCTGCAGCTCCCGAGGCAGCTGGGAGCTGATGTGGGAGCAGTGCATTGCTGAGTTGGGATTAGGCTTCTGTCCACGCAGGCTGAGGGAGAACATGACCAAAGATAAATGAGAAATGAGCTGAGCAGAAAAGAGGAGCAGGATTTGCTTCCTGCAAAGAACCACTTATAACCACTGTAAGCCAAAAGGTTTAGTGAAGATAGCAACAGTATCTGCACCCGATCTTCTAGCAGGTCCAGCTTACTTGTTTTTGTCACATATTGCTTCTATAAGCATGTAAAATTTTGACAGTTTTGTCTGATTTGAAGCTCTGGGGCTAAATCTAGTCCATATTTGAAGCTATTAGGAATTCTGCCATTGATTTCAGTATGGCTGAAGCTGCACTCGTGAACTTCCCTTTACCATTTCTTTCTTGCATGTAGCCCTCATAATTTCAGAGGCTTCAGCTAGATAGCTCTCCCAAGGAACAAAGAACCTGTGCAGGCTGGCTACGTGGATGTCATGTCCCTGCCTAGGTGTTACTCTGCGTGCAAACATGCATCTGCCAGAGTGTGGGATGAAATCCCACACTGGAATTGCAGTGCAGTAGTTCTGGCCCAAGTCCTGTTCTAGGCATAACAGCAAACGTAATCCTTCTAAAAATGATGAGAAGAGGTAGGGAGTGGAGGTGTAAGATTAGGGGCAGTTACAAGCCTGGCTGAAACTGTGCACCTTGAAAGCAGGGAGTAATCTGGTTGCCATTAGCCAGTCAGCAGAGCTACACCAGAACTTGTATTCTCTGCGATGAGTCCGTGGGTCTCACTTGGCTGTGTATTTCAGTCTGTTCTCTACTTACAAATTAATATGCAGATAGTTGTAACATCTTCAAAGGTGGTACCAAGTGCTCCCATCCTCAGGATTATGTCTGCCAACTTGTGCAATTACCGATCTTCCTGAGCCATTGGAAGAACTTAAATTTCTCACTTTTTAAAGTAAAGAATTTGTCTTTTGCATTGCTCACATTTTGGCAATGTTCTGCAGATCGTCTACTTTGTTTCCTACTCTAGACAAACCTTTCTGCTTAGAACCATAGGTCATTGCACAAACACTTGTGCAAGTGTTATCGTTCAGCTCTGTGTGTATAAAAATAAGATTCTCTGAACATACTTCTCTGGGGGAAAGATTCAGTAAATGAATGCTTCTGAATGAAGGAAATATGCTGAGGGTGGTCGCTTGCCTCAAAGGACAGCCCATACTCAATAAAACGTCTGCTTCTACTTGCATAGTGCCTGTGTGAGGGTCAGAGGAAGGCAGCCGTTCTCAGGAGACTGCAGGCCTCGGTGTTTTCCTGATGTTGCTCAGACTGGTACGCCTCTGGAAAGGTACACTGCTGTTTCTTTGGCAGTGAAATATTGATTATATACCTCCTACTTCCTTGTTGAACTGATTTACATCCCAAAAAAAGGTGTCAGGTTTTTTCCTGCTCCCATGGTGAATGACCTTACGGTTCACTAAGCACCTGAGAGAAAGGTATTTTAAGACGAATGTTTTGATTCTGAGTTTTAGAAAATAGAAGTTGACACCAACTCTGTTTTTACTTTTATCTCTCAATGTACAGCACTGAAAAAAGGCAAGTAAAAGTTAGGAATATTAGGAATTATGATGAAAGTAGAGTTTAAGACAATTTTTGTTTTGTATGTAATCTGGGTCCTGAATATGCTTATGTGAGTCAAATTCTAGGCATAAATATTAATGATATAAATTACATCAATTTAGAAAAAACTATTCCTCTGAAGTGAAGCTATATACTAGCAATTTCTGAAAGTTTTAGGTAATATATGCAGTATAAAATGTAAAAATAAATAAAAATAATTTTTAAAAAGCTACTATCTGGTGCTTAAAGCTAAAACCAAAGGGGTTTTCAGAAATCAATACATTTGTGGTGACATTATTTAAGATCTGTTGCATATTCTTAATTCACGAGATTAAATGCCTGATCTTAACTGAGCATGTGAAATGCAACTTTTTATTCTTTGCTTAGTGGGCTTTGTAGGTCACAATATGGTCGCCGAGTATTGAGAAACCTAATAGTGGTGGTTTAGATGTGGGAAGCTGATGTTAATAGATGTGTTTTTGTCCAATATAACCATATTTTAGTATTTTGGGACTTGCAGCATCCCCCTAATGCAAATATCTCAAATGCAAACCGTACTTTATACGCACTGGGAAAACTGAAAAATAAAAACTGTGTGTGTGCAGTGTCTTACTACTGCTGTCCCCACAGAAAACCTTGCAGTGGTTTTATCTTAAAGAATCAGCGTTGTGTTATGCTATTTTTTTCATATTTAGTTTTCTCTTAAGAGAAATAAAAATAAATGGGGTGGAGAAGGGTTAACATAGAGAAGCTGCTTGTTTTCCCTGTATAAACTTGTAAATACTGTGAATTTTTATCAATTAATTGCCCAAATTTTCAGGCTCTATCTGTTCACAGAAGCAAAATATTTTAATTTCCTGTTAAATAGGTGCATCTTTATCCCACAGTAGGACCAGATAGCTTTGGAGTTTAACAATACAGCTAAACTTTTCCTGATAATAAAAAATCGGTGTTATTTCAATACGCAGTTCGTTACTTATTTAGAATTACGGCAGGGAAAGCTTCATAACCTTACCTTAAACACTTTCTCTCTCATGCCCCGATAGCCTATGGAAATAGGGGAGGCAGTTTAACTCTGTCGGGGTATGCAGCCAGGCAGTTCTCCATTTCCAGTGGTGTGAGGGAGAACCACGGCTCCTGAAGTGCAGGAGATGCGTCGGGTTCACAAAGCACGCTCAGTCGCTGGGAGTTGGTGTGATCTGCTCTCTGCAAATGAGCTTAAAACGCTTGCTGCTTTATTTTTTTACATCTGTTTTGGTCAGGGTTTGTTTGTTCTGTGACCCGTCACTCTGCCCGGATGCCGCTCACAAAAAAAGCTAATAAACAGTTGGGAATCTGGGGGGTGACAGAGCAGCAGTCTGTGAGGGAGGAAGCAGTAACTGGCAAGTCGAAGCCCTGCTGTTCCAGGCAGCAGTTCGGCGTGAACTCCCTCTCCTGTCCCCAGATTGCTGAGCTGTCTGCCTGCTTTTCAGATTTGTTTTTGTCTTGAGCAGTGAATCACAGCAGTGCTCGCCTGGGCAGGTGACATCAGTTGGATTTCTTGTGCCGGATGCCAGCCAAAACAGATGCGGGAAGAGGAGGGAGAAAAGAATTCGGAGTCTTCGGTTTGCAGCGCCAGCTCCATTCTCCATGGAGCTGATGTGTGTGTTTTCCCTGCGCTGTGTGCCCTTCCACAGCCAATGCTGTCTCCTTCTCTCAAGTTTCTGAGAGCTCGGAGCTGGAGAGCACTCTTTGCTGCCTTTTGTTACGTTCCTGAATCTTACGGGAATTAGCATTTCTGACCAAACATTTGCAGCAAATATTTCTGCAGTCTCTGCCCTTCCTGTTTTTTCTTCTTTTTTTTTTTTTGGTTTTGCTATAATCAAAAGTAAATATGTAAGCATCAACTCACTGTGCAGGATACAAACAAAATAGATTGATCACTGGTTTAAAAAAGTAATGCACTGTACAAAATCTTACTTATGTTCTCTAATTTTCACACGGAGAAATTGTATCACCAATTACACTGTTGTTTGACTGCAACCTAAGTGAGTAGTTACCCACCGTAAAGACCTTACAGGAAATATTTTTGACTGAGCTACATGAACTTGTAACTATGTTTTTCTTAAAGAATTAAATAAACCAAAGTCACCTCATCACAGGGCACTTTCCCAATTTCTCTCTGGTCAGTGCATGGCAGTTTCTCCTCAGTGCCCGAAGAAACAGCAGGTATTGTGTGTTCTTGGGTCCGATACGCATGGCATTTAGAATTCTTACAAGGTATTTGCTGCATTTCCTCTTAACGTTAGGAAAATCATTAAAGCAAAAATATTACTTCAAATACTGCCAAGTGTAATGCCTTCTCGAACATAAGCACTACTGGGATCAGACTGTTGAAAGAACTTACTTAGGAGCTTTGGAAAATTTTGCCAGAATAAATGTCAGCATGCTTTCTGTGATGCCGTTACTGCTATCTCATTTCTCTGCCTCCTGATACTTTCACCTTTTTTTCGTTGTCATTGTTCTCTTTTGTTTAACCTCAGTCTACGATTCTTCCATCAGCCGCATACCTAAAGGACTGCATCATGGTCCAAGATAAACACGTTGATGGCTACTAATGTAATATAACTGAATACTTGGAGAAGGTGCTTAATGTGACTTCTGATCCCTTTCATCCCTGGCAATTTATAGGACACTCACACATCATTCAGGAGGAACAGGGTTTTGAAAATGTCGCTGGAGCTCTGGTATGCAGTCTTTAAACAAAAGCCTGATTCTACGATTTTACTGGGGCTGGTTTAAATTTCAGTTTTCTAGAACGTTGCTACTGACGATGCACCTTCAGCTTCTCCAGAATAAAAGGCGACTAAGCTTTGTGGTGGAGGAGCTGTGACTCTGGTAGCTGGACATAACAGATCTGCTCTCAGTGGGAGTCGTGGCTTGTATAAATGTTAGTTGTTTGTCTGCCCCTACAGCTAAGTGTTTTTTAAGAGTTCACGAGGGGTCAGATAAACATTTAGTGGCTTTCAGAATCTGCCTCTGGTCATTTGAGTATGTTGTGTTATGTGGTCAGGTTACAGCGAATTTCAAAGCACTGTGGGGATTACTGGTCTTTCATACTGCCTCGAACTGTTTATAGTGGCTTTATGCCCAAGTCTATAGCATGCTTAAAGAGAGTACAAAATAGCAGGAATGAGTGAGTCTGTTGAATGGAAAACTGGGGCCTTTATATCTCCTTTAGTCATGTATTGTTATATTGTACTGCTACTTTGAGGTTGGTACACAGTAGTGCACATATTCAGGAAAACACGTTCAGGAATGGTACTCGGTAATAAAGGAATCCTACATCAGCACAACGAAAGGAGTCCCGGGTGTGACGGGTGACTGAAAGTATGGTTATTTGTGAAGAGCTGGTTTTGCACTACTGAAACGATTCTTTTGCCACAGATCCCTACTTGCACATTACTTTTATTAATAGGGAGAAAGTCAGCAAATGACGGAAGAAGAGTTGCAGAGTGAAAAATCAATGGTTAGAAAATGTACAAAGTATGCCATCTTGCTTGCAGAATATATATATATACACATTATGCCTTATGGAAATGATGTCCAAATAATCCTTCTATTTTCTGAGCTCCTTATTAAAATAGCTGTTCTATTCTTGATGGATTTTAAGAGAAATATTTCTAAAATAGAAGAGAAAATATTTGAGATGATTAATTATGACTTACGGATTTTTTCAGTTTTGTCCATGTTCAATTCCCATAGAAGTAAAGTATTCTTAGTGTTTTTCAAAGGCAGCTGCGTTCCAACATGCTCTAAACCTATCATCGGCTTCCTCCTGTCAAATCTTAGTGTACGGTCAAGACAAAAGACAATATAGGAAAAAAAGACCGCTGTCATACTTTTCAGCTGTTTTTTCCAAGATTAAGCAGAAAAAGCTAAAATTTCAGGAGGAGGTTATGTTGATTTTTAACTTTATTTGCTATCCTGTTGGCAATCTTTCAGCATGGTTGCAAGGGTTATACATACGTGTTGCTTCCTGAGCTCTTAGATCTCAATTGCTGCAGTTGTCCAGGATGTGTTATAGGGTTATAAACAGTGGAATACGTTGTAGTGGGAACATGAATCCCTCCAGCACACTAGCGCATTTATACTCTTACAATGTTTGGCTCTTCTGTGGCTTATATTTCTTAAGTGCTTTCTGCCAAGAAAGTACATGCATGCCAAAAAAAATTGGTCATGGAAGGACAGGTGTGTGCTGAAACCCAAAAGGCTGGATAGAGGGCAAGACTGTTATTGATAAGGAAAAGAAACAGAAAGGGAAAAGTAGGACTTCTTAAGCAAAAGGTAGAATAAGTAGATTAGCGAAGAGGGGAAAAGAAGGAGTGGTAATAGAAAAAGGAGGAAAGGTAAAAGATCTGTGCCATTTGAATGGTTCGTATTGTCTGCAACACAAGGCGGTATTAATGAACAATTTGCCAGCTAATTATACTCTTTATAATCGGCTTAATCTGTGCACCACTACAGGGTTCCCCAGGCCTGCCTCTCTTGATTACCATTATTAGCAGTTCCCAGCTACAGTTATACTTCATTTCAGAAATCCCCTCACTATGGCTCTGTGAATTACTGGTTTCTGAAGGGGAGCCATCTGAGCAGCAGTCCTTCACAGTGAATAATCTTGAAAGGAAAAAATACAAACGTTTGCTAGAACACAAGGGGTGAGTTTAAATAAAATAGGCAGTTCTATGGGGATGATCACAGAATTCTTGTCTCGAGAGTGCCAAGGCCTGCATTTATGCCAGCTAACTTTAGGCACCTAGCTGATAGAGAAATGCAGTCGTTGGAGGCTTTCGTTTGTCATCGGTAGAGGTCTGCCCAGATGAAAAAGTTCATTAGTCCAACTGAGCTGCTTCTCCTCCCTGACAGAGGGAGCTGAAGGCAGCTGCCCTTCTGTGCTGGACATCCATCAGCTGGAATGAAACTTGACCTGGGTTCTCGTTCTTCTAGATCTTTGGCAGTCTGCATATCTGAAAGAAAAAAAGCGTTTCCCTGGCCCTTAATTGGAGCACATTGCAATCCCCAGTTGTGGGATCTGATACTTTGTATTTTATTGTATTTTACACAATTTTGTGAAATACCGTAACTGTTTAGTCTTTTTTCTTCACATAATCTCAGCAGAAGTTGTTGGTGTTTTGTGTCCTATACTACATTTGTTCACCATCACTTTTCTGCAATATAGCTTGGAACTTGAGGGTCACGTTGCATGTACGTTACTAGTTGTAAGGTAAGGAATACCTATGGGTCGAGCACGTGTGGTGTGTGCTGCACGAGAGCTGTGTGCTGAGGTAGGCTTCCATGCATCCTCTCCCAGGCAAGAAGCAATAAAAAAAAATGAGTCTGAGCAAATGAAGAATTTTGGGGCCTCTGAGGAAAGCTCCAAGCAGTGAAGTCCAGTTGTTTGGGCTTTGGAGAGACACCAGCATCTCTTCCTTGTAGCAACCCTTCTGCTGTAAACCTGGCTGGATTTTGCTCTGACTTTACCAAAGTTAGCTTCCTATCTAAAATGTAATTGTTTTCTAAATTCAGTACTTTTTTTTAATACACAAGAATATAGAATTTGAACAAAACTTTCTCTGTTGGATATGAGGGATTGTGATTCCCTACTGAATCCTGTGCAGTCTCAAACATGCACAGTGTGAAAAATGTTTTGGTCCCTACTCCCTGTACCAGTGGCAATCCATATTTAATTTCAAGAGGACGACAGACATACAACTTTAGTGGCTCTAAAAAATTGTCCTGAGTGACCCAATCCTTTTTGCTCTTAGAGTATTAATGGATAGAACGGTGGTAAATTGCTGAGTTATAGTGAAGCTTCATAATAAGATGACTTCATTTTTGTCCTGGTGGTTTTTTTCATTTGTTCCTTCATTTTTTTATGGAACAAGGGACAGGAACTGTCCTAACGCATTCAGTTTGCTTGAGCCTTTCTGACTATCCTTCCCCTTACACACAGCGACTCTGCTTCTATTTCCTCAACCCTCTCCCGGCTCAGGCCTGTGCTGAGCATCTCTCAGGCATGGGCTCTGCTCACGCCGACCCGCAGAGCCGCCTCTCCCCGCGCAGCGCTGCCTCTTCCCGGAGGCTGCTCGCAGGCAGCCGCGCTGCCGGCACCGGGTACCACTGGGTACCCCTCGGCTCGTATGCTGCAGGCAGGGAGAGCTCTGGGTAGCTGGGAGCCCCCGTAGAGGGAGGCAACAGGAGCCTGCTTCCAGCACTCCTCTGTCATACGCTTAATTACAGGAGGGATCTAACGAGGAAGCTGTTTTAGTATAATGAAGAACAAATCTTTAACTTGCTGTCTTTTCTCTGGCATTGTCCAGAGTTTGGGGGTGGGTGTTACTCATATTTCAGTAACACATTGGATTTTGGTGTAAGTGCTTGATGGCTTTGAGTATGTTTAAATAAGCAGTGGCAACAGAAGCCAAATATTTTAAAATTTAAATAATTTATGCTTATGTACTACAGCTTACTTAATCCATTTTAGTAAGGATCTAGTTGTCACGGTTGTCCGTGCTCGCTAGGAAATAGACTTTTCTCGCTCAGCTGTGACTGTTAGGGAGCACTGCTGCCTCATCTCTGAAACTGCAACTTTAACTGTGTCTTTTATTTCTAGCTTAATCTGTGAAGGGCCTCTGTCTGGGTGTTACACACTTTTATCTTGCTAGAGATAAGACTTAGCCTTGAGCAGGCGTGCCCAAGTGCGTGTAATATCCTGGGAACCGATTGTGCAGTGTCTTCTCGTTAACTATTCCTAATGGGTGGAAACGATACCGGAGGGGTTACAGTAATGAAGTCGTAATGTGATAGATCTGGCTGAATGAGAATAAATTCATTCTGATGTGCAGCAGTATTCCAGGGGGTATCATTAGTACATACAGGATAATACATAGAAACCTACTGCTTGGTCCTGTGTTTTTTAATGTACTGTTTCCCAGTAACTCCTTAAAAACCCGATCTGTAATTTAAAGGCATCATTCAGATCATTGTGTCGCCACAACAGACAGGAGTTTGCAGTGAGAAAGAAAATATTATGGAAACTAAAATATAACTAACTGAAATGGCTGTTCTAGTATTAAATTTGTGAGAGTGCTGTTAGAGGAACAGTAAATGTTCTTTTATTACTGCACAAATGAGTGTCAAGATAATTGTTTAGGAAACGAATTGGAGTTTTGGTCTTTTTGCAGTACGTTCGCTTTAAGACAGGTTTGGAATAGGAAGAAGCATAGCCACTAGAATGCATTCTGTTTTTTTCGGTGGTTCATTTTATGCATTACAGTATTGTATGCTTTGAACACAAACACTGAACTAACTTGAACTAACTTTATATTATTGTTAGGTAGTAAATTCTGACTCCAAATCAAAATTTCATATAGACTCCTTTTCAACAGACCTATTTAAAAATAAAAAATAAATAAACAGTGCATTCAAATTCAACAACAAAACTTAAGTCTGCAATGTAAAATATTGTTTCCTGAACCACTTTGCTATGTAGAAAGCATTACTGAAATGTCTTCAAATTTTTAAAAATGCTGAACGTTTTATGCTACAAAAGATATAGTGCAAAAAAGAATTAGATTAAAAACAAAAACTGCACTTTTCAGATGTTAGGTGAAAAATGGAGGATAGTATTGCGTACTTAAAGAATCTGACAGAAGCACCTAAATGCCTTTCCAAATGTGAAAGCAGTTCGTTAGAAGTGATGTGCCTACTGCTCTGTGGTGGTTGTGCTTTTAAGAACACTAAGTTTAGATTTCTGAATGCCTATTTTGTCAACATTTGAATACAGGTTAAAATGCCACCTTCTAAATCAGAAGTTCTAATTATTTCAGTAATAATAGATTATAATTCTAATCTAATTATTTCCGCATTAAATACTCGCTGTCTTAATTTTAGTTCTTTCTTTGTCATGTCTTAAATTCTAGAAATAAAGCATGAGCTACTTCTGTATGTAAAAAGTGTGGACTTAGTTTTGCAATGTATTTTTAATAAATGCTTCGTACAGGAACGATTTTTACAAGTAAAGTCTTCTGTTTCCTACAAAATGTAGAGTCAGTGACTGGTTTTCTTTTAGGCTATTTTTATCATTATTGTGGTAGCAAGGAGAGAGTGAAAATAGGGTTAGACAAATCATCTCGTTTGACTGGTACATGAGTTTTCCTCCTTAATCGAAACCACGGTTTACGATTCTGCACTACACGTGCATACTGCGCTTACAGCAGAGCCTCACCAAGGCAGCCGAGCTGAGGTTCTGCCAGCAGGACTGCTCCTGCTCCCCAGCCCTCTCCAAAGGCAAGAACCCCGAGCCCTGCCACCTCAAGTGCGTCTACGCCAGCACACATCGTCTGGGCGAGGAGTGGGAGGAAAAGGGAGCTCCGTGCCCGGGCGGAGGTATGGCATTGTGGGAGTCACAGTAGTGTGGTGGGAAAACAGCGGATGGCTGTGAACTCCTTCAGAAATATGGGAAGGGAAGAAGAGGAGCTGGAGTCGCACTTCATGTACAAGCGAAGTTTGAGCCTGTGAAGGTGAGCGATGGAGACCACAGGTTCCGTCGAATGGATAGAAAGAGGACCTGGAAACTACAGGCCCATTAGGCTGACCTCAGTCCTGGGAAAGTACGGGAACGAGTCTGCCTGGAAACTGTTCCAAGCCAAATGAAGCTGGAGACCAGGAAAAGCCAGCAGAGGCTACCAAAGGCAAGTCAGGCCTGACTTAACTGGATCTCCTTCTGCAAAAATGTAACGTTTTTCTACAAAAAAGTAGAAAACCAGTGCTGTTTTTGTTCCTGAAGTGACAAAAGCAGGACTTCGCTTCATTGTTACAACACTGTGTAATGTATTTAGTTTGCTAATTGAGGTGAAAAGAGCTCTCTGTCCAGGTAAAATATGTGATTTTGTGTAGTTTTATCTAAAGCTACTAGGTATTTTCTGCTCTTGAGTTGTTTTTTCACTTTTGGTATGTGCAACTCTATTGTATTTATGCTGTGAAGATGTAGTGCTATAAAGGTGAGTGTCTTTAAAACTCTGGGAAGGGTTTCAGTGACACTTGGCAGTGATATATCTCAAGTGCAGGGCCTAAGTAATGCATAAGTAAAATTTGCTTAATTCTTGCTTAATTTTATACTGTTTTATAATAATTTGGCAGCTGAATTTGCTCAATTGCGATAATTGCCTCTTCACGACCTCACTTTTTTCATCATTGGTTCAGTTTACTTTGCCAGTTTCTCCTGGCTTAAACCACATCATTAGCTGCTGACTTGTAGAAAACATCAGCTTAAAGCTCGATTGTATCTCCCCAAAGCCTCATGTACTTCTGCACCTTGAGGGGATGATTTATGCTGACATACTGATCATTCTTTGCGACTAAGGCTGCCAGTGTTAAAATTGTCCCCTAATGATAATAGCCCCTCAGCCTTGTTTGGTTACACGCCAGGGCACATCACCGTGGTGCGCTGCATTACCGAGTCCCCCACCAGGAGCTCCTGGCGTTAGGCATGAAAGAAAGATGAGAAAACACCAGAAGATAAAGATCTGACCCATAGGCCTTTCACCAAACATGTGAGAACTGACTGTACAATATAAATCATCTTGGCTTTTTATGTAGCCCTCTGCTTGCAGCTTGTAGGTCTTGCATTCACGTTCTTCCTCTGCAACCCCCTTAAGGCGGATGAGTACTGTGCAGAAGTGCGAATATACAGTTCTGCCTTCTTGTCCCTGCATTCACCTCTCCAGCCCCTGCGCTTCTAAGGGAGAGCTTGATCTCAGATCAGTTCACTGCCACACAGCCTTTCTCATGGCCTGGCCCTGGAAGCGTATTCATCATATCAGTGCCTGCACAGGTGTCCCCTACCTGCCCATGGTGTGATCCATAGTCACTGAATTATGTTCACACGAGCGTCCTTCACACAGCTGTTCCTGTCACGTTAGGTGTCACCCTGCTAGTATGTCAGTGATTTGAAAAGACTTGAAATTAGATAACTTTCATCTATTTAGAATAGAATTTAAAGATAACATGGGCTCTGCAACTCATCAGTCTGTTTGTGCCGTCGAAGTTACTACAGGGGTTGTGTCAGCCAGCTCTGAAATCAAGCAATATCAGGACTGGAATGCGGCATCTGCTGAAACAGTGCACAGAAATAGCACACAACAATTTTCAAGTGGGGAAGCTGGGAACACCATGATTAACTGAAAATGCCAAGGGAATTGTAGGTGGGTGGAGTGTTTCTATCCAGTGCAGGATTTGGCTAGAGAGCCAAACCATCTCTGAACTTCTGTGGGATTGTTGATAACCACAGCTGATCAGGACTCACCTCCGCATCACGGAGGAGCGTCAACATAAAGCAACACAGATTCTGCTATATCTTTCAATTTTATTTTTTCTTCTTTTTATGTCTTCCCCATTTCTGTCCACTACTTAAACTTCACGTACAGATGATGAGATCTCTGTAGTGGTCTGCAGGTGTTGCTAGTTCCTAGGCAGAGGCAATGAATGGCATGGTTTCACAAGAGCATTCAGTGGGAACCTCTTCATGAGCTTTCCCAACACACACCTGTCCTGGCCCTACAGCTCGAGCTCCTACCTCCTTGTTGTACCATCCATCCTCCTCAGTCATTCCAGTGAAATTATTTGTAGAGTCACATAGCAAACTAGATCAGGCAATTAATGTTCTGCCCTGCCCTCCCTGATGAGATCATCTGTGTTAGTGAGCAGCAGGTCCTGTAAAGAGCCTCCTCTGGTTGGAGCATCTGTCACCTGGCTGAAGAAATTGTCCTCAACATCAGGCATCTTCCACTTGATGCCTTCTCTGACCGCATGATAAAAGCATCCTTACGTTTGCTCAAGTGGTGTTTCAAAGAGAATTTCCATGCAGTTATTTCTTCCTAGTGTTAAATACTTATCTGCTTCGTATTTGGACAGTAAAGAACATTTTCCATGTGCATGAGCTACGTTTTTCTTGAACGAAAAGCTGCATAAACAGATCTAGAAATAGGTATGCGTAGTTTTTTTTTTCTGATTAGTTGATATTGGAGTAATTGTATTGAAGTGGGATGTTGAACATACTTGTTATTTACCAATAGTAAGGGAGAACCATGTTAGTTCTCTAAAAGCGATGCCTGTTACCAGTTATTTCTGGTAGCTGATAAGAAGATTAATAATCAAAACTCCATAAAAATATGTTAGCTGTTTTTACTTAAATTCGGAAGAGACAGGCTCCTTGGTGCAGGCACTCTTTTTGCATTGCTACATGAGCTTATAGCACAGCAGCATGTGTCCATGCTTTGGGGATCGTAGGACTTCATGCTCTTTGTGGCAGAAACAGCATTTTTGTTATGTTATCATATAAAATATGAATTTTAATACTAAATGTAATGCTTTGCTATGAAAAATATGTAACTTGGCTTCAAAGCAGCAGCATGCACTTCCTGGAATTCTGTGCATAGTGTGGTTATAAATAAGCAGCAGGTTATTTGGGATTCACTAGGGCTGATATCTGGTATCATTAACAGTATCTGGCAGAAATTGTTTTCCCTGACAGACAGTTCATTTTTGATTAATGCAATATGCTTTGTTATGAAAACCAGTATCTTAGAAGATTAATGAATACCAAGCATAAATCCAGCCTGGCGACTGGCTCACAAAGCAAATACGTATATGCTATTTAATTACTTTATATCTCATCTCTTGCCAAAATTTCATTCCTTTGGAAGCATCGTATTCAACAGTCAAATCTACATCAAAATGCTGGAAGCCATCATTTTTAAATAGGACAAAAAAACGGTGGTAGGCATAGGTTGCAAATATAGGGTTTAATTCTGGCTTTAAAATAGATTGATTTGAAAGGGAATTATTTTTCATTTGTGCATGAGTGCATAGCACTGGAAACATTATATATTTGTATTCAATTAAATACACTTTTACAGTCTTTAAGAAAGTATTCTCTTCGTTGTCCAAGTTGTTAATAAGCTGCAGGAACTGGTGTTTTCTGCTTCATTGTTACTGTTTTACGAACTTATCGTTACCTTACGTACAGTGTCCTTGCGCAGGGCTCGGCCTCCCCACAGCGGGGATCTTGCCCCGGCTTCTCCAGTCTAATTAGACCTGTCTCATAGGAGCGTGTGCTTTGTTCAGCGTGACGTCCCGTGGGACAGCGCTCCAGCACGTTCCGGGTACTTCGCGATACCAGCGAGCTCCTGGGACACGTGGTATTTTGAGGTGGTGCAGCACCAAGGGGCAGGAGGGAATCTCTCCGTGCAGCGCCTACCTGTACCGCCTGTGTTCTCCTTGGTTTTATTTCTGTGTTGCCCTCTGTTACTAACCAACAGGGAAGACTGTCACATCCACGTGTATGTGATTCAAGCAGGGAGGTGGTCTGCATTTCTGGTTTGCGTATGGGATGTGTTAAATGGGACGGGTAGGGGATGGAATTTACCTGACAATTTTTAAAGAAAAATGGCCCCTGAGATTTAGTTGAATTTGCAGCTTTGTCTGCTCTTTGGGTGAAACTGTTAATTGTAAAAACTAGTGATTTGTGAAAAAAAGCTGAATTAGTTTTGAGGTGTCTCTAAATGATAAAGATAATGCCTGAGCAGTACTTTAAAGACACAAAGTTTTTAAAGAAATCACAGTCCAGTCAGCATGCAAACATTTTCCACTGAACGATTACATCTACTGCTCTTGAATATATTGATTGAACAGACGTTACTGTTTTGTGAGAAAATTGTTGAGAGCTATTTCTTTCTAGGTTTTATTGAAGCGTGAAGTGAATGATAACAGAGCATGTTCTCCCTCTCAAAGTTTATCCTTAGTTTGTCCACCTCTGCTACTATGTTGCGTTCCTTTCCTTCTGTCACCCCTTGTAAGGGTGTTGCTGGAAGGGCACTGAGAAACCTTGTGGGAATTTCTGCGCTGTCTAAAGCAGCAGGTGTGAATGGGTGACTTGGCCACTGCCTATGGTCCAGTCTGAGCATCTTCAAGCATCGCTGAGCATTGGAAAGATGAGATAGATAACGTGAACCTTGAGACCTGGAAATTTTCAGGTGGTTGCTGGCGGTGCTTGCTCCAAAGCCAACCTGCACCGTGGTGTGGCGGGCCGGGAGGCCTTCCTTGCCTTCCCTGGAGGCCAGCTCCCACCGCTGCCTCCCAGCAGTGCCTTCGGGCTGCTCGCTCCGAGACATGGCACCGGTTGAGCTGGCAGCAAAGAACATTGTCACGTTTTGGGTGGTTTTTTACTTCTATTTAAGTAAATACAGAAAATAGCGGTTGTTGCCTGCATACAGACATAACTGTGCATGAGTCATCTTGTGGTGGCACGGTGTGGCCCGAACGCTGGCGTAGCCACATCCACAAGCCAGGCCTGAAGTTCCGCACGAGTGGTCAGCTCGGTGAGTGGGAGAGGCAGGAGTTCCCAAAGGGCTGCCTCTAAGAGCATGTAACTGTTCCTTGCAAAGTCAGTGTTCTTAGTCACTGGAACAGCAGCGTTTCTACTTTTTTTTTTTTTTTTTTTTTAATACTTTGTTTTCTCTTTGATAAAATGATAAATTCTTATTTGGGGAGAAATGTTTACAACTCATGCAGTTCTATCTTCACTGATTGGATGTCAGGTTCCCCCTCCCGTACCCATTAGATGTGGATATAATGTTTTCCTTAAAGTACAAGTTAAAAAGTCACCAAGCTTTGACATGAACGTTTCAACTACATGATGAACTGTAATTTCACTCTGCCTTTTCAAATGTGGATGGAGACTGTAATTCATGCAAAGAGTGGATTATTATTTTGTGCTTTGAATTATGCATGAGTTGGCACAGAAAACATTTGAATTTCATCAGTGTTTAACGTAGACACTGTGGACTAAGAAGGCATTTTGGAGTGTCACAAAAAATGCTCTGCTGAAATAGGTTAATTGTAACCACTGATAATGTGCAACAATAAGGGGGTAGAAACCAGTAATTGCTAAAATAATGGTACCAAACCGCCTTTATTCTTGGTTCCTTGTCCTTGGATTACTGTTTATAATTTTTTGCTTTTCTGATGTAAAAATTTTAGGAGTAAAATGACTTCTTTTTCTGTTTTTTTTTCTTCTTCTATCTGACAGACTAGAGACGACTTCCTGGGTCAGGTGGATGTGCCACTTAGTCACCTTCCGGTAAGCAGTGCTTTTGTCTCAGTGTGCTCTCTTTGTCATCACCAGATATGTAAACTTGAATTTGTTTTTATTTTTATTTTTATTTTTGTAGTTGAATGGGTTAACATAGGAATGATGGAAGTTATTGAAAAACATTTACATCAAATTAAAGCGTCATGAGTACTGAGTACTCATGGAGCATGAGCATTATTTTTGCCTGAATTTGACCCCTTGCTATTGATGGATGTTATCATGTGAGGAAAATGGCTTTGCAGTGACTTTCACAATGATGCTTATTTGGATATGTCTGTTATGGTTGATCTTGAGTCATAACACTGTTGTTGTTGGCTTATAAACTGTAATAGGTGAAGAAGATGATGGAAGGATCAAAATGTATTCTGATGAAAAAAGCATTATTCCCTTCCCTAGCACTTCAGCAGCACTTTTTAGTATTATTGTGTCCATATTTGTGTGTATACTTCCATTTATACGCGTGCGTGTGCACAGACATTCTCTCTCTCAAAGCAGCAGATACACTACTGTAGAGAGAGTCCTCCAGTGTGAAGCTGCATGTGCACTGCAGACATGGTGCTCCGAAGTAGAAAATGATGAGGGACATATTAGTGCGTGTCTATTTTGCAATCAGGTAGCATTTTACAGTTCCTTTTTAGTAAACGTTATTTTAGTAATTAAAAATCATCAGCAAGAGTTGAGATAGAGCTAGAGGCCTGTGAGCTGTTTCGAGGAATTAGCAGCTTTCTGCTTTCCTTCGGCAATCTGTAGGAAGATGACAGCCCTACTGTCCTGTCCCCAGGGACTTGCCTCGCACATGAGCGCGCATCTCACTTTCTAGCTCTTGTTTAAACAGTGGAATGCTAAACTTACTCTTTCAAATTATTTTTAAGTCTTCTGCTGTCTTTAAATAGAAAATGCAAATTGTCTGGTTGAGCTCCTTTGCTGCCATTGAAGAATATATTCCATTATCTAAAATGAGAAAATGTTGTAGTCCAGAACTCCCCGCTTCCTTCCATTGAGGCTCACTACAAAGTGAATGTGAGTCCTGTACAAAATCCTTCCTCACTCTCCGTATTTGCAGATAATTTGTTTAGCTCCAGAAGCAACTTTTTTTCTCTCCAAAATTTCTCCTGGAAAACTTGTGATACGCATCTGAGAACTGTCATCCGTTCTGTTTCTGGCTCTAACATAGCAGTGTCTCCCATGGGCTGTTCTCACACTGTCAGTTACTTACATCGTGCTCATCAAGGTGTGTGTACTAATTTGATGCTCAGGGAAACATACTATAATTCTTTATGTTCTAATCAATGTTTTCCTCATTTATCCTTCCAGTATGCTCCGTGAGAGATCATGGAGCAATTATTAACAAATATTTTCTTTCTCATTCTAACTGTGCTGCTGATTTGTTTGGCAAAATCCTGGTTTTCTCTGGCGCTATCTAATTGCTATCTGCAATATTTGGTTAAACTACACAGCTTCTTTTTTAATGCACATTGCATACAGATGAGAGTACTAAAAAGCAATACTTCTCAATCGTGCATTTTTTAAAGTCCTTGATTTGATTATAATCTACTGTCTCACTGAGAAAATGGGAAGTCTGTCTCACACCGATTAAGTGGAAACTTAATGCAGGAAATGCCTTGCAGGATAAGAGTTCATTCCGTGAAAGACTGCATGGCATTTGATATAAAATCTGAGATCATGAGTTAGGCTTCATTTTTAAGTTGTTATTTATTGACTTTGAAATACCACAGACAATAAAGCTTTTACTGATTAGTAATCTGGGAGGCAGGTTATTCTGTGTTTATAAAGGCTTAGCAGAGGAATGGGACACAAAAAGCATTGTTGTTTGTAAGGATAGGGCTGGAAAGGGATTTCTAGATGTACCACCTTTTTTTTTTTAGTAGGTGGTAGAAAGGAGCAACATTCCTGCTAACTTGGTGCTCATTTTGAGAAAGTTTCATGGTAATCCAAGGTACTAGATCTCAGGTCTTTATTGGAGCATGTATGGTAATGTGCTTACTTTTTCAGTGTAACACAGCTCTTGCTTCCAATCTGTCAGCCCCAATGGTACAACAGGTTAATGTACCCCAAATAGTCCAAAGATTAAATATGTATATTGGCCTCTGGTCCTTTTATTTACCGTCTCATTTTTAAATCTCTAGTTTTGTACCTATAAAGTGCCTGATCTCGCAGACTTGATGGATGTAACTTACTTTGATAAGGAAGCTGAAATTTTCATGTAATAGAAAGTTTTTAAGATTTAAGGCTTTATGAAACATAATTAAGTGGAAATCAGAAAATGTGATCTGTCAGCCTGATAGTATTACAAATCTGCTTCATACAGAATTTCATAATTCATGTAGTCTTAACTGGCTTTGAAAGTTTCAACAGCTTTGAAATAAAAAATGAAAGCCAACTGAAGAATATTTTATTTAATAGCTTTCTAAAGTGCAGTCAAAATACTGCTTCAAGTGGATGCAGCCTTCTCTGACGATGCTGTTGGGTGACTGCATCAAGTTGGAGTGGGGTTGTTTACTGGGTCTTTCCCAGCTTTCACTGAGTTATGAACGTTTCTGTACACTTATAAACAAGACTTGGTTCAGCCCGTTACTGGTATTTGCAGTGACATCTAGTGGACCTCTTCTGCAGCTATATATTAAACATCCACCCACTGTAATTATACTGTAGCAGGTCTGCCTGCTATAACTTTGCTACTTGAACAAATCTTCTCTAGCAGTCTTAGTTGGTCTGTGATGTGAATGTTCTTTATAGATCTCTGTACTTGTAGGCAAGCCCTTTAATGTGCCATTTTCTTAAATACTTATAGACTGAAGACCCAACCATGGAAAGGCCATACACGTTTAAGGATTTCCTTCTCAGACCAAGAAGGTGAGGGGGAAGACCTTTGTGTTTTAAAACATTTCTTACCTCGAGATTTATTATTTGCAACTATTTAAGGGGTATTGAATGAAATGCTTTTCCTTGTTTTCTAGCCACAAATCTCGTGTAAAGGGTTTCTTGAGACTGAAGATGGCTTATATGCCTAAAAATGGTGGTCAAGATGAAGAAAACAATGATCAAAGGGACGAATCTGAGGTAGGACACTTAATCAAGAGTTCACTAGTTGATAACCTCTTTTTGTCATTTTTATACATATTGAGGCATTCAAATTATTAGAGATCCAAATATAATTGTAGAAAAAGTTTTATTTTTGAAAGATAAAATGCTGGTAACAATGTTGGTAGCAACTTACTCCCTACCACATGTGCACACTTTTTTTTTTTTTTTTTTAAAGCCATAAGGTGATGTTTTCTCTACTATTTCAAGTACGTCAAAGTATTTCAAGTGGCACAATGAATTCTAAAGTTTGTCTTACTCAGTTATGGTGGTGTTTTTTTCATTTCTGTGAACATTCTCAAGGCCTTATAAGTCATGCAAAGAGGGCAGAAGAATTCAGAAGTCTATCCAGGTAATTTATATTTGACATAAACATGATGGTCTGTATTAAATATCTAAGTACCTCTTCCTGAGAAGTCATTTCAAGTTAGCTGTTAAAATGCTTTTCTTTATTTCTTGGCGGCACTGGCTTTACAGAGAATAGAGCTCATGCAGGCACAGCAGGTTTAAAGATTTCTCAGCACTCTTATCAGCCATCATGCATTTTAAGAATCTAATTAGCATTTAGAGCTGACCGAGTGGATGTTAGCCCAAGTTTGCTTTACTAATAATGCACAACAGTTGCCTGTAACTTGAGAATGAGGGCTCTCATCCCAAGCTATATTTTTCTGCTGTGGCGGTTGCTTTTCAGAGGGTCTGCCCTGGTCCTGGTACAGAGGCAGCAGAACTGTTTCTTAGCAGTCGTTGATCTGCACATGTTAAAGAAGCCTATCAGGCTATCCAGCCTATCAGCGTATCCAGCCAAAACCATGCTTTGTCTGGATCTTATGGCAGGGTGTTGAGTCTCTTATTACTATGAAGACAGTTTACAGGTTCAAAACCAATTTTTTTCTCTCTCATCTCATATGAGAAAGTGTGTGTGTTCACGTATAAGTACTTTTGTATTTTGTCTATACTTTGTACATATTGTATTATAATTTCGTATATAAATTCGTATATGAATCCAAAAAGTTTTATGTGTGTCACACATAAATATATAGTATTTATATAAAATAATCAATAATCCATATATCTGAATTTCCTAGAAATTACCAAATTCTAAATGTAATCTGAATTTTCTTTGATACTTAAAATAAAAAGAATTTTAAGTCAAGGTCCTCCTGACTCATACAAAAGGTAATGCCACAAGGCTCTAGTAGTGTCCTATGAAAACAGCATTTCTAGTTAGTCAATAGTAGAGAAATTCTTTTAGGCTTTGTTTTATCAACACACTTACAACTATTCTTTAATTTTATACTTTAATTTTTGAGGAGTAGTGGGGAAGGAATATTTTTAACTATAATTGAATTACAGTAAGGTAGCATTTTATGCCTGTTGAATCTTACATAAGTGAGGATATTTTACCTAGGAAGAATCCACAATGACAATTAGATTTCAGTTTGAATTCAAGTAGATTTACATATTAAAGTCCTCTGGGATATGCTTATGAAACAGGAGTAAAATATAGTGTGGTGGTGTAAGTAAAGTTATTGAATATGTTTAGAAATAATATTGATTTTAGGTTTGTTTATTTTCCCAGAAGAGGTATGGTTGAATGATCTGCACATCTGTATGTTGTCCTGCTTTTGCATAGCTTTTTTGCTGCTGTCAATAACTTTCAGACCATTTGGCAAGCTGCAGCTGAATTTGACAAAAGGATAGAATAGATGTGGTGAATAGAAGTTCCCATATGCTTTAAGAAAATAGCAGCTGGGAAAGAGAAAGGAAAAATGAAGGATTATCCTTCATGAAGAAAAGGTCACAGCTTGAGTTCAAAAGTTAGCAGTTGGTTCTGTTTGGCTTCATGATTGAAAATCTGCACCTGGCCACCACCAGGCAGAGTGACCACCCAAATAAGTTTAGGAATCCCTGTTTTAATAGACTGGTAGGATTTTAGGTTTTTTGTTTTTTTATCATAGAAATTTAGTGCACACTATAACCATGGAGTTTATGCGTGTATGGTCTAGATTTAAGTAATTTTAAACTTCCCTTTGGAAAAAAATCTGAATCTGCATCTATGCAGTAATGTAAGCAACAATAATACAACTTCTCTTTAACTCAAAGTTTATAATCTTTTTTTTTTTTCATTCCTAAGCATGGATGGGATGTGGTTGATTCCAATGACTCCACATCTCAGCGTCAGGAGGAGTTACCACCTCCTCCACTGCCTCCTGGATGGGAAGAAAAGGTTGACAACCTGGGGCGGACTTACTATGTCAACCATAACAACAGAACTACTCAATGGCATCGACCAAGTTTAATGTAAGTAGCAGCGTAGTTAAATGTTTTATGGGTGTGTGCAAAATTATCCATCAGAATAGTGATTTTTTTCCAACAAACATTACTGTTTTGGATTTGAATTCAAGGTTGGAAAAAGTTTAAGCACAATTTTTACAAAGCTGTTTATAAAGGCACGCTTTTCTTCTCAATAACAAACTAATTTTGATTCTGGTGCTAACTGCTACCTATCTGAAACGATGAGAAAATTTTCACAGGTATTCTGGTAAATTGAGAACCAAAGTCTGTAGACTTCAGTTTAAAATGAAACATCTTTTTTAAAGAATATAAAGAGACTTCCCCACACCAAGCAAATCAGATATACACATAAATATTCTGGGAAAATCTAGGAAATCTGAAGGGCTGGAAGAGAAGTTAATACGTCAACAATGTACCTTCATGTATTGGGAGATAGATAAGGAATTTTTCAGTAAGTAATTTAAAAGGAATAAATTCCTCTGCAGGGACTGCTGAAAGGATATTAAAACAAACAAACAAAACAAAACAAACAAAAGAAACACAAGCATTTCAAGTCTATTAAGTTTTGATTAAGTTAAACCGATTGATTTTGAAGAGATCCTCTTTACTATTCAGTGTGTAGACTACATTGCTTATGTACGCTTGTGCTAATGTGCAGCTCCTGTTCAAACTTTCATTACACATTGCTTATAATTAGTTATAGTACTGTAGCAAGTTTACATTTTAAATAGTATGTTTAATCAAAAATGTTATGAGTTATACTGAAATCATGCGTTATTCAAACATCGTGCATTATTTTAGAGTAGCTACTATTCTTACGCTATTGCTTCTAATAAGTGATGTTTGTTCTTTCTTGAATGTTCATATTCATAGTTGAATTATGCAAATGTGTGTTGTCTGCATTTATGGCACTGTTCATTCTTTTTGTCTGATGCGTTTATCTTAGAATTTAATTAAATTTCATTCTGAAGGTTTTGAACTATTTTTGTAAATGCTGAGCTATTTACTACGCAGCTTTTACTTTTTATCAAGTAAATCTCATCTACTACTACTGTTCTGTTTGGTAACAGTCTGTAAGCATCTATAAAAATTTAGTTCTTATAAATTATTTAATTTAGCACCTCCTTGTATTTCGATTATGTTAAATGAAACAAGAAGTACATGGCTTCACAAATTTTTAACTGACAGATAACCAAGTAATCATGACTAGAAAGCATCGTCAGATGTGTATATAAAGTGGTGGCCTCAGGGTTTGCTATTACACTTTCAAGGTCACATGCATTTGTATTTTGAGTCTGGTTATCCTGGGTAACAATGAGCAATAATGGGTTAGTATGCTAGAGTGGGGACTTAATGTTTCTGTTGTGCCAACTTTGATGTGCAAAGAATGTTAATTTCCAGTATTACATGACATTTGTGAAGTGCTTCCAGTTTTATTTAAATTAAAGGATTAAACTGTCTCCTATTTATGAAGCCTAACATATGCAAGAGTAATGAATTTTATATTATAATCAAAAGCATTAATGAAGTTTTGGAAGCAATGGATGAAGAAGTAGGTGTTTTAGTTTAATATTCATTGTTTTCTTGTTCTTTTGTCCTTCATTCTTTCTTTTCCCCACTATCCAGTGATGTGGGATCTGATTCAGATAACAACATCAGACAAATAAACCAAGAAGCAGCCCATAGACGGTTTCGCTCTCGGAGACACATTAGTGAGGATTTGGAACCAGAACCTATGGAGAGCGGAGACATTCCTGAGGTATATAAAGGTTTTGCTTTTAACAATTTAACTAAACTTCAAGCCAAAGTGTTTCTCCTTTGTAAGCAAATTAATATACAACATGCATAATATTTTATGGAAATTGCCTGGAATAAATACTAGTGACACAGTGAAAATCCTAGACGGAGCTATACTTTCAAGGTCACATGCGTTTGTGAGTGACTGATAGTGTATGCACTATAAATACCATGTAAATGCAAGGACAATCATTTATAATGCCAGGCATTGCTTGTTGTACGTAAGTTGATAAAAACACTTTCAGTATTCTGCTTTGAATAACAATGAAATGAGTCGTAAAAAGTGAAATGTGCTGAATAGAATTGCTGTTTGCTTCAGTTTTCTTTAGTGTCTTGATTTAGAAGAAAGTGAAGCTGTTTTTTCCACCCAAAGTGCTTTGTTCTGTTTGAAATTCTGAGATCTTAATAATCAGCATGTTTGTTTAATTTACAGCTACACTAACTAAATGAAATTTCATAGATATTTGTACACATAGGTGAGCTTTTTGTGCAAAGCCATAATCCCATTCAACCTTGAGGAATATTTTATTATGTGAATCGCAGGCAAAATTCTTTGTGAAAGTTTTGATTCACTGAATGCTCTTCAGAGCAACAAATAGATTGTGGAAGCTCTTACTGTACTCATCATCTGTTAATATTTGATTTGCAGGTACTTATGAGTATTATTATGCATTTTATTCTAAATTAAAATTGAGAGTTGTTTCTTACAGGTTTTTAGTAAGAGTGCAGCATTAGTTAAATTTTGAACAAAATTTCCAATAGAATTTATTCAATGATAGCTGATTTTTATACATCTTTTCATTTGCATCTGTGTTGAACCATAAAGCGTTGTTTCATCACCACCTTGAAAACAACAAGAAAATCTTTTCCCTGTGACTGCTTTATACTGAGGATGTTTATTTGTGTGTTCTATGGATTGGTTTATTTAATTAAATATTAAGGCTGATTATCACACCTGTGTTTGTCACAATGAGGTAGTCATCTGGAAGGCAAAGGGAAGAAGACACTTGGTTTGTATTTACATACACTTACCTTAGTTCCTTTTCTTTTGTCAGCCTTGGGAAACCATTTCAGAGGAGGCAAGTGCAAGTGGAGATTCCTTAAGCTTGTCATTGCCACCACCTCCTGCATCGCCGGTATCCCGTACCAGTCCTCAGGAGCTATCTGAGGAACTGAGCAGAAGACTTCAGGTCACTCCTGATTCTAATGGGGAACAACTGAGTTCTTTGATTGTACGTGACACGCTGCTCTTTCCGAATACATCTCTATTACTGTAATCTTTAGTTAGTTCAAAGTAATCTGAATCATTTATATGGATGAGTAGTAATTGCTTGTCTTAGGAAAAACCGAGCACACGGTTAAAAGTATTTTCAAAAAAAAGCATCTTAATTATATCATGGAACAGACTGCCTTGAAGAAGAGATTTTCTCAATTTAGGTTCAATATTTTTTTCTATATGAGCTTAATTTGAGAGTCTGCTTCTGTTATCCTTAGTGTTTCTTTAGTGTTTAGCTTTAGTGTTTCTATTCCTATTTCTTTAGTGTAGCAAAATACATCATATAATACTAGAGAGCATCAAGCTAGGCATTTTTAAAAGAAAGAGGAAAGACTGCTAATGCTGTTTCAATCGTTGTCCATGTTATTATATGATAATTTTTCAAAAGTTTGCTGTTTTAACTGTACATCTTTATGTTAAAGGGTGTCTCTTCTTATATTAGGATTTTACAAACCCTTCATAGATTACTGAATCCGCTGTTGTAACACTAACAAAGGATTACAATTGAAAGAAGGCAGTTCTGGTAAAACGCTCTATGCGTATATTTTGCCTTTTCTCCCTTTCCCTTCCCCTTTCCCTTTCTTTCCCTCTTTGGGAAGAGGAAGACTTTAAGACTTTGGGCTACTATTCATAGTATTAGATTTTGGATTGATTTTTGAATGCCTGATTTTTCTCAATAAAGCATGCCATCTCACCATGAAGTACTGAAAACCAAGGTGGAGCATTCACTTTCTGAAGAGGCATATTATAGCTACAGTTTACATTAGAATGCCCGATTTTAACAAAATTGTCATCTGCTTAATTTTCATCTAAGAAACAGTGGTTTCCAGTTGTTTAGATTTTTTTCTGTCCCTCTTCTAATTTTCTTTCTTGCTGGAGAAACGGTATGCGTTTATGCTGAGAATTGCCATCACTTAGTCTTATAAAATCATCTGGGACAGAGGATTTTTAATGTAAGAGTTGTCCTTTCTCTTTGACCTTTCCAAAGAAATTCATAGTAGTTCAGCTGGTCCTTGCTGAGTTCAAACCAGAGTTCCTGGAGTCGGTATTTTGCTCTGAGGTAATACTGCTGTATTCTGCCACTGTTTGTTGTTTTTGCTAGTAGAAAAAGAAAATCACATCTTGTTCAGTCAGAATTTGTTGATGCTGACGTTTCTACTTTAGGAGGATGAATGAGCCCTGTTTATATAATAAGTTCAAAAGGTGATTGTCAATAGAGAAATTGTATACTTCTACCAGGTCAAATAGCAGTAGATACTAATTGTTTACAGGAGGTTTTTATAACAGAGCTTTTTGCCTATAAAACATACCTAATCTGTCTAGTAATTAGGTATATTCTAAAATCCTATTTTGTATTAGTGTTATATTTAGAGGTGACCTAATGATTATTACATTAGAGTTCTATCTCAAGTAGTTAATTTGTTTTCATATATAATTTCTGGATTAACTCCAGCCAGTTAACTTCTGAGAACTTCTCTGTCAGTTGTAGACCGTAGACTTCAAAGCTCTACTTAATGTTATTATTGAAGAGTAAGCTGGACATCATATACTGAGAGCAAAATTGGAATTTTTTTAATACTGCCAATAGATGATCTCAGCAAGGCTCTCATTGTGGCTGTAATCCCAGTGACAGTTCTGCAGAATTTATTGCCTTCCCAGCCACAGGGTCAGGATCTCACAGACAGCAGAACCACATAGTCATCCCATGTGGTATTCCCATCCTGTTAGGCCCACGCGCAAGCGACAAATATAAGGGTTACCTGGTAACCTATGGCAGTAAGCCATAGGTGGAAATGCATTGACTCCAATCTGTTGATTTTTCTAAGGACTATATTGCCAGTATTCAGCCGGAAGTTGTATATTTCCTTTATACTGCTTATTCTTCCTCTGGTTTCTCTAAGATGTCTTCCAAAGATACTTGAACATAATTTTCAAAAGTTCTCTGGTATTTTCATTTCCCATTACATCCTGAGTTAATCTTCCTCTCTACTGCTGATTCCATAACAATTAAATTTCTTGCACATTTTCCCAGATGGGATGACTTATCCTCTTCTCTTAGATTAGGTCAATGAAACATTGTAACTTGGATGCTAAAGGTACAGGATGTGTATCCAAATGCTTTCCTTTCCTCAGTTAATCTCAAACATGGCTGTATGGGGACAGGTCTGGATGGAATGCCGAGAACTTCAGGTTTTCGTTGCTTGCCAGGTTTCTATACAAGTATTAAAACAAAGGCACTGCAAAGTAAATACAATTTTTTAGTGTTCCAGATTAAATGTGAGAAAAGTAAACCCCCATGTTTTAAGACATCTTAACTTACAGACATCTTTTTTTTTTTCAGCAAAGAGATCCTTCTTCAAGATTAAGATCTTGCAGCGTAACAGATACAGTCGCTGAACAGTCTCAATTATCTTTGGTAAACAAAAGCTAATTTTTATTTCTTCTTGTTTTAACGTTATCTGATTCTGAATAGTATCTTTTCCTAGATGAGTTCTAGTCAGATCTAGTTCAGTTACCAATATGGACATACGACTATCCCAAATCATCATGGAAACCAAGTGAATATCATCATGATTAGAAAGTAGAATGAGAAAGCCCATAAGAGAGGGAAAAAAAGTGTCTGAAAAAGAGAAAAAAAAATTGTGTCCTGTAAATTGTTTTTACCTGGAATATAGAAATCTGTATAACATTTAAAAGGATTGGTGTTTGCCTAGCTGTAGTTAAAACAAGCCTTTTTGTGATAGTCCTTGTACAATAGAACTGAATAGAATTGAGTGTTGGAATTTTTTCATCCGAGTGATTTAAGCAGCAGCTTCTGCAATTTTGTTTAAGCAAGTTCTTCAGAACTTCAAGAGTTCTTCAAGTTCTTCAGAACAGAAAAAAAATGCAAAGATAGTTTTGAAAAGAGTAAGATTCTTTTTCACTCTATAACTATGTACACCTTCCCTCTAATTCATAGTTCTACATATTTCATCCTACAACAGAAGTATGAGGTTAGCAAAGGTGGTAAGATATAGAGAAACAACTTAAAATAGGATTGTGCAAATTATGCTTGTGAATAAAACTGCTCCAATTATTTCAAAACAATATAATACTTTAAACATTTTATTTTTTTCTGGAGTACATGTTCCAGGATTTTCTTTTTTTTTTACAATTTTTATTAGGAATATATTACATATGAATCCACACATAAAAAAGATTACACAAATTTGCTGTGGAATTATTGAGTAAGTAGAGCGTTATTAGTATGTTCATTATTAAAGCTGATGTCACTCCTTTGTTGTTGTTTTTTTTTTCCTGTTGCTATTGGGCAGACACTTAGAGTAACCACAGTATTTTTCTCTTTAATTTTTCATGTGTTCTCAAAGATTTTTAGTGTATCTACATTTGCTGCTTATACTTGCATGTCATAGCTATCATTCAAAGAAGTGCTTCTGAAGTACTATCCACCTCTCTACTTTCTTCTCCAGACCAGCAATGGTGTGGTTTCCAGTACAATTCCTTCTTAACTGTCTTCTCTCCCTTCTAGAAGTTGATTCCTAATGAAGTCTGTTCCAGAGGTGGTCTACTTCTTAATTTACTATCGCCTTATGGAGTCTGGATTTCTTTAACTGGTGTAGTCAGATTGGGCCTTGTCATGATGTATCTTTCTGTTTACTATTGTAGAACACTCATTTCTCTAGCAGATGTTCAAAACAGCAGAACTGAAATCATTGCTCTATAAGAAGGATGTTTCCCAACCTTAATCTTTACTGAACTAATGATAATTTATCTTTTAGCAACTGAATCCATACTTTCTTTCTAAGTAAAGTGCTGTTCTTGACTTGACTGGATTAATCATTACTGAAAATTTGAAACACCAGTTTCATATTTTTGGTCTGAGTTTTTCTGTGCACTCATTGATGACCAGAATGTACCCATTTTCTTTTTAAATACGATATTTTTGGGTGTAACGTATAAAATTTGTATCTCAAATAAGAAAGAGGAAAATTAATCATGTTAAACTTAGACTAAGTGGTCTAATTATTGATAGCAATACTGAACAAACAGAATTGGATACTTGAAATTAGTTCTTTTGGTATGAGATTCTGACTTGGTTATCAGTGATTGATGGGTTCACTTTTTTTGCTATTATCTTAAACATTATTTAAATCTAATTGCTCTATTTTAATAAATTTGAGAGTATGGATGATTCCTTTTTCCTAAAGATGTAAGAGTAATCTGTGACCTTCATCACTAAGTATGCTTATGTGTAACATTAATTATCATTTAACAGCAGAGTGGCCCATCTAGGAGAGCTCGTTCTTCAACTGTCACAGGTGGTGAGGAACCAACGGTAATAATACTCTTTATCAAACACTATCTGTAAATAAAATGTGGGTAGATTTAAGTCTTGTACCATAATGAACATTTTTTCACAGAGATGCAATGTGTTAAATGAAATACAGCCACTGAATCAATAGTTATATTTTTTTGTTTCATATTTTCTCAAATAATACTGCAATTTCACTCTAATTCAATACTTTTCTAATATGAATAGACGCCAGAGTATTAACAAAGGAGTGCACTAAGAAAATACCAGAAATTTCTAAAAAATGAGACAATACCTAATTCTTTAAAAGCTGATGTTGAAATAATTGATTAGAGACATCAAATCAATATATACGTAGCTTTGTTTTTAACTTGCTTCGTTGCCCTACTCTCCATTAGACTAATTCATTTTTATTCTTAAAGTTGATCTTAATTTGAGAACGGTGGAGGTACAATGGCATATTATTACAGCTCTTAAAGGTCTTATTTACTGCCAGTTTTCATTTTCCAGTATTCACTCTTCAGTCCAAGCCTGAATTTTTATTTTGCTCATCCAATAAAATTCTTGAAATGTTTTTCTGGAAGAATTTTTCCACATAAAAGGAAAGCAGATTCAATTTATATTGGACTTTGCAAAAAAATCCTATTCTTTTTTAACCTGATTAAATGTCGATCTGAAGCAAATTTGTTTCATAGAAATCATTTTGTAGTGACTATAATAATTGGCTTTCATGAACATTTGCATTTCTTAGATAATTTGCTTCAGGGAAAGAAATGTAATTCAGACTTGGCATGTTTCCTGTTTGTATATAGTAATGTCAGACCTTAATTTGGGTGTTGATGTATCATTCTGCCATATTGTATGTATTTACTGTTTTTTGAATTTCAGAATCAGAGGGGCATACTTTTATTTTGTTCCTGCAAACGGCAGATTTTTTTAGTGTCTTTGCAGAATCTGCTTGACTAGCTCCTCATTAGTTAAAATGTACACTATATCAAATTGTAATGTAAAGAGTCTTCTTTTGACAGATGATCGTGTTAATTATACGTTTTAGAACAAAATATTAGTATTTTCTGCTAATAGCTAAACTCAAACTACACTGACTCCTAATTAATACAACTATATCATATTTTTTTATGTAAATTCGTTGCAACTTACTAATGGGCATAACCAGCATGATTGTTCTTAATTAGTGTTATTTTGTATGAGAGTTATTACCACCAAGCCTGTGTGCCCCAGATAGCCTTGTGTCCCAGATTTAAGGCATGGCCTCTGGTCTTTCTTGGAGGGTGATGGAGATAGGAAAGAGTCTGTTGGTTTGAATTGTCAGAGCAAACTCTGGGGCCTAAAGTGGCTATTAAAGGGAATATTCAGGCAAACTAACTTCAGGTATTTGATTTTGTCCACTCGTGGGTCCAAGTCTAAGCATTTAGGTAGCTCATAAGATATCAGTAATCTAAACAGTGATTTATAACACTGTAAATGTTACATCTGCATAGCGGACTTTTTATTTAGGTCAGTGACAGAGGATGAGTAAATCTGTTACTTGAGTGTCTGCAATGAAGTAGATGTTGATGTTTGTAGATAAATTGCAGGTTTGGGTAGATATAGCTGTGGTTATAAAAGCACCATGCATTATAGGATTTACTTTTTAATGGTTTTGTGTTGTGCTGTGTTATTGTTTTTTTTTTTTTTTTTTAAGTCCCCAATAACCCTTACTGCATTCCTCTGTGAAAGGTACATTGTAAATATAGGCTGAGCAAAACTTCAGTTAATGCATCATATATCCCAGCATCCCCGTTCTCATGACATTTTGGCCTTAACTTCAGAGGCAGTATCCCCATGCTGTTTATTGAAGGCAGCTGTTAAAAAGCACTCTTGTTTTGGGTAAAAAGGGTCTTGATAAATCTCCTACGTTTCTATTCTACCATGTAGAATATCTTTTACACTGGTATCTAATGTATGGAAATGAGTTTGAAGGGCAAACTTTCAAACTTTCTGTTTTGCAGATTGCATTCTGGATTCATTAACCCACAATGACTAGTAAGGAGAAAGACTGCTGACAGCTGGATTTATTTTTGATAGAGTGTTAAAGAGAAAAGGAAGATCAGGTGGCACAGCTAGAGCATCTTTCTAGTATTTCTGTATTCTAGTAAGTCAAAGTTGATCATTTGCAGCGTGCCATCATACAGCACATAGAACGTTTAATGTTAGAACCCAGACTATCAGTTACCTTAATTAAATAATTTTAAACTAAAACATGATCTATGGTCTGTATTCAGACCAATACCTGTTACCTTGTTGATCACTGATTAATTAATAGCTTGGAAACTGTTAGAACAGTCTTGGGAAGGGTAGTCAGTCTCCTTATCATCACCTGTCAGCTCTTTGAACTAAGTGGAAAAACAGTAGTATTTCCAGCACTTGACTACTCAGGAAATTAATAAATCAGTCTCATAGTTTGTTTCAATGAGTATTACTTAGTTTCCTCATCTGTTTTCCTTTGCTTCCTATTTCCTGATGTACTCCATCAGCTTTCTGATCCATCCATTATCTTTTCTAATTTCCTTTCTTGATCATCTAGACAGTTCTCCAGCTCATTGTGTCTATTATGCCCTCCTGTTAAAAAGCAAGTATATTGACTTAGCAAAAGTCCTGGGAAGAGGTCTTAAGAATAAGAAGCAAGAACAAGAATTACAGTAAATTACTTTGCTGGAGCAAAGAATGTAGACTGTAGAAAAAGGATGTATCCTGAGTTTCAACAGGAGCCCTTAGAAGCCTGAAGAGTTACCAAATCCTACTGTGCAGTGCCATTCGCTTCTTTGATCTCTAGGTAGTAGTTTTCCACTGTATTAATATTTTTAAATAGAAAGATCATACAGCAGAACCACTGTTTATAAGGACATTGAAAGAGTAATTTCTTTGGCTACTTTGTGGTTAGCATGGTGAGCAAACCTAAAAACCTAGAGAGACAGAGGTAGCTATCCATGTAAAGTTAGTTGTGGCTTAATGCATCCTATGGTCTTATGTGTTCATAGCAACTCGAAATGTGGATGATAGTTCAAGAAAAGAAAAGAAGTTGCAGAATACATACATTTACGAATCTAAGTAAAATAAGGAAAAAACAGTGAAACTCTTCCAGAATTTAAGATATTCATAAATAGATATCAAGTACTGTAGATCTTCAGAAGCCACCTGGACATGGTTCTGAGCAACTTGCTTGAGGTGTCCATGCTTGAGCAAAGGAGTTGGACCGGATGACCTCCAGAGGTCCCTTCCAGCCTTACCCATTTTGTGTTTCTGTATTGAACTGAAAACTGGAATCATACTTAGCTGTCAGTTTTACAGGTTGATGTTGCATCCATCCTAATAATGCAGTTGTTAGTGATTTATTTGTTTTTTTTTTGTTGTGTTTTTTTTTGTCGTTTTGTTTTGTTTTAAATCTGGCAAAATGTTTTCCTTTAAATGAATATAAATTCAACATAATTAAAAATGTATTTGTGGTATTTCTTATGACTTTTAATTTCAGTCCTTTTAAGCATTTATTCATCTTCCTTTTACTGTTTTGTGGCTAATAAACCACATGGCTTCTAGTGCATCAAACTCTGAGTTAAAGCAATTTGCTAATTCCACTTTGTTACAATTTTCTAGCTCACCACTTTCCCCATGTATTTCTTAAACAATACTGCCATATATAATTTGATAATGACTACTTCAGGTTTAAAATGAATTAAATATCAAATGTATAAACACATAGAATAAAAATGAATGTTGTCGAGCTATCCATCACAGTATTTTTTTATTATTATTGTTTTTAAAGTATCCGATATTATAGATAGTCATGTCAGATAAGAGCAAGAGTAAAAACGTATCCTGAATTCTCAGGAGACTGATCGCAATGTTTCTTTAAATGTTCAGGGCAGTAGAACGGTAAGGTAGGAGTAACACTTTCTCATCATGTGTTGGATTTTTAGTTTAATTATAAGGACTAGAAATGTTTATGTCAAAAATACTTAGGTATTTTTCCATCAAAATAATGGTCATCAATGCAGTTGTCACTATATCAGGAAGACCCCTTTCTAAAACTAGAAAGTCTAGCAATTGTTTTCTAACCTATGTGGAGGTATTTGGTAATCTTGAAGGCTGATTCTTCCCTTGGTTTTATTTAAAGATCATGTCAAAAAATTTTGAAGAGTCTTTTTAAAACATCTTCCATCTCTTAATAGCATGCACTGACTCATATTCCAACATCCTTTTTTTCCTTCAAGAGAGCTCAGTGTTTTTAAGACCTCTTCTGCAACGGTTATTTGTTCTAACATGGTCTGTTTGCCTCCTCAGCTGCTTTACCTTTTGTAAAAAGGTCTTCTGCTTTACCTTTTGCTTTAGCTTTTTACACAGCTTGTTTTATAACAATTGATGCCTTTGGCCCCGTTATCTGTATGTTTTCTTTAAAACTATGTATTTGTGGTGCAACTTTTTAATTATAGAAAACAACATCTTTTCACTCTAAAATTTGGACTCAATTTTAGGGTATATTCTGAGTCTTCAGGACACCTAACCCTGAACGCAACATTTGTACCTAACAAAATGTTTGGACTTTAGTTTTTATAGGTATACTAGTTTGCTGCAACCAACTCAGGACAGCCTGTGATAGAGACAAGATCAGAACTTGAGAGATTTGACTAGACAGCATGGTCACTTCAATTCTTACTTATCCATACTAATATAGAGGAAAAATTCAACCTTTCTAAGGAGGAATCATTAAAATGCAAAGTTCCCTTTTGTCAATACGTATAATGAACAAATTAAAAGTTTGAGGGCATATAAGCTTAGCTGGCTTTAGAACAAGATACTTACACCTGTGCAAAAGTGAATCAAAAGATCTATTATGAGAAAAGATGATTTGTGTCAAAGGGGCATGAAGAAGAGCTTATATTAGATTAAATCTGAGGTCATGTTTTGCTCTGTTTTTTTGTTTTTTAGAATGGTATAAGTTAAGAAGTTTGTTTTAAAGAGCAGACATGATTTTTTTTTGTTATTGAGTAACAATACGGTTATTTCTTGCTTGAACAGCCTTCAGTGGCCTATGTACATACTACACCAGGCTTACCTTCAGGCTGGGAGGAAAGAAAGGATGCAAAGGGCCGTACTTATTATGTCAATCATAACAATCGAACCACAACATGGACACGTCCCATTATGCAGGTATGAGGTTCTGTTATATTGCTCAATTTAGGTAGCACACAGCATGTATTGAGTATAATTTCAGTTGAAGCAGCTCTTCAGAACTTTGAATTTTTTTAAAAAAACCTAAGCATTGTCATGACAACTCAGGATAATCATAAAAAATTGCAATGCCTGGGATTTTTTTGGTTACTTTTCTTAACTTTATTAAGGTACAGATTAAGTCGATTGCTACAATGGAAGGAATTTACAGAGAGGTACATAGTACCAATAAATAGAGGCAAATGCATTCTTAGGGTTGAAATTGAAAGTTTGGTTGCCTGATTAATAATATGGTATATTGTTTGCCCTTCCAATGAAATTAAAATTAAAAAACATACTTGCTCTTTAAAATAGTATACTTAGTATTTAATAATAATAATAATAAATATTGATATTATATTTTAAATGTCCTAACTCTGGATGAACCATGATCCTGACAACTAACTAACTTGGTTTTCCATCTGAACTAGCTTGCGGAAGATGGCATGGTTGGGTCAGCAGCAAGCAGCAACAACCACTTAAGTGAACCTCAGATCAGAAGGCCTCGCAGCCTTAGTTCACCCACAGTAACTTTATCTGCTCCACTTGAGGTGAGAAACAGACTTATCAACAAATATCACTTATGTGTGACTTCTCTCTCTGATGTCTTTGTAACTTTTTATTTCCTTTTTATTTACTAACAGCCATTTTTCCCTATTGTTAATTTTATCATAATATGTTGCTGTTTTCTTGCAGTTTTCCATCTGGATCTTTATATTATACAATAGTATTACTTAACTTCTATTATTATTGAATGATAGGAATGAATAGTCTGTCTTATATATGATAATTTGAGTTGGTCAGCTAAAACTAATTCTGTGCATTTCTGAAACATGGGCTGCTATGACTCCTCTCAAGTGCTACAGTTGTATAAGATCAGAAATATTTTTTTGAGTCAACATTTATTTTGATGGTGTTAACGTTGAAAATAATACATGCAATTGAGTTTGGATAATTTTGTAATTAAGATACTGATTGAATTTCATATTCCTTGTCTTTCAAAAGGGTATTCAACGTATGTGTCTTTACAAATAATTTAGAATACTGTTATAGGTTGTTCATTGCAACATATCAGAAGTATAATTTATGTGGCTTCCTAAGCAATCAAAGATGATGTGTTTTTTACTTCTGAAAGTATGGTTAAACCTCACAAATCTATTAAACATGGCTGTGTTGAGGAGAGCAAGTTCTTAAAAATTTCTTCTTTGGACTGAAAGTGTGGCACCTTATTTGTCCTTTCTCACCATCTCTTTCCTAATTCTGTCCCTTTCTGTCCTGGTCAAAATGTTGAAAATCTGTAATTTCAAGTTGATATAAGGAGACTAAACCTCCATTTATTTTAGGAACTTGTTTTAAGGTCATGTTTAAATGTTTTGTCTGAAATTTTAATTGAGAGATCCATTAAAAAGTGGATAATGTCACCTTAAATTTAGGATACTTTCCTGTTTAAAAATGAGATACATTGCACCAGGAAGCACACAGCAATGTTTGCAATTTTTTTCTCTGTAAAATGAAACATTGACACGTACAGGACAGCTTCAGTAAAAGATATGATCAAATGTAAATACTGCAGACATTATCATTGCAAAGAGAAGTGATAAAACACTGTGTCCTTTAAAACAAAAAGCTTAGTAAGTTAGAAGTAGCTAATTAAGAGGAATTTAGCTAAGTTCTAGGAAATCAATCCCAGCACTTAATTCTAGAATGAATTACATCTGGAATGAAAAAAAATTGTGCTGTGAAACCACGTTTTATTCAGTTTCCTGTATTAAGTGACATTTTGCAAATCTTTGTATCTTTCATTTTCTTCAGGGTATGAAGGACTCCCCCGTGCGCAGAGCAGTGAAGGACACCCTTTCCAATCCACAGTCTCCACAGCCCTCGCCCTACAACTCTCCTAAACCACAACACAAAGTTGCACAAAGCTTCCTTCCTCCTGGCTGGGAGATGCGAATAGCGCCCAATGGCAGGCCCTTCTTCATTGATCATAATACTAAAACTACTACATGGGTAAGGGGAATTCTAGGGAAGGAATTTTAAATCATTTGCCATCTTTTAAATGTTTTCATCTTGACCACTCTATTTTTCATCGTCTGGCATTTGTCTTGTCTTTAAGGTTCAAGTTCCATGGGATTTGTTAGCCTAACGTTTCATAAAACTGATGTAGGGATCTGACTTGAATCCTCCATGCAATGATGTACAGTAGCAATAGTTTTAAGTATCTAATTTCATGTCATGCCTGTAGTGGTGCTCATTTCGGAGAAAGGAAACTTACTTGTACATATCCACTGAAAATAGATTTTGGTGGATTTACGTATCATGTACAATGCAATAGTGTTTTGCATTTTGTATTTGACCTTTTTATACTTGACAAACTATTGCATATCAGTCTTTCGTGACCTATTTTACTTGCCTCTTTTTACCTCATTCATTCATTAGTGTCGTATCTGTGCGTTAATAAAAATGTAAGAAGCTCATTTGCATCATTTTCCAGCCTTTTTGTGACAGGCTTATTTCTCATTCAGTTTTAAGAGCCAAAAATGTGCATATGAATCTTAATACCACTTAGGGAAATGCATGCGTTCCTAAGAAGAGGGCTTTATTTTTTAACCATATCTTTGCAAATAACACACTTAATGGAGTTAAGGACTGACCCTGACTACCTCTTAATATTTAAAAAATTCATTGCAATTTTTGAATCTTAATAAAGTATGTGACACATGCAAATACTAAATGTGTTGTCACTTTTATCTGTCACAACTTGATCTGTTGGATTTACAGTTCCATATATCTGTTACAGGAAGATCCACGACTGAAATTTCCAGTGCATTTGAGATCAAAAGCTTCTTTGAACCCTAATGATTTGGGCCCCCTTCCTGTAAGTGACAATGTGTATGTATTTGAGTATATACCTGCTATTTTATATTAACATCTATTATTGTAGTCATATATTGTATATAGACACATATGTTGATCTCATTGCTTTTATGGATTTGTGCCAGGAGTTGGACTTGATGATCCTTATGGGTCCCTTCCAACTCGGGATATTCTATGATTCTGTGATTAAAGCAACATTTACATATAGCACCAAAAACTTTGTTGTTATCTGTGAATCAGTCAGGCTTTTTGAAGCCAGCCCATAGTATTCTGAAGTGATTGAATATTTATTTGCATATCTGAAGCTTGGAGCTTTGAAGAAATTTACCTTGGTTTTACTTCCATCTGTGTGATTTTAGGTAATTAACAGTTGCTTTAGAAAAAAAGAAGCAGATAGTTCAAAGTGAACTCTGTTATTGTACCAGTGTATACTGGCATTCAGAAATCTAAATAAATTTTGGTTTTGAATGAAACTCCCATATTCTGTAGGGAAAATCATGGTACTAACCTCAAAAGTTTTGTCATATTTGTGACTGATACATAATACTGATTTACATGCATGTCAAATACAGAGTTTTGCTTTGTTTTTAAACTGCTGTGTTCTTAATGTCTGAGGATAATGCATGAAATCTGAAACTTTTTATAAAGTGCAAATTTTACAGTATAGTGGTGGTTCATCACATTGCCTTATATATATTAAATATGCTTTTGAGAAATGGTCGTTGAAATTTTATTTACAACTCAGCTACTAGTTGTCACCAGCAGTCTCAGCGTGTACTATGGACTTTGTCTGCACACAGCTGTGCCATTAGAGAAGGTGACTGTCCCACTGTATAGGACGTGGCAGGTTATATTATCTTAAACAAATTGAATAATGACTCTTTGATCCTACTGATTTTCATTGTAATGAGTTGCAATTTACTTAGAACTGCTCTGTCAGCAGACCAGAATGTGTGCTGCTTTTGGGCAACTGGTAACAAATTCTGCCTTTCATCTGGTGGCAATAGCCTATTACCACCTATGATCAGACATCCTCCTCTTAAACATCCTGAAATCTCCCTGCCCTGGTCTTGACTGGCAAAAAGTTTTGCCTTTATTTAGATCAAGCTATGCAACTTTTCAGGCCCAGTATCTCAAAACACTGATTACATCAAAAGCTATGTTCAGTTGAATATATTTATTATGTTGAATGTTCTGATTACAACACAGAAGTAATGTGATTTTTCTTGAAGAAAACAGCTGTGGAAGTAGCTGTTCCTTCGTAATTTTTCAGATACATAGAGCAAGCATTAATGTCCAAGGACATGTTGCTTAGATAAAGAGGCGCTGAACAGGAGAAACTTAGCCTGTAAATTGCAAGAGGTAAAATGTGCTATGAAGTCAGGGTAGCCCGACACACATCAATGGAAATGTATAATTAGTCACAGATTTAAACTCAATTAAACAAGCCATTTTTGACTGAGGTAAAAATCACAGAATCATTGAATGCTTTGAGTTGGAAGAGACTTGAAAGACCACCCACTTCCAACCCCCCTGCCATGAGCAGGGACGCCTCCCACCAGACCAGGTTGCTCAAAGCTCCATCCAACCTGGCCTTGAACACCTCCAGGGATGGGGCATCCACAGCTCCTCTGGGCAACCTGTTCCACTGCCTCACCACCCGCATAGTTATGAACTTCTTCCTAATGTCTAATCTGAATCTACCCTCTTTTAGTTTGAAACGATTACCTCTCATCCTATTGCTACACTCCCTGATAAAGAGTCTCCTCCCAGTGTGATGACTGCAGAATTTAGAAGGAGTTGCTTAAAAAAGATTGAAATGAAATCATTTCTTTTCTATATTGTATAGAAGGCTGAAGCTAGCGTATGGCATACAGGTGGAGTGAGTACTAGATTGGACATCGTTGCATGTGCCAGCAGTGTGCAATTTGTTCTCCTTTCTATACAATAATTGTATGGAAAATGAGAAAAAGGGAATGGAAAAAAAGGCAAGAATTGAGGACTAGATTACACGTTCTTATCCAACTCTATTAGGATTTATATAATTACAGTAAGTAACCCACAGTTGTTTCAGAAGTAGAAGCAGAAATTCTCAAATCTAACAGATTATGGATAATCTATTCTCTATGATCATTTCCTGATAGTAGGAAACAGGTGTAAACCCTGATGCAAGAAGTTTCCACTTCAAAGCTTAAAAAAAAATTTACTATATTAGATGCAGTCACCTGGGTAAACAGCCAGTTCTTTGAATCTTGCTAGGTTTTTGTCCTTGGCATAATGCATCCGTTTTTGTGTGTTCTACTTGACAGGCACCTTTCAGACAATTTAAGCAGGCATGGACAATGTATTGCTTTGTGCTGTTTGAGAGTGGTATTATTTCATGTATTTTCTCTCTCTCTCTTTTTTTTTTTTTTCCCAATTCCAGCCTGGCTGGGAGGAAAGAATACATTTGGACGGAAGAACGTTTTATATAGATCATAGTAAGTATGCACTCGGGTACTACAGCAATTAGACAAAGGGAGGTAATAAATATTGAAGTGAAAGCTTTATAATTTTACTCTTCATTTAGGAAGCCAGGTGTTGATATGTGGAGACATTGATACCAGAGACTTAGTGCCCTCATACGGTACTGTATATTCACTGAAAGCTTGCTTTTAATTGGCTCATCAAGCTTTGTCCCTCTCTGACTTGTGAAGCATTAACATTTCTTCTTTGTGGTTTCTTTTGTTCTTGTTGATATTTTGGATTCTTTGTTGTTGTTGTTGATGATCCCATGGCTTATTTGCACTTTAATAAATTAAAATACACACTAGGAATAGAAAATAAGATGAGAAAAGATCATATAGCCACAACTCCATATATAGGCAGTGGAGAAATGAGCACTGATAATACTCTTTCCTCTCCCTTGAGAAGGTCTTGTGGCAGTGCTGATTCTGATCTTATTTCCTATTTATAGCATGTTATATTGCACCCAGCCCATTAATATCTATTCAGTTCTGTTAGTGAAGTTCTAGTGTAAGTGATGTTTCATTGTAGATTTGTCTTATTACAGCATCTCAGAACTACTGTGTTAGTTTTTGTCATTGTTTGAAAATAAAGCAGCCCAGAAAGGATTTTATTCCCTCTCCCCCTTTTTTTAAAGACTTAGGCTGGACTTTCTAATGAGGTATTACTACAGACTGTATAAGCTTCACAGAAATAGATAATTCACAAAACAATTGGAAGGGGGTATATTTGCTACACAAAATTTACAGAATTAAAATCCTAATACTGCCAAATATGCATTACAATTTGTTTTTCTTTCAGTATCAGTAACATTAAATCCTATGCAAATCCGTAGTTGTATTTATATAGTACGTTATTAAATCCCTACCTCTAAATCACTGTCTCTAAAAGTAATACCTATTTCAAAATTGCATACATACTTGTAAATAAAAAACAGAAATAGTACACTCATCAACAACAAGATTAGCCTTTTTCAAACATTATTATAGAATTATTCTTTATATCTAATGTTATTGTTTCTGCCAAGAGATATTTGGAGACTTAAATCTGGCAAATTATGGTAAACTGCTGCCACTGAAGAGTCACAGAATAAAACTGTTATTTTAAAAATATCTGTATAATTGTTGAACTTCCTAGCTTTGAAAAGGTTTAGTTTTTCTGTCTCTAAAAGTAAATGGAGCGTTGAAGAAATATATTCCACAAACTAGTTTAATTTTTAGATAAAAATACATTTATTTGCCTCTGAAATCTCTCTCTATTCCCTCTGTTGATTTTATTTTTCTTTTACCCGTTTAGATAGCAAACTTTATAAAAGTTTGTTGGTTTTCTTTTGTGTTTTTTTTTTCCTGATGATGCTACTTGCTTCCAGCAAAAATCCTTTTTGTCTCATTGTGGTACCATACTACTACAATTGCCAGGGGACTCTAGAAGCAGAGGTGATGCCAGTGATTATTACAGTGGACACGTTGCAGCTCCATTGTGATAACATTGTGCTCAGTATTGAGTAAATGACTGCAGTCAGCATTTGGTGTTCAGTCATTTGGCTTGAACAATCTCAATAGTAGCATTTGTTTCCACAGTTCTGGTAAGGAAGTACAATGACATTTGACCATAATGATAGGTTTATGACAGAGCCTGCTGGCTCTTAATTGTTTGATGAGAACTTGAGAACATATGCTGAAATCAGCCATGTGTATGATAACTGTGCTTCCTCTAAACATGCAAGTCTCAGTAGTCCATTACTGTGACAAACTGGCCATTGTTTTAGTCATTCTTAGCTGAAGTGATTAGTTAGGATGCAATGAGTGTACTCAATTTCACTGTTAGAATACAATAAGAATGTTGAAAGTATAAACTGATTCAGCTACTATTAATGTCTTGGTTCTCCAGATATATTTTGTAATTCTTACGCATAATTATTCAATACTTTTGTCCTATCAAAATATGGATAAAATAATTTAGATAGTACTTGTAACATACTAATGTGAAAACACGATACTTTTCAGATTTTAAGTGTAAACAGTCCTAATTTGTCCAGTAGTAAATTCCTTTATATTGTATATTTATCTTTATACATACATATATGGTCTCTAGTTCTCTGTGATTGGCCTTAGCCAGCTGAGTCAACAGTATTTGCCATCCATAAACAAAGTAATACTCTCTATTCACATAGCATGTTTACACTTCTGCATTTCCTAGGAGCCTTATAGGAAATTATGATCTACCTGTTAGAAGGTATCCTGAAGAAAAACACAAAGGCTTTCCAACCATATTCAGAATAGTTACCAGTGGTTCACTGACAGAGGAATGGATGTTTTAAATGGGTTCCCCTCAAATCTGTCTTGGATACACCATCTTTCAATATATTGAACAGTAAATTAGAGGGAATGTACGCATTAGATCAGCAGAGCACATGAAGGAAAGGTGTGAGAGGAGCTCACTGGAGCAGGATTAGAAATCAGAACGATTCTGATGAGTTGCAGGTGCAGTGTGAAGACATCGTTTTATAACAACTGCAAATTGCTACTCAGAATAGGAATAATTAGCAGAATTTTTGTTGAAAAGGACATGAAAAATGTCAGCTGAACAAGAGGTAGTTCATCTTGGGATGTATCAACAGGAATACCTTAAACAATCCTCCTAATCTCATCAGCACTGGTGAGGTCTCAGCTATAAAAATATTGTATCTAGCACAGGGTCCCAAACCAAGAAAATAGAAAACCGTTTCAAAAGGGACCAGAGGAATAGACGGAATCCTCAAAAACCCTAAGGCCTGATTTATGAGGGAAGAGAGAGAGTTTTGAATTTGTGTGAAGACTCAAGAGAGATGGTAGATTTTCAAAAATGTGCTGTAAAAGGAATGGATTTAATATCCACATGTACTTTGGATAAGACAGGGAAACTCAAGCTACAATTCCAGGTAGAGCGGTTCAGGTTAGGCTCTTATTGTAAGGGCATTTAAGCCCTGGAATAGTGTTTACAATATGAAGTCTCTATCACTGTAATATTCTGAAAAACAGCTTAGACAAAGATTTATCAGTAACAGCATACTTAAACGTATGCTACGGTAGTAAGAGAGAACTGACAAACTCTCTAAGTCATTTACAGTTCTGCCTGATTTCATAGAAAATTACCACCATAATTTGTGGCCGTCAGTTTGAAGTAGGTATAAGAAATGAACTGGTAAATGTTGTAGAATGTAATTTGACTGAAAAGGTTGAAATGAGATGACAAGGTCCAGCTCAGGAGTCACGCTTTTAGGGCAGGCTGTGGTCTGTGAAGTACATGGAGCTGTGAGTCTAACAAATTTACTCCATAATTGCCATGAGCACTAAATAGACTTAATGTGTAAAGGAAAATAAGAGAGTAATTTAACATTAAGTTAACTGATAGATCAAAATTTCTTGAAATGTGCTTGTGATCTTTTTGAATTTTCTTTAGTAACATTCAATGAATGTCAGCTTTCAAAATCTAGTCCATGCTAAAATTCATTTGAGATGCTCAAAACTGATGTGGTTTTTTTTCCAACTGTAGAAACACGGAAAACTCCTATGTTTTAAAATAAGTGGGATTGGTTCTTTGCTTTTACCCATAGTGTCCTTAAAAACAATTTTCTTGAAATCTAGTGGTTTCATTCCCAAACCTAGTAATTACAAAACTTAAAATCTTGACTACCCTTTTAATATGCAGTTCATAAATCAAAGCAGTGCATGTAACTAACAGGTGTATTATTCTTACCCTTCCAGTGTAGGAAATAGATTATTTGAACCTCGCCATTGGAGATGGCGTTTAGTTTGGTTTTTAGAGCATTGTCTTACTGTTGCAACATCATCATTTTGTTGTGATTCTGTTGTGTTCAGAATCTTGTGAGAAACAGTTGTCTGGAGGCAGGGAGAGTTTCACCATGGTCCTGTATAACCTCACTGTATAACCATATAACGCTGCTGGTGCTCTTAAAAACTGTAGACAAAAAGAACTGAATTCTGCTGCCTTATGGCCAAAATCTGCCTTGTCAAAACTGAACGATTTCTTATACCATAACTGTATAATTTTACCTCCCTTTACCAATCCTATAACCTTTCCATTAAAATCAGTGTCTAGGACTTTTTTTTCCCCAAAGAGATGTTATACCTTCCCCTCCAAATTTAAATTCAGACTGTTTTAAAACTATTAAACCTTGCAGAATTTGAAATAAGTAAACTTAGTCTGTCATTTGACAAAGTTTTTGGGTTCCTTTACCTTTCAGGCATGAAATCTGTGTATTCCTAATATGTGTTGAATCCAAGACCATGTTTGAATAGAACACGTTTACTACTATGGGTGTTGAAATAAAACCAGTGTAATTACACTGGATTATGTTGTAGTTTTGCATTTTTGTATGAGTGTTTTAACTAAACCGTGTGGTGGGGTTTTGATGGAGATGCGTGAATGCAGTCTTTTCTAACCCTGAAATACTAAGTTGTGGAAATGGTAGGGAAAACATTTGTAGGGAAAAACAAAACAAAACAAAAAACACCATAAATTCACAGATATGTAATTGAGAAGTAATGATATAATTTCTTTTATTATTTACAGATAACAAAATTACCCAGTGGGAAGACCCCAGACTGCAGAACCCAGCGATTACGGGTCCAGTAAGTACTGCTATGTTTCTTTTTGCATGAAATGCTGTGACTCATGTACTGTTAAGCAACAGGTCATGCCTGTTCTCCAGATGAGGTAAGACTGCTTGTTGAACAGCTAAGGAAGCAGGACCAACCTCTGCCTTTTCCTGAGGGACATGGGAGGCTCAAGTACCTGCTTTTGTAAGCCTCCAAGGGCAGGGAAAGTTGCTGTCATGCGGCACCCTGACAAGGTTCCCCCAAACTGATGCCCCTCTGTGGACCGTCTTTTGCTTAGCATAGAGCCGAGTGCACTGGAGACTCTTGCAGCCCGCTGCCAGTGGTCCAAAGCAGTATTGGGCTAATTAGGAATCACTGGAACATTTGTCACTGGAGTGCTGAGCACACTACTCCTAGGTCAGACGATAGGTTCAAAGTTGTTGGTTCTTGGAGTCCTTCCTAGCAATGGCTACCTACACAGGGAATTTTTCCTATGTTACAGTGTGATTCCTTTATTGTAGTCATTAGCATGTGATGATGGCTTCTGCCTTGGAGCGTCTAGGAAACATTCTTAATCAGTTTGTGACAGTAAATCTCAGAATACTTCTGTTTCAGCCAGGAGGAAGAGAGGGCTCTTTCTTCAGAAGGATAGAGACAGCTTTGTTTGGCTGGTTTTAATTTCTGGATTGCTGTGTTACTTCTGAGCAAAGGTCTCCATCTGTTTTGAAACTGCATAGCTAAATACTCTGACTGATGTTTCACTCTGAAATGTGGAACCGTGTGAATTCTCTTTTTTTCTATTTTCCTCCTGCAACCAGAAACATTCTGTGCTAAGTGCTGCACTTTATTGCTCCATTGTGTTCAAATAGTATATTTTTGTATTAAGCTGGGCATGAAGGGTGGCTGCTCTGATTCTTTGGTTGGAATATCTTGTGAGTTTCCGACCAAAAACTCTGTGCTGAATTCTAGATTGTAAGGTTTTAGGAATGTGTATAGGAGAACTGTTAATATTTACCATTACCTGTATCATTACTGTCAAGACAATTCTACTGAGCTGAGACACTGAGCTGTTCATTTTTGGATTTCTGGAAAATAAAAAGCTGTCACCACTTGATATGGAAAAGATGTGACTACTTTGTGGATTCTGAATGCAATAAAGGCAATAATCAGGCCTATCAAATTTAAGAGTCAAAAAAAATCCTGCATATGAACTAAGTTTTCAGAAAAACAACTTTAGAAAAAATGTTTTTAACTTAGTATCAGTTTTTTAAAATATTAAACATATGGAATGGTTCTTTGACCTTTTTATGCTGCTTTAGGCTACTTTATGGTATTTTGAGTGATCGGATTTCCAACCTAAAGATGTTTCCAGGTAAAAAAAAATCTGCCAAGAATACTTTTTAATTTGGGGTAAATGCTCAAGGATCTCAGACAGGCCACAGCAGATGAACTACTGGATGTTGTAATCCCAGTTGCTAGTGTTTAATTCCAGTTGCTTGTGTTTATGAATAAGGTTGATAATAGTCACGTGTTGGAACATAATTGCTGTTGTACTGATGTACCCATTTAACATGCACATAATGCTTGAGATACTAGTTTGCAATGTTACACAAATTCTTCTACTTATGTTCCCAGAAACCATAAGCATAGATGAGAGAGTCTGTTTGGGGAATATTTGTTTCAAGATAATCAGGGTCAATCCTGACCAAATTAAGGAAATAACAGTATTATTTTATTTTTAAGAGAAAGCAAGATTAGATCCATTTTGCAGTCATATACCCATTAAGCATTCATCTTAGTGCCTTTAACAGTATTTTTGGTGTTATGACAAAAACAAAGTACATAAATTGCATTTCACATTGTGTTCAAACAATGAAAACATGTCAAAAGATTCCTTAATGGCTGTGGTAAAGTCATATTATCATCAGAGTAAAATGATTTAATATGATTTTTTTAACTTTTCATGTCTTATCTTTCACAAGAGAAAGATTACATAGAAATATTTCTGTCTTATGCTCTCACATACATGAGTCTACTTCAACACCAGCCCTCTCATGAAAACCCACTCTTCCCTCAGAACTGAACTTGAACCAGAGCTTTGCAGTTTGTGATTCATCTTTCAAGGAATAGAAAATGTAACTTTAAAATCCATAAATCCATATTCTTTGGTAACAACAGTTTCAAGACCAGCTTAGATGAGGCCCTGAGCAACCTGATCTCGTGGGTGGCATCCCTGCCCATGGCATGGGGGTTGGAACTAGATGATCTTTGAGGTCCCTTCCAACCCAGGCCATTCTATGATTCTACAAACAGTCATTTTTAAAAATATCATATGGCATGCTTATCATTTCCTAGTGAAATTCATAGTTGGCAGCATTGCATTCTAATCTCTTTGTGTTAAAAAATGTTTTTGTTTTTTCTGCTCCTAAAATAAGAAAAAAAATGAGGGTAAGTATTTGATTAAAAAAAATGGCTAAACGTTTTGATACCTTTTAACTGAACTTACACACTAAGAAATGGGAAGATTTTGGGTTCTGTATTTCATGCATACTGTTGGGGTTTTTACATGAACCTATGGCATACATATCTAGATAGTATTCAGATGTGGTTTTCATTTGTTTAAATAATATTGGAATATCAATTTGTTAAATACTGGAATAATCTGTGTTTATGATTCTCTCTCTGATAGGCAGTTCCATATTCTAGGGAGTTCAAACAGAAATACGACTACTTCCGGAAGAAGTTAAAGAAACCCGTGAGTATAATAGCCATGCTGCTTTGTGTTGAAGCCAATTATGTTACATCTGGGGAGGAAAAAATAAATATCCCAAGGGTAGATACAGAATGGTGTTTCATGCTATAACAAATTTGCTAGTTTTTCTTGATCATCCTGCTCCTTAAAAGAGTTAAGTAGAAACCAAGCAAATGAAGAAAAGTTTGAATTTGATCGATGGATTTCTCAACAACAGCACTTACAAAAGATTTGTACTTTGTAATATGAATGGAAAGTCAAAGTGATGTGATAACAAGAAAATAGCGGTGATTCACTATTTTCCATTCCAACTGAGTCTAATTTGTATGTTAGTTTAAAAGACTTTAGGTTGAAAATAGGCTTGAGGATTGGTATTTCCCTTTGTCTTCAACAGTGGGTTTGGAAAGACAGAGCTGGAACAAACTGGCAGAGCAGAGCCCACAGTATTACTGCATCTGGCACAAGCTTCTCACATTCTTGTTCTGTAAAAATAACTTCTTTAACTTAAGAGAATGCAAGTTATTAGCATGCATGTGGTAATGACTTGTAATTGACAGCAAACAGCCTTGGCAGCATCAACTCTAATGTGAAGAGGGACTCACCAATGTCTTTATGGGTTTGTTGATAGTTCCTTGAATTTGCATCTTGAGCTTGACTTGTGACTGGACACAATAAGTATTTTAATTGTCAGGAAAAAGCAAACCTCCTGAAACGCTTGTTTCAAGTCAATTTTATCAGGAAAACTGTACCTGACCGTAAGGGTCACATTTATCTGTTCATCTCCTGCTTCTTTCTTCAAATACTTTACTCAGTTCTCTTCTGTCTTTTCTGAATTTGTCTCCCTGGGCTTTCATAATGGGTGTTAGCGTTCTCTTTTTTCAGACAGAAATTCTTAAATATTTTGGCAGTCCTGTTCTGTTTACATCTTGGCAATTCAGTACTGTTTTATGTGTAGTACTGTTGGTGTTCTTAACGGTGAAACAGTTCTGGCCTTTACAGATATCTGAGTGAAAGGGTTGCACAAAGCTTGTGTGTTTTTTTAACATTTTAAGCCAAAATTACCTTTAAATAGAGCATAGTGATATCAACAATTCTTACTTTTGTTGTTGTTGTTGCTTTTCTTGTTGTTTTCATTTTTATCAAATATCATAGAAATCTCTGAACCCCACTAGTGGAACTTACCCAGTTCACCATAATGTATCAACCTGTGGACTTAGAGAGCATTGGAAAACAAGAATAAAGGAAACCTGGTACACTCAGATGTGTAATCTGTCCTTTAGTTTTAAGCTTACAGTCAGTAATTTCCCTGAAGACTATTTATTGAGACTAATTGATCTCCTTTCACACAGGCCGATATACCAAATAGATTTGAGATGAAGCTACACAGAAATAATATTTTTGAGGAGTCCTACAGAAGAATCATGTCTGTGAAGAGACCTGATGTACTAAAAGCCAGGCTCTGGATTGAATTTGAGTCAGAAAAAGGACTTGACTATGGAGGTGTGGCCAGAGAGTGGTTTTTCCTCTTGTCCAAGGAGATGTTCAACCCTTATTATGGTCTTTTTGAATATTCAGCAACGTAAGTATCCATTATAATATTCTCATTCGTAAGTAATATATGTTAGATTTTGAGTAAAATGGAAAGTTACATTGGAGAGTAGTTAGATCATCCTTCATGATACATGAATTTGTATTCCTATCAGTCAAATCTCTCTGTTCTGCATTATCATTTATCATTTCCTTTTCCAAGAAACTTTAAATTTGCTGTTGAAATCTCATAAAACAATCTCATTGCTAAAACAATATTCAATGTTGCCTTGCTTGCAACAATAGTAGATTCCATTTTTGAGGCTAGCAATAGTAAGAGGAGTGATGCCAGACAAGACTTTTTTATGTCCTCCCAGTGCATTGTAAAGCACCTGCCTTCCAGAATTACAGTGTTCTTTGCAATTAGCTCATAAAACAGCTTCTCATTTACATTTCAGTAGTTATACAGCACTGGCCTTGCATGAATTTAAATGTATTTTTGTCCAATTTTAAACCCCCTGAGTGTTGCATTAGTAAATGAGAGAGCAAGTCTCTTGCTTAAATTACATCTGTTTCGGTCTGCTTATGTAATTCCACATTGTGCACTTAGCCACAGTAAGGATAGATTTCTTAATTGAAAGCAGCAGTTTTTATGTTTTCATGTCAACATCAAACTCGCTCCTTTCTTTAATGAGCATTGAATAAATTGTAAAGTAGATGAACAAAGCTGTATAATGAGGGTTTTCTTGCATTTGCTTCTCAGAAAAAGACACATTTTGTTTTTGGAGGAAAACATAGCTTACAAAATATTGACTAGTTCAGAATGCCTGTGTGTTAGTAGAATTCACTGGATAAACATTTGTTTTGAAATATTATTACCACTTATGTGATAAATGTCACTGCAATTACTTTAAAAACAACATTATTTTCATTTGAGGTTCAATTTGATGGAAAGGTGTATTTTAAATTGTAAGCATTCACACTAGAGTGAGGCTTCCTATCAACAATAAAGATAAATAAAAATTTACTAGAGACAGAGTGGGAAGAGGGAGAGAATCAGAAGGGAGAAAAATGTGTTCATGTGTTGAAATAAAAATAGTTTAATAGGATAGAAAAGGAAGGAAGGGAAAATAATATTAATACTAAGCTTTATAGATATATATGTACAAAGCAAGCAGAGCACAATGCAGTTGCTCACCACCCGCTGACTGATGTCCCCCCAGCCAACTGCCCCAGTTTTATTGTCCCACACGACGCCATAGGGGATGGTGCGGAATATCCCTCTGGCCAGTTTGGGTCAGTTGTCCTGGCTGGCCTGGCTCTGTCCCCTCCCAGTTTCTCCCAGCCCCCTGGCTGGCAGGGCAGTATGAGAGACTGAAAAGTCTTCGACCTAGCACAAGCAGTGCTCCGCAACAACTAAACCATCAGCATGTTATCAGTACTATTCTCATCCTAAATCCGAAACGCAGCACCATGCCAGCTACTAGGAGAAAAATGAACTCTGTCCCAACCAAAACCAGGACACTGACAGTGTTAAGACTTGTGAAAGAAAGTGTTCATCACCAAGACATTAGTGTAAAAGTAGTAATTATTAATTTGCATGATGTTCTTAATCTGTGAAAAAGATGCATGTTTTTAAGTAGACGTTTTTCTCGTTTCTCAAAATAATTTTAGTTATAATTCATAGTTATTAGTTACAATTTATAGTTACAGTATGCACAGTATTGATAAATTTTAAATTGTGTGTCAATCTACACGCTTTAGAAGCTAAGGTGATACGTCATAGAAGTCCAGACTATGTTTGCACATTCCTGGGTTCACCTTCCCACTTTTCTTTTGCCCAAGGTCATCCTTCAGTGAGATTCAGTGACCCTCCTTAATATGGGAGATGCTCATTAAAAATTGTGGTTTTTATGTTTGTTCGTTTGTTTAGGTTTTTGGTTTTGATTTTGTTTTGTTGGGAAGGATACAGTGATGTGTATAGCAGAGGATAAAGCTGTTTGCCTTTTGTACCTTACTCTTGCCACAGGTGGAACCCTGTTACCCCAAGGGCAGGATTATTAGTAACCTTTGTCAAATGGTCATTATGGTCATTAAGGCATTACATAGGACGGACAGGAAATGGCCCTAAGCTCTAACATATCTGAATATGTTTGTTTAAAGACATGGTTCTTAAGATATCTTTTTCTTTCCCCAAAATAGGGACAACTATACACTTCAGATTAATCCTAATTCAGGTCTTTGTAATGAAGATCATCTTTCGTATTTTACATTTATTGGACGGGTTGCTGGTCTGGCAGTATATCATGGGAAGCTATTAGATGGTGAGTTACTATACTGTATGGCTAAGCTACTCTTACTGGATTTTTTTTTAAATGAAATCACTTCAATAATTCATATGCTTTAGAATGTTGTATATCTTGAAACAAAGTCTACGAGAAAGTAATGGAACTGGAAGCTTTGGAAATTGCATTCCTGTTTTGAATGGTGATTTTGGTAAAATGATAGTGTCTTTCTCAACAAGTATGTTTCATATAAAGTTTTGCTCCGTTCTCCACTCTTGTTAGCCCTAGAGAATCTCCATTTTCTAATTATCTCTACCCTGAAGGAAAATCACTAAATTTGTATCAGCCACTTATATGTAAACCAGCTGAAGCCAAAGCAGTTGCTTGTCAAGTGCAGCATGTATTTTCCTATAAAATTATTTCTCATTGATTGAACGAGTAAATGAAATTTTTGCTCAACTTTGGAATCCCAGAATAACCAAGAAAGCAACCATTATAAACTGCCTATATTTTATTTAGAGACAGTGCAGCACAACAACAGAGGAAGCTCATAGTCCTGTTTTTCTAGCATCTCCTTTGAGAGAAGAATGGCAATTTTAAGTGCATTAGAGTACCTTGAGCTCAATTCCCCATCTTTTGTGTCTCTCTACCATGTAACTAACATTGGCATAATTCTTGTAATTGAAAAATTGGGCTTGCCGAGTCTAAATGAAAAATGAGCCTGCTGTGTTAACTTGAACAGTTACGGCACTGTTCCCCTTGCAAGATATTTCTTTCCCACAGGCGCACTAAGAAATAGCATGGTGTTTCATCCTTTAGCAGTCACATCTTTATGTAAGGTGAAAATGCAGAATAGCAGAGGTAACACTTTTCCCTCTGTTTTAGGCTTCTTCATCAGACCTTTTTACAAGATGATGTTGGGGAAACCAATAACTCTAAAAGACATGGAATCAGTGGTAAGATAACATTTGAAACTTATCAGCATTAGTAATTATTTGAGTTTTTTTCATCTGGGAAACTTTATAAGAGCTAATAATTCCAGCAAAGTGCATGGTCGAAAACACAAGGTTATGGTTTTAAGAACTTGAGAATGGTATGTACTTATTTTTTTAATAAAACAAATTTTCCCTGCCACGTCAGCAGTTTCAGGACCAGTGCACTTAGAGCAGTTAGGGTTGAGAGAGAAGAGGCGTGAATAGGCCAGTAAGAGACGCAATACAGGATGATGCACAGTTGTGTTTTCGCATTTTCCACTGAGTCAGCTGTCTCCCTGTTGTGAGGAACGCTAGCAATAGGCCCTGCTTTTCCCTTCGTCTTTTCCCTTCTTCTTTTTTCCCTTCTTTTCATACTTTGGAGCAGGATGAGGTGGACGCAAGGACATAGTTCTGACCTGGTAGCACGGGAAGTTGTCCAAAGTAGCGGAAGGAGAAGGGGTTGCCAAATAATCAACAGTTTTCCCAGAAAGAGACTTAATGAATGCAGCACAACTTATGCCCTGGTATCTGCTTTGGTTTTGTTTTCTGCACTTCATCTACTTCCACTCCTTCAACATGAATTGCAATCGAGTACTTTTGTGTTCATTGCTCCCTGGGAGAAAAAATAACTGCTTTATAAGTTAGTAATCTCTAACTTTGCATTTTAGAATGAAGGAGCACAGTAAACAGGATCGTGCAGGTGCCCAATCTAGACATGTGCACTGCACCAGTACTGAAATACAGTACACTTCAGATGTATACAATAGCTAAATGTAAAAGGTTTTCTTGAAGTTAGTAGGATGATACCATTCTTGTCTTCTTAATGTATGCTACATAATAAAGATACAACCTGTTCAGGAAATGGAGGGGATTTTTTATTCATCAAATGTCAAGAGCTTTTAATAACAACAATATAATCAGTAATTGTATAATATATTGTTGATGTAATGAAGCGGTACATAAATAGTGTTGAGAAGAACAGCTTTATCTAGAAGACATTCTCTAACCAATTAGTACACTCTATTGTATAATAACAAAGTTACAAGTCAATTCAGGAGAGTTACACAAATCTAAGAATACAGCATCTAAAAAATGCAAATGAATAAGATAATTCATCTTACCCTGCTTTACAGTAGCTATACAAATAAAAAGGTTCCCATCCTTCCAACCCCTTTGGAGTTCTAATTTTAGATGTTTTTATTTGTTTATTTTAAAATTAAATTGCACATTTAATGTTTATATATTCCAACGTTGCTTAATTTCAATCTCCTGTAGGATAGTGAATACTACAACTCTTTGAAGTGGATCCTGGAAAATGACCCTACAGAGCTGGATCTCATGTTTTGCATAGATGAGGAAAACTTCGGACAGGTATGTAAAGGTTAACCCAAAAGTCTGTACATCCATCCTACTGGTTATTGCCAAAAGACAGCATCATGTGCTTGTGGACCTGATTGGGACTGCTGAATGTTAATGTCATTACAGGCTTTGAATATTAATCTCCCTTTCTCTGCTGCTGAGTTTTGTTTTTTTGGCAGTGGTTGCTGTAAGTACTCAGGTGGCACTTGGAGGGGTAGGGGACAAGCGATGGCAGAGCCCATCTGTGGTGAACTGAGGCCGCATGTAACCTCAGAGAGGTCTTGGTGACAGACTGGCTGCGTCTGTGGTTCCTCTGAGCTTGGGGCCTATCCATGAATGTGGGAAAAAATTAAGTGCAATTTGTCTTTACCCATGACTAACACAAGCTGTCTCCCCTTCCCCACCTCTGCTGGGCCTGGAGAGGATGAGCAGCCACCAGCCAGCTGCCTCTGGTGCTCCTGAGGTCAGGATGTTTTCCCTGCAAGAGCTGTGGCTTGGCCACACTCCCCTGGTGGCTCCCTCAGACACAGGAAGCCAGTTTGGCTCACCCTCATAAATGCTTGGAGGGTGGGGGACCTAACTGTTCTTCACCCTTCAGCAGTTACACCTTTAAGCTTTCTTGCACAGTTGTGAGAGCTGGAAAGTGTCTTTTGTAAAGTAAAATGAAAAGAAGGTGTGTGAGGAGCAGCTGAGAGAACTGGGGTTGTTTAGTCTGGAGAAAAGGAGGCTGAGGAGCTTGCAGCAAGGAGGGTGCCAGTCTTTTCTCAGGTGACAAGTGATAGGACACGATGCAAGGGCCTCAAGTTGCTCCAGGGGAGGTTTAGACTTGATATCAGGAAGAATTTCTTCACAGAAGGGGTGGTGAGGAACTGGAACAGGCTGCCCAGGGAAGTGGTGGTCGCCACCCTGGTGGTTATTTAAGAGATGTGTGGTGTGGTGCTTAGGGACATGGTTTACCAGTGGACTTGATAGTGGTAGCTAATGGTTGGACTTGATGATCTTATAGGTCTTTTCCAGCTTAAATGATTCTATGATTTTTCATGAGCTATCTAAGGCTGGAGATGCTAAAGAAGGAAATTCTATTCTTGTCAAGAGCAATACGATGTCTTTCTGAAGAGCAGTAGAAGCTGGCCGAGAAGCAGACTCAAATACTTATAAGGAGTAATAAAGGTGTTACAGAATCTTTATTAGAAAATTGTCTCAGCTTAGGACTGTTTGGGGCCTATAGGTGAAGACGTTCTCGAAAGACAAAATAAGTAGTAGAATGATAATCAGTGAAGTGCATGACAAGTGATGCATAATTAAAAAAAAGTACATAAGTGCTTATGCTTTTGGGGAAACTTTACAAACTGCTTTTATAAATAGCTGCAGGTTGAGGCTCACTGATTTGTTTCTTAGTTTACCTTATATCTCTCTGCATGTTGTTTCTGTCTATCGGGGTTGCATATTAAGTAATTAAGTAAATTTATGATTTCTTTTGTCTTGAATATAACATTTTTCCATGTTTTCATAGTATGTGTGGGGTTGTTGGGGAAGTTCCCAACAATAGCCAAAATACTTGACTTTCCTTCTCTCCTTTCCTTTAATGAAAAATGCTCCCAAGCACCCATTGTTTTTAAAAAATGAAATCTTGTGCCTACAATGTATGTAAACACCAGGATCTGCATTCAGAAATATCCTTCCCCATAGCTGCACTATCGAGCACATGGTTTGGTAGCTCTTTTGTGTAAGCATGAACTGGTAAAAAAGTTACCAACTTCTGGCTTTCATGGTACCTAAGTTTGCATTAATTCTGTCGAATTCCTGCTGATAAATTACTTTACCAAAAATTGAATGTATTATTTCGTCTTGTAGTTTCTTGTGAACTGTAATGAACTTGTTTCCATCTTATGCTCATATGATGGTTGTGCTCACCATCCTCAGCAAATCTGTGTTTAAACATTTCTGTAATCCATTTTTCTACTTTACTTTTTTGTCCTTTTTACAGAAGAGTTTCTCTCTGGATTTCAAGTAGTATGTTTTCAAGAAGAATTAGAAGGCATTTTTCTATCCTTATGAAAATGGAGTATGTGTTTTCTTTACCCAAATGAACCTGCTGTTCAGGACTAGAATTTTGAAAATAATTCATTCTTAAGAGTGATCATAAAATAATTTGTTCATAATGATGCCATCTTTAGATGTGGAATATTTTGATGGCTCATTAGCTATTACAGTGTAATAATTTTCTAGTACTACTTGTAAAATGCTGCTCAAGGGTGGTGGATTTCATGAGAAACGTGTCCTGAAATAATGTCATGTTTTGTTGTTTTGTGTTTTTTTTTCTTTAAAAAATAGACATATCAAGTTGACCTGAAGCCAAATGGGTCAGAAATCATGGTAACAAATGAAAACAAAAGGGAATACATTGAGTAAGTATATGTTTATGGAATTTATCCTGAGTGTAACAACACACAGTAGCACTGTTTTGAAATTCACCCTACTGCAATTATTGTAGTGCAATAAATCATCAGACATCCCTTTAAAAGAAAATCCTTTTGATAACATAGTGTGCTTATACCTAATCCTTAGAAAGTTTAGATTTTAACCTTTATTGTTGTATGATTTAACGAATCGAGGCAGTCTATGATGTAATAGGAAACACTATCTTCTTGATGTGTAGGCATGAGGAATATTCAAGAAGGGATGGAATTTCTCTGAATGATTATTGCAGACATCTATATCTAAATTACTCACTCTAAGCTGAATCTTCACCCTTCACAATTAATGAAATTGTGAAAGAAATGGCACTTCTTGGATATAGTAATTATCATGTTAAAGCAGGCATATCAATTCGGCCTGCTTCTGTGTGTTGACTACACCGAAGTGCCTAGGGTAACTACCTCAGCTTTGCAGATCTCCTAAGGGGAGTGAGTTTCCACCCCGGAATTTATTTTTTCCAGATGAACTGCTGTCACAGAATGCTGTTCAGATCTGCATTTATTCTTGATTTGTAAACTAATTCTGGAGAAAAGAATGCAAATAGCATGTCTGTCTAATTTAGTTTCCTTAACATCAGAGTATGGTTGGGAGATGCTTGAAGAGAAACAGAAACTGTTAAGGTTGCTAATTAAGTCTGAAGTCTTCTAATGAATGTGTTCATGTTTTTGTTTACCTACTATAGTCTGGTCATCCAGTGGCGGTTTGTCAACAGAGTTCAAAAACAAATGAATGCTTTTTTGGAGGTAAAGTACTTTTTTTCCTTTCTACCCAAATAATACATACATATTTTTACACGGACTTCTTATATATCTGTATCTCATTAAGGGAGTGAGGAGCTTTGCGTGACTGCACAAGTTCTGGAATGCTTACATATAATGATTTCACAGTTCTCCTTTTATAAGAGCATTCTCTTTCAAGTTTAAATTACTTGAGTTTGAAATAATCTAGTGATTAATTTTTAAATTAGAGATTCATAATACTCAGGAACCATATATTTCATTTTCAAAATCCTTCTTTGTTGTCTGTCATTTAATTAACTAGTGGCTTTCCCTGAAGCCAAGACTCGTAGATAAAAAAAACTTAGTGTTACATACTGTGCAAATATCACCTTTATTTTGCTTTCTCTTAGGGATTCACAGAACTTCTTCCAATTGACCTGATTAAAATTTTTGATGAAAATGAACTAGAGGTGAGTTTGTGTAACTGATGTCCAGAGACAATAAATCAGATCTATCTCATTGCAAAAGATATGTTATATTCTGAAGGCACTAGATCTTCAGTGAATTAGGAGACAAAGATCCTTTACTTATAGTGGGAAATAAGGACTTTTTCCCCCCAAAATTAATAAGTCTATTGATAAAGTAAAAGCACAAAAATATTATTTACTCAATGAGGTGGTTGAGTATGTTCATATGTAAAGCATTTAAGTAACTTACTGAGTTAATGTTGTTATGCTTATACTGGTCATATTTTGAGCAAAATACTATAAAAGATGCTGTCACGTGAAGCACATGTACTTCATATTGTACAGTGTTTCTCCAGGAAAGTGAGATATTCTTTGAGAACTCTCTTGAAGAGGAGCTCAGCTCTCCCTTATGTCTGCATTTATATTTGCACCACTTAGCTGTTTAAGAGGTCAGACAACAGAGGGAGAGGTTAATCTTGTTTTTCTGTTAAAGTGCACAGGATAATACTAATACCATCTTCAGTTAACACCATAATGATTACTTCTGTATATAGTTACTGATGTGTGGCCTTGGCGATGTTGATGTTAATGACTGGAGACAACACACAATCTACAAAAATGGTTACTGCCCAAATCATCCTGTTATCCAGTGGTTCTGGAAGGTAATACTCTTATCACATTTCACTTCTGTGGCTATTCCTAAAAGTCAAAGCTACCTTACTGTGTTGCAGTTTGTTTGTTTCTGGCTTTTTTAAATCATTGTCACGATGATGCACGGGAAACGTGAAGACTATGTAATTGTACCAACAATAACTATAATATAGTGATGTTTCACTAACCCAAACAGAGTTATGGTCCCAAGAGATCCTGTCATAGAGCAACACTGATTTTTCTTTGAAACTTTGCATTCCTCTGCCTGATTTTTAAGGTTTTTCTGCCATCTCTGTTTCTCTATTCTCCCTGCTAGGTATATTTATAATAGTCACGTGCCTGTTGTACACCAGGCAGGTACAGGTCATTGATCATATGAAAAAGCAAGTCACCTCATAAAGGTGAACAGCATTTGTAGCTTCCACTTGCTGCCAGGACATTGTCTCTTTGTTGCAGCCTGAGGACAGTTGGAAAAGGATGCCTCTGGTTTAACCGGAGAAATGGCCTGCTACCTCTATGACCCCCTTCAAAGTTACGTGTCTATTTCTTACAGTCTAATACAAATAGATAATTTACTCAGGTTTGGGTTGGTTTCGTTTAACAGCCACATGCATAGCTGTGAAAGTGACTCTTTGTTTCTCAATAGGCTGTTTTACTGATGGATGCTGAAAAACGGATTCGATTACTGCAATTTGTTACTGGGACGTCACGCGTGCCTATGAATGGATTTGCTGAACTTTATGGTAAGCTTCCTTTCAGCTGCCCACCGATTATGCTCACCTTTAGAATGGCTATACAGACCACTTCTGAACTTCAACAGGAAAGCCTGGGCATTACTGAAATATAGGTATAGTCAACCTTTACTCCCACATAAGGTCTCTCCTAGATGCCACCAGCCCTGGAGAAATTGGGGGGCACCTTGAGAAGTAAAGTTTTTGTGCACCGTGGGTGTTGCGTAGACATTCTCCTTGCTCAGGAATGAATCAGCTCCCACAAAGAAGAGTTCAGCTGTCAACAGCAGTAATACTCACAGCACATGAAGAGGAGATTGCAAGTTTATCCAAGAATGCCAATTTTTTTCAGTGTTAATACTTGAGCTTTTTTCTTTGGCATTATACATACTCTATGCAAATGTAGCTAGGTGAACTTAAGCTGTTTGTTTATTTGCAAATAAGTAACTGAATTCCTATTTACTTTAATGTAATTTTGATTGAGGGAGTTTGTACCAGGTATTTTATACCAGTTGAAAATCTAGCCTACAATTTGTGCAAACATATAATTTTCAAAATAGCATTTGGGTAGTTTCTGTAGTGTCCAGTAATTTAAATTTCATATTTTTCATTTTCAACCAGGTTCAAATGGTCCTCAGCTGTTTACAATAGAGCAATGGGGAACTCCTGATAAACTGCCCAGAGCTCACACATGGTAAGTCATAAAAGCATAAAATTATTGCTTTTCTGTATTGTTATAGGGCCAGGAAAGGGGAGAGAGTGATGTCTATACCTATCTCAAATACATTTTAGCTTGGGACAATACCGTGTGTGTGTGCATGTATTTATTAAAAGGCAAAGAAAAGTTAGTACTTATCTGCTGATACAGTTGCAGAATGTGTTCCAGGAAGTAGCAAGGTTCAACTTCAGTAGTTTGCCATTGCTTCTGACAGTCTCCGAAGAATGCTTGGTTTAGCCTTCACATGCACACATGAAAGATAAAAGATTCTGTTAACAAAGTAGTTGTAAGTGTTCTGCAATAAATGTAGGTAAAGGAATCCACAAGAAACTCATTATAGCTTAGCCTTTTTGATAACAATTTTTAAATGGTATTTTAATTTACTCTTAAGTAACCCTTGCAACTCTGGACATTTCTTCTGGTAACTGTTTTTGCGCTAAAATGCATGTTAGAAGAGCTAGTTTTTCCCCATAGCCTTTGTAAGGTAAATTTACTTGTGCTGCATAGAAAAGCTAGTGTTTAGAACATGGCACTCTTTCAATAAAAAGCATTTTATAGAATAAAGAATATTATTAACAAAAAATACATTCCAAAAAATCAACTCTGAATTACCTGTTAAATTGTACACAACTTTTTAAAGATCTTTTTTTGAGCTTTCAATATTATTTTTCAAAACATCTTTGCTAATTCTTAGGAAAACAGACTTTTGACAGGTTGACAAAAGCTGAAATGTTTTCAAATATTTTTTTTTATTTCTTTTTATGGGGGAAGGTATGGAGGGCATAAACAACTTCGCATTTTCAGTTCTGGAAAGAAAAAAGGTAGTTATTTCTGAAAACTCATCACAGTACGAGCACAATTGCCTTCAGATGCTATAATCAGGGAACACCAAGCATCAGTTATGTTTGCAGAGGACACTGCAGAGATTGTGTCTGTTTGGTCAAAAACATATAACTTGGGGGCCTTAATGGACTATATGTGACCTTTTCTATTTCTTCAAAATCTCATATGTTTTTCAATGGATTATTTTTTTTTCCTTCTGAATTTCAGCTTTAATCGCCTTGACTTACCTCTTTATGAATCGTTTGAAGATTTGCGAGAGAAGCTACTTATGGCAGTTGAAAACGCTCAAGGATTTGAAGGAGTAGATTAAAACAAATACTTTTTCCCCCCATTCAAGCAAGTTCTGCTGCACTTTTGCGTTTGCCTAACGGACTCTGAGTGACTATGGCAGAACAGTTGCACAACGTTGGTTCATGGAGCAAACCCTTCAACAGTGCAGTTGCCTAAATTCAGAATTTTGAACTATAACCTGTGGATGGCTTTTTTGATGTTTCCACAGCAGATTACCAACTGGTTAACTTGTACTCTGATTACATTTCAGCAGGACTTACTCTATTTATGTTGTGCCTCTGTAGGCAAAGCCCTTAATAAATATTTTACATAATTTCTAATGACAATGAATGGAATTAATCATTTTACAGGTATAGTATTACAACTCATGTTTACTTTTTAATTCATTTAGACATTTTCAGATTATATTTCATTACAATTAAATATCATGTACTTGGAAAAAAAATGAGCATTTTTCTTAATTTCTTACAAGACGATGCCAGTGTCCTTTTTTCAAAGCACATGTGCACATGGTGAGCCTTGTTCCCAAACCATTAAGAAAATAGGAGAAAGCTATGTTGGGAATTTTCTCTATATTGGCTACATCAAGAGTAACTCTTTTCATTGAGCATATAAATATTTTTCCATATCCAGAAAACGTATGGATTCAATGTTGCATTTTTGTATAAATAATAGAATAGTTATGAGTCAAGAGAGAATCATAACATAGCATGCCAAATCTCATGTTCAATAAAAAAAATTGCCTCATTATTCCTTGGTAATATTTACATGTACTATAAAACATTTTGGGGTAGGGTTGGCATTAATAATTTTAGGAAAATATGCTTAACCCTGTCATTATCTTTGTATAGTGATTCTTTTATCATTTTTTCCTCTTTACTGTTTGCAATGGAGGCATTTTGAAAGGAACCTGGCACTATGTGATTTGGCACTACGGAAAACAGATCTGTTTTGTCTCCTATTTGTAAGCATTTGCTAATGGTATCTAAATAACAATTTTTTTTGTTTGTTTCTAACTGCACCAACTCTAAAGGCACTTTATGTAACACATGGAAGTCATATCTGTTTTTTATCATAAACATTAATGTGATTATATTCCTTCTCACTGCACATGTCTTTCTGGTGCAATATCTATCAATTGTGAATCTGGCTGCTGCTGATGTATAAAAGAAAAAAACAGATATAGAGCTGAGCCTGCAGACATGTTCCTCAGCAATTGTTTTTGTGATTTATTTTTTACTTAATCACAAAGATTTATTTAATATACACTATCTATCTAATCAGTTTTGTTACCTATGACATGTTGCATGCTTAAACTATAATGTCTGAGTTGCATCTCTTGTGTGATGGATTAAAAGTGAAAGATTTGTATTTGATCCACTGTAGTTAAATGGTTACAGTATTACTACAGTAGGTTTGAAGGGATGGCTTCAGCAATTTGATGATCTTCAGTTTTCTAAGTTTAGTCCGCATACTTACTATGCGTAGGATTTTTCCCCAAGAGCCCATCTAATGCTTTATGAGACAAGATGACACCACATGCAAAAAACAAAACTTCACCTTGTTGCCAACAGTGGTGGCCTTACCTGCTTCACGGCTCCCACTGGCAAGTACAGTCCACTGCTGACAATAAGCAGCCACAGTCCAGAAACTTCAGCATGTTAATACTTTGGCTAAAAACGCTACTGGAAAGAAGACAACAGTAATTAACATTCAGCAAATCTGCACATACTAGCAAAAATTTTGAAAAGCTAATAGATGCGTGATTTTTTATTATTATTTGAACACAAGATTTATTTTTTATTAAATGTTTTCTGACATTCCTTTCTGACTTGTTACATTTTAATGAGCAGAAAACTTTGAAAGAGACAGAAACGTACTGCATCTGAGTAGACAGAGAAACACTATACTGATCATTTACTGTGGGGAAGATGGAGAGAATGAGGTAAATCCAGATATTTCCAATGATCTTCTATACGCAAAGCACTACTAGTTATAACACAGATGCCCTTAAGGGAAATGTCACACTCCAAAATCATTTTTCTTTCTCTGTGTTTACCTGGAGGATTTTGTGTGGTTGGAGGTTATGTTCACACCCAACACCATGTATCAGAACCTTAAGCACTCTCCTGAGATTTTTTTTTTTTTTTTATAGTGGAACTGAAATAGAATTGGTTGTTTCAGAATCTGCTATTCCTGTTGTGAGCTTGCTCTGGTCCGTCCCTCTCTCCCCCCCCCCCCCATCTTCTACAAGAGGTTTTTCTAATACTTAAAGTCCTTCCAGACAATAGAGTTACCTTGAGTTACATGGTGACATCAGACTAGAAAGGAATTTGTTTGTTGGGTTACTTTTTTTCTTTCTTTTTATAACTGAAATGTTAGGATGACTTCGCTTAACATCTTTTGGCTGCACTCCTTCTCACAGAATGGGCCTTTTTGAGAGAGGCCCAATATGCAGTGCCCTGATATACTTGTACTGCTCATGCTGAAGTTTGTGCTATTTTGGCTTTCTTGTAATTAATGCAAGTAGCTAAATAAATGCTGTCTGTGCCTCTCATGTTCTACACACTGCAGTCACAGCTCCCCCCTGCATTGCAAACCTACCCTCGGTGCAGAGCCAGTGCAGTACCAGGCACACCTATCTAAGTTAACTTTTGTTTGGGGACCAGTTTGCTCATGGAAGTATTACTCCTACCAGTCCAGGTGAACGTAACAGTAAGCCAGCTCATTACTTTTGGGTGTCCAGGTTAGCTGTGCTATTACCACACACCACCATGTTTTGCCTGTACAGAAGCAGCTTTTAAATAATACAGCTTCTGTCACTGTAGTAGCCCTGTCCTTTTCTTGTTGGGGTGCAGGAGTAATCCAGATTTGGCATTCACTAATAAGCATAACTACTTGTTAGAAAAACTGAAGGGAATTGCTCAGCCCAGTCCCTTGCTGCATAAAGCTTTTGTGTTGGATATCAGAAGCCTCCCTGTTAGCTACAGCAACTGCTGTTATTGCCAGGTTATAAGAATGCCACTCTTGACTTCGCCTGGTTTTCATGTATCAGGGAAGTTACAGAGATGTAACCCCTACTGAAACGTATTATAGCCATGCAACTCAGATTTTGTGATCAATGGCTATCTTGGTGGCTAACCCAAAGGGCAGATATGCCCTTCGCATCAGTCAGAAAGCTAAGATCTTCTATACTAGGACAAAACCCAGGAAATTCTCTCTAGTTTTGCAACAGCTGCAGAAGAAATTGCCCCCAACTCTTTAACATAAGGACTTACCGCTCTTCCTGAGGTCCTGAGCAGGATTTGAGCTTTTATCTTCTGACACTCTAGCCACCGAGCAATCCTTCTGGAGCTCCTGAAGTAGCATTTGAAGGAATCTTTCTGGGGAAAAGGTAGCGAAATGTCAGTTGATTACAATTTGAAGTAAAGCACATCTAAAACACAAAGCAACTACCGTAGTTTCGTGCCTTTCTTAACACAGTATACAGTTTAGCCCCAAACCAATTTGGTCACTATCTATAGTATAGGGTCTGTAGCTGTCACCTCCTCTTCACATCAAGGCTTATAGGTTTGAGCCTTGTAAGGCTGTACTTAACATACACTGTACTATCACAGTAACTCCAGCTTCCAGGCCTCACTGCTGGAAGTTGCTTTTTGTTTTTCTCTAAGATAAAAGCTCCCGCTCCCACAAGTTTCATCTCATTTCCATCTCTCTCACTCAGACCTCTTGCTGGTTTCCGAGTGTAAGGCGCACGTGGCACACTAGCCTCAAGCGCGTGCCGGTAAATGCTGCCACAAGCACTAGCCCCGTGCTGCGGCCCCAGAAGGGCAGCACCCACCATGTGTGCCCAGCCCCTTCAGGTGCTTGGCTGGAGCACTGCACGTGCCACCAGTGGGCCAGGAATTGGGAAAGCTAGCAAGGGAAAGTTGGATAGCTGGATTGCGTTTTTCAGCATTAAAAGAAGTCATCATACCCATCTGAGTGCAAGGGCTAATCATCAATATGTGTAGTAGAAAAGAGGTAGACTACCACATTGGACATCTTAAATGAACGTTAATTTCCTTCTTTTGTATAAAAAAGTTTTTCCTTTTGTATCTAAAACTACAACAACAAAGAAAAAAGCCTGCAGTCTTCAGGCCTCTCTTATGATGTTGCACTAAGAAGTAATGCATAGTTACAATGCACGGGAAACTTACAAAACTGGAATCTAACCATATTAATGTCACATACCCATCAGGTCCGTCGTACTGCACATAAAACCTCCTTAGATAAATAACACTGTCATCAATGCAAGCCATAGTCAGTCATACGTCTGTGTATGCACACACCTCTCACATTCTGTTCGTCCACAGGAGCTGCCACTTACATGTTGTTGGTTCCCCCTTTTCCATACAATTTTCACATACTTTGCTCTTTTTTCTTAACAATTTTGTATGTATGTATGTAAAAATATACACAGTACGTACCCACATACATATGCGTACATATGCATTGCGTTTTTGTACTTTAATCTGCTCTGTTGAATTGAAAGCAACTCATGAGCACCCTATCCACTACAGCGGTACCACAACCACGCAGCAGTGGATGGGTTATGATTCTCAAAACCCAAACGCAAAACTCCAGAAAATGATGTTGCTACGTTCTACGTCTGTGAACATAAATTATCTCAGTTTTAAGTTTAAAATTTAGATCTCCAAACATGCAGAAAGTGTCAAACATTCCAGATTAAATTCACACTGTTTAATATTTTTGTAAGAATTGCCTCATACTAGAAGGCTATTCAAAATAACACCAGACTACATAAAATTGATTTTAAAATGCTACTTATAAATAATGCTCATTTTCAGAATTAATACAGCTTTAAACTGTGGTTGGATTTGATACACTGTGGAGAAAGGTTTTGTTTAAGGACAAAAAAAAAAGAAAAACATTTTTTCCATTTATCTTCTGAAAAGAAATGAACGAAATTGTAGTTTGTTTTTCCTGACAGCAGAAGCTCAATGTGACAAAATGAAGTTGTTGTAATGAAATGATGCAACTTAATTAAATATTTAATAAAGAACTATGGAAGTTACAACATTTTATACTTCAAATATATTTTTTGTCTAACTGAAGCTTTGTTTTATTTTTAAAAATTGCCTGCTGGAAGGTGCTCTCACCCTCGGAGATGGTTCAGGGAGCCTATCTGTAGTCACATCTGTACCTGATTTACTTCCTAAATGGTTAAAAGTACCATCCATTTATTTCAGCTTCTGTAAGAGTGGTTCCCAAATTTTTCTGTGATCCTCAATGTTTCCACGAAACTGATGCATATGGGGTTTCCAGGTGTGTAAGGTGAAACTGAGAAACGTTTACAGTGGCTACTGGTCAGTCACTGGCGCACAACCACCTTCAGAAGGCACCATCCAAGGGAACTTCTCTATCTATAAGGATTTGAACAACTAGTACAAGCCAGCGATTATGTGGTGTTCTGTAAAGACTAAATACAAAACTGGCATCTTTCCCAACTTGTTATTGGTATCCCCTCTGTTGCATCATCATTTCTGGTACAGGAACAGAAACCCTCCGTCAAAACACAACAACCAAGAAGTCTGTTCTCAAATTATCTAATTCTGCAGCGACCGGGCAAGCAGCATGCTTGCAGGCCTTTCCTGTTTAAGCCACATACAGAATAAAAACACACATGCTATTATTTCTGCTGCATACTCATATGTTTACAACAGCACTTTCTGCACCCCGCAATAATATCTGTAGTACAGAAAACACAGTACAGATAAACAACCTCATAGACTGAACAAAGCTGAGTTTAACAATGCGAGTCTTTGCATTTCAGTGCTCTCACCAACAGCGATGGAACTCATGTTGCCTTTTTTGCTAATCAGGGTGACCGTCTTGATTGTAACCAAGGCATGTTTGACTTAACAGTTCGCCTTAGGTGTACAGAACTTTCCTCCTCAGCTTGCTTGTCTTCCTAGTATCAGCACTCAAAAGAGATGTGGCTGCAGTAAGGTGTCTATTAGTCTTAGATACAGAACCAGAACGTAAATTAGCACTCACGGATTTTCTTTGCATTAAGCACAGCCTGCAAGAGACACAGATCCAACGCGCCTAATACACATTTTTGTGCAGCTACCCTCGGATGCCATTTGCTAAACAACAAACTACCACCGCTACAAACACCCCATCGGCTTCAGCAAGTGTCCAGGAACTGGTAGAGGAGCGAGGACAAGCAAGGTGACTAGGCAAACAAGTAAATCTCAATATGACCCAGAAACACCATGTCATCAGAAATAGCGGTCAACTTACCAACAGATGGCAAGGCCTGTAACAAATCAAGTTATTCTGAGCTCACCAATGTTGCCATAGACTACTGAAAAGACACCAAACCCCTAGATGATTCAGCCTATTAAATTTTGCAGCTGAGCTATTGCTTGCATGTGCACGTGTGGTATTGGATACACCATCTCAACTCACAATCGTAGCATGGCTTAGTCTGCTTTAATAATTAATGCAGTAGTCTCCGAGCTATGCCAACAATGCAGTTCAGAAAGCCAAAGCCAAAACAGACAAGCTTCTGCTTACAGGTTGACGGCATTGATTACTGACTCCTTCATTGCTTTACACTAATTCCCTGGTTCCATAACTTGGACTGTGCTCAACATGTTCCTGATCCTAGAGCAGCAACTAATTCACTTTGTATTAAACACTGCTTGTGCCTGTCTGTCTTCTCCTCCCTTGGGCACTGGTTTCTCAAAGATTTCCCCATCTCCTCCCCTTTGTTCCAGCCTCCACCTCTTCCTGGGCTAGAGCAGCTGGGTGGCATGTTTCAAAGTGCATGCTATCAACTAACATCGCATCCTCCCATGCACTGGAACTCAGCTGTAGCAGGAGCACACACCTTAGCACTGGAAAGTGAAGAACTACATGTAATGCTGAAACACAGGACTATCCAGGGCTCTTTACAACAAAGATTTAAAAATAAACCAACAAAGACCACCACAACATACACATCTTTTCCAGTGATACCTACTTGTGTTAATGTTTTGGCATAGTTACATCCAGTAGGTTTAAAAAACAAGACAATAAGACTCTGTTTGTTTCTAACTGGAAATGAAAATTAATCTGTGGAAGCCTTCTGATGAGAAGGACCTGGGGGTGTTGGTTGATGAAAAACTCAGCATGAGCCAGCAATGTGTGCTTGCAGCCCAGAGAGCCAACCATATCCTGGGCTGCATCCGAGGCAGCACGGCCAGCAGGACAAGGGAGGGGATTCTCCCCCTCTGCCCTGCTCTTTTGAGACCCCAGCTGTAAGGGCCCTTCCACCCCAGACCATTCTGTCGTGGAGCTTTCTCAGTGGCTGAAGATGCCTGTGCAAATCCTTAGTCTATGGCATTTCCATACTTCTAGCAAGGTTTTGCTGCTCTTTAAAAACAAGCAAATCACAACAGTATGTTACTGTATTAACACCTGAAATCCATGCCCACGTATGAACAATGCGCCACAGCCACCCCTAGGAGACGCTGCAGTCGCTGTATCAGCAGCGAGGACATGCTCGTACCTAGCCCTGACACCTGGTTCTTTGCTACTCTGACATTTCCTATCCTAACAAGAGCAAACTCCTAAACTAGCAAACTTAATTCCTTTAAAAAATAAAAACCAACAACACTTTCCGTCATAATAAAAACAACCATACCAGATCAAGTTAGACTTGGTTAACAGACTGCCCAAACAACAGAAACGCAGGACAAACGGCAGTGCTTCCAGCAAATTTACTTTCAAAACACGAGTAACATACAGCTCAAGGACCTACCACAGTGGAGATGGCTCTTTTTTGTTGGAAACCTGGCATATAAATAACTAGATGTGTGTTTGGATGTCAGCACATACCCTTACCTCTGGCTCACTGAACACTCCTCAAATAAGGGACTGATTGCTATGGGGCCATGGCAAGAAAACCTGGATGCAAACAGCCTCTGGAGGTGGTTCCCTCGAGTGGAAGCCAGCCCTAGTTCTGGATCCAGCTGAGGGAAGACAAGAGACAAGAAGCATGGTCATATTTATGTCACTGGTGACAATCTGAGCAAAGTCCATCACCTCTGCAGGCTGGTACAGAACTTCTGGTAATGTTTAGAGCTGCCTACTGGTGCAAACGTACGCCGTCTGATAGATACACAACTGTACGTGTGGAATTAAACAACACACCTCAGCTTCCAGGGGAAGCTAGAGGAAAAAGAGGGCACGTGAGTGCCAGATGACAGCACCAGGCACCTACTGCCACGATGGCATTAACTCTGTCTTACTATGCTTGGCCACTACATCTGCTCTGCAGAATGGCTGGAGGGATAGACCCTGTGTTAAGGCCCAGAAATACATTACGGCTATGAAAACATTAATTAGGTAGGGAATAACACAACAGAGCAATTCTCAATGTGGAAGTTACAGTTACTGTTTAAGACTTGCAGTTAAGAGTTGTATTTAATGAGTATTTGGGCATTCAAAATGCACTGGCAGTCACAAAAGGCAGAAATTTCTTTTAAAAAATCTGTCCTCTGCTCTCTTCTCAAAGCTAGCCTCTTTACTGTTTCAGCAATCTTGAGTGTTTTAAATTGAGCTGAATTCCATGCTTTTCTTTCATTCCAGGACTGACTCTACATAAACCCACTATCATTTATATTCCTACATAATAGTATCGTGAGAAAGAAACCCAGGGTTCACTATGGTAACCCAACAGAAAATGCTCCTGTGTCAAACCTCTCTGATACAAGGATCACAACAATAAATAATCTCTTGACAATTACTGTTGGTTATTTTCCCCTTTGATTACGGAGCCTTGACCAAATTCAACTTATTCTTGCTTAAATGCACCTGCTATTTTCATCCAACTTACTTTCTGCTATTTGCTCTGGGTTTCACTAGCTTAACTGATTAGACTTCAGTTTAAAGCACAGTAGAATATAATCTTAAGATATAATCATCAAAAATATACTGCTCTGTATCTATTAGCTTCTACTCCGTACATCGTATCTTAACGCTATAAATACACTATCAATGCTTTTTACTTTAAGTTTCAGTGCATTTTCCTCTTTGACAATTCTCTATCAGTAGTATATAACAATGTGACCATTTTAAAATTCTATGCCTGTAGTTATTCAATATATTTCCAAATTTCTAAGTATTCTAATAACTTGCACAATATTTTGCTAAATAATTTAGAAGCTGGTTCAAACACCTATGATTTCCAGCAAGTTGCACTATGAAAGCAAAGAGGAAGATGATGGCCACCTTTCTAGCAGCTGGATTTTCCACTAGGTAAGTCCAGATCCATTGGGGTATGCAGTATTCTCGCTCCATGAGTTACAAGACCTGAACGGGAGACAGACCTGTGTTAGATTTGCAGGACATTCAATGTTGTGCCTTGATAGACTACTTTACAACCAAACAGTAAGCTGAGGACCTTGCAAGGAAATTACTGGGTAACGCACAGTGGCTGTTCGGTGGCTGTAAGTGACAAACATACCTGGTTTTCCTAAGCACAGTGCAGGAGAAGGCTCCTCTCAATGGCTGCTCTGCAACCCAGTTGCCCTTAACCAGCCTGCAGAGGAGCATCTGCACTGCCACTGGCTTTGTGGAAATCAAAACTGGTTTCTGAGTTAGATCCCTAAAATAAGACTGTGAATATCAAATGGCAAGGATATATATTAACAAAGAACAATCAGGTTAACCATGCAACTTTAAATCTAATCCTCGCCCAGCTTGAACCTGATAAATTTGAAAATCTCCTCTGAACCTGAATAGAGTGAGCTTGACCTCATGGAGTGCTGAATGCACTCACTCTGAGTTATGAGAAATTCAGTTGTAATGCCCATTTATACAGGAACGTGGGCAATAACCACTGCCTCAAGCTAGTGCAAGCAACCCAGCGTCAGCAAAGACACAGTAACGTTGCACATAGCCCAGATACGACCGTAACAGTTGTACTCTGGTTTCCAGCAGTATTGTACTATCTAGTCTTGCCAGACGAAGCTAGTACAGATACAACTGCAGAAGTTATAACCACAATTTCATTTTTGCTGTGCATGTGCACAAACAGCTGGGAAAAACCTGGGGCTTCTGCTTTTCTGCTAATTTGGACTAATTATTTGCCCCATTTTTTCACTTTTTCAGGCTCACTACGTACTGCAGTGTGGGTGGATGCGTACACATCTCAGTGCCATAGGGGGTTCTGTACAGGCTTCTGAGCTTTCCTCCAGGTTGCAGTAAACTCTGTTTCTATTCCACAGACCTCTATCACGTCTGGATTAGCTAGAGGACACGACCTCCCTTTGAAATCAGTTTTTAAACAAAAGGCAAAACTTTGAACCTTGGGCTAAAGTTAAAGAATAACAGTGCTGGACACTAGATCAATACCTGGCAAATATTAGTTGCATGCAGTGGACAGATGCTTCTCTGCTGTACTTCTCACTATTTCGGTATGCTAATGCAGAACGTACCCTTAGGTTTTAAGGGTTTCTTTACACAAAGAAAAATGAAAAAAACACTCTGAAGCAGCTAGGGATTAATAGCTGGTGCTAACCTAGTGATCTCCTTCCTCTGCAGTCCATCTGGAGCAGAGCTGAGCGTTACCTGTTCTGACCACTAACAACCCTTTCTGCCTTCTACCATCTCAGTCACTTCTTATGGCCCAGTGCTTTATTTCTGCGAAAAACAGCTGTTAAGAATATTACCAAGTTTTAAACAGCTCTGATTCCTACTCAAACATGCAGATAGTTCACTGTGATTATTTAATAATGATTTAAATAGAAATCACGGTAACATTTTGTTATCTCAATGACTTGTTACAACATACACATCTCAGACTATTTCTCAACTGTGCCTCTACGTTTAAAAAAAATGCATGCAGCCTAAATAATGGTTTTTTTCCTCTTCTATAACAGACTTGACTATTTGACGGTGAGTTGGGAAACATCTTCCTTTTGCTCCTTTCTGCCTTTTATCTGTAACAACTGTACCATCCCTAAAGAGCAACGAGAAGAGTTTGCCAGTCACCCAGTATTTGGTGAGGATTAGTCCATGAAAGAGGCAGGTACTGCTCCATTACAGGAAAGTGGCCTAACGCAAATCAAAGCGTTCCTCGGAGACCTGGATTTGACAAGTGCTGTCTTGCATTTTCAGTCTCTATGCAGGCAGTTCCACTGCACCAGAACATGCACTACAAGAGGCACAGAGGTGCTGTGCAGTAGCTGCTGCTAGCTACAGCTTGGCAGCGTACTGGCATAAAGAACAACTGATAAGAACCCCAGAAAGAGAAAATTTGTTATGTGGCAAAAACAGTCTTCCAACAGCATCAGCAAATGTAGCTTAGTATTTTCTTACTTCTGGTGATAAAACATGACTTTCCATCCCCTGCAGTTGTAAACACAGAGCCAGACTTTGCTCTGAGCAATACTGATGGGAACATTCCCTCCAACTTCATTCCAAAAATGCATTTTCTTAATATTACCTTATACTTCCACAGCTCTCACTTGGCTCTACAAGAAAAGGAAGAGATGAAGAAACAGCGCCACGACCACTCCTGAGCTTCTTTTAGCCCACATCGAAAGTCTGAAGACACTGCATGCCTGCTCCTGTCCCTTCGTTCACAGTACCAAGACAAAGTCTATCACTAATATCTAACCTCACTGGAAAGAAAAAGAATAGATGGAAGCAATTAAGAGCACTTCAGAGGGTATTTGTGATATATTCACTGCAGTTGAGGAAGTGAGAGTTTCTTACATTTTGTATCCAGTGCTAGTTCAATCTACAGCGACTCATACACAAGTGTTTCTGGTACAGATCCACACATCTGTCCCCCAGAAAAAGAAATGAGGCTATATAAGGAGCTTTAAAAAAAAAAAAAAAAAAAAAAAAAGAACTAGCAGGATTGCTAGAATAAGCAGCAGTTCACATCAAGCTGCACTTAGAAGGAAAGCAAATACAGTATTCAGAGCAAGTCAGGTCTTTATGCCTACTGCAAGCACAAATGAGAGTTACCTTAGAAAACCCAGAAAATCCTTAGAAAATCCAGCACTTTAAATCTTAACAGTATCTAGCAACATCAGCATGAGTGACAAACAATATCTAGCAACAACATCAGCATGAGTGACATTTAACAGAGAAGACTAAGACTCATTTGGCTGTCACAGAAACTTCAAATTATTCTGCTAAAGTAACTGTCGTCATGTTTTCGTGTCAGATGGTCAGTAAGAAAAAAAAGTCTTTTTTTTTTTCTTCTAAGGCCAGTGCATATACACACACATATATCCTTACCACCTCTTATCTGTGCCATAGGCATCTGTTTAAATATCTTTGTTTGAGCCGATCTGTCCATACAGTGAAGGACAGGAGTCCAATGACCAGTCAGTCAGCCCACCTGGTCATCCGCTGAGTAGCTTGTTTGTCCTAGTTACTGATCTCTGTTGGTGGGGCTAAAAACACCCAAGAACCTCAAACCGGGGAATCAGTAAAATCCTGTTGCATCCTGCAATGATATCCTAGAACCTACTGAAAGCTTCCTGTGTACCTTTGAGGAACTCCAGAGACTGAACTGACGACAACTGTCTCCACTCCCCATTTTGCTTCCTCTCCGATAGGTTGACATTTTGTTATATGAAGACTTTCCCCTTCGTCTCATGTCAGCCTCAGTTTTCGAAAAGTTTGTTAAAATCAAAAAAACTTTTGATTGCAAATCAAAAAAAAAAAAAAGTATCAAGCAAGTTTCCCTTCCCTATATGCCAGGGCATCCTTTAGATTTGAGGTGCATGGTTTTTTTCTTTACAAGAGCAGAAAGCATTCCAACTCCTTCCCAGCATCACTTTATCCCTCACCGCCAAACTTCTGCAATTTATTATACTGTCAGACATCTCAGACTAGGTACGCTCGTTCCTAGAAGCAAAGTAGATCGCCTTCCCCCCCGCTGTTACGGTTTTAGATTGACTAGAAACAAGTAAGTAATCAGCACGATCAATGAAATCCAAAATCACAGCTCTGACTTTTCCACAAAAAGATCCTCAGGAACCCCACCAGCTTTGTTGGGATAATCATGAAATCAGGTGCTACTTGGCATGTGCAAGAATACAATACCCAGAAAATGGATTCTTAATATGCTGGTGTATCTTACACACTTAACATACCTGGACAAGGGCAATCTCTCAGCAGAAGTTCAAGCAGACACGGAGCTACCTTGAGTTCCACGTGTATCATCCCATTTCGAGATTTCAGCTTATTACAGCAACTGAGGTGGGGACAGCAAGTACTAAGCAGCTGTTATGGCTAAAGAAACACTCTTGCCTATAAGTATATTGCTCAGAAACCATTTCAGTGCAGCTTACGTCTCTTTTGTGTTCCCAAAAGCTATTAATAAACACCACCAACAACAAAAAAAAAAAGTTTAGCTCAATAATCAGCAAGTCAGGCTCCAAGACTCATAGATTTGAAGTAGATCAAGTGAAAGATGAGACAATATTTTATCTCCAAGTAGTCTGAGCATTCATAAAGCATACAATGGTGTTTATGTAACAAAAGAGAAGAATCAGGTTATTAGGTTGTGAAAGAAAGAATCAGCAAATCTATGTTTCTCTGATAATCTTTTGCTCTAACCTGAGTTAGGGCACCATCACCCAAGTGATAATTTCTCCGGAGCTATAGCTAGCAAAATTATAAATAAAAAATAAATAAACCAACGCCCACCCTCAAGTCTTGAAATCCGAATTGTCACATCACTGGTTTTAATAGACCAAATGAACTTGTTATAAAGGTTATGCATGAAACACATGGAAAATTTTGTTCTTAAAAATAGCTGAAATAAACAGAAATACCAATTTTCATTAAAAACTAAGGACATAATCCAATACTCATCCTTTCCAATTAGCGTTCTATCAATAGGTGCTGGACTAGAGAACTCAAACAATACATAGTACCTTTCACTGGTCTGTGCTCAATATTCTCTGTTACCCTCATGTTCACAACCATATCCGAAAGCTGGACTTAAAAACACACCTTCATGCCAATGAAATAAAAAGAGAAGTATAGTACTTCTAAATAACACTTGAAAAGAAACATTTTTCATTTTAATTCAAATCACAACGTTCACGTCAGCTTTCAAGAATTAAATAAAAATGCAGTTAGAAATGAAATAGAAACTTGTTTAGGTTTCAAATTTCCACTTGAGTATTTTGCCAAATGATGTGCTTCAGGAAAAACTGTATTTGAAAAAATCTCTCTGTGTGGGATTGAGGTGCTTCAGGCAGTTCCCATGAACCTGTGGACACCAATAGATACTGTAACCACATGCTCCTTCTAACAGAGAGGCTCTCACCTTCACGCTTCTCAGTAAAATCCTTTAAACCATACAATAACTGTCTGTTGTGGCAGAAAATTGTGGCAGAACAGATGTCCCATCCCTGGAACAGTTCAGACAGGCTTCGAGCTACCTGGTCTGGTGGGAAGCATCCCTGCCCTTTTCTTCTTTAAGGTCCCTTCCAGCCCAAACCTGTGATTCTATGCAGTGGTTGAAATTCTGGCCCCACGGCAGCCAGCAAGAACTCTACCAGAAGCGCTACCCCAGGGCTTTCCCCCGAACATTCACCGGTGCCTGTCACAACCGAGGCCATGTCGACCGCCTGCAGCTCCCCACACAAGTCCCCGATCCAGCAGCGTGAACCGCCCCCAAAACAAGCAAACAAAAAAGCCACCACCAACAACCACACACACACAGAAAGAAAAAAGAAAAACAAAAACAAAAAACACTAAAACCCCACAACATGCTATGGCAGATTAGCTACTAGCATATTTAAAGAATGAAACTCCCACTGTTTCCTTGTGCTCCCTCATCAAGTTCTTGTTTGCCTTTTACTGGAACTATAAAATCCATATGGAAGAAACTCTCATTTTCACTGTTCCATGCAGCACTTCAGATGTTCTGCTTCCATTCAATCAGCAAGCAGCAGAATCATAGCATGTCCTGGGTTGAAAAGGACCTTAAAGATCACCTAGTTTCAACCCCCCTGCTCTGGGCAGGGTTGCCAACCACTAGAGCAGGCTGCCCAGAGCCCCATCCAGCCCGGCCTTGAATGCCTCCAGGAATGGGGCATCCAAACCTCCCTGGGCAGCCTGTTCCAGTGCCTCACCACCCTCCAAGTGAGAACACATCGGCCAGTGCTACCGGCCCCAAAGCGATAAGCCTGTGGAAGAGCACATGCACGTGCTGCTCACCCAGCCCCTTCAGCCGCCAGCCGTGACTTCCTGCAGACTTCCAGAAGAGAGCTCTCTGCACCTGCCCCACTCCGTAGGAAGCTCCCCTGATTTCAGTAGGTTGCTGTTCCAACAACGCAGCACCTCTGAAATGTTTTGGCATAAAAACATTTGAAAGAAAAAACTTATATTCTGTGTGTAGGTCCAAAAACAGGCAGCTGCGTTACAGATTTCCCATGGGAAGCTTCAGGCCAAAGAGCAGCTGTTTCAGCTGCTGTTACCTTGCTCAGTACCTGGTACTTGCACAGCTGATCCACCAGATCGCATCTGGTCAAGCTGAGTTGTGCAGTGTCTACCTGGGGAGGATTTCAAGACCCAACTGGACAAAGCCCTGACCCTACAGCTAACCCTGCTTTGAGCAGGAGGTTACCAGAGACCTCCTGTCATCCCTCGCTACCTGAATTAAACCAAGATCTTAGGATCTTACTGTTGCAGCTACTGTTCAGTAGTCTTATAAGCTGATAGGGCAAGGCTATTTTCTCATTGCTTCTTTAGGAAGAAACCAGACACAGTTAGAAGACAGATAACTAATCCTGCTCGGATTTTTCAGTGCAGTTCTGGACACAGCTTGTATTCTCGAGATCACATTAACACACAATCCATCCCATTTTTTCCCTTACTTTCACTTAATATATATTATAATACACAACCAACGTAGCTTGCGCACACACCTTTTACTTGTGTCTGGCTGAGTTACTCACCAATCCTAAATTAAAATGGAACTTTATGTTCCACCAGCATTTAGGAGTTGTGAAACAAACTGAATCTTGCTACGTATATCACTTAGTTTCACGATTCGCCCCAGTTCGTTTGTTCATTTACCTGAAGTTAAAACAGGCTCTGACTTACTGCTTACAGATGGCTGATAAGAATGATTAATATTTAACGTTCTCAAGTTCATGTATGTGAAATGGCTCAAACAAGCTATCAATGAGAATATCGTAGCTTAATTCACCAGTGACACTGGAAACGCATGCACATTTTCCCCACCAGAAGCCATATTTCACGACATTAAAATACATGTTTCTCCCTGCATCAGTGACCGTGTCTTATGAAAGCATACCTCAATTTAGCATGCCGTCAGTCTGCCGAGAGAGTCGGAGCACTGCAGTTACAAGCTCTTTCACTCCAAGAACGGCACTGTGCTCACAAAACTGAGCAGCCTAACAGCTGTAACAGGAGAGCACACTCCTAGCGACTGAAACTACTCGCAGGTGTTGAAGCTGCAATATTTTTTCTAGCAAACAGACATTGCCAAATGCCACCATGAAAAATTAAGTCCTATCACAAGCGTAAACAGCAGACCAGAGCTGACAAGTCCTGGAGAAATAATACCCACAGTAACAATCAAATCAAAGAGAAGACTTGCTCTTGATACATTTCAGACTGAGTAATCTTTAACAAACTCCACAGAAAGGGTCTATTCTGACCCCAGAGCAGCACATAGAGCCTGTTGTTTTGGCAGAGTGGATACAAATGCCACCTTTGTACACTGCCATACTCAGCACGCAGTTTCACAGATAGCTGCAGTAGGATATTGTTTGAAAGTAAGCTGGAAAAAACATCAGCTAAAGTCAGGAGAAAATAACCCACTCTCCACTGGGGATAAAGACTAAGCTTTGTATATGTGGTGGGTTTTTTTGTTTTGTTTTGTTTTCTTCCAGCCATAATAAATTTCCTCAGAAGAAAAACAGGTTTTGAAGAGTATTCTAGGAACAGCAGGTGAGTTGCAATTTCATTTCATACAGAATTTATCCTGCAAATAAAAAGTTAAGAATATATTCTGCTTACAGGTTAAAAAAATAGTACATATATACTATATATATATATATATATATGTATATACATAAAATATATATAATTTCTGAATCCCTGAATAAGCCAAGAAAGGAAAGTGTTGAAATGACTACAAATTGCATAGTTTAAGACCCTTCACTTCAGCAAGAAAATAACTAATTTTTACTTGGTCTTTATATAAACTCAAGCCTATCTTCTACATAGGAAAAGAGTTTAATCTACTTATATTACCGAAACAGCAATTTAACATGTTGAATTGATTTCCAATACAACAGAAAAACAACAAACGTGGAAAGTGATGTTTTATTTTATTGCCAGTAGAAACTTCAAGCTTTTAAAAATAAAGGCCAGAAAATTCAAAATTCTTCAGCTCCAGACAACTCCTCTGAGACTAAACATATATTTCAATAAGTTTGCATGACTTAAAAAAAATCGTAGCTTAGATATGTGTGGTTTTTTTTTTTCTGAGAAACAACAAGTTATCAGTGATTCTCCAAAAGGGGAATGTCATATTGCATTATGGGGGCTATGAAGTATAGTCCCTATATGCACTATTACAGGCTAATCCTGTTTCAAAAAAAATTACTGAAACATCTCAGTTGCATTTCCAAATAAAAATATTTTTGTTTCAAGATATAAATATTTCAAGTAGCCATCTGTTGCAAACTGAACTTGGAAATTTTCCTCCCCACTCCCCCACATTGGGGTTTTAGTTTGCTGGTCAAATTCATTTCCTTTTCTAACACTAGTACCAAAGCAATGAGATAGTAAGGAGAGAAGCACAGAAAAAAGGAAGATGTTTCAAATTCATTTGCCTTTTAAATGCATTCTGAGCACAATGATCTATAACCTGCGAAACTACTGTGGCCACTGCAATAAATTTAAAGTTCTGGTCATCTGAATTGCTATGTGATTAGAGGCAGCCAATTCCCATTATTTGCACTTAAGTCCTACTAACATCAAAACTGCCAGGTGTCTTTAAGAGGTCATACACTCAGCCATTTACCCCCACCCCCCAAGTACTGAGGAGGCAGTGAGAAACTCTTCTCATTTTACACTGAGTTCTTCCTTTCAAAAACAAGCCTACATTTGCACACAGGCCAACAGAGTATATGAATATACACGAGGAAGGACCGCAATACTGTATGTTTCCTTTTTCATGGCAAACATTTCCCGGCAAGGTACAGGATAGGATGTTCTCAAACACCATCAAAAGCATGCCTGTTAACATTCAATATTTAAAAACAACTTTTAAAAAGGTTGTTTCTTAGACTCCAAAGTTATGGTACGCTACACCAGATTTCTGTAAGATACTAAAAAGCATTTACGTGTGCTATCATCTGTTGCAGGGTAACAAGCCCCTGAGGTGAACATTAGTTAAGCATGGTCTATGGGGTAGGAAAGAGTCGTCATTTCTTGGGAGCCTGATACCGGTGGAATCTGCCCTTGTTAAACCCGGGACAGAGCAGTTTCCCCTAAGTAAGTTTTCCAGCATTTCATTCATATGTCTTTGGAAATGATGTAGCTTCACTTTTGGAATTCAAGCACTTTACCCAACACATTGCTGGGACATGAACACCTGACCCTCATTGATCAACATTGATTTTGGAATTACACCTCAGACAAGTGTTTTTGGGAACTCTGTGTCGCACTGCTCAGTTAGTAGACTGCAAATGCAGAGATTTCCAGGAGCCGATATGAAAAAGTTTGTGTTACTCTGTCCTGAACAGTCTTGCCCAGAAAACCTTCCTCCAATACACAACACAGAAACTGCGTATGTGGCATAGACCCAGGTTATCATACCTACCCAGGCCATCTGAACATAAGATCACCTCTCATTCTGTTAACCACAAACCTCCTTATTTTTCCACCCTCAGAAATTTTAAGTCAATTCCCAGGCATAGAGACTGGGGGAGGGGGGGTAGACATAAGTTTACTGGTGATTTACTTCAAATCCAGCTGATTTTCTACCACCTACAGATATGCATTCTATTAAAAAAAAAAAAAAAAAAAAGGTAAAATCTGATATATGCCAAGGGAACAATAACTCCTGCAGTTTTAATTGCTGAATATTAACACCTCAGAGTGACCACATTACACCCAAAGATTAGAAATCTAGAACAAATCTTTCCTGCTTTAATTGTCATTAATTGTCAATTGGAAACTTACTCCAGCCAAGCCAGTCCAGATGAGCAGTTGCAATAATTCTAGTGCCATTACTATCCAGTAAATTTAATACCCAGTGCATAGGTAAGCTTCTACAATTTAACAGAGACTGTTCTGAAGACCTATCCGCTTTGAATCCAAGGATTCAGAAGTCTCTAGAAAGGTTCCCGAGCCACCATCGCACCCGCTTTTACTGAAGACTTACTCATCTTCTCTTTGTCTCAACAATAGTATAACTCCTAAACCCTGCTTCTGCAGCCAGAACATTAACAATTCCTCTTCCAATGTTTTTGTTAATTGATGTTGCAGTTCTCAAAGTTGCCCAGAATTGCTAACACTTCATTTTAATTTGAGCTCAAGATCCATGTTTTACTCACCTGTTGTTTCTGTGTGCAAAGTTATCCGCAACACGCAAACTGCATAGATCTCACTGGCCAAGTTAAAGGACGCCATTCAGGCTTCAAACTGAAAACCAGCTTCTGCTTCCTGAAACAATATCCCTTCCATAGCATTCTCCAATTACCAATAATATCAATATTTTCTGTTTGAAAGAGAGAAAGATCTCTTTTCACAGAAGCAGCTGCTTTTTCTCCCTGCTTTAGTCCTTGTTCTCTTTTCCCTGTAGAAATGTCTTTCAACACATAAAGAGAAATTATGATGCCTGACTCTAGCCACCTGCATTAATCTGAGCAAATAGGGACAGCTGTGCTCAAGATGCCTATACCCTTCCCCTACACACACTCTTTGTTGACAGAAACATGACTACTCAGACAGACTAGAAAAAGAAACAGCAGATTCTTTTTCTGTGGCCTTGAAATCAAGGTTTTGTGACAAGTATCTCAGTTCAGCAGAGCTATAGCATCCAGGACTAGAACAGCCACAAGAAATTCAACTTCATGCTGCTTAGGACAGTGAGTTAGTCAACTAAGGAACACTACTACCTGAGAAGACTAAACATGAGATCTATGTAAAGATTACATTTAGCAAGTGAAATGTCTGCAATGTCATATGAGATAACAACTAACATTTTTTGATTTTGTCCCCGCTTTTTGTCTCCAAAACACTGATATTACAGCCACATTATTTTTGCTTCTTATAACAGATGTAGAGGAATAACGAAGAGCGGAAAAAGCCCTGCTAAGCTCCATTTAAGTACCCTTAACTTGGCTACTTCTTGGCTCAATGCACTCCTGGTATATAGGTCAATTCTAGGGAGTTCTTTTTCCAGTCACAATTTGTCCAGAACAAGTTCAAATTGGTAGCAGAAGGATGGATTAAATTTTCAACACAGAATTATGAAAACAGTGTCATGATTTTTCAACCAATTTCTGAGTCTACAATTTTTATCAAAAGACAAAAATAATAAAAAGCATGCCAAAGCCTATGCTGAGCTGTACTAGCTGAAATGCTTCACCTGAAGTACAGTGGGAGACAGAGGCAAAGCACATTGTGACTACTCATATCCAGAATTAACTTCACCACTCACAGAAAAGTTAAAGCAATGATTAATTAGAACCGATTATAGCAAGCAAAAGGTGCCAGGCACCCTTTCCAGCCTACTCCTACTCTCTACAACATTTTCATTATCTGCTCTGGTGCAGACAACCATAGCTGAATTCACCTGTGGGATGCTTTTCCCTCCCATGGGTGGTCAGACCTTTCCTTCCAGAAAGGGACATTCTGGGTTCAGCTGGCTGGGCCGGCAAGCCACAGCCCCACCAGGCTGCAGACCTCTGCCTCGCAGGCCACCGACACTCACCATGTCCTCTGCAAGCAGGTCCCAGCAGGCCAAAGACAGCTGCAGTGAGATGGCTCCGAAGGGAGCAGAAAACATAGGGAGAAAACGTGCATCTCCTCCCTGCAGACCGCAGCCGCTGTCCTCCCTCCGGCCGCAGGCCCTGTGCCGGGAGGGCGCCTTCCGGAAGGTTCTGCTGCCTCCGAGGGTCCCACCCATGCTATTTTCCCTCTCAGGCGTGAGAGTGGGGGGTAAAGCCTGCAGGTAAAATTCTGAATCATTTCTCTGCTGGGTGTAAAAGTATCACACAGATACAATGACACTGAACACACATGAGCAAAAGTTAGTAAGATGTTAAGGCCTTTTCCTCTGTGGAACAAGTGCTAACTTGTTTTGTTTTGTTTTCTTCTCTTTTCTGAGGTAGGTGGCATTGGCCACTACTGAGCAAAGATTTGACTTATTGCGGCAAATTCTGAAGGTAATAACACTACTGGGATTCAGACTCCAAAATGATTTAGAGCTCTAGTCTTGAAATGATTAGCCCATGCCTACTGTTCAAAGATCACACTTTCTGCACCCCATGTGTGTAACATGTCAGTATCTACCACAGTACGGGAAGAGTTGAAATTGCGGCAAGAGTTGGTACAAATCTCTCTGATCACAGAGCCACTTGTTCTACTAAGTTTTATATGTTTAATGACTGGCAGACCAAAATAAATCATACAGCAGCATAGGGAACTGATACTCACTGACCCAAATTCAGAGTAACAGTTTGTACAATGTAGGGGCATAGCAATTGTAGAGCCATTACCACTCAGTGCTTACAGCTGGCTGTATGTAGAGGAGGAGGTCTACAGACCTCCTGGGAGCATCTAGGAAGGAAGGGAGGTTACAAAAAACTTATCTCACATTCTTTGTAAACATCCATTACTAAATAATTTGATCTGCTGTGATTGATGATTTATAGGGCTAATGCTTTGCCTGAAATGCATAGGTTGCAGAAGTGGTTGGCAGGAAAAATGAAGTTCTGTGTCTTTGATAATATCTGATTGTCTGATTGGTAATTAATTGATTGGTAATTAATTTCTCAGACTAGTGGAAGCAGTATCGCTGACCTCAGCAAAAGACTTAAAGCTAAGGAGAAAGTAACAATGTTTTCTGAGGGAGTAGTCTTCTTGGTGGGTGAGGAGTTGCCCCTAGGTTTAGGTAAGTGAACACAGGTTTTCTGTGTTATCCATCTGCTTACAACAAATTACTTAAATTCTATCCACAGCTGTTTTGCTGGGGGAACACACAAATTTCATGGATGGCACATCGTTAGTTGGACTTTGTACCATTTTATTTAACCTGAAGATAATCCTCAACCTGAATTCTTTGTGTCTGATCTGTCAGATGGTGAACTGTCGTGAGGAATGCCAGGATGATCTAGAACTGATGTAATGAGTTTGATGATTGGGAAACTCAAATCAATTTCGTTTACTGAGCCCCAGAAGTAATCAGGAGAGATCATGTTTTCCAGGTTAAATACCTTTGCTCTACTTCATAATGCTTTAAGTTAATCTTTCCCTATCTAGTAGTCAGAATGACCAGCATAGGTAATCTTTAACCCCTAGCCGTTGACTAACGAGGGTCACAAAATTTTCACTGCTGTGATCTAAGTTGTCCTAGTGCTATATACACCTTACCTTTGCCTATTATATTGTAGTATTAGTGCCAGGAAAATGTGCTTCCTTTAATATTCGTGAAGGTTGTTGCCTCTGGAATATTGTAGGAATTTGTAATAAAAAGATAAACAAATAGTAATTTTGCCCACTTCTAGCCCAGTAATTCCTGTAGCAATTTCCTCTGACAAATGTACTGGTCATACCCTAAACTGACAAAAATCAGCATAGCTTTACAGAAATTACTATGTCATAGCAAAGGGACAAATTCATATACATCATTAGATACGTGTCAGTTTTTTCCATAAAATGTGGCCTAAAACTTTGACCAAGATTAGTCTGAAAGCCCACAGCTGGGGGATTGTAAAATTTTCTATAGATAAAACAGCCAACCCCAGATCAGTTTAATTCTAAAAGCATTCACTGTATGCTCATTAAAGATAGAGGCTGATTAAAGCCATAAAGGTATGGCTCAAATTCTCATATGTGAATGGCCATTAGTACAACAGTTAAGTTCTGAGGCTGGTAATCTAGGTAAACAAAGTAAAAGAAAATGTTTAAATATCTGTTTCACAGGACTGCAGGATGGGAGTCTCCTTGGACTGGTGCCTCAGTAATTTCCCTTTAAATCTCTACATTTTACAGAATCACATTTTTCAGACCAGAATCTCAACTGACGGTACAGTTGCCCGTCTCCTTCATCCCATTGTGAAAAACTTCCCAGAATGGAAAGTCCTGTTTTTACTTCTGTGGTAAGTTATCATTCCCACAATTTTGCAGTTGTTCTTTCATTCTTTCCACATAGAAAATGCCTCATTCCTCAGATTTCTATTTCACACTTTATATCCTCCATGTTACATATAAGAAAAATGATAGGAAAGAACTCTTCCATGGGCCAAATTTCAGTGTTTGTACAGTGACACCTTAGTTAACAGGAGCAGTGCACATAAAATGGAGTCAGACAATCACAGAATTCTTTAGGTTGGAAAGGACCTTTGGAGGTCACAGGGAGCACTTCTCTGCTCTGAGCAGTGCCAACTTCAAAGTTAGGTTGAACTTCAAAGTTAGGTAATTTTGCTTGGGGTCATACGTACGTTTTTTCAAGAGAAGAATTTGGCTCTTGGATGAATGTGCAGTGTGTATTGCATTATTTGTCCTTGTGTCACCTGTACTGACATTTAAACAAACTAGTTCTTTTTTTTTTCTTTTTCCAGAATTTCCAAATAATTTGGCATTTGATTTCACAGAATTGGACCAAAACCAGTCTGCAACAGTAATGAATGTTGCAATGCTGTTTCAGACTCTCACCTGTGACTTCACGTGTATTTCATTTACAACTGCAGATTGCCATTTTGAAGAAGAGCTTTTATTCAGAAACATATCCCCCAAAACACTGAGTAAGTGGTGTTTCTTTTGTGCACAGAAACATAGCGCATTTTAGTTTTTCTCCGTTATTTTTGAAGAACAGGATGACTCTTTTTTATTTTTGAGATGTTTTGTCCTCTTTTTATTAATAAGTTTATTGCTAGATACCTGCTGTAGATGTATCTCCATATTTTCAGAACAGCATGTGTTGTTTGCACCCAGAACTCTGGTATAATTGTACAGGTAATTTTTCAGTAAGTTTTTTCCCTAGACTTGTTCTAGTACTATAAGCAGACTATGACCTGCTACTAATGCTGCTGCTTCTACTATTAATTCCATCTTCTTTATGCTGTGTGCACGTACATGTCCCAGCTGAGACACTTCTCACTGAAAACAAGCACTATCAGCACCAAATGAAAAGCAGTCCCTGCATCACCACGTTTCCTGAACAGGCCAAAGGCAGAAGGTAACAAAGGCTGAGAGCACCATCAAAAAGCTCTAATCACAGGGACTTCAAGTTCATGTCTTTTTAAGGATAAAAAATGAGACGATATCAGTGCATGCAAGTAGCTGCACAGCCAGCTGAGCTTGGCAGGTAGCCATGGTTTTCCTTTCTCATAGAACACCTGAAGTTAAGCAGCACAGATTACAGGTGCTTTTAACCTACAAGTAAGTGACTAGGATTGTGTTCTTATAAAATTCTTAATTTCAGTAACTTTCTTCAATACTCTATCATATAGCACAGAGTATTAAAGCCAATACTCAGGCATGTGCTTTTTTCTTTTCCTGTCTCATTTCATTCTCCACTTCCCTACTAAATGTCACCTGTTAGCATTAATCATTTGTGCTTTGTGTTAATTAAAATCTTTAACAAAACTGGAAATGGCACAGTGACATTGCTTTTACAACTATGTTTAGAAAAAATGTGTCATTATATCCCTAATAATGATTCTGCAGGTTTTCATAAGGCTAAAAAAAACCTATTATTGAACTATAAATGCAGTGATATGACTGCTCTAAATATAGCTCCTTTATTGCACAAAAAGCACAGTTACGCACCTTTCTCTTTTATTCATGTCTGCTGCCATTATTATGTTATTAGTGTATCTGAGACTGGAACTACACTGTGATTAGACAGCATTTTTGCCATTAGTGTTCAGATAGGCTTAACTGAAGTGAGACTTTTCCCCAATCTCATAGGTGAGTTGGAAAATGAAGCTAATTAAAAATGTAATGGACTCTTGCAGAGTTATGAAAATTCCTGCACAAAAAGGCAGTAAATCAAAATAAATAAATAGATTGGTAAGGTCCAGCAGTGAATGTTAAGATTAGAGCTGTGATCTAAAGAACTGATAAATTCACTCTTGCTACAAGTAAGCAATTAATATGAAGACCTAGTAAACACTTCATCTTGGGGTTAAGCAGAATAGGCAGCTGAAAAAAAATATGTATTTTTCCCTACCCACATATGTCATCTCTGAAGGGAGAGAAAATGGAGCTGTCAAGGATTTTTTTCCCCTGTTCTTCAATCTGTTTGACTGAAGGTGACTCTGGCTCTGTGCAGTGAGGGCCATCTCCCACCCCCAGATCAATATTTTAATATGTCTTATCAGAAAGAGAATGAATTGTTTACTTTAAAACCTCAGGATCCCATAAAGGGCAAGGCAAAGGTGACCACTGGAAACAGAGGCTTTCAACAGCTGACCACTGCTGTGACTCATAAAAGAAAACCAAGATCTCCAACGATCCGAATACAGTGATAGTCATCAAAATGTCATACAACAGAATCTCAGTTCTGACACATCCTAACGACACACCATGGGATCATTTGCTAGTCCTGTGAGATGGTAAGTGCTTTCCTGTGCTTGCTTCACGTAAAGAAAAGGAAATGCTAACATGTACTAACAAAAATTAAATAGCATAAATGAGTTTTGAATAATAAGCACTTCAGCATATCAAAATGTCTGCAAATGCCCGTGGCTTGTGCAATTTAACAGGATTTAATGTCTTGTACATAGTGATCTCAGCCTGCACTTTCTATTAAAGAGATTAGGTAGCTTTAGGAAAAAATAAAGTTGGTTGTAAGCATGCCTAGGCCTCACCAGGCTTACAGGAATGCTTCCAAGTCTGAACATATAAAAAGGACAATTTTGGGGATCCATATTCAGATACTTCTTGAAAAATTCTTTTGTTCTTCACCATGATCTTCTCATCTGGAACATTCTAGTAATATTCTTTATATGAACATCTAGCAGAAGAAAAGCAAAAAGTAGATTTTTCTTTTTCTGTGCTGATTATTTTTTGTTTCCTCCCTGTACTAATCTGTTGTTTTGAGTTGCAGTACTAAAAGCTGGTGGCCATTTCTTTCTTTCATTACCTTTTGTTCATGGAAATACTCCTGTTGAATTGCTGGCAGCTTCCATGTAGTTGTGGAACTATAAAGCTGCCTGCTTGTAGTTGTCTGGCTATCTACTGACATAAACATTTCACAAGAAAGCATAGAGGCACATCTGCCAGTGCCCTGCTGCTGCTCTTGGCACTGTATATGCCAGTGACTGTCCAACTTTACCTTAGCGAACTTAGAGTAGGATCTCGTTTAACCTTTCTTCTCTGATGCAGATATAATGCCAAGTAAAATGTGTATGGGGAAAGGTAAAGGGGGAAACCACTAATATCATGATGAGTTATAAAGCAATGTATTTGTGTCTATTTGGCATTGATTTCTAATTATCACCAGCTAAAGCATAGACACATTTATTAAAAATAGTCTCTGGACCTCAGCAAGCCACATCCTGACTAGACATAATGTGTTCTGGATGTAACTGTGTGTCCTGTCATTAATTCAAAAAATTCACTGCCATTTTGATGCACAGGATGTGCTGCATACCCTTTCCTTCTTTTGGAGGTGACTCCTTCATGGCTGTGATTTCACAGTGGCCTGACCTGTCTGTGGATCTGCAAATCTGCCCAACCACTCTGCGTATGCATTTCCCCACAGCACATGCAGACTCAAAACACAAAGTCAGTCAAAGATAAAAAGCATTTGGAAAAGTTTCAGCCCTGCCCAAGCATTTATAGGCTTGCTTCTTTGATAAAAGTGGGAATGACAGAGCATTTGTAATAATCATGTTCAAAACACAAAACAATATGACATGGTAAGCAGCTAGTGACAGTTCATTTCTCTGCTATTTACCAGCCAAGGGCCACTCAGAACTCAGCTCAGGCTGCCAAGTCACACTTACTCTGAGGTTTGATTACATGTACTTGTAAATCAGTAGTTTTACTGGTTCAGAGCTCCAATGAGTCTGCACCAACTGATCAACACAAGTTGAACTACATGACATTTACAAAAAAGTTTCCATAAAAGAGATAAAGTTGCATCAAAAGGTAAGGATTGCAAAAAATACTTTTGTTACACTGTGCAAAGTATGCTGGTGGTTCAGTTTTATGCAATATATGTAGGCAGCCAGCTAGTTTGTGAGTTAGTGTCTCCACTCTGCTGACACTGTAACTTTAGATTGCTGTGGACTACAGTGAGCTGGATTTCCCTACCTGATGATCTACGTATAAAAATCAATATTTGGAAGCCCTAGGCCCTTATCCTTAAACATTTTCTGTTGCAGTTCATTCCACTTTCTCAAGCCAGGGCTGCTGTTCCTGCAGTAGCCCTCAATCCGTGTGTCACCTGGAGAGCAAATTTCTGTGCTGGAGCTTTTCCTGCAGAGAGCCATGTCCTACTCCCTCTACCTCCAGTGCTTCAGCTGACCTAGTGGCAGTTGCCCATACACAGTCTCTTATTTTGGGGCACACAGACCTCTGCTTCTCACAAATTGCAGCATGCCCTGATTCAAGCTAGGGAATGCCTCTCCTTAAAGTTGATACTTAAAGTAATGACCACTTGGTCTGAACAAGTACAGAACTGTGATTTCCCTCCACAGCTGTACCATACTCAGCTGATATGCCTCACTTCTGTCAAACATTTATATTTTACAAACAGCTGATGATAGAGATTTATGCCTCTCCCTTTTGTTTCTCAGCTGGAATGTACGACGGGAGTGCTGACAGCAGACTGGGAATAAAGCAGAGGTGCTAAGGCTGTTACTGTGTGAGAATGACACATCATCAGGGGAGTGAATTAGGAAAGATTAAAAAAAAATGAGATTGACAGAAAGGCTAAACCCATGGGAGGAGTTCTGAGGATCTGAGAAGTCTACCCATGATAAAATGCTATCAGATCCAGAAGACTATAAGAAGGTGTAGCTTTCTTAAATATGGGCAGCAAATACTCCCAAATACATAAAATACATAAAAATGTGAATGCATTTAATAAGCATAAAAAATTAGATGGATGCTTTAAAAGCATTATACTAATATGTTCTGTTCTGTTCTCTTCTCCCAGCACAAAAAGACAACTCCTTCCCCTCTCAGAAACATGTCAGAAGGGTGCTTCTAACCAGTCCATACAGCATTCTTTTCTGAGTTAGAAAGTTCAAGCTTTCTGTAGCCACAAGAAACCACTGCTGAACTAAGCACATATGAAATCTTACCAAATTCTTGAAAAACTGGAAATTAATATTTAATGTACTCTGCTCTCCCTGAAAGATATTTTTTAATACAATTCTAGAGGAATACAGGACTTACACTCTGTAGTTCTCCTTTTTCTTGAAGTTAGTAGGCTTCATTACTGTTATCAGTTAACAATTTATTTTGTTATTGCTATTAATGAACATTCACTAGCTGGCTTGCAGTTTCACAAAGCTACCTTCTATCTGCACAGGATACCTAAGCTCTGGTTTCTAATTCTAATGTCCTCCCTCCTCTGGGTTCCTTCTTCTCTATTTTCTCTGCTGCTTTGCAGTATTCAGATGTGATCATAACATCCAACTGAATACCCATGGTTTAAGAAATCACTGTGCATAAGGTGATACTCAGTAACTTTTTGTATGCTCTTAGTCCACTCCTCATGAATAGAATCTTTTACAGTTTTGATTATTTTTTTTTTTAATACTTACTGAGGATGTGCAGAAAAGTTACTAGACTTGCAGGTTAAACACAGAAATGTACTCTGTCTTGTCAAACAACAACAAACACAAAAAACCATGAAGAAGAAACAATAATCGTGTACCTTAGTTACACCGCTTAATTCACTGTTGGATGTGAAGTGTCACAGAAGAACTTGCACTGAATGAAACAGTTGGAGGAGAAGACCAACTTGCTGTCTAAGTAGGCTGGTTCTAAAATGCTATCAAAAAGTATATGGAAAACAAATACAGTCTTCAGCATCATGACTCTGATCTAACATATATCTGTAGAAGTCAGGCACATTCTGAGTTATCTCCATCAATAAGAGAAAGGTGAAAGTCCTTGCAGAGAATGCTTCATCCCTCTCTCCATAAATTTGTCTCTTAGGACAGCGCTGATGACTTTCTAAAAGTGCCTGTCCATTTCCTTTGCCTATAAAGGCACATTTAAAGCTACTTAGCTTTCAGATGTCCACAGCTAGCTGAGACAAAAATGCTGAATCCTATCTCCCACTTCCTTGGTGAGAACCCTGATGTGCCACACATTAAGTATGCATACTGATGGTCTTTTCTCTGTGTTTTGCAGATCTTTGAAGTCTCCATGCTGAAGTCTGCATGTGTGCATATTACTTCTTCCATGAACTAACAATCTACTAGGAGAGCTGTGGAGTGTGACAATGGTGTTTGTGTCCAATCTATCAAACGCCATTATCACACTAAATAGCTACTGGTAGATCGGACATCAATTCAGAAAAGTATGTGAACTGTAGCAATACATTCTACTGTGCTGTGGAATAAATAAGCTTTCCACATGCCAGGGTGACTCCTTTTACAAGTAAACCCACAATAATACGTGGGAAATACGTAACTCTATGTGCATTTCCAGATTCACACTGTAAAGCGCAAAAGAATCATCTGAATCACAGAATCATAGAATTCTGAAGGAATCATAACACCAGTGTTGGGAAAGTGGATTTCATTGCAGTCGATGCAGCTGTAATTACTCTACCTCTGAAAAACAAGGCTGGCTTGGGATTTTCATTTTCCTGTTGGATTGACCATGACAATAGAGTACTGAAGCCAATTACCTGATGTAGTCAAACCCTGGCTCTTATTTTGGCACCCAGTTAAAACATACAGGTTTCAAACATTAATTGGCTGAGATGCTTGTAACAGTTTTCAAACAGAACACCTTTCAAAAATTTGATAAAAAGCTATTACACCTAACTGGAAACAACATTTATTCATGTTTCAAATGCTTGCAGCTTTGTTCCCTTCCATATCACAACTGTATATACAATTTCAGCACTATGCTCAAGTCCACCATTTTATGTTCTGAACCTGCTCTTTTGGGAAGGCACACAATCTCCTCACAGAAGTTCTCCTGAAAACTTTTGTGAAGAGTAAGAATCGACTGTGGGAACTTTCAAAGGGATTAATGAAAGCCAGGAACAAACAATGAAACAGGGGGCCTAAATTCCATTGAATAGTCCAAGATATTTAGGCTCACTGAATATTGTTTTCTGATTTGCAAAGAGAGTGGTAACCGTAATTCAGCATGTTCATGGTTCATCAGCATGTTCCAAATTTCAATTGTTAAATAATCAGGCATACATAATGAATAGGAAGCTTCCTATGGCTGTATTTCAGTGATGTGTAGAGTGCTGTTGGAAGATATATTTATCCTTCATATATTATACAGTGTTTCCATTTGCAACCAATTTCATTACAGTTTTTTCCCAACAGAACATGCTCAGTAAGTTAATTTTATTCTCTAAACCTCGTTTTCTTCCATGAGTTATTGCTGTGCAACAGTCAGTAGCATATGCATACTGCTGAAAACTATCAGAATAACTACAATATTGTATAGTAAAATTCAGTTCTAGTCCAGATTTTTGTAAAAAGAATTCTCAGCACCTCAAACGGTAATAACAACCTCTGGTCTTCACAGAGGAACACACAGAGCAGTTTTCCTACACCTTATATATATCCTAACTGCTCTTTGTACTCTCCCTTTTCTTTTGTGTCCATCTGTTCTGGAAACCTGCAGGTACCTGATAGAGCAATAAAAGATATCTGAATGGAGAGTAATCCTGTGGCCTCCGGACTAACCAGTGCAGGAACACTCTTGCATAAGGAAGAATATAAAGCTTACTGCCTACAGGGAGAAGGAAGACTGTAGGATAAAAATGAAGAAAAAAGGGTAATTTAAAAGTCAAGTTTCTTGTGATTTAAATCATAGGAACTAAGAGATGGACAGTATCTCCTGAGCTCTTCCATACAGAGTATTATTTAGTGTTTTGTCCAGTACATTTCCAGGTATTTCAAGGATGTTAACATTTACTTTTTTAAATAAAAATACATACTCCAGAACGTATAAAAATGTGTAAAAAATTCCTTTGTAGCCTAATTTAATTAGGGTGATCTTGTCAGCAGATCAGTCCTGTCTTCAAGACTGGGTTTCTGAGGCAGTAAAAAATACACGGCTAGATACAAAGCCTGTTGTTTAGTAGCTTCAAAGTGGTTACACACTAGGCAAAAATGAGAAGTTTAAACCAGGGATGGCCCACACCTGTGTGCATGGAGTATACTTTATTATTAGCCAGATGCAGGAATGACTGCACAGACAGCTCTTCTGTTCTGGAACAGTCCTGATGGTACAGGTACTACAGAGCGACAAGGCTAGAGACAAACACAGTGCAGACATTGTCACCTTTAGCCTTCTGGATCTTACCAATGTCGTTTCAGCTTGCAGTTCCCCAGATCCTGCATTCCAGAAACACAGATCGTCCCAGATGGGCTGACAGCCATTTATGATGAGTTGCTTTTTTTCCCCTTTCGAATCCAAAATAAACATCAGGCACAGTGACAAGGAAAGGGAAGGAGCAAAGTCAATGATAGAGAATATGAAGGAGAAGCGGGAGTGAGATGGTGGAAAGAGGAGCGCAGAAGACATGAAGCATGAGGAGCAAGGTGCTTCAAAGGTAGAAAAGGAAGGTGAGGGTTCAGACCCAAGCTAGGTCAGTACCATACGAAGGAGACTTTATTACCTTTATTGAGGGACAGCTCAAGCTGAGAGGCAAGGCCAAGAACACAAGTGAGAACACCATGTAGAAACCCAATGAATACAAAGATGTTGTTAACCCTGGTCTAGCATCAGCTATGCTAGAGCCAAGGTAATTCCTTCAAAACCACTTTTGTAGTGTCACACCCAGCAGTGCCACAAGTTCTAGGACCACGGTGCAGCAGCACTAGCTGTGACACTGCACAAATCCTGTTCAGCTGCGTAAGGTTTAACTCAGTAGTACAGCTGTACTGATTTCAGATATCACTTACCCCTGGAGGCAGCACAGCTGCATTCACATGCAAATCCATGAGCAAAAATGGATCTGTACCTGGAACCCATCCACCATGCACTTTCCTCAGCTGGTTCAGTGCCCTGAGCAGCCATGTGCTTATGCTGATTAGTCAGCTGGATAACATTACAAAGGCCCAGAAAAAAATTGCTTCAGGGGCTTGCAGTAGCCCCTAGTAGGAACTGTGTTACTTGGTAGCTATAGCAAAAAATGCGTACCCAGTCCTGCTAGTATCTAAAAGAAAAACATATTTTTCTGAGTTATTTGAAAGTGGAAAGACAGGTGGAAGATTTAAAAAGGAAGTATCCCCTGAAGCATCTCCTGTTTCTGTAAAACTGGCCACATCAGGAAAGAGCTGGCTTCAAGAGCTGATATGATATGCTTGCACCCTTTGGCTCTCATGGACAGGCATGGAAGGGAAAGCTTCACTTGGTTAGAAAGTCTTGTTGAATCCTGAAGTCGTTGAATCCTGAAGCTTGTCTACTGAATGCCCCTAACAACAGGTCATGGTGGCCCGTCTTGAACACTAGACTGCTGCTGAAGTCCACTTTGGTGGAAGAAAAGACTTAACTGTTTTAATTTCCACATTCATAGATTTGATCACTTTCCTGCTGGCGCATGCAATAGCATCACTAACTTTTGGGGAATTTTTTTTTTTTGGCACAAATTTAGATGCACAAGGCATCTGTAAGACCAATAAGCATTAAAACTAACAAGGGACATTGTTCTGCCACTGTTGCAAAACAAGCCACTTCAGTCATCCATCAACGTAGCCAGAATCCAGCAGCAACAGAAAGGCTCCCAAAGCCAGCATTCTGCTGTCCAAGACTTATTAAATCAAAGAAAAAAGAGGAAAATCCCTCCCCTCCCTCATTATGCCTGCTGCCTAGGAAGCTTGTACCAGTATTGCTTGCCCTTCCCCTGATTACTGGTACAGCAATTTTTCTTATTTGAAGAACATCTTATGCTCTTTCTCTCTTCCTACTCAGTGAACATATGTGCTGCTTACCTGAGCACAATATCTGTATTATATCAACAGAAAGAGCAGGAGATTAGGTGTTTCATTTTGGACTAGTTCTACAATTTGCAGTGTCACCACAGCTTATTCCACATCATTCATTCTTTTAGAGATGCAAAACATCTATCACCACTGCTGATACTTCACTGGTGGAATGGCAGTACAGGCTCTCTAGGTTCCACTTGTAATATTACTAAGGAAATCCATTTAAAATATTTGGTCAAACATCCATGTGTGCAAACAGTTCCTACCTTCCCCTAGTGCTCTGTGCCAGGAGACAGCAGCACAGATTAATCCTCTCTCCCTATTATTACTACTGTGCTCTCAAAACTCAAAAAGTTATTTATTGAGGCTTTTATTATAGAGTGACGTGACCTTTACAACACCCACACGAGTATTAGATACACTGAAGTTTCCTTAAGAGGAAATCAAGAAAAAAAAAAAGAAATGAAGATATAACGAAGATGTATTTCTGCAGTTCACTGTTAGGTTACATGAGGTTAAGCTGCAGGAGTTATTTTGAAAAGTTCCCCCAGTAAGAATTGCATGTGATTTTCTCTTACTATTTGGTTTATAAGGAATCGACTGGGAAACATACTTTTTTCTAATGGTGTCCTCTATTTTGCATCTACTTCAAGTGGATAAACATTAGAGGCACAGCATTTGAAATGAATCTACTGCCTTCAAAAATTGTGGAGGCCTAAGGCCAAGCAATCTGTAAAGCTAGTGTGTGCATAAGGGCTGGGATTACTTAGCAAAGTGCTGCAATGATTTATTCATCCAAGACTAGCTATTCATAGATTCAAATCCTGAAACTTAGCAGTCTGGCTTTTTTAATTTTGAAACTTGGAATGAAGAATAATCTAACTTTTATGGCAAGGACCTATCTTCCTGCACAGATTAAAAAATGTTACTGTCATTTTGGTTAAAAGTTTCTCAAATCTCCAGTCTTACAGAAAAGACTCCAGACATATCTCCCCATATTTCAGGACCAGGCTGACTGTTTTCTATACCCAACAACTTCGTCCTTGTGGGTAGGATTGCTATTTAAGATCTAAAGCTGGCACCATGATCTGCAGCTGATTCCAGCAGCTCTGCACTGGTTTTCAAAAGCCCAAACTCAGCTGCCTTCCTGAATCCATTCGGGACTGATGTACTCTGATTCAGTCATTGTCACCTTTGAGCACTTCTGACCACTCAGGGAAAATTTTCAAAAGTCTCAAGGCTCAATTTCAAAAGGGAACGAGGCAGACAACTTCAACTGAGCAATAAGGCTCTAAGTATACCACATACTTTTTGGAAAAAAAGATCTACTTATATGCCTAATATTTTGCAGATGTGGACCTATACTCTGAAATCCCTTCGGTGTTCTTGAAAATGTTTCCTCTGCAGCTTAGCTATTTTTTAATGTGCCTAAAACCAGGAAAGAACAGGTAAAATTATCAGTTTATTTATAGGGACACATACCTCTAAAAACTCAGTATCTCTATGACATTCATGTGATGAATTATTTTTGAAGAAGAAACATCCTGTAGAAGCTTTGTTGGCCCTCCATTCTTGAGTGTTTTATCATTGTTAGTCTGTATAACAGAGGTTAAATCACAAAGCATTAGTGTTTCAGTCTAAACTACAGTACAGCCCTATGAAGAGCATAACATTTTAAAATTGCTATCAGGATACAATGCAATTTATCTATTCTGTATGTGCTTAGGAATACCAATTAAAATAATAACACAACTGCTAAGAACAAGAATTAATCTGTAAATGCTCCTTAAAAAACAGGTTCTAGTTTCTGCCTTGCTGATATATCTGCTGGGACTGGAATACAAATTCATTTGATTTGCTTACAGACAGTGCTTTGGTTTCATTATGTAAAAGACAAAAACCAGAATTTGGCTCAGATTAAAACACTGTCTGTAAAACAGATAGCTCTTTCTCCCGTTCATCTCAATGGGCCATTAAATCTAGAGCCCAATGCGAATGCCGTTTACCCTACTGCCAGCTATGACTTCTCTGCTTGTCATTTTGCAGACAGCCAGCTGATGCATATTAGTAACACAGGTACACCAAGGTAAAACCATAGTTCTACAAGGTCAACCTTTCCTGTGCCACTGAAGTCAACTGACATTAATAGGACCAAACCTTGTCCTCCTAGTCCAGTTTCATGGCCCAGACCTTTGTACAAAGTTGAGATCACATGCACTCAGCTTTCATTCTTTTTCAAATAGCATTTTCAGCTACTCCCTGGTACCAGATATATATGTATGTTCTGTAACAGCAAGACTAAAGTGAATAGAGTGCCTAATTATCAGTCTAAAAAGGACAGCAAATATTAATAAAGTCTTTTTAAAGTCTTTTTTTTCCCTTTTCTTTTCAAAAATCTGATGTGAAAATTTAGAGACAGCCAGACAACTGGTCTGTTAATCACTATTTCCCATCTGTTTCCAATGTGCACACTGGAGTTCTCTCAGTATCACTATCAGACTATCTAAATTTTAAACTCTTCATGTTGTGATCCAGAAGTGTCAGTCAGGAATTGGGGATGTTTTTGAGGGACCTGCAAATACAAGGTATTGCTGCCACACACTTCCCACCTGTCAGACAAACGAGACACAGGTGGGCTGAACAACAGACAGCTGAGCAAGTGTGAAACAGGACAGGGCAGCAAGGAAACAAATAAAAGGCAAAGACTCAACTCTCTACTTCCTTGGGATATGCTGAAGAGCAATGATCTGTGAGTACCATGACAGAGCAAGGTTTTAAAACTTGTTGAGATGGCTTTAAACTGAGATAATCATTTAAGCATTTTCTACTTTTGGTAGCTATTAATGTATAATTATTTCACTGTAATTGCACGTGTAGCTGAACTCAAGGGTAATGACTGAATTTTAACAGGATCATGCGCATTATTATAACTGAAGCTTTTTTTCTATTACAAAAAAAAATGAGTGCTCTAAAACTGTGTATTTCTAGGTTTTCCTATAGAATGGTTTGGGCAGAAGGGACCATAAGGATCTAATTCCACCCCCCTTGCCACAGGCTGCTCAAAGCCCCATCCAACCTGGCCTTAAATGCTTTCAGGGATGGTGCAACCTGCTCCAGTGCCTCCCCACCCTCAGAGTAAAGAATTTCTTCTGAATATCTAATCTAAATCCACCCTTTTGTAGTTGAAAACCATTACTCCTTGTGCTATCATGACGCTCCCTGACAGAGTCCCTCTCCTGCTTTCTTGTAGGTGTCCTTTAGGCACTGAAAGGTTGCAATGAGGTCTTTCCAGAGCCTTCTCTTCTCCAGGCTGAACACCCCCAGCTCCCTCAGCCTGTCTCTGTAGGAGAGGTGCTCCAGCCCCTTGATCATCTTTGTGGCCTCCTCTGGACTCACTCTAGTATGTCCATGTCCTTCTTTTGCTGGGCCTCCAGAGCTGTCCACAGTGCTCCAGGTGGGGTCTCATCAGTAGTGAACACACCAGGTAAATGCAGCATGGTGATGTTTTTAGGCAGGCATAAAATATCAACAAAACTAATTCTCTGAGGCTGCGATGGGAGGTTGGTTTCTCAATGCCCTTTCTCTTACTTTCTCTTAGATACCAGGAATATCAGGAAGCAGAACGCTTCAGAGGGGAAAGGGGAGCAAACTTCCTTCCCAAAGATGAACAAGCATGAGCTGGCTACTTTAGAAAGCTAGGGAACTACTTCTCAGCTACTACATGAAAGACAGACAAGGGTACTTCAGGTAGAGTAAGGGTGGCCTGCAAACACACGCATGCACATGTGCACACAGCATCTGGATGAGGCAATAATCCTTGAGTGAGCCTTTTCCATTTACAGGAGGGCATCGGGGAATTCAAGTTCCACAGCTATGTCAGGCCTCTCTTATGGTTTTATGCAGGCTTCTTACAGTGTTCCCTGGCTCTGATATGCAAGCAGCCTCCTAAACTGGGTGGGTTACACTGTCCAGCATGCTATTGACATGTATGGATACAGAAGAACTGGAAAGCCTTGTGGAAGACCCTCCTTCCCACTTTGGTACTCCTCATTGATGGAAAGTTGTCTGGAGCAAAGCTCTTGCTCAGAACCTCTCCCACCATGACAGAAGGGGAAGGGTTTAACCTATGTAGGCTACCCAGTGAAAGAGTTGGCCTAAAAGCGTGGTCCCCCAAGCTGGGTGTCTCCAGCTTTGTGCTAACTGCCTGGCACTGACATGCATGCCCCTGGCTGACCCAGTGGTTCCAGCTGGAACACAGCAGGGCTCCTGGTATGCCCCATCCCTAGCAGCTTCTCTTCCCTACCAGAGCTAGCCAGAACTGCAAGAAGCAATCAGGATCACAGTGCAGAATTCCAGACGCAAATAAGTGATGCACTGATTGCTGTCAGATGGCAGTGGAAAGTGGCTTGCTGCTATCCTCATCGCTAGGTGCACTCTGGCCATACGCTGTCTCATTCCCTCATAGGCACCGACTTCCTTCCAGCTGAGAGAGAGAGGTGGGTAAACTCAGGCTGCATCCTGGTCTGACCAACGGAGAAGCCAGAGCAATGGGACTTCCCTGGGAACATCTCTTCCCCACAGGACAGCCGGTGCCAATAAGACCATCTGCCTCATCTGAGCCATCTCCCCTTCTGCCTGCTGTGCTTGGTAACTCCTTCAGAACTTCTGCTCTGTACCCTCTTCTACCTCCAGTTCCTCGTGATACTTCAGATTCTCTACAGCAGCACAGCGTTGTCATTCACTTTTCTTTTGAAATGAATGAATCCCCTTCCTCAGCACAATGAAATTGTTTTGCCAAGGTTTTATTCTCAGTGTTTTGTCCCAGACTTCAGTCACTCTCTCCTAAGTTTCCACCTTTCTTTTGCATTTTCTATGTAAAAACTCATCTTTCAAATAGTCTTCCACACACTTTGTTTCACATTTTACTACAATACCACTCAAATTTCTGCAGTGCTGTTTTGTAGCTGGTCTCCTCCGCCTAAGTTAACAGAAAATGAATAGAAACTCAAATGTTTCATAACAGCCCTGAAGAACTCCATCCCATGTAACAATGGGAGTTTAAAATGCAGATGTTTGTCTGACAGTCTCTGCTTCCTTTACTCTGAATGGAGAGGAATAGGCATTTTTTTACACGTTTTACACCTATTTTAGGTGTTTTTTTTTTCAGGTGGCCTGTACCTTGCTCTAAATTGTATTGACAAGACCTTCATTAATTGTAAGGGGAGCACAGGATGACAAGTCTAAATGTTTACATCTAAACAGTAGCCAGGTAAGTTTCTTCTCCTAGCGTCAACTACTCCCCACCAGTTTTTCTTATTTGGCACCCACTGCTTATCAATACAAAGTAGAACTAGTTTGAAAACACTTTTATCTTCCTCAGCACTGATGGGACTCTTGCACTGCAGGCTTCCATACAGGTAATGGGTTCCCAGCACCACTGTTATTTGGTAGTCACACAGGGATAAGAAGTCTGACAACGTTTGGTGTTTGTACTGTTTGTATTGTAAGTGTAGGCACTGCAGGTTCGGTTTTCAACTGATGATGCCCAGTAAACTTGCTGCAGTCCATGCATAGTTCCCTCCTTTGACTGCAAATCTCCACATAAGCTACACTTCCATATAACGGAGCACAGTATCTTTTTCCAGTTCTGGCCCTGTCCAGGCATTCTGGATATATCGTGACTCCTTAATAGTCACATGCTGGCCCAAGGTACCTTTCATGTTCCTTCAGAAACAACTCTCACATAAAAGCCCTTGTACTTATTTTCAACTCAAATGTTTCAAGGTATTGAAATACTCTCCATCTGTAATGGCTTATTCCAGATGCTAGCTGTTTGGCAACGTGCAGACTTCAGACCTCTATCTTACAATAGGATTGGTGCAAGTGCAAAAGGACTGTGCCACAGGGTTAACTGTAGAGTCAAAGAAGCTTTTCTGGGAAGCAAGGAGTTCTACGGAGAATCACACATTGTCCATTTTTAAGTCGATGACATCGCTTTGTGAGAAACTTAAAGATCCTAGCTATCTTTATGTGGGACAGAAGGCACAAATGTCCAATCGTGAATGACTGTCTTGTATTGAAAGACACATAGGTAGAAAAAAATATTATCAGAATAGGAATACAGCAGTACTACAACATGCAAAGATCTGGGAGAGAAAACAACTTTTCCAGAGCAGCCTGAACAACAATACTGTGCAAAACTTTTACTAAGTGGCATCTTAAATATTTTGCTGTTTACGCTGCAGCTGAACCCACAGTCTCACAGGCACAGACACGCAGAAAGGAAGATGTTCTCCAGCAACCCACAGTGCACTCCGAGGCCATGACTCAAAGCATACAGATACCGATACATAGAAGGGTTGTAAGACAATCCAGGCAGATGGCTTACTTTATCTTCAAAACCTTGCCCTATTGTTAAATCTCAGGTACCTATGCCATAGAATCAGCTCCATTTTTGCTGCTGGCATCAGCATCAGGATGACTTCAAAATAACGTCATTAGTAAAAGACCAACATTATCCTCCCATCAGAGCCTTGGTGCCTATCGCTATTACATGTCCTCAAGAGAAGTTTTCACAAGATGGGACAGTGCTACTTAATGCTCCGAAGATATGAAGTCTCTAGGTTCTCTTGCTTTCTTGGGCACTGTTTTCTTAATAGTCGGTGAGTTTGGTAGAGTTTTGCTTTTCGTGGATGTTGGTTTCCTCTGTTTTTGATGAGTGGATCGGAGAGATTTCAGCCCCAGCATCTCACAGTACTTATTGCACTGGTGGAGGGCTCTGAACTGCTCAATGAAGGAAATCGAGCAGTTGCCTTTAAAACCTTTGTATCTGTAGCAACAAAGAAAAAAACAAAGCCAAATGGGATTTCAAGATTAATTTTCAGCACAGGGGAGGCAGAGTATGACTGTTGACTCAAAAGCAACTTGACAATATTAAGCAAGTCTCTTCCACCCATGCTGTTTTGAGAAGCACTAACTCTTCCACAGATATGCAAAGTGAGCCATTAAGATGTGAAAGAAACCAGGTAATAAGCAGTGACAGAGGACGGAAAAGGGCTGAAAGGGCTTTGCTCTGCCTGGCTATTCTTTTTCATTTTATTTCATTAGTAACATAATTGTCTGCTGGCTAACTTTTCCTTGGCAATATACAAATGAAATCCATCATACATCATTCTGTATAAACAGTGTTTTTTGACTACCAGGAAGAGACAAGGTTGCAGCAGGAGGTGTTGTCAGAACTGGAGGCTGTTTTCATCCAAGCATGTAAATAACTTCTCTGCTATGCTCTTCCCTCACTCAGGATTTGACTACAAGACCTCACGGAGCCAAGCCTCTTGGGGAAGAAGGATGTAAGGAGGATTCCTCAAGAAAGCAGCCTCATCCAGCCTTCACAGTTCTCAAGCCACCAACTATCTCCCATTGCTACCTCTCCCTTCTTCAGCAGGCTAGAAAAGCCAGGGAGTAGACAGAGCACATACTCCCCTCTTCTGGTTGCTGTCTTTCCTTCTGGTACCTGCTTTTTAAGCTGTATCAGCATTTCAAAGGCTGCAGCAGCTTTTTAAAAGCTGCACCTGCTTTTTGAAGGAGTCATTTTTGGCCAGATTGACAGGGCAGAAAAGGGAGGAGAAACACCAGGGTGCTCTTCTTGTCTGGTAATCTTAATGAGCTCATCTTCTACCCTATTCTCTTGGTTCACTGGACATACAAAGTCCACAGATGTATATTGTGAGTTATCACTGCACAAAACAAACAAAAAGATTTAGCACTGAAATTAACACCACGTGATCCCTGCACAGCATTCCAGAGAACTTATTTTCTCATGCAGATTGCACAGTGTTAAAGAAAATACCATTGCTCTGAGACATTCAAACTCTTTTAGATAGATAAACATCTTTATTGCAACACATTTTGTCAAATTTTCTCCTAAAAAAGAATGGTGCCAGTGATGAAAATATAATGAAATTCCTTATAAAAAAGGGGGGGATGATATCTGTCTCCACATCTGCCCAGCACAGAAGTGCTGCCTGATGCCCCATCCCTGGAAGTGCCCAAGGCCAGGCTGGAAGAGGCTTTGAGCAACCTGATCTAGTGGGAGGTGTCCCTGCCCACGGCAGGAGGCTTAGACCTAGCTGGTCTTTGAGGTCCCTTCCAGCCCAAACCACTCTATGACTCTAAGACTATACCGGAGGCTCAGTAAGAGAAGGAAGTGTTCTCTTGCTTCTCTGGGGAAGTAATAGACTTCAGACCTTACACTGGAGCTCCTTTACTACAGCCATCAGCAGAACATAATTTTCTCAGACAAACCTGACTGTGCTTAGGAAGAAAATCTTATCAAGCATTGATGGTGACTCCAGAAACTACTCAGAGCAGAGCAACAAGCTGCCAGCAAATGGCAATAACTTAGACTGAAGTATTCTGATTAATTTGCCATAAATATTCAATGAACCATTGGATCTTTCCAGTGAGTACCAGTGGCAACAAATAATTCAAGCAGCTGTTGTTACAACACCTTGCACAGTCATGGTGTGTCACTACTGGATGCTGCAGCAGCATGTGTAACACAGATGCAGCTGCCAATTACCTATCTGAGCAGATAAGGAGCTCTGTGCAGCCTTTGGGTAGCATCTGCTTACTCTGGTATCTGAAGTTCTCCATTTCTGCTGCAAGACTGAGTGAGATCCTTCATTTCTCCTGCAGTTTGTGTAGGCGTTTTCTGCTGAGCTGGCAGAAATATTAATGATAAAGGATCTTCAGGGCTAGCAGTTCAATAAGAAGTTTCGCTGCAGTGGATAATGGTTATTCTAATTTGTGGCTGCACCACACACTGTCTTGTTCTCGTTTGTTTTTCTTTGGTGGCCATTTTATTGCAGCTAAAGGAAATCTCTTCATGGGGTTTTCTCCCTCACAGAAAGCTCAAGTGCTATAAAATTCTGAAAATATTCATTTATTTGTGGAAATAATCTTGACATGAAAAAATTGAGCAAAAATATCCCGCTCTTCTCATTAAATAAATAAAGGTCTGTCCAAATTGCTTTCCCATCTGTATTTAGTATTTGTCACTTCCTCTATGTCTTTGAAGGAATGTCTAGACAAAGAGCAGTAACAGTAGCTTTTGCTCATACAATATTATAAGAGACACTTTAAATGAGCAACTGAATGCTCTAACTTTAGCTTTAGAATTCAACAAATATTACCAATATTTTTGGTAAAAGAGGTAAGAACATAAATATGTTGTGAACAAGGGACAGAACATTTATATTAAAAATATCATTTCACTAGCTTTACTCCTAAATAGTCATCTTCATTTCCCTTCTCTTAGAATAACAGATTTGCATTTGATCTTGTGGCTACAGATGGGGCCTAGGTAACACCTTCTGTCCATTTTGGAAGCCAAGAGGCATGACTGAGCCTAGCTTGGCTCTGCAGCATGCAAACAGCTCCAGTTCTTACAGTGGGCCATAGGAAACTAATCTAGAGATGTGAGACCAAAGCTTTGCATCTGAGATCTCCCAGCTGTTTGCTGCTTGTTAGTCACTGATTCCACACAGCCCTCCCTGGATGCTTCCAGACTGCATCATTTTTCTGTACAGGCATAATGAACACAGCCCTGTTGTAATTTGGCAGAACTTGTGAGTTTAATCCAAACCATTCTGTGCTGTTACAGCTTCTGGTATGTGTAATAGGGAGAAGGTCTGCATTAGTGAATGTCTTCTAAATTGCATGGTCCATATTGCTCTCATGTGTTCTGCATTCAGTAACACCAGCCTACTGACTATTTCGAGCCATGAAAAATAGGTCTCCTCTTTTACACAACTTTCTCTCTTAATTCACTGACTGGATGACTGGTGAACAAAACACAGAATTCCAGCTCTCAAAGCTGGCAACTGGGGTCCGGCCCATACCAAATTCTCCTTAAATGTGAAGGCTGACTGCTGAATTTGTCTCCAGGCTTAAACTCCCCAGTGCCTGTCATTGCCATGTTGGGTCAAGCCAAACCCATCACTGTCTTGAAACCAGACAGATTTTCAGATCCACTCCTGGCAAACAGCACTCCTGTTCATCATCATGACTGTGGGTCACTGTTTGTTTCCTTCATCTTTTTGTTCACCATTCTTGGATAAATACCTGGACAATTTGCACAGCTGCTAAACTGGTTCACTGCCCACACTTAAAAGCCACTCACCAGGTTGTACTATTTTTGTATATGTTCAAAGAATGTACTAAATATCTTATTTAAAGGAGCATTTCCTGACTCTGGTGCACCCCAGTGGCTACTTCAAAAAAATACTTTCCAGGCTTTCCTGATTCTAGTTAGGCTTCACCTTCTATTGACAGAAACTGTATTGCAGCTACTTCACTGCACTGGGTAAACTACATTTTGCTTGTCAGTTCTTTTGCTTTCCTATTCACTGGTAAAACAGCCACAGAAAGGATAAAAGATCAGAATTACATTGAAGGATGTTAATTGTTGAAAACATCAACCTCTCCACATGAAAGAAGAGAAAGATAAAGACAAAGGATACATAAGTACTCATTCTGAAATGTTTGTTCAGACCTGGAATATGAGTCTGAACCAAAAAATAAAAAATAAAAAATTAATGGCAATGAGCAATGCTGAATATAGGTATGAAATTTTAATATACGCTGTTTATTATGCTTGGTTTACAAGAAGCACTGGGGGAAAAATAATGACCATGAATAATTCATGACAGTTGCCATATTTGCTTTTGCAAAGCCATCAATAACAGTTTGTATCATGACATTAGATTATTTGTCAGCTTGATTACACTATGAGCACAGAGGCGGGAAGGGGGGCGATTTTTTTTCAGTTTCTTTTTTCCCTGGATCACAAGTTTAATTTTAGAGTGAAATTAGAATTGTATTTAATTTCCATCCCAAGAAGAAACAATACGATTTTGTTTACATTCATCAAGGATCACAGAAGCATTTCCCCAGGATATTTTTGTTTTGCCTTGGTATAATCAGTATATGCTTAGAGAACTGGAGGACCTAACTGTGATCAGTGAGGTCATAACCTCTGCAAGGAGTGGTTGATGGGGATTTGTATAGGCAATAGCAACTAAAAGTCAGCTTTGTGTCTTCTCTAACAATACTGTTAAAAACATAACAGAATTGCACTATAAGTTCTGGTTAAGTATGACTATGTATGTTCTCCCCAACACATAAGATAAAATCTCTCACTAGCATGATTGTACACTACCAAAGGTAGCAATAACCTGTACTACAGATGAATTCTCTGTACTTGTTTTTTCCATCCAGGTTCATTGAATTAAAAATCAAACGGCAGATTATTAATGCAGCGGTGTTTTTTGTGGGAAAGGAGCATGAAAGAAAGATACAGAACCAGAAATTATTTTTTGTCTTGTAGCAATATCATTAGCTATATGTCAAACAAAGCAATAATCAATATTTTTAAGAGGTTGTACATGAAGGGAATTCCCTTGTATATGACTGAGATGATCCTTACTACAGCTTGCATTGTATATTTGTTTTCTCACTTCACCTTCCTCTTCCTTAATCCAATACGTGTTTTTATATGAGTAATTGCCCATAGTGAACTGGATGACATCAACTGAAGCCTTTCTATAAATCTCCTGATTCCAGAGAACAGTGTTGCCCTAATAAAATTTTTATGACTTTGTTTTACAACAGGATGATGCAATTTCATTTCAAATGATATTTCAACTGACTTCACTTTGGATCTACAGCTAAAAGAGTAAACCAATGTAAGTTTTGAAGGGATGACAGCCTGCAAATGTTAAGGATTTTCCCAGTATATTCTGTGGTCAAATTTTTAATCTAAAAGATGTTGTGAGGGATTTTCTTCCATACCATGCGTGTATAGACAAGTTCCGTTTCAGTATAAGGACTGAGTACATGTGATCGAATCTGTTTTCTTCTATCAGTTTCTCAAGAAAGAATAAGAATTTAAAGCACCTGTCACACGCATTTACCCAGAAAGCTGTGTAGGATGCCAGGAAACAGAATGGTGACAATAAAACACAGCCAAGTGTGTGTGTGTTGGGGGAAGAATAACATATAGTCATTGGAGAAAGAATGTGCTTACAGAAAACCATACTGGAAGGAGTACCTTTTCCTGGTGAAAAATTCTGTAGCCATTATGACTAAAGGGTTGAATCACTGCATGTTCCAGGATAACTTCGAACTGATAACACAAAGTACATCACTACAGTATGCGTTAAATCTCTGGATCTCACTGCAACATGATACTATTGGGGAAAACAAGATAGCATATTTAAGGTAAGAGGTAAGCCTCTGAATAAAAAAATATTAACCAGAGTGCTTTTCATACTCTTTATCTTTGTTTCTCCCAAGAGGGAGATCTGGGAAACAGGCAAACCTGTGGGGTCACGGTGCTCTTGTTGCAATACAAGAGATGGGATAGATGGTGGTGACCATCCCTCCCCACAGTGGTAAATGCTGCATCTAGATTCTTCCCTCTGTACAGGAAAGAGCTGCCACTGGCCAGCATTTCAGGCAATAGTACAGATAAAGTAGGCTACAGTAGGACCATGGCTATTTTGCTGCCCCCTGTCCCCACAACCCCTTTCCCTTTCCAGCAGACAGCTGATTCGGATGGCTGCCTTCACTGCCTATTTCTGTCAGTGGCTCTGTTTATCTGTGATATGATCAGAAGCTTTAATTAACAGAAATTTAAGAGAAGTGAAAGAAAGTTAGAACATTAATGGCCTACATCTTTACACCTATGCTTAAATCTTCCCAAAAGATCTGAAGCTATTACAAAACTACTAGGAAATGGACCTCCTTAAGTATTACGAAAAGATCTTTTGTTATAGCTCAGAATTATTGCCTTTGAGAGAGAAGGGCAAGACATCCCAGAAAATCTCTTAACACACTTCCTCTTTATATCAGATAAGCGGTCTATACAAAGCTGAATAGACATCTTCCTTCCACCCATGCATCTGACAAGAACACAAGCTCAAGAAAAGTTAATGGTCACTGCCTACTATGGACTCGATAATCCTTTTGGGTCCCTTGCAGCTCAGGATATTCTGTTCTGCTTTGCTATAGGCAGAAAAACTAACTCAGAGAGTTCTAAGTTGAAAACAGAGCCTCTGTAAAAGCTTGTTTTGGAAATACATATTCTAAAGCATTGGCACTTTTGCTAGCCGCAAGAGGGATTTTAGCTTTGTTCCCTCATGTAGTCCCTGCACCATCCCTTTAATTTCCTTGCAAAAAGGGCAACTCCTCTAGATCCCACAGTGGCAGATTTTCTCTCTTCTTCCAGTGGAACAGAGAACTGGGAAAAGGGTCACCTGAGCTACTGGCAGCAGGATCTAGTAGTAGGGCTAGGTATGTATAAGCACTTGTATTTGCACTGGCTGGGGCAGGTGCTAGAGAGTGCAAGCTCGGCTCGAGCTCTGGCTCCAACAGCATGCTGGAATCAGAAACATTTCCTCTGTGGTCAGAAGCTCTGGACAGCACAAACAACAACAGGTCTTTCACCGTACCCCAGGCTGGAGCCAGTATTGGCCCTGCTTTTTCAGCCCTACCTTCCTCCAGCTGACATACTAAGTAGCCTGTTTGTAAGTCACCTGAGACCTTGATTTCATTCTTGAGAAACCCCGCAAATAAGCCTATTTTAAGAGGCATAAAGCAAAAGCAAAGCCCAATCTACAATGTAGATCCATCCCTTTAAACAAAACAAATGTGTTTCCCTTATAGAAGGGTTCCTGTAAACATAAACAAAAAGAGGAGTTTAAAAGAATCTGATGCGTATTGCTTTCTTCCAAAGTCAAAGCAAGAATAAATTTCCAATGGACCCTCCCGCAAAATATTTACACCGTGAGGAGTTGGATGCATAAAGCAAAACCACGCTGTAGAGAAGCAATTTTTCACTCACCCTTTGGCCAGTGTTGCTATGCCAACATCAGTTAACTTCATTCCTACACCTACAAGACATCAAGGAAACAGAGTTTGTGTTACATTAGAATTTCTGCAATATTTTCAAATTCAAAAAAGCCATATATAGAAGCTTTAAGTATTATTTCCTGATTTTTTTTTTTTTCATTTTAACTGTTTGTCACCATTTTTTGAACATTTTAAAGTACCCCAATTAGAACCAGGATGTTTGTGCTCTGTATCACTAGGAATTCCTAGAAGTCAAACTCATTACAGTAATTTACAGATAGCAAAGTGACAAAGAGAGCATAACTTATTTCCTGTCTGGATAGTCACTGGCGGGGGGGGATACACTTTCATGACTGCATTTTAAGGAAGATTTAAAATCTTCACTTAAGCACCTGCCATGAGATGCCTCTATTTATTTACGGGTTTATGTTTTTGGTGCTTTGCAAACTTGCACCACAATGTTTATCAGTAAGAATTTCACATTTGCTTTGCTAATCAACCTGGTCAGTCAACCTTGTTTTTACTTTTTGGATGAGAAAGCCCAAATCCCTTTCTACTTCAGTGTTTCCTAATTTTTTTTTTCATCCTGTCCTTTTGTTTACTTCTTTATAGGCAAAAAACAGTTCTGTAGTATGTATTTTGTCTGTACAGGAAAACAATGGTCTCAAGACCATTTTCCTTGGAGAACACTCTCACAAATCTCAACTCGTATGCCTGAAAAATGCAGCCAAATATTCAAATGACAGGATGACCATAGAGGAAGGTTGTTTCTCTTCAGCAGCAGCAGGTATGTTGTCCTTTTGTGGCAACAATCATTGTACAGGTTCAGATACCATTTCTGTCATTTTCCTTCCCTCAGGCTAGGATGTTGATTTTTCTTCTCCCTTTTAATTATTTCAGGGGCCTCGTTTAGATATTGCTGATTCCTACTTTCTCATGTTAAACAATATGGGTAGTTTTTTAAGATTCCATATTTCTTTAGCCAGCATCTGCCTTTCTCTGTTTCAAATATACATATGCATATTGTGTTGGATACAGGCCCAGCATATGAGCAGGGAGGGGGAGTCACACCAAGAGGAGCATAAGGGCTGCATTTAGTGTATGTGAGGAGTGCACTTCGTCACCATTCTTTTTTGGAAGGAATCTGCTTTTTCAAACCCAGCCAGGACCCAAATGTGGAGCAGTTGATACGTATTTAAATATAACAAAAAGTGAACGAGTAGGATGTTATTAAAAACTGAAATCTTTAAACCACAAGGCATTTCATTAACGTCTGGGAGGTGAGATAATAAGCCAGATGACTTAAATTGAGTGTTCTGATTTACTGAGAAGACATGTGGAAGGACAACTCTCCCATTAAGAGTGTAAGATTTATTTTTCCCTTTTCCAAACTATTTTCTTACAACAATATAAGCTGGGTAAAAATTCCCTTTCTCTGCTGACTAGATAAATGTCATACTACTGCATAGGCCAATACATGTTTGCTGCTGCTACCACAGTAGGGAATTCATGCATTTCTTTCTGTTCCCTAGGGTAGCGCACACACATAAATAAAGTGCACTCAAAACAGGCTAGAAAAGTAAATATTCTTTCTCTCTCTCATATTTTTCACTCTGACCTGCATGAGATTCTTTATAAAAAGAGCACATGCTATTTCAACTGTCTGAAAAATCTACACTTGTATTACTTCTCTGTTTACTTTGCCAAAGGCACTTGCAAAGAGTAAGTCTCAGTGCCTAAATGATACTGAAAAAGACTTCAGTGAAAATACATCTGATGTCCCCATTTAATAATTTGTCTGCCTCCTCTGGCACTATAGTAGCTTAAACTGCAATTTGAAGAATTATAAAAAGTTTTGCATAGCAGTTTGTTTTTAATCTTGAGGGATGGTTTTCATGAAACTAATCTTGTAGAGTTATTGTTATATAGTTGTATTGCTGTGATGCCTCTGAGTCCACACACAGCCCTATATCTTTACCGTGACAGCCATCACATAAACATTCACTGAAAATTCCAGTTATGAGACATTCTTGTTTGCATAACAGATTCAGATTGAGCATTGCTCCCAACTTCTTGCTGCTAAATGGCTCAAACAGTAACATGCTGATGGAGAGAGAATCAGAGTGGCACACTACTTCTTCAATAAGGCACAAACAAGGATGACAAGGGCTGTGGGAAGTTATGGCACTTCAAACTTTTTCATCACGGAATCACAGAATGGTTGAGGTTAGAAGGGACCTCTGAAGATCATCTAGTCCAACCTCCCTGCCAAGCAGGATCACCTAGAGCACTTTGCGCAGGATGGCATCCAGGCAGGTTTTGAATATCCCCAGAGAAGGAGACTCCACAACCTCTCTGGGCAGCCTGTTCCAGTGCTCTGTCACCCTCATTTTCTTCATAATCCCTTCCTGCAGTCAGGAGGGACTAAATGCATCTTAGATGTAGCCCTTACATTTAAGTGGGTCCTTCCTGTTGTTCACAGGAATTACACAGCTGAAATGTGATGAGTCCCATAGGATTTTGTCCATAAGAAGGTGGAAAGGAATGTGAAAGAGGGAAGCACAGCTGGTGAAGGAAGAGGTAGAGCCCCAGAGGCTGGGAAGATCTCCAAAAAAAAAAAAAAAGGAAAAAAAAAGAGAGTGCTAAAATCATTAAAATTGCACCACAGAAACTGGTTAATCTTACCAAAAACAAAGTAGATGAAATGCATTAAACTATTATAGGTAAAATTCACCTTCTTGCAGAGGATAAATGCCAGTCTGATGCATGACTTAAGTCTTATTTAGATACATTATGAATACAACAGCCTCGATAGTATTTTACTGTGCGATCGCTGTAAATTTTGGCAATGTTCAACAAGAGTCAGGTTGTATCTCTTTTTCTCATGCTGCTAGAGAACATACTTAGGATTTTCATGCTCCAAACATTCACTTCCTTTTCACTTTTGGTATGCTACTGTTTCTGCAAAAGCTTATAACAATGCCTATAGATAAAAGCACTCCAGTTCACACACAAGACATCTATTGCACAGCACATGCTGTTCCCAGATCGGGTTGTGATGTACGTTAACAATTTAGCCCTATGCTGCGGACTGCTCTCTAGTGCACTTGGAAGGCTCCCGAATTCCTGGTAAGATCATCCAAGAAGGCCAAACCAAAAGGTTGAGAGAGACAAACTCCTGGAGCTCCCGGGGTGAGGGGTGAATAATATATCATCTGTGGGATTAACAAGGCATGGGATTTAAGAGTACTGGACATCTATTGATGGGAGAGAGTGAGAGAGGCATACACAGCTCCATGAAACATGATCCAGAGTTGCCAAACTAACAGTCTCAAGCCATAAATACACTCTGGGTAGCAGAAAGCAGATTTGTCAGATTGGACACAAGATGAACCACACGAACACAGGAATACTGCTTCTGCATACAGCCTGCGTAAGGCAACCCTGTAGTGTAGTCTAAAATCTCCCAAGCAAAACCAGTTTGCAGTATGCACACCTATGTGCAAAGATGCCCTAACCATATTATCAGTTGTGGTCCAGGGTACTGTCCCCAACTGGAGACTGCCCATTACAAGGATATAGGAGGAGCACATTCAGCATTGTCAATAGGCCACAGAATGCCAAGAATAACATTGCTCAGAAGTAAGTCCCTGGAAGCCCTGAAGCTGTGGGGTCTGACAATGAGTACAGCCATTTTATTGTTCCCTCTCAGACAACTCACCTTGCAGGTCAGTGACAAGCAAGCTCCCATTGGTTTTCTCATACACCCAGTGCTGGAAGGTGCAGCACTTCTGGCCAGCCTCTGAGTCTCTCCTCAGGAAATTGATTTCCTTGCCATCCCTGACAGAGTATTTCACAAATTCCCCAATCAGCTCCTCCTCCACTGTTGCATAGGGGATGTTATTAGCAGGGCGATGAACAAGAAAAATAGGAATGATCCTGAAATGAAAGGGTGAAAAATAATAAAACACACTGAGCTCTGGCAAGGAAAGAGTAAGAAATAGACAAATTATCCAGTGATCTCAGAGAGTAAATGAACAGCAACCAAGTCTAAACCAAACCAGCTGATCTGGATACGATTCAGATTTTCTAGGTAGTTTTAGAGCATAATCACACTGTGCTCTATGTGCTTATTTCTTTGTATTATTTACTCAGAAATAAACTTTTTCAGAAGCATACTTTCTAATGCTGTCCTACTACACACAAAAATCTAAGCTGTACAGAATAAAAGGTGTATCCTCATTTTGGTGTATCATACTTTAGCTGCTCAGTCTGACTGATATATTACTCAGTCTTCCCGAGGTGTTAATTAAGCACCTGCAAAATTGATCCACTCCAGAAAGAGCTTTGCCCAAGTCCTGCATAACTGGAAGATTTCTGACAGGAGATTTCTAAAACCTGACATATTCAAAAATAGCAAATGTTAATGATAATGAAAATAACAGCAACTACTTTACCAAACAGTAAGAAGAAACGAGGAAGGTTCTGGAGAGATCATCAGATTCACAAGGCAAATCAGCACCTCTGGAAATCTAGAATCTTTGGCAAAGTTTGGATTTAGGCCAGAAAACTTCAGCTAGTTCTGTATGAAGTTTTCAGGAAATTGTAAACTTCACAAAATTTGTCTAATTTTACTAACCTAGAAATCAAGCTAGTTTAGCCAGAAAGACAAATCCAAGCCAGGTCCATTTATATCTAAAGATGCACCATACCAAAATATCAAATAAAATGTTGCTTGGAGTTTCAGGGTCTTCCCAGAGAGAAAGACTGAATATAAAGTGAGAAAGACAATAGGCTGGAAGGAAGTATCTGTTTCACTGGCAACATGAACTTCTTGGTTGCCAGAGCTCCTCCTATCTGGAGAAGCAGTGTGGTACCTTACCTCACAGATAGACTACTTCTGCTTGTGCTTACACTGGGATAACTCAGCATTTTCACTAGGCAGCATTCTAATATTACAGTATAAATCTCCAAAACTAAAACCTTAGAAGTATGCAAGAAAGTGTCATCAGTGTATATTAGAGTGGAATTTAATACTGCTTTGAGGTAGTTTTGGAAAGCCATTCAGCTGGAGTTCGTCACAAAACATCACCGTATTTTATCAACTAGCTCACACAAGTTCCTGCCATTATCTCAGAACAGATGGGGGAAATGACTGTGACCAGTTTTACATGAAACAGGTTTCTAGTAGCTTGCTTTCTGAAAGCCAGACTAAAGGAAAAGAAATGGGTCAGGGGTTAATAGAAGTGTTAGCAGAACTCCACTGTGCAAGTATCATAAGTAATCTTAAGACCACAGAATCCCTTTCTCTCTCCCTCCTGTCTCTTTATAAGTGTCTAGCTGCCAGCCCGCTGCTCATTATAGGGCAGTGCTTTCTCTATCCTTTTCCCACTTTTATAGTCAAATGTGCATAGATAGGCTAAGGCTGTAGCTTTAAAGCCAACCCTGGAGAATGCAGATGACTTTTCTCTTGCTCTATTTCCCTTATAAAATGCTCCTTTAAATACAAGTTTGCTCTGACAAGGACAGGCTAGAAGAAAGGAATCACGCCTCGAAATTTTGAAATCAAAAAGCAAGCCAAAACATGTATGTGCACATCATCTCTTTTCTCTCCTAGCTGCTGTCTTCCAGCCAATTGTTTAGAATAAAGCAACCAGATCTAACCTTCTGTGTGCTTGCTATTTATACCAGACTTCTAGTTTTTGTATAGTGCATGCTCTCTCTCTCGTATTAAAATTAGATGTTATATCCCACACCTAGAGAAATCTCTAAAAAAGAAATTTAACCAGGAACAATACATTTCCAGAAAAGAGGCTGACCTGCACAAATATTTTCGCTTAAAGATTTCACTGCCATCTTCATCACTATTTCTAATGCTGAAAAGGTTGCATTTTAAGTAGTGCTGAAATTACTTTTTTTTTGAGAAACCTTTGTGTAGAAGCAGTTACAGCCACAAGGTTTATGCTCAAATGTTATCATATAATTACAAAAATACTCACTGAAAAACCCTAGGAAACACAGTTCTAAGAATATAGCTTCCTTTATAATGCTTACGTAACAGCTTCATTTTTTGCTCTGGTCTGCTTTTTTCCCTCACAAACCCAGTATCATCACACTGACAGTTTTACCTAAGAGCTGCAAAGAAAATAAAACAGCCATGCCAAGCATGCACACTGCACACAAAGTATCCAAACGGAATTGGTCCAGCCTTCCTCTTCCCTTTCGGTGCTGCGTGAAATGGCTGCCACTGTGAATAGCATGGATATAAATTATCCTACTTAGAAAAGATGGGAAAATAAGCTGCAGTATGAAAACTGCACACTATATCTGATTAGCAAAGGCTTAGCTTTTCGCAGTTTGAGTCAGGGCATTAAAATGTTTTATTTAACTGTCTGTGGATAGGATCCTCAAGCCAATTGACTTGATTTTTTTATGGACATTGTTGAGAACACAGCTCTATTTTTTTTTTTCAGTAAATCATTGCAGCTTAGCAGATCTTGTATCATCTAGCCTGCTGTCAAGCATGTAGGTCTTATCCTTGAAACAAGACAGATGGAATGTCAACCATCCACTGCAGTTTCAACTCTACATAGTAGCTTGACACTGTGTTGTGGTTTAGCCCGGCTGGCAGTCAAACACCACACAGCCGTTCGCTCACCCTCCCCCCTCCCTCTCCGGGATGGGGGAGAGAAACGGGAAAGTGAAGCCTGTGAGTTGAGATAAAGACAGTTTATTAAGACAGGGAAAAGAATAACAACAATAATAATAATAATAATAGTATTAATAGTAATAATATGTACGAAATAAGTGATGCACAATGCAATTGCTCACCACCCGTTGACCGATGCCCAGCCTATCCCCGAGCAGCCGGCCACCCCTCCACCCCGGCTAGCCACCCCTATATATTGTTCAGCATGACGTCAGATGGTATGGAATACCCCTTTGGCCAGTTTGGGTCAGCTGTCCTGGGTCTGTCCCCTCCCAGCTTCTGCTGCATCCCTAGCCTGCTCGCTAGCAGGACAGAGAGAGGCTGAAAAGTCCTTGGCTTGGTGTAAGCACTGCTCTACAACAATTAAAACATCAGCATGTTATCAGCGCTCTTCTCATCCTAATCCAAAACATAGCACCCTGCCAGCTACTAGGAGGAAAATTAACTCTGTCCTAACTGAAACCAGGACACACTGGAACAGCAAATCCTTTGAAAAAGTTCTATTGCCAAAGCTGCAAGGTGTCATCTCCCAGCTTCAGGGGCAAAGATGATTCTGTACACATATTTGGGAAATGGAAAACTTCTGATATGAAATAGACCATTCTGCAGGAAAATCTAGAATCAGAGTTGAGCTTTTCTGGCTTAACTAGAAGAGGGTAGATTTAGATCAGATATAAGGAAGAAATTTTTTACTATGAGGGTGGTGAGGCACTGGCACAGTTTGCCCAGAGCGGCTGTGGGTGCCACATCCCCAGAAGTGTTCAAGGCCAGGTTGGATGGGGCTTTGGGCAACTTGATCTAGTGGGAGGTGTCCCTGCCCTCAGCAGGGGTTTTGGAGATAAATGATCTTTAGAGGTCCCTTCCAACCCAGACCATTCTATGACTCCATGACAAGCCTCATTTTACATAGAAAACTTGCCAAACAAGTAACGTCATACCAACTACAGAGTGATCACGATTTCTCTCAAGATTTCATTTTTAATGGAAAGTTGGAAGGTCTGACATTCCCTACTGCTGTTACTAGATGATACTAATAGTATTATATTTTCCACCAGCATGACTAATTTCCTCTAAATTTATAATATAAACAGGCCTTTTACTCCTAGATCTCTGCTACTTACTGTCTCTACTCCTTATTATCTTTTTTCTAAAGGAAAGGGAATCTCTCATACCACCTGGATACACAGTATTATTTACTGAGTCATGACTCCAAACGTTCACAGGACTCCTCTTTCTTCTTTAGAAATCATTCCCAGCAATTGGTGCACAAGTGTGGCACAGGACTGTGTGGCACACATACGCATGTGTGTGTGTATGCATGGTACTCACTCTGGTACTTCTCCAAAGCCTTCCAAAGGTTCGGCTTCAGCTGCATATATCTTCGCATACTCTCTTGCAGTATTTTGGACATAGCATTCCTATATTACAAAGAGATATCCATATGGAATATTATTCAAAACATTTAATAGGTGAGCTGTTTGAATATTTCCAAGACAGCTTTTCCCCACAATTCTTGCTTGCAAAGGACTGAGGAACCTTACCTGCAGAGCTAGTTTATAGTTCTTTTGAACTAGATCATCCTTACTCTTGGTCCCATATGTGATAGCATTGTGCACTTTGAGAACGCAGGGATGGCCAGGGCTGAACACTGGTACCAGGCCTTGCATCACTTTACTTCGGAAAGCTTTCCGATGCATGCCTTCACCAAAGTGAAATTCTTCTGTAGCTATTATTCCATGCAGGTTTCCACCAAAATAACTGTCACTGATGAAATCTTCTCTGAACATGAGCTGCATGAATTCAATTTCTTCCACACCTAAAACACAATGCCACTTTGTTCTACACATCTTTCTGCAGTCACAGGGAAAGGGGTGGACATGGGAGGATGAATGCATCTCTCCATAGAGGATTAAAGAGTAGGCTGTATGGAAGCAGAATGCATGTCCTCACTTGTGCTAACATGAAGCTGGGACATCGCTCCTCTAAACATAGTTTGTTGCCTCTATTGTCTAAAGCTAGCACGGAGAAAGGGGGTAGCTTAGTTTCATAAGGCGAGAATACAGAAAGTAGCACAAAAATTAGAGGAAAATATCACAAGTATTTAAAAACTATAAGGGTAGTTGTAAACTGGAGCTTCAGATGAATGTGAAGTAAGTCAAGCTGGCTGAGAACTAAAGAGACATTGAGAGAATACTGAAATCCTTCCAACTCTGCTTTTTTGGGAAGACAGAGACCGTAATAAAGTTAATGTGCAGCAGTGTATGTAGACATGAATTTAAAACTAGAACACAGTTCTGTGCCCACTGTGTTCCAAGCACATTCTTCTGAAGCTAGCCTTCCTTTTCTTTTCAGGAAAGCCAGAGAAAAAAAAAAAAAAAAAGGCTTTTGCTAATACAGCCAGAGCTTGTCTTAACTTTCAGCTTGGAACCTTTTCAGGGAGAGATTCTGTCAACCTGTTCGTACAGGCATTCAGCTGAAAGAGGTCTCAGACATTCTCTGGTATGACCATAACGAAAACTTGCCTCTCCTAGTACCAACCACATTCTCTACAGAAGCTCCAGTGCTGAACACTAGCATGCTGAACTATTTATTTCTCTACAATCTGGCACACCAAGCACCAAATTAAAAACAAGTTCATTAGCAAAGGCAGAAGAAAACAAGATTTTTATTTCTTACATGATTTTGAATAAGATTTCTATTCTTTCTATTTCTAAAATTTCTACAGATGACCACGTCAATGTCGTTCAGAGAGTAATTGATTTGAGTGATCTTTGTATTTGAGTGATCTTTATATTCAAGAGAAATTGGTACAATAATACTTGTTTTATTCCTAACCATGGACTTCAATAGTACCACAGAGAACATAAACCAGAAAGCTCCTTAACTCCACCTACAATTCTCTGTTGATCAGAAGTTATACAGTACTGCTATGTGAGAACACCTTTCTTTATTTTAACAAGGAACTAGATGTTTAATTTTATTCTTCAAGAAAAAGAATCAATTGGCTGAATGAACAACCTGACTCATACAGTGTGTTCAGGTATTGGTTCAAATAAACCAATTTGCAATGCACTGTCTATCTTTAGCTGCAGCACAGCAAGACATATGCCAAGTGTGATTAAACACAAGATAACATATGGGTAAAGCATTCCAAATCTTAATGCCTGTCTGTCTCTTGGAGTAAAGTTACACAGCAGGTGACTTGCAAAGACCATGTGTTCAAACACAACTAGCAAGTTTTTTCTGCCAAAGCAGCTTTCTTTGCACTGTGTCTATGTCTCTGTGTACTGTGATGCAATGCTGTTTCACCGTTTGCTGCGTGCGAAGTGCTAGTGCATCAAATTAGTGGGAAGTTACACAGTCAGTCAAGTTCAAATCAGTAGTCTGTCATGGTGTGCACTCCACCCCCCTGTACAAACCATTCTACCCTACATGAAGGTATTTCACCAATGAATCTCCCACGAATTCAAGCAGATTTTTATCTTTGATGATATAGCAGAGTTGACTACAAAAAGGAAAAAAATAAGTAGCAAAAACACAGTGTTGATTCGACAGCTTGAGGGATTCCCACAGTTTCTGACAGAGTAACTGTCAAAACGTCTCTCGTAGTCTGTAGGCCAGTGAAATCTTTGAGGTGTTCTGGTCACTGCCTTTCAGCTTGAAATCTAAAAGGGGTGAGGTACTACAGCTGAAGCCCAGAGCTCAGCTTCTCTGTGATTTAAAGAAACTAAAAATCCAATCACAGGTCTGAATTTTGAGTATTCCTCAGTTTTCTAATGAACTTTCACCTGGATAGTATGAGGCACAGACTTTCCAATTTGCACAGTGCGTGCCCTGTACCTTCATAAATGCCCTTAATCCTCAAGAGAATTCAAGCCTGAGTTGTAACTAGCTGCATTCACACCATTCCCCAGAACAATCAGTATGGGTGGAAATCAAACTGTATGGCCTCTCTCAACCTGTACTAGAATTTATATTGTGATGAATTTGTTGTGTGATTTGGAAATCACTAAGGCATTATATCAGGACATGAATATCTCAAACAAACAAAATATTCCTTAAATTGTTTGTCTCCCCTGAAACAAGAATTTTGTGTAAGCATAATGCACCTCACGTAGACAGAGAAAAAGGCCTGTGTGTTCAGAGCTAGCTGAAAATGCAGCAGCTGCTGAAATGCTGCATCCAACTGTGTGTTGAGCACACAGTGATAAATGCAAGGTATTAAATGTGCAGTGCCAGCTGTTGTGAATGCATGGACTTCATTGCAAGGCCATGGGACTGTCTGAAAAACTGTATTGCAAAACTGTTTCTGCTAGCCCTTGAGCTGCCAGTGTCACATTCAACAGCACCTGTAGTTGACACTTCTGAGGAATAACCAAGGGAAACGGAAAGAGCCGCAACTGCTACATTAGTAACAAAAGGCAGAAAAAGTAAATTGAAGGTGTATTACTGAATGGGATGGGTAATTCAGAGACATAAACACAGCTGGAATTCTCAGCGAGGTCTCTCAGAGCTCTCTGCTTAGTGAAAGCGTTCAAGGAAGAGAACCAGCACCAGTGTGTGAGGATCACGTCAGGGATTAGACCAGGCAGGCTGCATACATGTGTTGACGGAACGGGCTGATGTCCATTCAAGACCACCCCCTGAATATTTGAAAAGTCATGGATGTCAGGAGAGGTCCCTAATGAGGAAAGCAAGCATTGCACTCATCCTCAAAAAAGGCCAAAAGAACAATGTAGAGAACTACACGCTGGTCGGCCTCCCTTCAGTCCCTGGAAAAAACACAGAGTGAATCGTCTTGGAATATATTTATGAACCATGAAGGAGAAGGAGGAAGATAAGGGTTAAATCCTGCCAGACCAACCATCAGGCAGTCATTCCCTTCTGTTATAAAATGACTGGATCTGTTGAGACGTGAAGAGGAGTGGCTGTCATTTAACTTGACGTTAGCAAGGCTTTTGAAGCTGTCTCACAATATTCTTGTATCCAGTTTAGACAAGTGAATAAGTATATGAGTTGAAAACTGGTGAGATCATCAGGCTCAGGAAGCAGTGGTTAATGTAACAAGCGGAGTACCACAGGGGTCGGATCTTCACCTTGTCCTCTTTTAACATCTTTGCCAATGACCTGGAAGAAGCAATGGAGTGGTTGCTCATAAGAGTTGCAGGTGACATCAAACTGGGGGAACAGACAACATGCTCTAGTGCAGGGCTGTCGCTCAGGGGAACCTGCATAGGCTGGAGGATTGGGCCAACAGGAACCTCATGAAATTCCACTAGGGCAAATGGAAAGTCCTGCACCTGGGAAGGAAAAGCCTCTTGCAACAGCGCAGCCTGGCTGGGGAACAGCTCTGCTGAAAGGGCACTGCTGGGAGTCTTAGGGACACAAATGAACATGAGCCACCAGCGCACCCTGGCAGCAAAGGCCAATTGCACCAGAGCTGTGTCAACAGTAAGACAGCCAGCAGATCAAGAGAAGTGATTATCCTCTTCTACTCAGCCCTCATTAGACCATATCTGGAACACCGCATCTAGTTTGGGGCCCCCAGTACAGTAAAGACATTCAACCAACTGAACCACTTTCAGCGGTGGGCCACCAAGATGATGATGGGCCTGGAGCACCTGGCATGTGAAGAGAGTCTGAGGGAATGCGGCTTGCTCAGCCTGGAAAAGAGAAGGCTCCAGGGAACCTAACAGCAGCTGGTGCATAAAACTACGAAGTTTATCAAGAAGATGGCATGAAGCTCTGCACAATGGTGCACAGTGAGAGGATGACAGACAACTGATGTAAATTGAAACAAGAGATGTTCAGTTTGGATGTAAGAAGAAACTTTTTCACAAGAACAGTCAAGCAGTGGCACAGAGATACCGTGCAGTCTCCATCCCTAGAAGTTTTCAAGATCTTGTTGTATAAAGCCTTAAGCCACTTGGTCTCACCCCATAGTTAACCCTACTTTGAGCACAAGATGACCCCCTGGGGTCCCTTCCAACCTGTATTATGTTATGATCCTATAAATGGACAAGAGATAAAAACAAGAATTATGATTTAGTACAAGTTAGGTGACTCAACTGAAACTGATTGCACTACTACAGTCTAGCCATTTGCTAACCAAACACAGTTCATTGTAACTGTTTATGTATATCTGTTCATTTTCTTATTAAGAGGGTTCAGAAGTGCTCCTTAGAGCTCAGACTACCTTATCTTGGGTCAAATTCACAAAGACAGTGCAGCTTCTTAGTAACTTTCTGATAATGTTAAGCAACTGTAAACCCAGTTTAACTGGGTGGTAAAAAGAAGATTTGAAAACGGTTTGTACCACCAAATCAGAAGGTACACACCTTGGGTGAAAATACTGCTAATTATTTTGGTTATATTTTTCCATCTTTTGTTCTATTTGAAAATAAGAAGAAACAAAGATTTAAGCACACAATTAACCAGACGTGCGTACTTACCTTCAAAATTCTGAAAACTTGAAAGATGTTCCAAGACTACAAAGAAACAAAGAGATTTTCAAAAAGTATGAATGGAAACTACCATTGTCATTATTAATTAAAGTTATAAACTAGGATTTACCTTCAGAAGTCAGATTAAATTCCGCAGTTACCTTTCCATATATATTATTCAAGCAGCAATAATACATTCCTTGGTCTTTGTTACTGGCTTTAGCTATCGCCAAAGAGACAGGAGAGTCATCCTGGGCACTGGAACAGAATATGTTAATTTTCCACATTAATACCTCTAAAAGATATTTCCATGTATCTGTCCCTGGAATTTCTGCCTGTCACTGCCAAGACTGATTCAAATATGTTGCAAGTAGATAAAATATTTCATTTCACCCCATTTAGAACCATTCATCCTATTAAGTGTTTCACAATAGCTGATCCTACTATATTCTGAGAGAAAAATACTTCAGCTTAGTCCAGATAAAAAGAATTGAATCACACCAAAAGGCATTCTAATATTCCCATTCATGCCATGGCAAATACATAAGGTATGATGGTAAGATAGGGTATATCTCCAAGAAGATATAACTGGTGTCTTCTTGTTGATACTTAAAATATTTGGAAAAACTCTGCATGGGTATATCTGGAAACACTTAGCAACGGCATGTTATCCCATGAAGTGAAAATTCAAATATTTTGTTACCACGTACTTTACTTATCACTACAAAACCAATTCATTTGTTATCAATGTACTGTTTCTTTGTTGAAACACTGCAACATTACTTAGCAGATAATATTATGTAATAATAAAACAATTGATATGGTAATATCCATTACCAATATGGTAATACAATAATCAGAATCAGTGTAGTTAAAACAAGAATCCGAATAATATGAGTAGTCTAACCAATTCATTCAATGTTTCCTCTCAAAATAGCATCTTGGCAGATGCCTTCCTATAAATATTTTTGATTTTTGCAAAATCATGCCTTCTGATGGAAACATCTTTTTTTCTTTGTTTTGGATAATGTTAAAATTTGTTTATAGTGCTTCAAAAATTAAGTTAAGAGCTATTTTGTAAGAAGGTTATTACTGTAATGGAAGAAAATAACTTGTTCCATAAAAATGTTGTTTTAGGAGAAGCTGGACAAGATCCTGATAAATGCCTTAGGAAGCTTTTGTTTTCCAGCCTTCTCATTGCCCTGCCTCTAGTCACTCAGAGTCAGGTTAACTGGCTGGGCAGAGGGAAGAGATCATTTTTCCTTAAATGCAACTCTATTTTTTAGTCCAACCGGCTTCAAGCTCCATTTGATACGGAATATAAAGTTCAAAGGAGTGATCACACCAAGCTCTACATTGCACGTTAGTTGTTTCAGCAATTCACTACCACCACACAAGGACAGACAGCCTGCCACATATTAACCAGGCGTGTTTATATCATTTGGCCTGGGTGTTGAGGTTGAAACTTCAGATGATCTTTTACTGTACTTGAAAGTTGGATGAGACTGGTTATGAATGGGCTGAGAGGAATTGCAGGTGACGGAACGCAAACTGTAACAAATACTAATGCTCTGTGTGAAAAAATAGTTCTTAATTCTCCTATTTTAACTTATTTTTTGCACCTATCATACTAATATTGTTACACTAAAGAGTGAATCACTGGCACATTTAGTATTTTCTCAACAGCTATTCAGAAACTAGCAGCCCATCAGAAACATTCACTCACTTTCTCTGCAGTCGAGCTAGTAACTTGGAGTCTTTAGTCCATGTAATGGTAGAGTCCCCATGAATGTCTCCAAACTGGCAGCACAGCTTAACATTTCCAGAGCAGTCAGGGAACAACTCTGCTTGGATTCTCTTCAGCAGCTTGGGAGCTTGAAACAGAAGAGCCACAGTTTAGGATTAGAAGATAATTACAATGTTTTGGCAGTTTAAAGGAATCCCAGAACATTTTGCAGATATTGTTCATATGAATCTGACATTACTGATAAATAATTACATTTTTTTTTCTGATGCAGAAACCAATGTTTTACAATATGGAGGTTTTAGAAGACTGATTCAATGCCCTGCCCAGTCAATGGAAATGTTTTCAATGCAAAGACATTCTGAATTTATGGAATAGGACCAAAGGGAATTTCTAGTCTGAAAATACATCAGAATAACATCATTTCTTACTACGACCACATGCTCTCTGACTGAAGAATCAGCTGGCTTTGATGCTAAAAAAGAGACACCAAAAGGGTACTGCATACCATAACGTTACATGATCAGAGTTCATATTAACTGAATCCTGGTAAGCGGTGCATTTTTTTTAGCTAATCACAGCCTTTGAGAGAAATGACTCCAAGTCCTGGGAGATGCTCAGGCTCTGAGGTGTTCTTGGAGCACACCTAATGCACACTGCCAGGATCAGGTGTTTCGCAAGATGCAGCGATGGCTTCCTTTCCTTTAAAACACAGCTGGAAGGAGGAACCCACACTCTGGTTAAATACTTGCTCTAGCAATGACATGGCATTTGGTAACTGCAGTGGCCTTTACTTCCCTCTTCAAAGAATTAATTTCCTGCTTCTAAAGCAAGTCCCTACTTTTCCAGCCCCAGGACACGGTTCTTTTACTAAACATTGCTGTGCAGAGAAAATCGAAGAATTATTCAGGTTCCAGAAATAGAGCACCCTGCCCAGTCCAGGAAGGTCCCAATAACCTGGCTCTCTGCTAAAGCTGTTTGCTGGCTCGCTCCAGTCTCTTCTGAGTGAGCTGGCATGACACATATCCTCCCTGGTCCCATGCCAGCGGTCTAACTTTCCCCACCTAATGCCTAAGGAATGCTAAATCCGACCCAAAGGGTCAGGCACCTGGAATTCGTTGCTATGTTTGACTTGCAGCCACGTAAGTCCTTAGGCCTAAGAATCCTGCTGAATCAGGGCTGAAACAGCACCGAGTATGCGACAGTACTGGAAATAGAACTAAAGGCTCCAGTTTTCCTGCCCCAGCCACAAAGCCCTTCCTCCTGGAGGTGAAAAAATACACAGGAGCACACTCCGAGTGTATACCGGACTAACCACGGCAACCTCCCCATAATGCTGGGGGAGGTCCGTGCAAACTCTCTAAAATACAAACATACATTCCCTTCAGTCTAGAATGCAGCAGAGTAGAAGCAGGAGAACAAAAATCAGCCTGAACATGGACAACATTTTTCAGGTTTAGGCTCAGATACATGGAAAAGGTCCGTCTTTTCTTGGTAGTTGCAGTTTGCTTGTTCCACTTTGAAGGAATGTGTCTCTCCTTCTCCCACACATTTGGTTCTCTGGTAATTTCCAATTTAGCTCTGCTCTCAGTTATCATTGGTGGACCTGTAGGTGCATAGCAGACCTCGCTATAGCAAATTCTCACTGTGTCCAGTTCTTTTTCTTGCTCAGTATAGCTCGTCTCCCATTATTCCCTTTCACAGTCATTTCTTGTAGACAAACATGCTTGCAAAGGACACATTTTTGAATAAAGTTGGTTTTTTTTTCTATGTGATTGGAAAACTGAGCTCTGACCAGTCTTCACTGTAATTAGAATCTCTGAAGAGCTTCAGAGCTGTTTAGCCTACCTTTAGTCACTATTCAGTCTTGCTCTTATCTTCAAAATTATTTCATGATGTGAACATAAAAGACAATGTCAGAAGGTGAACATAAGACCTTGGCTCTTGCAAAGTATCCATAGAAACCACGAACACCTCATCTGTCGAGCTGTTACGCTGCTACTACTCCTGTCTGCATTTTATCCGTTAGCGATCTCCTGGAGACTCTGACAAGCAACCCAATTCTCATCTGAATTATATGCTTCTTATGTCAGTTTAATAATGCTAATTTCATCAGCGTCATTTCTGACCAATAGTGGTGAAAAGGCATACAGAACCAGCCATCAGTCATCAGGCAGGACTGCAAAACATTATGTTTATCAGTGGCACCCTACAAGTAACAATAATACTTTGCTAGCAATAAAACCATTTGGTAACCAAGAGAGAGTAATTGCATTTGGGAGCCGCAGTGTGGGAGCATTACTGGGAACACCGCCCTGCAGGAACAAAATGACGTTCTAGGACTGGGCTTGCAGCTGCTGTGTTGTGTGCAGTTAGGTGCGACTATCCTGCTACACAGCCCTGAAAACTGACGCGAAGAGACAAATAAAAAGTAGGCTTTTCAAAAAGGATAAAAAAATAATAAATATATTTGTCAGCAGGGAAAAGGATGCTAGGGAGGTATCAGCTCTGTGGCATGAGGATAGCGGTAGTTATTAAGTTCACAGAACTGTAAATGACATCTGTGAGGGCAGGACACCTTTGACTGCTAAGATTTCAACTGAGGGAGGCTTGCAGTGGGTTTAACGAATTTGAACTTCCTACTGGAGTCAGAAGGATGGGAAAGGACAGAAATGACAATCAGTTTTCTCTTACCTTTGCTATCCTTTTTTGAAATTAGTTTCCTTTGCTCTTTTCTATTTTCTTTAAGAATCACGTTTGCCTCACTTTTAACACAGCTAGGATCCTTGCTGACATCTCCACTCTCCTCCAGTCGGGGTTTCTTTGACAGTGTTGCTGATGGTAATTTCTTCTTTGCTCCAGTAGCTAAATTCTCACTCTTTGCTGTGTGTTTACATTTGATGGGCTCAGACTCAGCAACAGTTGGTGATGTCTGGCAGGACTTTGACCCTTCTTGATTTTCTGGCCTTTCCATGCTGACTGAGAACGGATCATATGTGGTCAATGCTAAGGAGTGTGGCTGCGTCCTGCTGTAGGGCGGCTGCCTTTGAAGAGAGACGTCCCCTGAATCAACTGCTGGCAAGTTAACTAAAGCACTTACTGCAGTCTCTGAAGTCGTGACTTCTTCGTCTTTATTATGCTCAGTAGACTTAATTGAACAATCAACCTCAGCTGGCTTGCTGGAAGTGATCAAGTCAGGAGAGGACAGCTTAGTGATACTATTCCTAATCCGCCTCTGAGCCTTGGAGCTAATTAAAATGTGCAAAGGAGACTTCATTTTAGCAGCATCCAGGTTGTATTCAGTAGTTCTTTGAATCTTTTGTTTATTTCCACACAAGACTGCTTCCTCCTTATTTTCTTCAGGTACCCTATGGATCTGATCCTGCACTGCTTCGCAGAAAGCTTCCAACTTAGTCAATTTTTCATCTCCTTTGATAGCAGTTTGTGTGTATTTTGTTTGTACATGACTTCCTGTGCCAGAACACCCCATTGCTGCTACACTGTTAAGAGAGCCCTCTGACTGGCTTACAGGTATGAATGGTGATGTTTCTCTTACGGTCTGTTGCTGGAGACCCATCTGATTACCGATGTCTCCACAATCTTCCTTTGCTACTGTGCAGTACTCATTCTGAACCTTTCTAGGCAGCGGGGTACTAACTGATCCTGACGTTACGTTCCCAGAGGCATACGTGTGACTTTTCAAAGAATCTGTTTTTAACTCTTCGTCAAACTTAAAAGTGTTGTCAGCAAAAAATAAATGTTGTTCAGACACGTTATGAGGGGAAACTGCAGGCTGACTCTCTGAAACATGCCTAGCTCCAGAGTCACAGGATGTTTCAACCCTTTGTTCATCACCTATGAAAATGTCTCTCTGTTCTTTTCCTGGTTTACTTGGTTCATATTTGGGCACTTTTACAAAAAAATCTGTTAAAAGGGGATTCTCAGAAGAGGGAATGAATATCGCTTCTTGTTTTTCTAATTCTGTCAGTTGGTGTACATTTTGGGGTAGATTCTTACACGTTATGGTTTCAGGAGTCTTAATTAAATTAGGCAATTTCATTGGGTAACTGTATTTCTGTGTATTAGAAACAACTTGAAAATCTTGAGAGTCATAATTTTTTGAAGGATGATAACTGCTACAATTAGTGCCATTTTGTGCATTCAACTCGGAGTGATTTCTTTTTTCTTGTAAATTATCTTCATAACTTCTATGTATGATGTTAACAGAAGAGTGTTTTTCATGTGTAAACTGATGGGCATTTTCAACAGAGGAATTACTGGGGAAAATAACTTTCTCCTCAGGGAAATATGCCATTTTTTTTCTTGCTGGGTAACGGTCTTTAAAATGACAGTCTTTACCAGCATCTTCATCTGTGGTCTCAGTCATAGTCTCATTTATCAAGGATATGTTCCACTCAGTATGAGGTAATTGTCCAGTTGTCCAGTGTGACTTATCTGACATGCAAGCTGGGTTTTCTTTATCGCATGCTAAGTTACTACTCTGAGCATTTTTTAATCTTTGAGAATCTGTATCACATATTTGGAAAGTGTTATCAACGGTAAGCTTTCCTTCCCGAGAAACAGTTGTTTGAACGGCTCCATTATTGACAATTAATGTTTGATTTGGCTTCTGCTCCAAGCACTCCTCTGTATTGAAGATACTGTTCTCTGAAATACAAGTGGATGCCGTTTCTGTTTTATTTCCAGTGCTAGAACTGATACATAAACCATCTGCTTCTGCCACTTGTGTAAGAGAAAAGTTTTCTATGGACGCACTGTTACATGCTTCATCTGTTTTCAGTAGGACATTAGAGACACTGCAGCCTTCTTTCTCTGTTCTTTGTCTAATAGGTGGCTGTGTAATAGGTTCCTGCTGTTCTGTGAAATCTGGGGGTAAAGGATGATCAGAACAGGTCTCTTGCACAGAGTTCGGTTCTGTGACTTTGGTATCTGCCAGCCTTACCTCTAAACTTGTGATTCCCCAGTTTTCAAATGGGATTTGATAGTCTGAGTCATCCTCATGAAGAAGTTTCCAGAGCTTGTCATGCACTGCAGATATATTAGCATCTCCTTTGCACCCAGGTTCTCCAGATTCCAGAACTGACTTGGGATTAGCTTCAAACAGAGATTCATCACATGATACACTGCAGAGAGTATCTCTGTCATTGCCGTCATGCGAATCAAAACCATACCTTTGCCCTCCCTCCTTTGGCTCATCACATAGCTTTGCAGAAGAGAGAACAGCACATAAACTTTCTTGTTTATCAGGAACAGAGTCTGCGTCCCATAAACGAAAAGCTGAAATGTCTTTCTTTGATTTGTTGCCATTACTACTAATATCCTTCCCTTGTTCCCAGAAGACTCGTTGGTGACAACTTTCTCTCTTATCATAAGGAGCACGGTGTTGCGAATAGGTTTGTGAACTTCCATTTTTCGCTTGTAATGGCTTTTCAGTACATTCTGAAGCTGAATGGATGGTTCCTGCATTCTGGCAAGTCATGAGAATGCCTTCCTTTGCTATTTCAGGCTCCATACATTCTCTATCACAATTTTGGATAGAGATTTTAAGACTGGCACCTTGATTCTACAAAAAAAAGAAAAAAAGAGAAATGTGATAGAACTAAAAAATGGGACTGCTGCTTGACACAGGCCTGAACTGTAGTCCTAAATTGAAATGAAAGGGTTTTTTGTTGTTTGGGTTTTTTTGTTGTTGTTGTTTGGTTAGGTTTTTTTAAGTATTTGTCAACATCTGAGGTTTCTAGTTTGTAGCTATCGCCCTACCCTGACAGAAAGAAGAAATCATAGTTCTGTATTTAAACTTGTACAAATTACAAGTCTAGCCTGCCAGACTCGCCTGTTGGATCTGTGGCACATGGTATGAATGTAATACTCAGAACAAGAGTATGCTAACCACTTGACAGAGTTATCCTGTGCCCAAGGACTGTCTAAAACACAGGTTTTGGCTTCTGCTCCTCTCTAGCCCTTTTCTGTACACAGATATTTCTTTCCTACTTAATTTTTAACTAATACAGAGTTTTGGTCATGGATGTTCAAAGAACTAATACCTATTGGCTGCAGGTAGCAGGAGTCTAATCTGAACTCGCCAATCTGAAACCTGGCCACGGCACTTACAGTAACGTAACAGCTGCTCTGTGCTAGTAGGGTTCTGGGATTTAAATGATTGTACCGCAAGTGGAAAAAAATGAAAAAATGCCTCATGCAAACCATGGCAACACACACTGTCAAGAAAATCTCAATAGGTTAATTCCAATAGGGGGCTATCCTCCATCATAAGAACATTAAATGCTGCTAAAATGTGATTGGAATTTTATGTACCATAAAAACAGAGAAACTTATGGATGCTTTTCAGGCAGAAGAAATCAGTGATTTTTCATTGCTTAAGACACCCCAGTGGTCAGATTAAAGTCAATCTATGATTCAGAACTGGGAGAGATTTTTGCTTAAAGAATACAGATGAAGTAGAGCATGTGGAAAAAGCTTGTGCTTATTTGTCATAACTATTTTTCTGTGCACTTGGCTGTGCACTTTAAAATCAGCGAAGTGGGTGATAATAAGATTATTCATGATTTAATACTCATAAATATATATCTTCAGACTTTACTATGTGAAATAAAAAGTATGATCCAATTCTCCTGGTTATGAAAACTGGTGGGGCATCATATCAGTCAGTACATCTGTACTGATTTCCCTGGTCAATTTCCTACCCAACAGCATAAAATATTTAAGGACTTGGAGAGTATCAATTTGGGTTTTTGATTTGTAATTGCTCTTTAAATTTCCACGTAATATCTAAATCTTTCATTGATTTACTTTTAAAAAGAAAAGGTCCATACGCTTCTGTAACATTAATTCTCTGGATTAAATTCTCCCCTTGATAGAATTCAGAGCAAAGTTCTGTTTATTTGTTTTAAATTTCCAGCTCCATAACTGGACACAATTTTGTTCTTTGAGCATGAACTGAAAAGAAAGTAAATCGAAACGTTCTCTGCTCACAACAGGGAAGTGAGAATCCTTCTGAGTTGAAAGAAACATTGCTTTGATAAGACCTGTGCAATAGCCTAAATATCAGATTTCCCTATCCAGCTGTCCAGAGTCCCATTAGTGCCTCTTACTATTATCAGTCTCACTCTATAATTAGAACAGCTTATGGTTTATTTGGGCCTTTTTCAAAACCAGATTTCCTTCCCAGACGTAGCTGTCATTCAGAAGTTCATGAATAGTGTCTTTCAAAGTAATTTAAATTTGCATTATTTTGTGACAAACATGAACAAAATCAGTCAAACCACTCTTTCTGTTAAATGATAAGCATTTTACTTACCCTGGGTGAGACGTTGTCATCTGGCACCTGATTTTGCTCAGACAGGCCCCAAGTCTTTTTCTGTTCCCAACGAGAGTCTTTATCCGCCTCTTCTGTACGACACAAACCAGCCTGCATTTGCAAGCTTTCTGTCTCCTCACAAATTTGTGCTGAAAGGCCTCCTTCCTGACTGGGAAACAAAGCACTGGATTCCCTCACCTCTGCAGCAGCCTGAAAAGATTGCCCTATATTACCGACATACCTGCAGAGCTCTATAGGGTTTAGCAACTTTAAAAGGTTTCTTGTTAGAGTTTCAGTTAAGGTAGAGACAGAATGCCTTGCATTTTCCTCTGATGAATTTCTTCTCCCCTCCTCTAGCAGCAATGAGCTTTCACCCAGCAAGTTCTCGTCTACCTTGTTTTCTGTCATTGTCTCTGAAGCCTGATTTGTCAAAGCAGTACCTATGCCACCTGTGGAGGAGTCCGCCTTTCCATGTACATTATCCATGTTCTGAGGTTTGTTGGTTGAGAAATCTGTCTGGCCAATTCCATTATTTTCTTCTTCAGTTCGGAGACACTCATTTTCAATGACAGCAGATGCGACAGGCACTTTACCCTTCTCTTCGTCTTTCACACTGGTAGTTTTATCTCGGTGTTGTCCAACAGTTAGAGTCATCTCTGTCTGCAAAGTTGACTGGCTGTATGTAGAGGGGTCTCTCCTTACATTTACTCCTTTGAATTTTGAGTGATGACCACAGAAGCCAATGGTAGTATCCATAGGCGTAGTGTTATCTGACACTCGGAACAGACACGGCATTTCACTGAGGAAGTAAGCACACCCATCACAATCCTTACTCAGTTTTAAATCATCTTCATCACCACTTTCTAATAAAAACTGTAATTTTTTTTCCCAGATTTCATTTTCATGTGCTGTCAGCACATCTGAACATTCAAAATACTCTAGGACATGATCAGAAAAATCATCACTTACGCTTGGATAAGCCTCCAAAATGCCGCCAGAATTTTCAGAATCATCTTTTGTAAAATAATTTTGATTTACTATGGGAGTATCTGCCTGCTCACTCAACAGAGCATTCGTGGTTAGAAGTCTACTGAACACAGTCTTTTCACGTGCCTGGACTTCAGCTGGAGGTGGACAAGAAACAGAGTCTTCCACTTTAAGGCAACAATCGTCTGTGTGATCAGTGATTAGATCTGTAGGGTGGGAATGCACCTGTCTGATGCAGTATTTCTCTGCTTCTCCAGCAGTGACACAGACCATACTATTAAAATTAATTAGGTCATCACCATTCTCTGGTACACCCCTAAGGCAGCACATATTTTCCTGTGTTTCGAATACATTTTTTGCATCCATGTTGTCTTCCATGTTAGGCAAGCATCTGTGGGATTTCTCACATGGGAAGGATACTTTTGAGCTTCTCATGCAATGAAACACTGACTTTTGGTGAGTTAAAATTTGTTGAAATTAACATGGGGTCACTCTCTTAAGAGTAACTCTAGTATTGTAAAAAATGTTCCTCATTCTGCTCATTTTACTCTGAAGCTTCCCACTGTCATTTAGGTCAGCAACCGATTCTGAGAAAGTTCCGATTTTTGTGTGAGATTCCCTCTCAACAAGGGTTGAATAGCAGGCCATTCTAGCTGCCAGTTTCCAGATACTGTCCAATGAAGTGCAGCATCTTGCTGTGTGCACCTGCAAATAAAAGAAATCTGAAGTTTAACATGATTTTGAAAATGGGTATACATATTTTCTAACAGATGGTAAACCACCACACAGTTTCAAGCATTTCCAAAAAAGGAAACATAATGATCTAAAAATCAAGATCAAACATTAACAGCAGGAACTATAATCCAGTTATCTATGCAGAACCACTTCGGGAAAGATATTGTAGCTGTCCAAAGTGATTTGTGCTAGGAAGACAAATTCCTAAGCATGCCTGCACGTACACCCAGCAGCAGTACAAAATATGCTTTAGTGCACGTCACTTAAGTGTTTCTAACTGCTAACAGAAATATACAGACCAATGCAAATACTCACATGTGCATGACTCCTACAGCTACCAGGTATTCTGATAGTCACATTGGCATCACAGGGACATAAAAAAAAAAAATCACTCTGGCTGATTCTTCACTACAGAGTATCCCTGCTAATCTAGGAACTTTTCCACAGTCCAGGGATTCCCTCATCAGAGAAAAGCATTCGATCTCACAAAGGATGCCAAACTACACACTCTGAAAAATAACTCATAAAACTGGTATGACATGAAGAACAGCAGGAAAACCTTTCTTGCCAGCCCGCTAATCTGATGACGCTATGTAGAGACACCTCTGTTCATTCTCTCTTTCCTCCCCTGCTTCTCCCATGGGGACCCTTCTCAGTCTCTGTCCTGGCTGTGAGACCTCCTGCGCTGGCTGTGGCCCTTCCTGACGCCCTTTCAAGCGCTCTGAGGTGCCATCTGCTCCATGCAGGGCCACAAGCAGAGCAGCCACTGGACCTGTCAGCACCCAGCTTTGTGTCACAGCTCACTGCTGACACTGATCACAGTCAGTAAGAAAACATGTGGGGAGCTAGATTAGAGCTCGATGGCCAAACAGCGAGGTGTTTGCAAGGCTTGCTTGGAATCTGCCTGCCTCTCATGCAAACAGCACAAAGCAACTGGGTATATTTTCATTTCCTTCATGCACTCCCTGTCACGGACACCTTTTTCACAGGCTTACCTGGGAGGGGAAAGGCTGGACAAGAAAAAGGTTGAAGGGAGGGATAGCAGAAGGGGCAACATTAGGTTGTGTGATGAACAGTTTGTCTCCACACACACAAAGGAGTGTGGAGGAACAACGGCAGGTGAGAGAAACAGAGCACCACCCTCTGCCAGCATACTACATATATGTGTGCCATATACACACGTGTACATGCCTTCTGGTACAGCCTGAATACTGGTTGGAGAAGGAGGAGCGGGAGGAGGTAGCAGAAAGGAAACGTTTGGCAATTTAGCCTTGGAATAAACTGGCAAAGGTCCAGTATACAAGGAAGTGAAGACCAACAGGAGAGGATGGCCTGAAGAGCAAGCCTGATGTGCCACAAAGGTGTATTGTCAGCTCGGAGGTGTAGCCAGGGAGTTGCCAGAAGGCACAGACGGTGACAAAACCACCTGAAAGCTGTGCGGGTCAGCCTGGTCACAGTGCCTTGGCTCGCAATGCTCTGAGCTTGAGAGCTGGCGGGGGAAAGGTGCGCTGCTGCACACAGCGCTGCTGCCACGTGGACGGGCTCGGGTGATCCCCGCAGGAGGAAGGCAGCAGGAAGCCGGAGTGCAGGCTTCCTCACACTGCCACCTCAGAGCCTGAGAAGAAGTCTAGTTCAAAATCCATCGTAATAAGGGCTTCCCTGCCACAGAGGACAAGAAGAGGACAAATCGTGTATATTGTGCTGGTTTTAAATAATGTGGACACCTGTTGACTGGGCCCTGGGCCAATACTCTACACTTGTGCTTCATGCAGGGCTTTGAACATCAATCTGGACCGCGTGTGCAACAAGAGCCTGGAGAAAAAAGGCATCGGATCCCATTATCTTCAGCCTTTCAGATCGATGATCACGTTTTGCTTTCCATTTCAGCTCTAAGAAATATAAATATTTAACAGGAAAAAATGGAGCAGTAGAGATTAATTTTTCCCTCATCCATTTGATTACTGTGCCATGGAATTAACCCCCAGCATTCACGCATCGCCTCTTAAATATGCATTTGCCTAATGATCCCTGTTGCTTTCTTTCAAATCTGCTTTCATCTTTTCTTTTCAGAAGACCAGATGCCTCTGTCCTCTTTTTTGGAGAGTATAAGTTATTTTAAAAGTGTGGTAATTTTCTCAGCTGCAAAGAGCCTTGGCAACAATTCTTAATGCAGACCAACTCATGAATACTCTTTACCAAAGCAGTTGTACTACACAGCTATCATTTTCTTAGTTCAGCTGCATTTTGACATCAAGGGGAAAAGAGCTGTCAGATTTCTTGATATGAAAATTAGATTAGATTGCTGTGCATTTTGTCAGATCCAACAATGGAAATTAAAGCAAAATAATGTTGCATGAGGAAAATCACCATAAATGATGTTTTTCCACCTAAGATGGAAACGTGGTTATTTTTTAAAATTTTGGAGAGAAAATAGAAGATATGAGATATAACCGTAATGTCAATTACTGAATTTAGATAGAAACAGGAAAAAGATTGGTACTACATCACCCTCCTGGCTCCTCAAGAAAACTTGTCACAGAAAATATGTAAAGGAATTCACCAAGGAAGAATGAACTGGAGATCATGACAATTTACCCTCAGCTACTGGCAAATAACCCGAAAATGAGCTCAAATACTAATAAACCGGGCTTTGAACGTTCAGTCGAAGACGAGAGAATCTAAAGGTGTAAGGTGTTCTGGCTGCTTGTCTCAAGTCTTGCTCTGGACACCAGTGATGCTACTTGCTGAGTCAGGTGCTTGCTCATCACAGGAGGAGAAACCAACACCACCAGGTCTGAGCAGAAAATGGAACGAAGGGTCCTGTGTTGGTTCTCCGATGAGCTGCGAACGTATTTTCCACCTGTTGTAGATCACTGGCTATCCCTGGACATGTTGGCTTTCCCTTTCCCCTCCCTCCATCCATCACAGGTCCGTCTCCACTGCACACATATCGTGCCTTATGTAGCGCCCTACAGCCACTTGCAATCTCGCATAAAAATGACACAGACAACAAAGGGGCCAAGCCAGCACAGAGAAGCTGCCTCTCCCTGACAGCTCCAACAGCTGAGACCCCAGGAAAGACGTGTTTGGTGGGCTCCTCTTCACCAGGGTCACAACGCTGCCTGAGCGTAGTGCCCCGGGAACCGAGGGCAAGGGAAGAGGAAGCAGCAGCACGAGCACAGCAGCTTGAGAACTGTGCCTGGGTATGAGTTAGGGCAAATGTAGATTGGTGGAAAGCTCTAACAATGCAACTAAAATATTTTTGGAAAATTACATTTTAAGATGAAAGGAACGATGAAAAAGATGAAATTATCTTTAATTTTTTAATAACTGCCATTTTTGGAGGTTATTTTGGACCCAAAGTTGCTTCTATTGATTTCATAAGAAACTGTGGTCTTAATCCTAATGTTGGCAACATTTTTTTAACTGACAAAAATATATAAATCTGGTTAAACTTAAAAAATGGCAGTTAATTTCCTCTCTTGCATCATATTTTTCTACTTTATTTAGTTATTACAAAAATGGTAATCTTCCTCCGTAAGCAGTTTTACACTCACGGAAGGTATTCCTACAGAAAGCTTATGTGTTTTAGGAGGGACTTTTTGTCTTCCTGTTCATTTCCTCCAAAGCCAATGGAAAAAAATCCCTTTAATACCTCTCTGAAGTTTTTTCTACCTTTTCATCATGCAATCTCTGTTCCCTGCACAGTCCTGCTCAGCTCACCCCCAGACTTGACCCTCCTATCGCTCAGATGCACTTGCTGCTGCCCTCGTTGGGCAGACCTGTCCGCCCGCGCCCACGTATTGTCTCTTCCCTTATCATCAAGGCGCCAGCTTTTTGGGTCAGGGACCACGCTGTGCATCCGCATACTGCCTGGCACAAGGGGCACCTCACCTAGGCCTAAATCTTGTAGATGTAATAGATGTAAACATGCTTTGACAACTGCAGCGTTGCCTGGGCACGCTGAAAACCTCCACGTGAGAACACCAATGCCCCCGCCCGGCCGCGTGCATTCTGCCCGTGCCTGCCTTTATGCCCACACCAGGGTGGCAGAGGAGAACCTGCACTGGCCCACACAGACATTATCTGAGCTCAGCACATGTAGGAACAGAACGGATAACCCTCCTGCGTCTCACGTTAAGAGAGATCTTGCTGCCAGTATTTTGGCTTCCCTCTACCAAGCTGACACCAGGTCTGCGACACCTGAAAACTCAAGAGAAATGGATAGCTCCATAAATAATCTGTGCTTGTAACTTCCTTAGACCACGTCTAAGTTTACACGACTAAACCATTAGTCTCCCCCCTTAGTTCTCTGAATCAAAAATCCCAAACATATTTTTGAAGGTTCTGTGCATTGACCAAAAATATGAACATCATAGTTTTCATTTTCCAGAAAAAAAAGAATCACTATCCCACTGGCCACCACTATAAAGGAGAAACCTTGAAAACACGAACCATAAATGCACTAAAATCAAAAGACAAATCAAAAGAGGCATATCTAATTCTATTTTTGTAAACGACATGCTTTTCAAGCCAGAGCTTATGAATTTCTGAAGTCCTGCTGCGGTGCTTGCACACTGCTTGCTGACAGACAAACTGCTCGCTCTCTCACACATCAGAATCCGTCCAGCAATTCAGGCAGTGCAGTTCAGAGCAGATTTGTGCTCTTAGAGACTTCCTGTGCAGCTTTCAAGGGAAGACTTTTGCACAGCTTCTCAACAAACCTCTGAAATTCCCTGCTTCCCACTTCTCGTTCACTCTGTCACTACCCCCCCCTTTTTTTTTTTTTTTTTTTTTAGTTCTGTGTGGCCATCTCAGCGATGAATGGAGTTGCTCTGCTTTACGCACACATCACAGAAGCACGAACGCCCCACATAGTGTTCCAGGATGGAGACTGGGTGGCACACTGCACCCTGACCGGAGGCCCACGCCCTCCCACACAGTGCGGGGAACCCAGCTTCTGAAGGGACATGAGATTCTCTCTACTGCTCTCTTTTTATAGGGCACCCCTGCAAGTGGCGTTCTAAGCGATGCTTCACACAGCCTGCATGTGTTTCTTTCAGAAATCGTAACGAACCAGCACCTCCTGGTGCAAAACAATGCAGTCACATTCAGATTGCTCCTACAAAAGTACAAGAGAACCACACACAAATTGAAGAGAGAAGCAGAGAAGTTTGGGGTTTTCAATTTTACAGACAAGGAATCAAGGCACAATGTGATTTCTCCCTGCGTGTATCAGATGTTGGTATCAGAGTTCCAAAACAAAACTCTTCAATGATTCTCAGTTCATCACCTAAAACTGTATGAAAGATCTTTCTCCTGAGGACACAAACAATAGACCAAAAATGGCGACTGTCACAATGTGTGAAAAAATTCATTTCATACAGTTTCTACTAAAATTTGATGAAATGAATTTGAATGCAGAATTAAGTAACACATGAACGTTACATAAAATGTCATGGACAAAGTCCTTTTATATTGTATATAATAAAGATGTACTTAGGCAGCGCACAAAGCCATTGCTGAGCTGAACCATAACTGAGCGTTATTTCTATTATTATATTTATTTGGGTATATCCAAGTGTAATTATATTACATTTAGCTAACTACATTTATATTCTCTCTCAAATGAAAATATGACTTATCACACAGTCTGTCTCTGGGACAAAAGTTCAATTTGCAAAACTGAGTAAACAGGTTTCATCTTGATGGTAATCATACCACCTGGTTCAAAGGGTTGATCCAAAGGTTTGCAGCTTTTTTTGTATATGTACTTAATTGTATTTGAATTACAGTTATTTTTCTAATAACAATTAGAGTAGATGCAAAGTGCCAGTATATACGTCAGCAGTTTATTATCAATTGAAAATCAAAAAAAGGCAGGCAGGCAGGCAGCAGGTCATTCTACAGTCGCTCTTCTGAGAAACTTGGTTTTAGGCCAAGGTCCCAAAGCAGATACTTAACCTCTGCCCCACAGGAAATTCTCCTGGCTTCAAAGCAGCTGTTCAGATTTGCATGTTTTACAGAAACTGGGGTATAATGATAAAAGCGTGCCAAACTGACCACAGATAAGAGATTTTCCTGGTGAAGTTAATTCCATTGTGGGTTCTGGTTCAAAACCTCCTGCAGAGCATGGAGATTGGAGCACATTAGCCCCCACAGACTGTTGGATGTTCTTATTTCTCTTTATGTAACAAAGACTAATTTAAATCAGATAGACCTGATAAAAGAAGTATGTTTTAAAACCAGGAGTGACAGGACATATGGGAACTAGTTATGAACTAGAATCTGTCTCCATGAGGCAGAGGGAGCTTCTCCAACATCAGAATTAAGCTCTTTACTTTGTTCTCACTGTTGATTTTTGGTTTCGTTTGGCTATTTTGGTAGGAGCTTACAGCTAGAAAGAGATAGTTGTGCTAAATGTCATCACTGTGATAGGAAAACAGAACTACACCACTTCAAATGAGCTTGGAGAGAGACTTGAATAAACAGGAAGTATAATCTTTCTCCTATGTACATATGTGTATATGAGGAGGATATAGGTACATGGGTAATACAGTCTGCTTGCCTGCTCTGTTAACACTTCCATATCCGACAGACCATGTTTAGAAAGTCAGTGGAACGTTTTTTATCTGCTTCACTGTTCATCCTGAGTGAGATACTTTGAGATACCTGAGTGTTGTCTGAAACAACAAATTCTCCAAATGCCAGCAGAGTTTCCTAGTATTAGCTCTACTCTATAGGCTAAAGTTTGGGAACTGGACTTGCTCGTTTGAAAAATCAAATACAATCCCCTAGACTATCCAGATAAACTTTAGATGTATCGACAGCTCCTTCTCCTCTTGCTGGGGCACACCATATACTGACGCATATATCCCCTTTTAGAGATGCTGACAGGTAGCTTAGCCACAACGAAAGGTGGCTGACATAACCAGACCTCAGGTAAGATGAACATGACAAAACTCCAAACCAAAACAAACAGCCACAAAACCTTCCTTTCTGATGAATAGAAATGGTTGCGTACTATGCAGTTCCAATAAGAAATCTAGTTGGCGTGGGCACCATGATTTTATAAATATTATATTGATTAAAGTGAGAGACAGCAGCAAAAGCAGAACAGGCAAGAATAAAAGTGGTAAGGAACCTCCACTAAAAACATAATCCCAAGAAAAACCTAGGAGGGGTTTTCCCACCATACAGTGGGACTAGGCACATCTTCCCAGCACTCCGACCTGCCACCCACTAGATCAGGCTGCCAGAGCCTCATCCAACCTGGTCTTGAACACTTACTTCCAGGGTTAAGAACTGGAAGAGTAACTTGAATGGTTACTGCAGTAGCTTGCAATAGCAAATAACTTGCAGTAGCAAAAGCAGAGTAAAATGAGATATCACTGCTAACAAAGCTTGAGTTTTTACGACCCTGACTCTTGGATTGCTTGCAATTTTATCACTGTGACTCTTGGTTTGCAGAGACACAAAGACCTCATAGGCGAATAACTCAAATAACCTTACATGTGCTTTCCACTACTATGGCACCGTGCGTATGGTACACAACCTGCCACCCAGTCACCTGTGAAATCTAAGCCTGCTGCTTAAATGCAGCCATGTTCCAAGGTTAATGCTAACTCACTTCACCTTCTCCCCGGAAATATTTCTCAAATATGTCTTAACTCTGTTGCACAGAGCCCGCATACAGTTTGCACAACTACAACATTCCTCTACTACCCAAAATTCCATGCACGCTCTGTTCCCAGCCTAACAGGATTTTACGTTTGGGAATACATGCATTTTTTCTCTCTCTTCCAGGCCAACTCTCAGAGATTTTTCACTTTGTAGTAAGGTCTCCAAGTTTAGCACGTTTCTGCTCACAAGACAAAATGAAACAAAACAGACTTTTCCTGTTAAACAGAACACCTACTATAAACACAGACAAATTCCAATTTAAATCTTTTAAATGAGTTATTATATTCCCTGAATGGAAATTCATACAAGATATTTGTATTTACAATTGGAAAGATATAACTTTCTTTTCCAAAAAGGTTGCCATGCATGTTTTACCCTACTTAAATGCTTATTTTCACATGCTCTTTAAAAACTTTTCCTTTAACATAAGTCAAAGCTTTTATTAAAAGTTTTCTTTCAAAAGTTTCATCAATGTTTGCATGTTTCTGTGAGGCAATTTTTCAGCACATCCATCAGTACTGATGGAATCAAATTCCACCTGAAATTTCTGATCCGCTTTTCTCTACTCCTTGTCTACACAAGCTTTCCAAAGTGATTGTGCCAGACAGCTGTAAAAACACTTCCCAAAAAAGTTGTGTTCCTTTCCAAAAAGGTTGTGATCATGCACCCATTCTTCAATGTTGTTACTTTTTAAAAGTTAAAATCTCTGAGGCAACAAAAACTGAAATTCTAAAATTCAGTTATAACTCTGCTAACTCTACTCACATTAGTATGGTTAAATATTTATACGGCACTTTGCTTACTGCAGAGTCTAATATTTGATGGGGTAAGAGTAGCGAGAACCCATGCACACAATGATTCCCAACGACTGCGCTTTCTGTGCATTTCTGTAGCTCACAGTAATGAAATTCTGACTCAGTTCTGACCAGAATCTCTAATGCTAGAATACAAATAATAACTATAATCATATTATTCTTTTACAAATACTTCAAGACACTGTGATCAGATCAAACATTTAGAGCAGCAAACTTGTCAAAATGCCTACAATGTCAGAAACCAAACTAGCAAAACACTGTATTATCTAATCCAATTATTGTATATCTGTTGTATTAACAAGGTTTGGATAAGAGAAAAAACAGTGAAGTTTGGGCTGTGCAAAAAGCAGATGTCTGGAAAATGTGACCTTGGCAAACATGCCGTGCTTCTTCAACTTCTTACATAGGAGACATTTTGAAAATTTCTTACACTAGTGCACTACCTATTGTAAACAGCGACATAGTATAAAGGAAACACCACAGCTATAATTCATTGGCTAAACCTAAGAAGAATAAGTGACCGTTCTGCATAGCTCTAACGAAGAGCTTAATATAGAGTAATTAAAATAAGCAATCATAGCACAACTCTTAACACTGATCTGTCTTAATCTATTTTTAACGTTTGTCAAGCATCTGACAGTGTCGCATGAGCAATTCATGCCCGATAACCATCTTCATGCTACCAAGTGACCAGATTTTTTGGAGGAACGGAAGAAATTTTAAACTAATGAGTACTAGGCCATGTAATAAACATTTGGAAAGAATAAAATGTATATTTCTGGACACCCATTGTCACTTACACATTCCTTATAGAAGAAAGTTTGCTTTTGTGCGGCTTTTGCAATTTTGTTTGTCTTGCTCAAACTTTGTAGAAATATTACCAGACTGTAATTCAGAAATATTTAGCAGAATCTAAACATCTAGAATCTATCAAGAGCTGCTTTACGATAAGCAAATAACAAATCATACTAACTGTTACATAAACAGTGAAAATCACTATATTCATGTCATGCACTAAGAATAAAGTAACTGGCTCTTCTTCATTTATTTATCTTTTATGATCACTTTTCTATTTTCTACGATATTTTTTCTATTTGAACGTAGGAGAAATAAGTAGCCAAGTCATTTTAAAACTGTAAACAATTTGACCTCTCAAACCATAAACATGTGCACTTACCCTTAATGTGCTCACTCTTTAAGTTCTAGTTGTGGACCAGGCCTGCTGTTTGACTCTGCATTACAAGAGAGAAGACATTTAGTTTATGCATTTTGCTTCAAAGCTGAGAAGCTCTTCAGTGTTGTTTTGTTAGCGTGACCTTAGTATAGTGAGTCTGATCACAGCAGTTTGTCTTCCAAGAGAGACTATTTCATTACATGCAGCAGATGGCTCTGCCTAGGAAAACCTCAGCCAGAGAGGGCGAGAGCGAGAGAGCTGGCAGTGATGAGAGGGTAGATCCTACTTCCATAGATGTCCACGGGCATTTCCTCGTGGCCTTAAGAGAGAGGAAGTGTTGGCCTTAGGTTTTCATAATAAGGCACTGGGCTCACTTTTAAAGCACATGCTTTAGCGTGTTTAACTGCTTTGCTAGGCACGGCTGGAATTTCTGAGTTGCTTGAAATTAAAAACGCAAAAAATTCTGCCAAACACTGAGAAAATCTGCACAACTCTTCCTAACAAGTAGACTGAGGAAACCAAAGGTGAACAGTGAACTTTTAACAATTGCTACACAAAAGAAACCACCTAACAATTCACATTTCTCAAAGGCAATGATTATCAAACACATATCTAAATGAATCCCGAAAAAGTATTCCCATGCCTGCTACCCAAGAAGCCAATTCTCACCCAGGGAACTTGTCTGAATTACACAAAGTGCCCTCAGCTCAAGGAGTTCAGAAAAGGCTGAAAAGCCAGTTTAGTGCCATTTTTTTTTCTTGTTTTGCAGAAGGTGCAGCTAAAATGCTCGCTATCAGAAACTAAGGTGCTAAATACTTCAGATACCCGATGTTCCCGAGACCTAGGCCACAGGCTAAAAAAACAAGTGTGTTCAGCAACAAACAGAGCAGCAGGGATATCTATGATTCATACAATAACTTAATAGCCAAAATAATCCCCAAAGGAATTAGAGACCAGGATTTGAAGCCATGTATAACATGATCTAATTTGACCGTTTGACACTGTGGGGTGTCCAACAAGCACAGTCCACAGCCCAAGGTGGGTGAAAGACACCAGCCTGGTATCATACACAACTGTGGGTACACGCATGTCATCAGGAAGCCAAATGCGCTGTCTTACCTGTATCCATGCTGCCATGCAGACTGGTTTTGCACATAGCTTGGGAGGAATACGTTACTGATTAATGGTGCTTGAAGAAGCCGCTCCTCGCAAATTCAGGTCTAAATAAATAGCTTGTTTTTCAGAGGTGCTGGACCCCACAGAAGCCAAGGGGAGATGCTGTGCTGTTACCAGCTCTGCAGGCAGGTGTGCGTCTTTGTGCAGTTCTGACTAGTGCCAGGCACGAGACAACCAGCTACTGAACAGCAAGCTTATTAATTTGGTCTCCACGTTGCGCCACTGCAGCCACCGGCCTCCAGTTTGCGCACAGGGACATCAAGGCAGGCTTGCAGCTACACAAGAAAACGCTGCAGAAGTATGGGCGGTCACACCTGAATGCTCGGTCACTGATTAAAAACGGTAGTATGAGTAATTTCTAAGACACTTTCAGCCCACTTTGAGCAACCTGTAGCTCCGGGAAGATGCGAATCCGCCTCACACCGTGGCCGCGCTCGCCTCACAGCCCTGGAGCAGGCGCTCGGGGGCCTCTCCTCAGCTCCTGCCCCCGCCGGGACTCAGGCACCCGGGGACGGAGCGTGAGGCGGGGAGCGCCTGCGGCCGAGTTAAACGCCTTCTCCCTGCTACCAGCGGGTACCCCGCTTTTGCCTGTTCCACCGCCCTGCCCGACCGCGCTCCCTCCACAGGGGAGCTGCTCCCCGGCCGACCACGGCCCTCCCGGCTGCACGCGGTGGCTTTTGGCAGCAGCATCGCTCGGCCTCGCAACGGGACGCCAAAGCCCGCCCAGTTCCCTCGCGCCGCCGGCAGCGAACCGCGGCCGGGACAGGCTTCCCCCTGCGGGGGGCCGCGGCGAGGCTGGCGGCGGGGCCCGGCAGTAGCGGGACGGTGCCGGGCAGCACCGCGACCACGCCGGCGGCGTGTGCCGGCCCGGGCCGGCCCGGGCCGTGCGGCTGCGCCGGGCGCGTCCTTCCGGGCGGGAGCACCGCCCCGGCAGAGACAGCAGCGGGGCGATGTCGGAGCCGCCGCGGAGCCCGCCGGGGTCCCTTCCCCTCAGCCGCCTGGCCGAGCCAGTGCTGCGGCGGCTCAGCGAGCTGCTGGACCGGGCGGCGCCCGGCAAGGGCTGGCGGGACCTGGCGCAGCGAGCGGGGAGCCGCGGCAGGGTCCGCCTGAGGTGAGGGCGCTGCCCGCTGCGGGGGGCCGAGCGCGGGCGCGGGCCGGGGCCGCTGGCGAGGAGGCGAAGCGGGCGGGGCTCGCCCTGCTGCCCGGCGCCTGGGCGAGCCTCGCGGGGCAGGGCGGCAGCGGGACGCAAGCCCCGGCAGCAGGCAGGCGCCGGGGGCCTCCCGCCCTGCGCCCCCGCCGCAGGTGTGCGGCGGCTGCTGCCTGCAGCGCGGCTCCTTTGGCTGGGGGCATTCAGCGGCGGCGCTTCCTGCCTGGGTCACGTTCGCCGCATCGCTTCCTGGTCGTTTCGCTTTCAGTGCCTTTCCAGGTTTTGTTTAGAGGGTAGTATCTCAAAGGGAAAATAAAAGAAAGGCGTTTCAAGCGCAGCGCTGAACGTGCGCTGTGAAGTCGTATCCTTTCCCTGGGGCGATTATTTGTTAATACAGGGGAACAACCCGAGACCAACAGCACGACTCCCTCGAGAGGCCTGGTGCTGCGTTTCTTTGCCTGTGTTACCCAGCGAAATACAGTGAGGTTCTTCTTGATGAGGGAAAGTGTCCTGCCTCCAGGTTTGCGTGGCACTGTGATTGAATGAAGGAAATGTTGATGAATCTTTTTAGCGGTAATACATAAACTTGCATTCCTTTTCCATAATTACTAATTCCCTTATCATCTGTGTTGTTTCAATCTGCTGTGAATGAAAGCACATGAAGTCGTAAAACTGAAGTTTAAAAGCATGAAAGTTTATAGCTGGAGATAGATTTATTGGAGCTGTCAGCTGTAGCCGTAGCCGTGTGTGCAGCAGTGAAGCTGCAGCGGTCGCTTGTTTTAACAGCTACTCTGCAGATCTAAGTCTTCCTGGACTTTCAAGTTAGAGTCTGACTCAGTTTTTACTGCTTCTGAATTAGGCACATGAAAATGAAAGGTGCTGTACTTGTTTTTCTGCTGAGACTTTGAAAATCAAAAATTAGAAGATTTCTCAATATGTTTGGTCAGAATTGTTAGGTACGAACATCTCTTGTTTTACAGCATACAGCTCACTAACTTCTGTCTGTGGAAGTGCCGCTATATAACCTCTGGACTCCTAAAACCTGAAGGAAATACTGCAAAAAAGCCCAAATCAGCTACGATTTTCCCATCTTTTTTTTTTCTTTTTGGTCTCAAACTGATTTTTCTTAATCTAGCTCCTTTTTGAGAAAGAGTATTAAGAAGGTCTAAGCTATGTCTTTGTCCTATTATTTTGTAGCCCTCTCGATTTAGAACAATGTTCCCTCAAAGTCCTGGAGCCGGAAGGAAGTCCAAGCTGGAGTCTCCTGAAGCTGCTGGGTGATAGGGGTTGCACAGTGGTGGAACTGGTGGAGTTCCTGCAGGCCCTGGAGCATACAGAGGCTCTCCAGTGTCTCAGCTATTCAGGTCAGTTCTGGTTTGTGCTTTCAGTGAAACTAGGCGTTTTCCACTGGAAACACTGAAGTATTCATTTTCTACAGTAAATAAAAACATTGTTAGTGTTTGAATTCTAGTAACTGGTATCATTTATATGATTCTGAGATTGAAAGTAGGCTAAGTAGGTAAGCAGGCTTAATGCAGTCTTGTTGTAAGCTTGGACTTGGCTGCATCGATGTGACAGGTGCTGTCATTTGCTCTGCTAACTTGTATTAAACTGTATTAACTGTATTAAACTGGGCCTTTGGGAGATGCTTATAGAACTGCAGTGGTTGAGTTAGAAAGGCAAGTAGCGTTGCCAGCCATCTGTTCAGGCTACAGGTTTTGTGAACTTCAGTTCATAGCTTACCCTGATTGAAAGGGAACTGTTCAATTAGCACCAGTTCTGTTGCATATTGGATCCATTCCAACTAGCTAATTTGGCAGAAAGGCTAACCTAGCAGGGAACTAGATTATTTTCTGCTAACACATTCAGCTTGCTTCTTCTCAAAAATTCTAGAAGTGTGGACAATGCAAGGGCATGCATGGGTAAGACCATGTAGACCAAGTGCTTCTTGTAGAGTACAAGTATAGTCCTTCAGGATGTGGTAAAATTCGGTCTACTAGGAAGTTACAAAAGCCCCTCATGAAAGTGGGGATTGGGAATGAGGCTAGCAAGCTCTTTGCCATACGGATAGCTGTCCTTCTTTTCTTTGGACAGCATGAGAACAGAAGCCATGGACTTAGAACTACTATTAAGACAACAGTGGAATTTTTCAGGTTAACTAGTAATAACAATGCTTTGCAGCCATTTCATTCAGTTAAGGCGGCTGATTTTTACTGTACTAGGAGCACCATGGTTTGTTGAATGAACAAAGAAGTGTTGGTGTATCTTTGTAATCATTCAGAAAATTAAGCCAGATGTTTTGTTTTTTAACCCATTAAATTCTGTAATGCTTGCAGGAAGTAGCTATATAATGCTGAATGAATGACAGGAAAATAACCAAAACTGAAGACATTATGAATCAGTTTTCTTAGAACTTGTTTGTAATAACTCTAAGGAGTACAAGATACTGATCTTTCAGATGACTTGCTTTTCTCAGCTACTTTCTTAAGAGATGTTAGTGATGCAAATCAGGAGAGATTAAAAAAAAAGTGGAAGTTTTTGGAAAGTGCAAAGCCCTTTAAATTGACATTATAAATATCCTACCTGTCTTGTTTAATATTAGGTGATTGTGATGCTCAAAACTACTTAAAATGCTCCCTTTAACTCAGACAAACAGCAGAGGAAGTATTAAATGAAAAACTGAAGTATCCATCTCTGGAGCTAAGCTCTAGAGGGAAAATGTTTTACAGAAAGATAGATGAGGAGTTTTCAAGTCCTGTAGCTAGTTTGGAGTAGCCCCCTGTGTGCTCAACTATTTTAGAATAAGATTCTATATGGAGGAAGCTAACATAGCCTGCTTCCCTGCTAGACAAAGACCCTGTGATTTCCATATGTCATAGAATCTCTGTTTCGGTCTGACCGCATGTGTTTCTGCTCAAGTTTCAGCCTGTTGATCAAATCATTACAGTTTCTTTCCTCAAGCATTCTCTGTTAGGAAAAAGTCCCCATGTGTGACTAAGCTGTTGAACACAAGCGGGGAGTTGGGAGGGGAAGCAGACAAAAAGAAAACTCCTGGTAGAGTGTAGTAAGAAGGCTTGGAGCAAATTAAAATCTTGAGCCTTGTACTGGGCTGTTTGCCATCTCTTTGCAGCTATTTTTGCTTGCAGCTTCTGTTTAGTTTATGTTACTCTCTAAAATTATTCCCCCACCAGTCTGGGATGCTGCTTCTGTACCAAACTGCGCTTTCAGCTTCTGCAAAGTGTGTTCCTTTAAACAGTAATAAGGAACCTACTTTCTCCCAATACAGGGAAATAGACCGACTCTAATCAAAATGAAATATTTAATATGAATACCTATTTTGTATCTGATTGTTAATTTCAGAGAATAATGAAAAGGTAATGAAGTGCCTCTGCGCCATTCACTGTTTCTGTGCTTTTTCTGTAACCAGTGTTGTAGCATCTAGTCGTTAGCATGTACTGTTGCTTGTGGTCCCACTGGGTTTGTTACATGCGTTTGCCATCCATAGCAAATAATACTTCAATCTAGTGATCTTTTTGCCTTATCAACTCAACATTGCTGAACACCTTGGCCGGAGGTGCATATATTCTTTGTCAGCACCTTAAGGTTAAACTTTCTGTTCTGCAGATGACTTTTTTTTCCCCCCCTCTTCTTCTTCCCGTGACCTTGGTTGTAACAGCGGATCTGTTTTGGGGGTTGTACTGTAATTAGATCTCTGGAATGGTCTAGGTTAAGAAAACAACTGGATCATATCGGACTGGTGTCAGAATTTCACTCACACTATTTCCTGGCACTTAAAGTCTGAAGTGGAAAATTTTACCTCGCAGCCTAGTAAAAAGAAAGCCCCAGCCCTGTGCTCTACAGGAGCAAAAGCCATTAAGGAAACTAACGTTGGCTAATAAGTTGCATGAGCAATACCTGAAAAATTCAGTATGTTGCAGTTAAACTAGGTTTTACTATTTTGAACACTCCCTCAGGCTGTGCCTTGTCTCATTTCTGAAGTTCAACAACTCAAATAAATCATTTGGTGTGAGCAAACTCCATAAGGTGTATTGTGGGAATACCCCTCCCAGAAGGAAACCGTGATGCCATTGGACATACTGTTTGCTGTAGTGAGTAGAGAGCAAGAGGTAATGGAAGTTTCCTGAAATTAAAACGTCAGTCATCTCCTGTAAATCTTTGATAAAATTCCATAGAGTGCTGATTGATTCAAGTGTGGATTTTGTGTAATGGAAGACAATTTTGAATGTCTTAGAATTAACTAAATGAAACTGTGTATATACACAGTAAAACCAGATTACTTTTAAGTATAATTAATGGCAGAAACTTTCTTTGCTTGGAAGATAATTTAAGCGCAAATTTAAATGGTTGAATTGTATTTCTTAATCACTTTCCTATGTCTAAATTCTTTTTTAAAGGTATAAAGATTGTTGTACAGCCAGACTCTCAAGCAGTGCTCTCTGGCCAGATTGTCAAGCTGTCTTGTTGGGCAACAGGACACCCATTTGTACATTACCAGTGGTTCAAACAGGAAAAAGAGGTAATAGAGAAAAAAAAATTATATATATATACACACATATGTATGTATATAAAATTTGGTGAAAAGAATAGCTAATGACTACATAAACTAGTTTATGATATTCCTGGTGTTAGATGGGAATTTCTCTCCAAAATTTTTTGAAGGCTGTTACTCTTAATTATAAGGGGAGATGTTTGCTTCATCTACTAATAAAAATAGAAGTTGAATAAATGCTATAATGACCTTATCAATGTGTTAAAACAGTAAGGCGGTTCAGTGAATTCAGAGCACTTCTTCATCCTTGGAGACTAATCTTGAAAACTGTAAGTTTAGTTGTGTCTCAGCCTACCAAGAAATTTCACACCCTGAGGAGAAACCACTGCAGTGGAATAAATGTCAGTCACCATTGGTTTTAGACAGATGGAAACTGGTTCCAAAGACTGAGCAATTGAAGGCCTGAACTCAGTGGTGTCACAGACTTGGGTAAAATACCGGAGTGTATGTGAGCCAGTATCTCTGGAGTTTGAACAGCAGCACTTATGCCCATATTTCTTGTCCTGATTGTCTTCCTACAAAATAAATAATTTCAGGAAGAGTTATTTAACCAGCTTAAAAGCTCAGAAGCCTCTTAAATAGATGCACATGAATAATGCCTAGAAGAAAGTCCCTCTCTAAGCTACTAAGTGTGTAGAGCAAGAGTTTCTCATCCAAAATTTTTAAGCAAGTACGGGAATTGGGGCTGCTGTTAATAAATATTCTAATATTGAGGAGTTGCTGAATAAATATTCTAATGTTTGATCCTAGTTTAGCTTAAATCAATCAAATCAAAGTATTTCTTGGTTCATGTGTGATTCAGGTTCCCTATGGTAATTCTCCAGAACTGGTTTTGAATCCAGTGAAAGTAAACGATGCTGGCTTCTACATCTGTCGAGTGAACAGTGAATCTTCGTTTGCGTTCAGTCAGTGGGCACGACTAGAAGTTTGCGATCTCCAGGGTGCATCTCATGGTGAGTGGCAGAAGCTTTTTATAGTGGGACATCTCTGTGTGGATTGTACCTTGAAGCTGAAGTCTGTTTTTCTCTAGAGTTTGAGTGAGCGTTTATTGGACAAACATGGTCTTCTGAAAGTCTGCCTTCCTGCTTCTTAGAGAAACTCGGGTCCCCATCGCTGTCTTATGCAGACATGAGAGAAGGATGATTAAAAGGGTGATACTCAATTATTGTGCTCTTGTACTGGCTACAAAAGCAGAAGAGAAAGAAAGTTCCACAATAACAGCCTTTCAGTACTTCAAGGAGTCTTACAAAAAGGATGGAGAAGGACTCTTTACTGGGTAGATAATGATAGGATAAAGGGGAATCATCTTAAACTAATAGAGGATAGTTTTAGATTAGACATTAGGAAGAAATTCCTCACTGTAAGGGTAGTGAGGCACTGGAACAGGTTGCCCAGGGGAGCTGTGGATGCCCCATCCACGGAGGTGTTCAAGGCCAGGCTGGATGGGACCTTGGCCAACCTGATCTAGTGGGTAGCGTCCCTGCCTATGGCAGGGGGGTTGGAACTGGGTGATCTTTAAGGCCCCTTCCAACCCAAGCCATTCTGTGATTCTATGAATAGCGGATAAGAATAGATGGAAAACAGTGTCTTGGAATCCCTTGAATTCCTAAAGGATTCTTGTACTTTTTAACTTTTTTTTTTTTTTTTTTTTTTTTAACCTGAGCACAGACACAGTCTTTTATGCATGTTTGTCCTATGGGTTCTGGTCTGATAATCAGGAATTTTTGTCCACCACCTATCTGTTTGCTGCCTGTCTGAGAATAGAGATACTGGGTAAAGAAGAACTTAATGAGTTTCAGTGCTTTCCTGGCCACTAGAAAAAAGTCTTACCTTACACAGAAGCTCATAATACTTGTATGCTTAAAGCCTGGACACATAAGAAAACCTAGATTCTGTGGAAATGGAATGAGGGGTTAACTGCACTCCAAGCAAACAAGATAAGCACACTGATGAATGGAAAAGACTCTTTCCTTTCATTGTTGTCTTTGTTTTTTTTGAAGGGAGCTTAATTAGTTTGCCTGAAAAGAAGATATGCATTTGTATTCAGCCTCAGCCACAAAACTTGACAGTGGGAGATGCTTTGGTATTAGAATGCAGAGCTGTTGGAAACCCAATTCCTCAATATCAGTGGTTCAGAAATGGATTTCCCTTGGCAAATGGGAGCAAAAATGTCTACATGGTAAGTTACTGCAGAGTGCTCTTGGGGATTAATATGTAACCACCTTTAGCTTATTACATAAAGCTTCCTTGAAGAAAATAACTTCTTCATAGCTTTGATAACCTTTTATGCAAATACAGTTTCTAAGTAGCTATCCTGTTTTGTTACTCAAATGCCAATATGGCTCTGAGGCTCCAGGGTGCAAAACTGTAATCCTGAACATGTTTCAGGTGGTAGTCACGGGGTGGACAGCTACAGTGTATTTTGGATCAGAGATCTTTATTGACATAACAAAGATTAAGTACCAGTAAAAGTGAAAGCTTGTATTTCTATCCCAGACTGCAAAGCTCTGTGATTTCTAAGATCTGTTACATTTAATGCTTAAAGCATCTCAGGCCTGTTAAGTGGATTTGCATTCTTTCTTCAATTCTTGAAAGCATTTCTAGAAGGCATGCTGTTCAGCTTACTGTAGAATGAGGGTATCAGAAAATTGTGGATTTGTTTAGGTTTTGCTTTTAATTTTTACTGTTTCTTATGTGGGGGCTTAAATGAAACTGATAAAGATATTCTTCTGGGGCCTGGCAGGATGACTGTGATTGTGCTCACGTAGGTAACTTGTGTGGACATGGAACATGGGGGAACATATTGGTGTCACGTGTTCAATGACCAGGAAGACCAAGACAGCAAGAAGATAGAAGTTGTTGTAGGTAAGGAGTTTTTCAGTTTGATAGAGGTCAGCTGATTTATCAATTTCTTCGCTATCACTAGAACTTGCTTTTCAGACTTCTAGTATTAAGCCAAGCACATAATCTTCTATATTTTTAGTTTATCCGTTTGTTAAAATAGTGTTGCCTGCTGACAGCAAAGGCAATTTTAAAGTTCTGTAAGTTATAAAGTGCTTTGGGTTTTTAAGGTAGCTAGCATAGAAATGCTACCACTTTTTGGCATTGCTAGTATGAGCGTAGCTTATCAACAGATGGTGAGCTGTTTTCTTTATATTCTTGTTTTTGACAACAGTTTAAACCTCGATTTCATTAACATCTTGTTAGTGATTTGAACTGTGTTACACTGAGCTCTTTAGCAATCAGGGCAGGTGAGATTATTCACAGCAAGTGGAATAAATGGATGTAACACTGTTTAGGGGTGTGCATGTATTTGCAGTAAACTAAAGAGGAGATCTGTTTATATAGCTTCTAGATTTATCTGGGACTACTATTGCATAATTCATATGAAAAGTTCTTTCCTATCCTAAGACCATTCTAATACTCCTGAATTTTAGTAATAATTACTATACAGTATCACAGTCAGTGCTGAAAGATTTATACTGCTGTAAAATGAGCCAGATTACAGAGGAGCTTGGAAGTGACCTTTTTCTTCCATTTTGTGTGCTAACTCTCATAACTGAGAGCAATTGTCTTCCAATTTCCCCCCGCTTAAAACACAAGGAAGGAAATCTATGGCAGTGGAGTGCACAGAAGGTAAAGTAACTCTTTAGTTGTCAATCAATTTTTAAAGATTAATGATTGGGATGATGTATTACTAAGTGCATTGCTGAAAAGTATATGTGGGTTAAGAGCTTCAGTGTGCTTTAAAACACTGATGTGTGATGTAACATTCCTTCTGCATGTGCTTCTCTCCTTTGCCTCGATAGCATGATCTAAAGCTTATGGGGGGGGAAAAAAAGCAAGCTTTCTTCTGCAATATTTATTTTTTTTATTTTTGTACTGTTTTTGTGCCCTGCACTTATAATTTCTATTAAAACACAAAGATGTTGAGATCTCTTTAGCTGGGCTCCAGGAAGCAACATCCTTGCAAGAAAAACTTGGTATGTTTATGGACCTGGATGACCTTAAAGAGCTGAATAGAGCTGGTTCCACTGTCAGGTCTGTGTCTGCAAGAGGTGTTGCCAGCAGCCTTATTAGGTTGATTTCTTTTCTCCTTTGCATTGCTACCTTGGGAAAAGTTGTATTGTGACCTTTATGTTGATGCCATCAATTAATTACTGAGACTCTTAAAGTCTGTAAAATTTACATGGCAGGGTATTATACATAAAGATTTAAGGCTGCTTACAGAAGCCCCCCTGCCCTGCCCCAAGTTGATCTACCAGCAGTGAAGGAAATAAATGCATTTGTTTTGCAAGGCACTATAAACATCTCTTTACTCTTTTTCTTGGAATTAAGCTGCTGTGCAACATTTCTTGTTCAATCTTTAACTGGAGTTGATGTTCCCCTTTAGCTCCTTTGTTAAAGGTTTGACATTGTGAGGGTGTTGCGTACTAGAACGTACGAGTAACACAAATTTCAGTGTCAGCCACTTCCACAGCATAGCTTCTGTGACATCTCTTTGAGCCTTAACATCCTTTCTGGCTTGAAGAGGTGTCTACGTTACATGATGGAGCACTGTGCAGAAGCCTACTAGTTGTCTGTAATTCAACAAACCTTTGAAGAAGAAGATAACCACTGTATTAACTGCTGGGGTCTGCACTCAAATTACAGTTTGATTGGATGCAAGTTTGAAGGCCAGGTTGGATGGAGCTTTGTGCAACCCGATCTAGTGGGAGGTGTCCCTACCCGTGGCAGAGGGATTGGAATTAGATGATCCTTAAGGTCCCTTCCAACCCAAACCATTGTGTGATTCTAAGGTTGTTCTGCTACTAAGCTGCATTAAAACACATGCTAGTTTCACTTTAGTTAACTAGAGTTTCCCATGTGGATATTTGAGTCTGCTTTTGGGGCTTGAAAGATCTGCCTAGTGCTCCGCTGTGTGGAGCAGGCCTGTTCCAAGAGACCTCTGGTGCTTCGTATAAATGATTTTTCTTTTTCATAGTTTCCAGTATTCTGAAAATAGATAGGTGAAACCTCTGATAGTTTAGAGTGTTTGAAAAATATATCTGAAAATTATATCCTTCTAAATATACATGGCCTTACAAAGTAAGACTTCTTGCTCAGGATGTTGCTTTTTAAGCAGTCCTTAAAACATCTATTTTTCGCATGGCAGATTCTGATGTCTTGTTCCTTATTCATTCAAGCTGCTCGCATGCCTGTGGGCCTGAGGCATAGTACGTTTCTACCTCTGTTTTCAGCTATATTGTAATATTGTGTCTAGTATACCTTAGTATGATTCTATGATTCTAGTATTTTGATGCAGGATTTTCTCTTCTGTGCATGTGCAATAAACATAAGAAAGTTAGATTTACAAAAATACAAAGCCAAAAATATTTTAGAAAGATAGCTTGTTTTCTAGTTTTTGACTTTAATTAATAATGGCATGACATAGATATATTAATTATATATATATTAATAGAATATGTATTTTTTGCATCTTGTTTAAACTATGAATTTTATTGGTGCTTTTCTTCACAGAAGATCTAAGTGATCTTCAAAAAACAGGTAAGTGCTATGTTTTGAAAAGCTTTAATTTCACATCTTCATTTCATGTTACAATTCACTGAAGCCTAGCTCGGTTACAATATTTGGTTTACATTATTTGGATGTGTTTATAACTGGGGATTTATTAGTGACAGGTATCATGTTAAGGGCAGTACCACTTTCTGGTCCCAATAAACGAACTTGAAGATATGCAATGAACCACAGAGTTGCTATTATCTTTTAAAAATCACACAAAGCTGCTCTTTTATACTGCATACATGCTTGTTATATAAATGCAGAAGAAATTGTGTTTTGTTTTCTTGTCTGTGGCTTTGTTGGGCTCTAAGTTTTACTATGTTGCTGCTTTTTAAGATGATTACAGTGAATGAAGTATAAGATGTCTGGCTGTCACCAATGATAGATTGAGTTGGTATATTTCATAAATTCATGTTGGAGTGAACTAATGTGACTTGAAGCCTGTATGATATTTATTATAGAAACAAAAGTCTAAAATAATACCCTATCAGGGATTATGTCTGATAGTGTTCCTAAAATATCAAATCACAGAAGTCATAATTTCCTGGGTTAGACATCAAAGATACATTTACTTCTGCCAAGGCTTAGTCACTCAAAGATAGTTCAGTAATGTTGTCATGACATGTTATCCAGGGTTAGGCTTTGCAGGGCATTGACTTTACCATCCCTTTGTGAAGTACAAAATGAAAGATTTTTCACATATCCAATTGTCATCTCTGCTACTATCTCCATCTTACATATCTGCATTTCATTTGGAGAATATGAACTGTTTCAGACATTACTGAAAATGCTGACATGCAGTTTGTAAAATTCAAAATAATACCACAAGCTTCTAATATTTCTTAATAAATAGGACTAGCTATTCATATCCTACTGGGGTATGTTTGCTGGGAGGAGGTCAAAGAAATCAGGTAAATAACAACAAAAAAGCACTTTTATTTTCTTAAAACCAGTGAAGAAATTAAGTTATTAAAGCCTTACTAGTAGACTGTTGCTGTATGGAACGTGCAGTTCATTTTCTGATGCTGACAACTATGACTGTACTTACTGATGATCTGTTCTTGGAATTGATTTCATGCAGACCTACAAGAACAATCAAATGACAGACCTTTTGGTAAGTAGTTTTGCAGATGTAATGAACACTTGCAACATTATCTCCTAGATAAGAAATACTTCTGAGTTTTGCTTTTTCTGCCATTGCTTATGAAATAACTTGTGAAATAACTGCAGGGAGGGAGACGCCTGCATTTCTATAGCCCTTTATAATGTTTGGTTGCCCTTTGACTAGTAAGCTGTGGTGAGTGCACCAGTATTTTTAGTGACTTGGTGGAGTGTCTGCGACTTCTTGTCTGTTTCAGTTTACTGTTACAAATTCCTCTGGCTGTGACCTTAACAAGTGTGTTACACCATTATTTTGAATACTTCAGCGGTTGGAGATCGTGGCATTAGGGTGAGGTGAGAAAAGGGATTGGAGTTGTCTGCTAAAGACAGTTGTCTACTAAGAGAGTATGTTGTGCCCGCAAGCTCAGCTTCAACTGTGCACAGTGCATGGAGGTGTTGATCCTGAGCTGCAGCTTGCTGAGGTAGATGGATGGGATATGTGTTTTGAAGAACAGTTGGCGAGGTTTTTTTAATCACGTTCTTAACTTTGCATCATAGACTTGACTGTGGTCAGGCGTGTTGTCTTTGTCAGTGCCAAACCAGGTGGAAGGGCTGCCAGAGGGGGAGTATAAGTGCAATTCTGGCTCATCTTTTCTAAACTGTATAGCAAACTCACACTTTTAAAAGTATTTTTCAACATCAGTCTTCTACTGTCACTATACATCTTTCTCTGCCGTTAAAATAGTCCACGCTGTTCAAGACTTTGAAGGTTTTTCAGCTGCAAGAATGTTAAAAGTGAGTTGGGAATCTTGCTAAAGGAATTGAAATGTTAGATGCTGAGGCTATGGACAGAGGCTGCCTCCTGGGTATGTGGGGTTACTGACTCTGAAGCAGATTTGGGGCAGTCATATGATCCTATTTGCAACCGGAGCAGTAGGAAAAATTCCTCTTGGAGAGGAGAAGTAACAAATAAACCAGAGGAGAAGTGCCTTGCTTTGAATAAATGCCTTTCTGTACCTTGGCGTACAATTTTTGGATAAAAATGAGACTACCTGTCTCTGAAGCACTTCTGTCAATGTAAATTTTTTTTCTTTAGTTTCATAGCTGCTCTGTTTACTTGGGACAGAAATACTTCTGGCTGTATCAAAATCAGCATGAATCTATCTCCGGCTATAAGAACATCATTAGACTTCCCTCCCAGTTTTGTAAATTACTCTTCTCTCAGTTTTTAACTACAGCAACAGAAGAAGAGGCCCAACAAAAAGGGACCTTTTGTTTAGCAACCAAAGAAACCTTAACAAACAGGAAAAAAACGACTTTTCACTTCTGACCTAAATAAAGTTTTCTGTTAAGTAAAAGCTTCTACTTAAAACATACCATGTTTTAGCAAGATGTGAATGTAGGGGTTGGAGATATGAAAGTGGTCTTTTGTGTGTGGTGGTTTTTTTTTGTTTTGTTTTATTTTTAAGAAGCACAAGATTTTTTGAATCTGCAGGTTCCTTTCAGTTGTCATAATGCTGGGGGGGGGGGGGGGGGGGGGGGGGGGGGGGGGGAGTGGTGGAGTATAACCGGCCATAGCTTTAGCAACTTGCCATAAGAATTTTCATGTTTATTAAATTTCCTTCTGTATGGAGGAATTCAGTAATTGTGCTTTCAGGAAAAGTTAAAGAAATGACATATAGCCTTAGTGACTCACTTCTTGATAAATTATCCAGTCTTAGATGCCTCACGTTTCAGATATGTTGACTGTCAGAACATGCTGAAATGTTTCTTTGTTCTTTGAATGAGAATTGAGTTGAGCTGTATAGTTGATACAGAATGACTTGCAAATATTGTGCCTGAAGTGATGTTGGATACTATTGTTGCTTTGGAATAAATTAAATTTAAGGTATTGAATCCAGGGAATACAACAAATATGCTGCAGTTTTGTTTTTCCTTTGTCTTTGCAGCAACAGACAAAGTAGCTCTCTTAATTGGAAATATGAACTACTGGAATCACCCCCGACTCAAGGCTCCGATGGTGGATGTCTATGAATTGACCAACTTGCTAAGACAGATGGATTTCAAAGTTGTTTCTTTGCTGGATCTTACTGAGTCTGAGATGCGAAATGCCGTGGATGAATTTCTGCTTCTCCTCGACAGAGGAGTATATGGTAAGAACATATGGGATCCCTTCTGAAGTATTTCAGTTTCGTGACATGTGAAACACACAAACATCTTGTATCTACCTCTACCAGTTCCCTGTATGTGACAATAAAACAAACTTCATTGCAAATAGCATGTATGTAGAGTGGGAAAAGTTAAACACAGCCACCAGCATATCCTTTGACTTTGGTTTAAAAGCATTAATATTACTTTATTATTGGAACAGATAAAATCTTTGAACTTTTTTCTTTAACCACACCTAAAACTGCAGTGTACTTCTGTGTTCAATACTATCAGTGTGTTTGTCTGCCAACAGCCGCTGCATCTGTGTAGTGTATTTGACAACGTACTCTGCAGAAAATGCACATTTCTGCTAATCTTATAAGCAAGAGCAAGAACGGTCTGTTGTGTCTTCTGTATTACTGTGTTACAGCTAAGAGCTCGTAGCAGAGTAGTCAAAAATGTGTAACTGCAGTATGCAAGACTACATGTAGTCTTGAACAGCAGACCGTGGTGCTCTTAGGAGACCTTTTAAATACCTTCGTCTTAAACACCTTCTCTGTCCTCCTTCCCCCTTTCCTGTGCCTGCAAGTTACTGTTTTGGTTAAGGTTGACCAGTCCCTTGGTGTGTTCAGACTTCTAGTTTGCACTTCTGCTGGGGAAGTGGGGAACAGCCAGAAGTACAGCACGCAGTATGTTCTGAACTTGCTCGTGGGACTGGGACCTTTCTGTTCATCCTCTGTCTTTCTACTGGCTGTCTACAGACTGCTCTTTCCTTCTGGACTTCCATCCTTCTGGAGCTCTTTGGGAGGGGCTGCTATGCTCTCTTAGTCCTTGCTCACCAGATCTTTAAAGAACAGAGGAAGAGGTGTGCTTTTCTCTGCCTTGACAGTAAGCTGCACTCTGATACCAGGTGTGTTGGGAGTCGGGGGGGTGGGGGTGGAATCATGTTTTGTTCTCTTCTCTTTCTACCAAATTTTCAGGTTAAGTAGAAATCCTTATTTTTTGGATTGCAGGTTTCTTTCAGCTGTCATGACACTGGCCTGGCAAGCACAGAGTTTTTCATAAAGTCCTTAAGAGGGAGTGAAAAATTTCTGCAAACCTGAATTTCTACTCCAAACTCAGATACAGCTATTGTTTCACAGCTTTGTGGACAGTCTGAATGCGGAGTGTAAAACTCAGCCTTTTTGTGCACATTATGTGGGAAACTTAATACACAGTTACACTGCTTAAGCAGGCAACAGCCCTCTAAATTGCACCATCACTTTAATAATTGTTCTGCAACATCTTATCAGTATTGGTTTAAGTTACAGGAGTACAAATTAAGCATACTGAAAGGTGTGTGTTTAACACCTCTTTTTTTTTTTTCCCTATGTTCTTGTTAATTGGAGTCACATTTATTTATAAGATACCTGTAACATAATAATAATTTTAAGCTGTCCTCTACATATTGCATAGGAGTTGCCTTCTTCTGGGATGAAGACTAACCAATCAAGCCTGATACGTGTTGTTACTGCTGGTCTGCACTGATTCTTATATGATTAGGCAAGACAAAGAATTTATGAATAAGCCTGACTGAGAGAAAAAGCACAAGGGTGGAACCGGTGGCTGTGCGGGCTGGGATGTGATGGAATTGATCCACTCAGCAAAAAACCTTAATGCCTTAGGTGGAAAAGGCCTAGAATGACCCAACTTGGATTGGAAAAAAAAAATGTTTTGGTGGGCTCTGAGGAGTTTGCTGCTGACTGCCCCTACCTTTGTCATTTTTTTCTAAATGCTGTTTGCATAAATGACTGTAGAAATCCTTTAGAACAGAGATCAGAAAGCTCATCCAATTGTACTGTTCAAATTGCAGAACTTTTTATAGTAATATCCAGTCAAGAAAACATTGTTCAATTCTTTTTTGTAACACAAGGTCAAGTTATTTCTTAGTATGACTTTTTAAATGGTGTGTTACCCGATGCTCTGTGCAGAACTGGATGATCTGACATTTGGGCATTTACATCGGAGCCAAAACTCGTGTGATATGGAAACTAATTATGGCAGTAAAGTTTAGTAGACTTTCTGGTAGCTGTTTTCTCATTTTGTACCCTGGGGAATAGATGTGCTCATGCATTTGAGTGAGCTTTTAGATTCTTGCACCTTCTCATTTTTTTTTTCTGTAATTGTTGACAAGAATTTAGAAAATAAAGTACTGAAAGGCATTAACAAGTTTCTCACCAGCAACATATGAAAGCTCTTAAAAGCCATGTTTTGGCAGTTATATTTTCCCAGCAAGTTGATATTTCTGAAAGAAAAGCAGAGTGTTCTTTCAGTAGTGTTTGACAATAACTACTTTGTGATCGCTTTGTTCTTTCTGGATAGTGTCTACTAATGTCTTAAACCATATAAAAGATGCTGTCAGGGCACAAATAGATGATGATTTATTGCATTTTTAGTGGGCATAGCTCCAAACAGAAGCATAGCAGATACTCGTGCTCAGTCCTTGTTACACATACTCGTGATGCCTAATATGACATTGGGTAATTGCTGCTTACTGCCAGGAAAGTGGCATTTCAGATATTGTTCCTTAAGAGCAAGACTAGTACACAACATGATGATGATGGTCTCCTCTAATGTCTTAGTTTATGTTGTATTAAATGTAATGTGCAATTAGTATTCTATCCTACAAAGGACAAAAGCATAAACCCATATGTTTTAAAGACTAATAGTAGTTCAGCTTTTTTCTTTAAAAAAAAAAAAAGCTGCTGATATCACTTAAACGCTGACGTCTGTGAGGAACTTGAGCCTACTTAAAATTGTTGTGCCAAAGTGTCTAATGAGGCCCTCCAAACATGTTTGCTTACTCTGGGTATGCAGAGGTTTATTTCTGATCTTGAGCTCAACAGATTAACTGTTGAAGGTACTTATCAACAAAAACCACGCTGCAGTAATCTACTCAATGGAAGAAAAAAAAAAAGAAATGTAGTTATTTCTGAAATATTCCTATTCATTGAGAAAACGCTCTGATAAATCGTGTTCCTGCCCTTTCCAATACTTTTTCTACTGCAAAAAGACAGCATGCATCTCTGTGTATTCAGTTCATGTTACGGTAGGATGAAGATCAAGGCACTTTTGCTTGCTTGACTTTGTGTTCTGAGTGCTCTGTAACAACAAAAAATTCCTCCTGCACAAATGGTGTCAAGGACAGCTGTCCCAAAACTGAGAATGGAAATGGCATGAATCTGTGGTGTTTTATCCAGGTATTTTGTAGCTCTGGATGCTTGTCTTTGCTCTGGAGCTTTTTTGCAGGTTGACGGGTGCTTATTTGCAGCTGCCATTCGGAGTGTGCTACAAGAGCCTCGCCAATCTGACAAGAAGGAAACAGCCCTCAGGGTGCTTGTAGTCACATGGAGTAAAAACTTCAAGTTGGCATCAATTTTTTTCTCTCTCTGTTATTGTAAAGACAACATGGTATTCTTAGCATAGGGCCCCGTGAGAATGGAGTTGTGACTGCTGCAGTGCAAACTCCAGTGGCAGCAGGGAAAAATCTGAGGAAAGCTGGAGGTCACCAGCTAGAGCAGTGACTGGGTTGGTGCTGTATGGTACAGGCATCTTGGCCACTGCTCCCGTGAGGTGAGCCAAGCCCATGTGCCATTGATTGAGTTGGGCAGATCTGGTGCTGGGTTTCCATAGACCTTCAGCAATTATTTCCTTGTTTCGGATGGACAGGTGCATATGTCTATTGTTACTTATTGTCTGCATTCAAAGTGGTGGCATGTCCTGTTAGGAAGCCATCTGACAGCGAACTTTGATTTGCCCTCATTTAGTGTAATCTGTGGGACATGTTGGAAAAAGGTAACTTTTAGCTGTGGGGAATGGTACTGTTAGGATTTTATTGCTTCACGTGTAATATATTCCAATAGTCCATATCCACTATTCCTTTCTAATTGATTTTTTAATTAAAGAAAGCAAGTTGTTAACTTCATTGTTAGGAAACAAAACAATCCAATGAGAAGGCAATGGGAACGTAAGTAAATGTTCTGTTTTAACATAGCTCCAACTGATTAATGTGGGCTTGAAAAACTTAAATCGAAGTATTTCAAAGATGTTACCTTTGTGTTTTTTCTGCAATTTTTTTCTTGATTTAACATAATTGTTTTCAGTTTTTGCAAGGTTCACTGATATGTTCTTAAATTTAAGACACTGGTTTCCTTCAGTCAGTCCAATTACTTACCTAACGTATGCTCAGATATATAATCTCAAATACATCCTCGATTTAGGTCCAGATGCAAACTCTGTGGAAAAGAAATTTAGGAGTCCCTTTCACTTAGGGCGTGACACAAGATCATTGACAGTGCTGCTTCATTTTTAACTTGTTTGAAACTAATGTTTTAATCACACATTTAAAATTCTGTGCCCTTTAGACATTTATAACAGTTTGATTTAATTAAAAGGTCATTTTCCAAGACTCTGGAAGGAGAATAGCCATTAAGCTCTTGAAGTGAAGCCTTAAGTCCTGGAGTTTACCTTGTATGCACTTGCTTGCTGCTTATCTTGACTATGCAAGTTTCCCATAAAAAGAAATTGAGCACTGCTGATTGAATGGAGCAGTTAGCAAGGTCTTGGCATAGGTGCTAATGACTTGAGAACTTACAAGTAAAAGAAAACGCAAGGCTTAGTTTGAAGGGATATAGTTATATCTTGGTATTCCTTTACAGGACATGCAGGGCTGTGCAAGAGAAGTATTTTCAGTTGCTGTAGCTATCAGTAACGAAAAGGGAGAGCATGTAGCATGCCTACCTACGCAAGCTGAATTGAATGATGATCTTTTAGTATGTTAGGGCGAGGTTTGTTTTTAGTAAATATTCAAGTTTTATTGTGATACAAATTTCACAGCTGCTTTTAGTAAGAATAAAGGCATAACAAGACCATGTCTACAGTTAGCATAAATTGTCATGTCTCTGCCGACTTTGATTCAGTTTCTGTGCAATGTACTAATTGAATATCTGACCCATGGACTGCTTTGTATAGATAAATAAAAACTCCTCTTAAAAAATGAAACTTGTTGATAAGCAAAAACAGCACTGGGAACAGACAACAGGAAAATTTAATTGAATCATACAAGCTTCTGGCAACTGCATGTTTTGGCAGAAGACGACATTAATTCCAAGATAGTCTAATTTTACTGCAAATTGATGTGACCTTAATGTTTCATGTTTTAATTCGTATATGAATTAAATCTAAGTTATAGATTGTAGTTCCCTTTTCAGAATTACAAAGAGCTTTTTTAATTACATGATTTATTTTCTTTATATAAAGTTGTTGTGTGCTTTTTGAAGATTTTAAATCTTCAAAACTACTGTAGCCTTATGTATTGACACATGAAGATGATTGGAGGATAATTTGTTGTGTCTAGGTAAGAAATTTGTTGTTTAGCAGATGCACAGGAGTTATGGGTTCATGCAACTGTAAAGAGGTATAGATGTCATCAAATAAAAATGAGTTGTTGGTAGTTTGGTAATACAAATGTGCTCTGGGATCCTATCAAGCATAACCACTGAATAATATTTTTTCCCCTATAAATCTAAAAAAAATAAAATTGAAAAATGCTGCCATAGTGTAAAACAGATATTTCTTTTTTTCTTGTTAAGCTAATTTTAAGAATTGCCAATGATAATAGTAAGTTTAAAAAGAAAAGAGAATAGTTTTCAAGGTGACAATTTCTTCCTTCTACAAAAAAGAAAAAAAAAATCCAACCAAACTGTTCAGGGTTATCTTTTCTGTCTGTAAAATCTGCACTGACTCTTAGCTACACAAAGCTTTGTAGTTGCACATGTGGAGAAGCTGTTTTACAGTTGGCATGGTTCCTTGCTTATATCTGTGAGTTATATATAGTAGATAACAGATTGTTTCTGTTAGAGGTCATAACTCTACTTAAAGCACTTTAAGAGTATTTAGCTATCTTCATTTGTGTGATTGATATAAATATTTGATTCTGTTTCATGAGTTGAAAATTGTTTTTTTTTCCCTTCTCTGCGCATTGTGAAGTTGATGTTACTTTTTTTTTCCTCCTCCTCTTCCTTCCTGTTTTAACAAAGGCATATTGATACCAAAAAACCTACTTGGAGTAGCTTGAAGGGTCTTAATCTCCTGCAGACGCATAGTGTGCATGAGGTTTTTTAACATGTTAAAATTGATGGGAATGTTCCAGTGTACTCTTGAGCTGTGTTTTCAGTTAAATCTGTTTGATCTCTCAGGTTTGTTGTACTATGCTGGCCATGGCTACGAAAACTATGGAAACAGTTTCATGGTTCCTATTGATGCTCCAAATCCCTACCGATCTGCAAACTGTCTGTGTGTACAAAACATCCTCAAATTAATGCAGGAAAAAGAGACGGGGCTCAACGTATTCCTGTTGGATATGTGTCGGAAAAGGTATAATCTAATCTAATAGTTCATGAATAGTGAGAAGTGTTGTTAAATGTTTGAGGGGTGTTTCTGGTTCGTGATAGAGGGGGAGAGAGTATAATGATAGTCGTTTCAGGAACCAGCTGTGAATTCAGTTTATTCACTGCAGTAAGAGATTAAAATGCAGCCTACTTTTAAAATGAATGAATGAAATTGAACAGTTGCTTTGGGAAAATAGCAAAGGATCTTGAGGGAAAGCTGGACTTTAAGCTTAGGAGAAATCTTTAATCTGGGCTGAGTGTACACTGTTCTTGAACGTTCCTGGTTCTGAAAATCTACAGCCTGCACCTGAGCCTTTTTAAAGTCAATAGAATTTATTCATAGGCTTATTTTGTCTTTGGCCTTGGATGGATATATGAAGCTGGGGACTAGACTTTCCATTTCTATGTGCAGATGCTTGCCTCTTGATTTGAATGACATCTATTTCTTCCCTTTTTTTGGTTGTTGTTTAAAAATTATAAAGCATCAGTGTTACTAGATAAAAGTGAAATTAGGCATCTTAAAGAAGAAGAATAACCCTTTTCCCGTTGCATCGTTAACCATCTTTATCATTACAGGAAGGAAGGAGAATCCATATGATCAAAGGCATGTTAATTTGACAGAAGGGCTCAAGTGAAGTAGTTATTTTAGAACTCTTAAGAGGCATGAATTTGGTGGACTGCTTTTATGCTGGGGATGTTGTATCTTTATTTAGAAATTAAAAATCAACTGGTTCATCAAATTTTTTTAAATGAAGTGCTGTTTTCTTTACATGTTCAGAGAATACTATGTCCTATTAAACTTACACTTGAAATTAGCTTTTCAGTCAGCACCTCTGAAAACTGGTCTCTATGGAATTTTTCATAATGGAAAATTGCTAGTGCTTTAATGTTCGTGGAGTCTTTAAACTTCACTGCTAATGAAATGCCAGTGACCCAATTCAGGTTCACAATCTGCTGTGCAATTAGCTACATAAGCTTCATGTTAACTGTGCAGACACCATCATGTTTTGAAAGACAGAATTAATATAGTTTTTGTTATAACCTAAAGTGGCTGGTTATAAGACATTTTTGCAGAGATTTTAGGCAAACTAACGATGTATTGGTTAATACATCATTCCCTCATCTAGTTAACATGTGATATTTGACTGTCTCTTTGAATTGTCCTCATGAAGAGTGTTGATGGTGCTGATTTTTGTCTAGAAGGATTGACTAGCTAGGAGCTAGGAGGATTGACTCTAAAACTGTGGGAGAAAATAATGTTTCTAAACTATGCTGGTTTGATATTTTGAACAACTATGGAGTTGGTTACTATTATTAGTTCTCAAAATATTCTTTTAATTCTTTTGTTTATTGCAGAAATGAATATGATGATACTATACTTATCTTAGATGCTCTGAAGGTTACAGCCAACATTGTTTTTGGATATGCCACGTAAGGAAGCTTCTCCTGCTGTGCTACGGATATTTTGAAGCCAGAAGATATTACTGGGATTTTGTAGCTAATCTTTTACAGAAAATACCAACTGTGTTAAGGGACTGATAACTTGTATTGGCATCTGTATCCTCAGACTAGCTTTTTGACTTCATTCTTTGAATGATTCCGTGGTCTACTGATCACGGATATCCATATATATATTCCTGGTATTTAATGTTCCCATTCAGGTATAAGGGAATGCCAGTGAGAGAACCGCGTTCAGCAAATCAGAAACTGCTGGACAATATTTCTGATTATTTTTAATGGCTACTTGTAGGAATGCTACATTTATCTGAATACTACTTATTAGAGATTTTAAAAGCACACAGAATGAAAAAGCAAATTTTACCCTCAAACCCATAATCTTTGTGCTGATGGGGAAGTGGGAGTTATGTCTTGTGTGTTCCTAATGGTACTTACCATTCTGTGTACTTGTACAGGAAGTCAAGTACTGTTGAGGGACTGATTAACTTTAACCTACCTGCTGTACCCTCTGCAGTTATGTCTCCTCTGCAAATGCAAGTTAAATTTATATTAAAAAATGTATACGTATATATTAGATAAATTAATCAGTTTTTGGAAGAGTGGCATATAGACTGTCCCTGCTTTTTTGATTCATCTAGGTATAATACATAGTTACACCTGCAAATGAAATTGCTTGAAGAGGTTACTTTGCAGATATCTGTATAACCTCTCGCTATTAGTTTTCAAGTCATGTGCAATACCTATTGAACAGAAATAGTCAAGAGCTTTAGTGAAGTCTTCCATGAGTGATTCAAGCCTCTCACATAAACAGCTGATATTGCCTCTGGTCTATGGCTTGGTTGTAAGTGAAATCTTCCCCAGATTAGTTGCTTGCAAATGAAGAGCAGGTTGACCTTAAACCTGCTGTATAAGGGCTTCTTTCTCCCATTCCCAAATGTTACTCCTTTTGTCTTCATGTTGATCTTAGTCACACAGCTGTTGCAGTGTGTTGTGTTTTTTTTGTTTTGTTTTGTTTTTGTTTTTTTCCCCTTGTCACTGGTTATCTCTTGTAGGTGTCAGGGAGCAGAAGCTTTTGAGATTCAGCAGTCAGGGCTGGCCAATGGAATTTTCATGAAGTTCTTGAAGGAGCGTCTGTTAGAAGACAAGAAGATTACTGTACTGCTTGATGAGGTTGCAGAAGGTGAATTGCAGCTTACTACGCTAGCTGTCTTCTCAGCCTGTCTTACTAAAAACTTCTTTGCTTAACTGTCATTCTTCTCATGGTGAATGTTACACTGCTTTAGCTTTGCCTGCACCCATTTTCCCTGTGCTTCTCCAGATGTTGTCTCTTGCTGCTTAGTCTATACTGTCAGGTTAATGTCCCATGCTGTAGATATCATGATGTGTGACGTTATCTCATGCTTGAACTCAGAGTGCAAAGACTGATTTCACAGGGGAGAGCATGATGGCAGCTTCTGTTGGAATTTGGAGTGGAAGTCCTTCTCCCAACAAGTAAACAGGAGAGTGAGGAGGGAGATAATATAGAAGGCAGATAAGTCCTGTGTTAAGACATAGAACTGGCAGCCTCTAAAAGATCTGAGGACTGCACTAAACAAAATACAAACGCAGCACATAGTGCTCCCACTGCTTGAGAGTTTCAGCTGTTCAAAAGAAGTGTGTCTGCACTGGTTGTTTCAGTCAGCTTGTGTGTGTGCGTTTGGTAGCATGAGGAAAAATCGTGTCAGGCAATGAGACAACTGATATGAGCATTACCAGATACTGGGTGTTAGTGAGTACAGTGGTACACTGGTGATACTTGGAAATGTTCCAGAGGATTGTTCACATTAAAAGTGCTGTACGTAAATGATGAACAGTGCTTGCACAGCATCAAGGCCTTCTCTGTTCCTGACTCTGCCCCACAGTGAATAGGTTTGGGGGTGCGCAAGAGGTGGGGAGGGGACACAACCAGGCAGATGACCTGAGCTGACCAAAGAGATATTCCATACCATATACAGTCACGCTCAGCAATAAGAGAGAGGAAGAGGTTTAGGAAAGTTAGCTATCTTTTGCTTGGGAACTGGCTGGGCATTGGTCTACGCAGGGGTGGTGGTGGTGATTGAGTGCCTTTGTATCGCTTCTTTTTTTTTTTTTTCCTCTTTCCACTTCTCCTTCCCTTATTAAACATGTTTTAATTTTTATCTCAAGCTTTCTTGCTTTTATGCTTCCTTTCCTTCTCCCTTTGTCCCACTGCAAGTGGGTGAGGGAGTAAGCAAGCAGTTGTGTGGTGCTTAGCCATCTACCAGGGTTAATCCACAACATCTTATGAATAAATAACTGAAAGGAGTACTTCTGAAACTACAAGTTGGTATCAAAGTGTTCATACTGTCATAACCATAGCAGCTATGCAATGTAGCAGTGGTATAGTCAATTTATTTAGAATTTCAGCAGCAATGATCTTGAGAGAAACTATGCATCTTGTTTTTAGATATGGGCAAGTGTCACCTTACCAAAGGCAAGCAAGCTTTGGAGATCCGCAGCAGTTTGTCTGAGAAAAGGGCATTAACTGATCCCATTCAACAAACCATATCTTCTGCAGAGTCTATGGCACGGAACCTACAGTGGGCTAAAGCTCATGGTATGGTGTGATCTACCTTTAGGTGATACTACTTGAATGGTGGGAATGTCATATTAGGATGTTACATCACTTGAACTAAAATAGTTCCCTCAAAAATAAGAGGATGTACATCCTTTATAATCTCTAGTCCATAAGCCATAATTCTGAATAGAAATCGAAGAAATTCAAGTTCGTATCTTGATTTTCATTAATGTGTTCAGATGTTAGAAATGTTTGTGTTGTGAACCTGAAATTTATTGTGCTGTCACATTCAAAGTTTATTATAAAGCTATCTCTGTGTCTCTTGAATATAGGATACTGTATTAACCTTACTGATTCAATTACAGATACGTAAACATATTCTCGGGTCAGTATTCTCTATATTAGTAGCATTAGATGTTGCCTTGCTAGTTGCATGGTGATTTGAAAGAACCCTTGGAATTGGAAGATTGGAAAGAAGATATGTAAGCGATAGGTAGAGGGAGTACACAAGGAAAAGGTCTGTATCTTCTAAAGGTTTTTAATATTCCCAAAGAGTAATAATAGAAAATACATATTTTTATTTAGAATGTAATGATGTGTTATTTACTTGCAGAGCTTCCAGAAAGTATGTATCTCGAATTCAAATGTGGTGTTCAGATTCAGTTGGGGTTTGCAGCCGAGTTTTCCAATGTCATGATAATCTACACGCGAATAGTAAAGAAGCCACCTGAAATAGTAGTTTGCAGAGCCTACGTTACAGACTTCGCACTTGTAAGTGCTTCCCGTAGGTGTCTCGGTGTGATCTTCCTCCACTGAAGTTGAAAACTGTCAGGTCTGTCCATGTCAAACTGCACCTTTTGTAATAAAGTGAATCTAAAATATTGAAACCAGGTGCTTACATGACTGTCTCTGTACATATACAGTGACACATTTTTATGTATTTTCATATGTGGTCATCTTTTTCAAAGTTGCCTTTTTATTGTCATTATAATATTAGGTAGTCATATTTAATTAAATGAGTTAAATGTCAATAGCTCCTTTTTGGGCCTACAGCATGTCTACCTTGCAGTACAAGGTTTCTTAGAATTTAGTGTTTTCTTTACACCTGGGTGATCTTTCTGGTTCCATTGATGTTACTCAGCTCAGTGCAGTAAGGTGAAGGATAAGAGTAAAACTGGAAGTTCCTTAGGTGCAGGAAACCTTTTCTGATGTTTAATAAACAGGACACTTTTGATGCTTTGTGAAGAAATTATTTCAGTTAATGTGCATAAAGACGTGTCTGTGTAGCCCACAAAATTGCTGTTATGGTACTGTACTTCAGCAGATTTCAAAGGAATCGTCAGCAGAAGAAGGTAACCTAAACAAATAACCTCTTCTGCCTGTGACTAATAGTGGTTTCAGCAGCTTTTGCAAGTAATCCAGGATGGGTGTTTTCTTTCCTTTTAAGAAGAAGCAAATGCTGACTTTATAAAAATAAATGCTCCTAACTGTTTTATGATCTACAACTTCTGTATCTTCAGTTGAGTTCTCATTTCTTTCTTGCAATAGGACCTGGATGTGGATCCTAAAGAGGCCAATAAAGGAACTCCCGAGGAAACTGGAAGCTATTTAGTATCAAAGGACCTTCCCAAACACTGCCTCTACACCAGGCTAAGTTCACTGCAAAAACTAAAGGTTAATATAAATTGTTCCTCACAAGTTTGTTCAGATAGCATAGATTAATCGTGTTGCTTTGCAGTTCTATTGAGTTGGCTGTGTATTGTTTGCATGGTAGGTAACAGGTTCTGGAGACATACGCAACATACCAGATTTAAATCCCAGTTACTTAGAAGGGAAAATGACTAACAGCAACACTTAGTGACTAGTTCTTTAGCTGTAAAATAAAAGCCAGAGAATCAATGCATATGCAATCCCGATGCCATTGTGCAAGGCACTTTGTATTTTCTAGGCTTGTACTGAGCTTTGACAAGATGATTATTTCTGTGATCATCATCTTGCGCACGTTGTGGAAATGTTCCTATGCCTTGTAGTACAGTAAGAGTGTGACCTGAAACAGAGCTGCATCTTACAGTTATTAGAAGGAGATAAAAATGTTACGTATTTCCATTCCAAGTTGTGTTCTTGGATGAGGTTTTTGAAAGGTTCTCACTTCAGCATACTGTGGCACTATTAAGTTTATCTTTTATATCTTTGTGTTATGAACATCTCATCTGGACATGGCTAGGTATCTTTTCTTAAATGCTTTTGGCAGATGTTGTAATAAAAATGCTTCTAGAAATAAGGACTATCAGGTGAGCAAGTATTAAGCAGATGAGGAGGTCTTCGGTAAAGTTCTGAGGTATCCTTAGCCAGTAAAGGGGACAAAGTTTAATTTTACTCTGTTCTCTAAAATGTTCGGGGGAGTGGGCAACAGGGGAGGTTTTTTGTTGTCATGTTTCCCTGCAACAACAGAAAATAAAACTTTCTGGCCTGCAACATATCTTGGGCATCCAGATTAGTTGCCATCAGGCAACTAATGAGGGCGGGCAAGCATGCATCTCTGGCAGGAAACTTCCTATTTCAGATGCAGAATACATATAATCCTGGTTATCATTGAGAAATCCTGTTTGCATGTCATGTGCAGGGACATCTGATCTGGTTTACCTAAATTTTAAGTGGAATTTGAAGCAGTAGAGGGAAACTGAACCTTGAATTAGCATGAAGTATGACTACTTCATAATATGGCAATTAGTCCAAAGAACTATGAGAATGATGTGCGTAATAGAAGCAGCTAGTGTCCTTCATGTGGGTCAAAGAGGAAAATGGGGAAAATAGTCTTAAAAAGACTAAGAAAAGTATATTAGGGTAAGAGGCCTCTGAATATATCTGATAGTTTCCGTGGATGGAAGCAGAGTTTGCAGGAAAAGCTTTATGATGAGTAGATTCCTTTTTTGCAGTCCCATAGAGTTCTTAAGAATATTAACACATCAGTTGAGAACCTCCACCTTTCAAGCAGCATGCATGTAGCTAATGTGGTTAAGTCTTGACTAATATGTGGCTTTAGCTCCTAAAATAGATTGGTCTCCTCCATTAGTAGATTATGCTTCTTGAAATGTTTCCTATTTGGCATATTTAAAGAAGTATAATTTCCCCCCCCCCCCCCCGTTCTGTTTTGTAGGAACACTTGATCTTCACGGTTTGTTTGCACTATGAATATCCAGGAATAGAAGATACAATGGATGAAAGAAAGGAAGTTAATGTTGGAAAGCCCCTTATTGCTAAATTAGGTCTCCATCATGGATTCAAAAATAACTGTCTCCAGACCTGTTGTGTGACCAATAATCCTTTTCATAATCAAGTAGAATCAAGTCCAGTGGCAACTAAATACTACTTCCCTAGTCACTGCCAACCAAATTCCTGCCCAGGCGTTTACCACGGAAACCATACTTGCTCAGACAGCATTAGACAACCGGAGGCGTGTTCTTGCAATGGGACTTCAAGAATATTAGCTTCAAGACATGAAGTACAGAATTACTCATCCCCTGCACAAAAAAGTAATGTGCCAGTAGAGACTACAGATGATACTGCTGAACTGGAATTCCTCCTTTCTGACAGCCTCAGGTTCTCTAAGCAACAGTAGCTGTGATGTCTTCTGAATAGACCAGGTATCTTCTTTGGATAGGAGACTTTCCACACTGCCTATCCATCTTCTGGATTTTGGGGACTTTGAGCCAAAGGGACTGGGGAGTTTAGAGGTGGTATTGGGAATGAGGATTTGATGTGTGTTGGTTCATATTGCTCTCAGGGAAAACTTCTCAGATCTAAGGAAACAAAACTGGACTGATAGATTTAGGAATGAAAAGGCATGATTTTTGTTTTTTGTCCTACTATTAGAAGCTTGATACATGCAAAAAAAAAAACAAAAAAACAAACTCAGTTTCATATTCCATGATCTGGCTGTCAGGCAACTAATGAACACAGGCAACCATGCATCTCTGGCAGGAAACTTCCTCTTTCAGATGCAGAATACATATAATCCTGGTTATCATGTCAGAGTTTCTCTTGATAGTAGAGCCTTGGAACTTCCCAGCTGCTTCTCCTCCAGTACCTTCTGGAGTTATAAGATTTGCTGTAAATATATGCTTCATAAATACTCTGTTTTTTAGAGAGAAGCTGCTCATCCTGTACGGGGGAAAAAAAAAAAAAAAAAAGAAACAACCCATGCCTAGCTGTTAGTGGGAAAAATGTTGACAGACTTAAGCAGGAAAATGAATTTCCATGTTCTCTATGATTTAATGTGATTTTAGAAAATCCATTAGCCCCCCCAAATGATAAGTAATATTTTTCTCTCTTCCACCTTTCAGTTGTCTAGTATCCAAGGATTTCTTTTTACATACTGCATTAGAATAAAGTTTTGTGTGTTAATACATTGTAACAACTTGCCGTTGAGTATATAAGGTGACACCTGAAGTAAATGAACTGAACAAAGGGGGAGCTTTTACAGAAGTGAAGATGTGGTGTTTTAATATGCAGCGTTAAGAATGTCTCCTTGAAGACTCCAGTTTCTTTTCCTCATGTATGTATTAGAATCAATCATTGACATTCCTGTCCTTTGGATCTAGCTAATAATCAGCATTTACTGCATTTTGCATGTACGTTTCTGCCAGTGTTTGGCAGAAACTGTCAGATACTGAGCTGTGCAAGGAAAGCAAAAGGTGAGGATGGGAAGAGGAACTGAGCTAATAAACTAACATCGCTTTGAGAGAGAGAGTACTAGCTTACAAATAATCAGAGGGAGCAAAATCAGATTCTTACTGTGGTGGATTGTTCTCAGGATAATTTTTGTCTCATATCACACACAAGATTTTTACTGAGCTAGTCGCTGGAAAGGTGGACTTTTTCTGTTCTGGAAGAACACTAAATGGAAATGCGAGGGAGAAAAGTACCTGTTCATCGTAAACAAAGTATTGTATAGGTAGTCCTGCAGTAAGATGTGCTGAAGGCTGAAAGTGAATGGGCAAGATGAGTGAAAACTTTGAGGTTCTTCAGGCTGAAGTAGAGGGATGGTGCTTCTGGATATCAGCCGTTGTTTTTCTTGTGGTGATTTTAAAAGAACAAACAACCAAAGAACTACTCAAATGTTTTCTGGGCCAAATGAACTCATATTCTTTCAAATAAAAAGGTTAAAGGAAAAGTCTAACCAGTAACTATGAGAACCCAAGTTAACGACTCCAGCATACACAAACATAAAACATGCAAAGCTACTTCAAATGCAGTCTGCAGAAGGTGAGAGCCACTGGCTTCCAGTCAGGGCCCGAGATGTTGCCTATTTCCCTGCAGTCTCTATGTGTGTGCATTTGCTTTGGAGCTTAAAGGTGGAGTTAATTTCTCCATGGACTAGATGCCAAAAGCAAGCTAGGCTTCCAGGGCCTTCAGCTTTTAAAGCCCATAATTTTCCTAAGCAGTGCAGATGCATAGGCACCTTCAGAAGGCAGGTGATCCTGTACTAAAAGGCAAATGAGCTACTTCCATATGGTGCTTTATTACTTCGTTGACCAAAAAGAACAGATGGAACTAGTCTGGACTAGCTGTTATCTTTTTAGATAACACAGATTCTTTTGATCTGTGTCCAGGAAAGGACAGATTTGCTTACTGAACTGTTTTGCTTATTCAGGTTGAATAGTTTGATCAAAACAACACTTTTTTTTTTTTTAATGTTTTGTTTTAGAATACCTTGAAATATGTTACCTGCCTATGTGTATTTGGGGAAGACTGTGAGAAAATTGATGTTTTTAAAAGTTTTTTGTTGTTGTTTTTTAAAAGGTTTTGATGGGTTTTTTTTAGGTTTTTAAAAGACTTCATACTTTGAAAGCATGAAAATATGAGGGTTTGAGGTAATTATCGTTAAAGAGAGGTTTCAGATACAGGCAGCAGTCTCTCCTGCCTTGATAACACTGATAGGCAGTATTGCTTTAATTAGGACCCTCATCATGAAGTAATACTTTACTTTAGAAAAATTAAGTAGGTAGCAAAACAAAGTTGAAAATTTTGTTCTCATTGATGTGATGGACAAACCAGCTTAAATCCTCAGTTGAGAACAGTGCCCTTCTGGTGTGATCCTCTGGCGTGTTGGCTCGATGCTGAGGGAGGGCTCTGCTTGCTCCTAACATGTCTCTGTTTGGAGTACTGACAGCGTTGTTAACTAGATCTGCTGATCTTCAAATTCATTTGCACTGAAAAGTGGATATATGTATGCGGAAATTAATGTAGTTATTTCCAAAATGACAACCATGCTTGAGGTAATCTGCAAATGAGCTTGAGTTTCTGATGCCTTTTTTGGAGGGTATTAAATAGTGACCTATTTATTGAGGATTGAGATGTACCTGTGTGTTAATTATCCTGTGTAATTGACTTATAAATTGAAAGTATAGCTTGAGATATGTTCCAGTACTGTGATATTTAGTCGATACGTTGTCACAATTTTCTAATTACTATGAAAACTTACTTTATTTCTTATTCTTGAAATAAGCTGTTGTCCACAAGATGTATCTGTGCATATGTAGATGCTGTATTGTCCTACTTCTTCCAATTTAAAAACAACAAAAGAAAGTCAACAAAACTCCATTAAAAATGCATTTTGTAGAAAAAGTTTCTTTTTCTTAACAAGAAGGGCAAATCTGATTTGTGAGCTTCAACTCAGGTTGAGCACCTGCACCCTGGTCCTGTACAGGTTTCTCAAACTAAGCACTTAGTGGTAGAGGATTTTTTTTTTTGCATATTTCTATGCTTTCTAGCTTCTGCTATCTCAACCTGCCTGCTGGCTAAACCGAGGTGATATTTTTCCATCACCTCACAGAGACATCCCAACTAGTTTCAGCAGTATTTTGTCCATTTTCGTGAGAAATGTAGATAAAGTCGTTTTTAAACCTTAAAAGTTGTCTAGAAGGCAGAGAACTCACTGGCTGTATTTGCGTGCTCGTTTGCAGGTGTGCTCCGACCTTGGTGACACGGGACGGGCTCCCGGGAGCGGCAGTGCTGGCCCTGAGGAGCTGTCTCGGGGCACGGCTTAAAGCTGGCGGTGGGCAGCCGCCCGCGCAGTGCTGTCACAGCCTGCCGGCCTCCTGGGGGCTGCCTGCTACTGCAGAGCTGTCCAATACGTGGAGTAGTCCCAAGTTTAGTACGTGGCCTGATGGTACAGGCTTTGCCAACCTACAATAGGAACCGATTAACCTTTGGAGATCAATACCTAAGATGCTTGAAATGTAACTGTGTTTGAACGTGGTAAAGAGAAGGTCACGGGATTGTAGAGGTTGGGAGGAGACCTCTGCACGTTGTCTGACGAAGGACCTGCGACAGTAGGTAGGGTCTGTGGGGAAGATCTTTATTGTCTGAGCCCTACTTCAAAAGGGAGTGGTGATGGAAACACATTTTCTCGATGTATTGCTGCCTTTTGGACCTGCTTTAACTGTTCTGATCGTTGGTGTTAAGGGTGAAACATTCCGCTGCTTACGGACGAGCTGTAAGAGGCATGTGTTTCCTTTTGGTCCCTATCCAGCAAAGCACTTTCAAAGTTAAGCATGTATAAATGAGCCAACATTTAAATCTCAGTGAAGTCAGTAGGATTAAAATAGATCACTAAACCTACCTAGGCACTTGTTAAAGCTTTCTCTGGTTGTGATGCCCTATCTGAGCTAACTGCCTTGCTTTTTTTCCTGAAGGGTGATTGTGTGAGGATAATACTTATTTTTATCTTGAATTATCTGCTAGGCTGAGGTAGTTTGCCAGCTGCTTTATCTATAGATTTTTGTGTGACATACTGGTGTTGGTTTCTTTTTTTCAGAGTTGAATAGGTTTGGAAGGCAGGCTTGAAGGTAGTCTAAATAAGCTCAGGCTTGTCTGGTAAAGGAGAAGTTCACACCTTCAGAAAGGCCAATGCTCTTTTTCCGTTCCCTCCCCACTCTGCGCTGAGAGGCTAATATGAATGTAAGAAGTTATTGTTAATGCAGCACTGAACTTCAGAGAGTGATCCTGTTTTTAGCAAGTGATGGAAGTAGGGGAACACGAGAGGCTTATAAAGAGCTCTCCAACAGTGATGGCTTGGGATTCATTTGGTTTGGCATTCTGAATTTCACGTCCTTGGCCTTTGCTTACTATGCTGGCTGTGCTCATCTGTGAGCCCAGAAGGCAGAGCTGGGACATGACGCTGCACCAGCTGCCGCTGCCCTTGGTTAAGCAGCCTCTTGTGTGTTGCTGTGTGGTGGCAAATCGCCAGAGGAGATCTGCACCGCACAAGCAGTAAGATATTTTGTACCGTCCTGTACGAGCATCTTTCTCTGTCAGTCTGTTTTCTCTTTTCTCCACTTTGCATGAGGTCTGTAGGGTGGAAGATTTCTCTTCTAAAGTGTTTCTGAATAGCACTCTGAAACTGTGATGCTGTTGATAGGTTTAGTAGGAAGGGTTTTATGCTTCCGCATAAACCTCTCCTAGGGTACTTTTACCCATTTATCGCATGCAGTGAGAATGTCAGAGCAGAGGTTACATCATGACAGCACCAGATGAGCAGAATACCCTTTGGAACTCAGGTTGCCCCTGGTCAGAAGTACTGACTGAAGTAATGCTGGGATCTCATTTTGGCACAGCTGAGATCTGAAGCCTTCTGGTGGCAGAGGTCGTCAGCTGGTGTTCCTGGATTGCACCACTTGACACCAGAGCCCAAGGAAACCAGTTAACTTCATACCTGATGTTGAGACTGTGGGAAGAAAATAGCTGAATACAGTGAGTAAAATGTTATCCTCAGTTTACATCACATAGAGTGTTGACCTAATGGAATTTTTCATGTTCTCTTTGCCTGGGATGAGACACAGTTATTTTTCTCAAAAGCGAACTGCTTTACTGGCAGGAGGTGTTTGAACAGGGCCACCTTTTGAACTGCTGAAGCCACTGCCTGTTGTAGTCTAATCAAGGCACTCCTCATATTGAAATGGAGAACTATCTTGACCTTCCACAGAAATGGTATGAGTGAATTTGCCTTCTATATCTACATAAAGCTCTGCAAGTTACCACCTCAGTACAACAATTTTTTACCTTGCTTGTCCTTAAATTGTCTCATTGGCTGCAGAAGACCATCTGCACCATATAGCTCCTCACCAGCAGTTTTCAAGGCAGTTCTCTGTCTCTGTAGATGTTGCTTTTGTTCATGCATCAACTCTTTTCCCCCATTCTGTGTCAGCTAATTAGTAGCTTTGGCAGCTCTGTCATCCATTAATCCTCAGGGCTATGTGCATCTTGACGTATGTTCCTGACTTCCGTAAGTATAATACTTTTCGTTATTACTCCCTCCTTGCACAGAATTTTAATTCAGAGTAAGATCTATTCACTTTATGGAATGTTACCTTTTGACATTCAAGGTGTTTGCTATGAATTAGAGATAGGTTTTAGGGCACCAGGTGTGGGAGGAGGGTTTGGAGGTGTCTTTTTTTCCTTTTTTAGTTTGCTCATCTTTTAGTTTAGTAATTGCAATTATCTAGGAATGGAGTAATAAGAACACCTTAATGTTATGGAAATTAAGCAGTTACTAAATTTCTAAGGTACCACTGCTGCAATTTAGTCATACCAGGCTTAATTTAAAAGCGAATTAGAAATGCTGTCTCCCATCATTTCTGCTGGCATGCACGATGAGCGTGAGCACGTGGTTCACGTGGGCTTTGTGTTCCCACATCAACCAGCCTCCACACGTACTTTCATCACTCAAAGTGCTACAGCAAGTGCAGGAGGAAATGACTAGGACTTCCTCATCTTTTTTTTTTAGATAGAAATCCATTTTGCCAGTACTCTGCTTTCATTTTTTGGAGTTGATTGAAATTAGAATGAAAAGTCTTCAACCTGTTGTGCAAGCGATTTCACTATACAGAAGGACAGAGGTTAAAACAGCTCAGATATGGTTTGTAGGCTCTCTAGTCATGTAACTTGATTGTTAGGACTTATTTCACCTCTCTAAATGTTAGGCAGCTCTACTTTCTTGCATTCTGTCCTGCCATCCTGTAATAGATGCATACTGGGTGTGTGCTGTAGGGCAGCACGCCTTGTCCTGCAGAGGCAGGCGCCTCCTATTGATTATGACCAGGCAGCCTAGAGATGCCTAACCTCTAAGGAGCTAACACTGCTCAGGTGAATTCCTCTCTAAACATGCTATTTTTCAGCACTCTAGATATTTAAACTGAGCTCAGGATTCTTCTCTGTTCATTTCCTATCTTAATGTCTTTGCTTTTCTCCTTTCCCTTCCCTTCTGTTTAATGCCAGCAGTATCCACAATACCTGCCTCACAGGACTGACTGGGGGATTGGTCCAGTAATTTTTAAGAGCTGTTTTGAGAATGTCATATAAAGTACCAAATATGTTTTGTGCTTTTTGTCCTCTCAGAACCATTGCTGTCTTTCAAGGAAGTGCAAAGTAACCATAAGATGTTGACTTGCTGATTCTCAAAGGTTTGTGGGTTTTGCTTTATGCCTGTCTTAGTGATATGCAGACTCTGCATACACTGCAGACTGTTTCAACACTGCAGCTGCAAAGAAGAAATCATTTTATTTGGAACATCCATTAGATTATCAGCTCTGGTTGTAATGGAAATAATGGGCTCATTTTAATCAGAAACTAGCTGCGCTTCATGCCAAGCCATTTACCTGGCCTAGCAGGTACAGTACTGCATCTGTTTGCACACTACATTGCAATCACATTGGTAACTTGCTGGTTAAAGGTGGAGTGGGTTTAAAACAGAGGTAGGACTGACTGCACACTACAGTGGAAGCCCCCCTGCTAATTTCTGTCATACTGTCCTCTGGCATGATTCTGGTTGTAATGCAGCATCCCCCTCTGGTGTTAAAACACACTTTCCTCTGATGAGATGTACGGGAGCAGGCCATTTGCTTGCTCTGTTTCTAAATCCATAGCACTGGATTTTGCTGTGAGTGTGGCATAATCTTTGCCATACTCTGAGAGGGTGTTGTTAAAAATGCAGTCATTGCACTGTACGTCTGTGGTACAACTTAGTGTTACAGTGCATGTTGTTCTTTTGTGATTGTTGCCACAGTGTGTTTCTGACACTTACAGGAAGATGAAATTGTCTTTTTGCCAGCATATCTAGGAAATGTGAATCAGTATTTCTTGTATGTCCGCCATGTGCCCTGATGTACACTGTCAGCCAAACAAGCTCTTACACGATTACATTCACCTAAAGTCTTGCAGGGAGATAAGGTGTCGTACAAGGAGTGCAAGATTTCTGGCAGATCTTCTACAGAGTCCTTAAAAGTAGGTATGGATATGTACAGCTTGGGTTGTGAACTGTGGTTGTGCAACAAGTGTTCCCAGTTCAGGTGTGTGCATGGTCCAGCGCAGCTCCTGGACTTGCTGATGGCAGCCTGGTCCCTCCTGTTGTCCTACCACATAATAAATGCCCATGTGTACTTGTGTTCCTCTCTGTGTGGTATGTATCACGTGCATAACAAAGCAGATCAATGCATCTGAAGTCAGGTACATTTTTGAAGCGGAATCTGGGCCACATTCAACCACATGCTGTTAATGTCTTAGCAGTGATACTGCTGAGAGTGCTGCTTGCAAATGCTTTTGTTAGTGATACCCTCTAGAGAAAAAAAATAAAAAAATAAAAAAAATTAGGAACTCCTGTGATACAAGTAACCTGCATAAAGGTTGTGTGATAGCGCCCCTCCTGGGGAAAATCGTTATTGTGCAGAGGTGAGGTAAAGAGAATTCCTTCTCTTTGGGAATGCAGAGCTGCAATGTTGGCTTTGTCGAATACCTGAAGGAAAAGAAAAACTGCCACAGTGCTGTACCGAAAGATTTGCAGGCAAGGGAACTGGCAATAAATAAATAAATAAATGCTACAGTGGTTCAATTACAAAGTTATTTACTGCTCTCTTTGAGGCAGTGCTTGTCCTGACAGAGCAATACTGAAACCGCAAGAAATCTGTGTTGAACTGGTGAGTTGAAAAGAAATCCTTTTTATAGTCTCCCAAATATTTTAAACCAAATTTTACTTATTGACACAAACTGCTCAGAAGGAATCAAAACTGATGAATGATGTTAAAGGTATGAATGCTACTAATGCTGCTGAAAAGCAGAGGTCTTATCAGCGAGCTGCAGCAGGTGGCCGCACTGTGCCTCTCCAAAAGAGGCCTGCAGAAATGGTGGGGAAACAGGTACTCAGCGGTTCCCCTCTGTAAATGGGTTCCCCTCTGTAAATGCTGTCGTGTGCTACAGGACATCAGAAGCACAAAAATTACAAGTGCTGTAACTCACACGCTTGCAAGGCTCTAGCTTTTGTCAAACACAGTGGGAGAAAAATGCCTGCAGAATTGCATAAATTACAGAAGAACATGAGTGAAATAAGTGCTCATTCAAGTACACAGAGCTAATTGAGTCATGAACCGTTGTACCCAATGAGCCAAAGTGATTTGGAGTCGATATCCTTTTACAGAACCCGAATCTGTGCACTCAGGCCTGTCACTGCTGCCTGCATTTGTTGGTTTTAGCAAGAACCAGCACAGTTCCTTTTGAGAAGCCCCAGTGGATCTGGTTACCCTGTGAGTTTCCAAGTTCCTTTTGAAATTATTCTCCAGCCAAGACTCTGTGAACCCAACACATTGGGCTCGTACTGCAGGGACTACATTCAAATTCCTGCCTGGGAGCGTGTACGTCATCGTCTGTCCTGCTGTAAGCATGGATGCTTGGCAGCACAGCCCCCTGCTCTAGGGCTGATCTGGAGGAGAAGCTTTTTATCTACAGTGCTCTGCAACCATTGAATAGTTACAAAACTTCCCAGTTTGTTTAATGTTTAGTGTTTATTAAACTCTGAGTTGCCGTTTATTTTCACAACGAATGACAGCAAACATGATTCAGAACTCTAATTTTCCCACGGGACTTGGCTGTGTAAGCTTGGGCTGAAGAAGTTTGTTGTGCTTGTGGTCTTCCTTCAGTCCCTTAGCCCTGTGTAAGGGGAGCACGTGGCTGAAGCAGGTACAGTCACTAACCTTTGGGTCGTGGGTGGCTGGCAGGGGTCGCAGCTCATTTGGACCTTATTCCTTAGATCCTCTCTCAACCATAACATTGCCTCAAATAAAGAGAATAGATAATCAGGTGTTTGATGCTTCTGATTTTGATATGTTCAGCTCAGATCTTTAGCAGCAGAAAATCTACAGTAAATTAAGCTATGCGATTTGTCTGGATCTGTGAGTTTTCTTTCCCTGGTGGTCTTCTAAACTTGGCCTCTAGCTTTTGACAGATGTTTCTCAGGTGAATTTCTGCTTTTTTGGCTTCCCTTCAACTTTGCAGCTGTTTGTGAAGCCAGTCATTCTCTGGGTTGGGAAAAAAAAAAAAAAAAAAAAAGATACTTGCAGAGTGCAATTTCTACTTAGCATACAGCCTTTTTATTTTAGCTCTCATGTGAGAAAGTTATTACTATTAAAACACTTCCCTAAACCATACCAATAAATCAGACAAATTCAGACTCTTTTACTGAAGTTGAAACTGGTTACTTTGCTGGTTCCAAAATTATATGTATATATGTATATGTATAGGAATGTATAATTTAATATCCCACTATTCTTAAGAGCAATTGGCATCTAAATATTCCTACAACTTAAAATGCAAATAGATGCAGATACCTTGCGTGGTAGATAAATTAAACACTGCTACATGTTACCTTAAGATAGCGCTCTTGGCTTTGCTGTGTTGCAAAACTGTTCTAGCAGATTTTGGTCCCCAGATTTGGATCACGCAATATAATTTGCTTCATAGGGGAATAATTTCAATTGTGAAATTATTCTGATATTCTAATCGTACACCGAAAGCAAGAATTCTCTTTCCAGCTCTGCTAAGTGCCATGGAGCAGAGGTCTGTGGATGCGGTGCTGTCTCAGAATGCCAGCCAGGGCCTTGGGGTGCCAGGACCAGGTGGCCCACGTAACGTTGGAGCCCTCTGAGGCAGGAGCTGCTTTTGTTGTGTGCGGTTGCAACAGGCCCTCTCTTTTCATAGAACATATAGTGCTGTGTCCCTGCAAGCATACGATCTTTTACTGGACTGAATTCACAGCTGGTTAACGGGTGCAGCCCTGCGCTCTGTAGCAGGTGAGCAGATATGTGTATGGCTGCTGGTGTGGGTAGAGTCCTGTCAGGAGCTCACCTGCCCAACGTGAGGCCAGGGCCGTGTCCTGCCACACCTGTCGCCCTTGGCAATGAAATCAGAAGGAAATGACACATTCACTTATTTAGACTCTGCACTGTACTGAAATGAAATAATTCTACCAGGTACATCATGCAATCAGCACAGACTTCTATAAACTATCATCCTTTCAAAGAAGAGGTCTGAGGAGGTGGCTGCTTAAGTTATCACAAACAAGTTTGCCAAGAAAAAACAAATGTTTATTTTGAAACGGATGTTTTAAAGCTGAAAATAAGTTAATATTCAATGCTTGGTTTCCCAAATACAAGCATTATATGGTGAACTGGAGGGTTTGTTTGTTTGTTTGTTTGTTTGTTTCCAGTCAGCCCTTTCTCCCTTTCTTTGACTCCCTAAAATACAGATTCACTGAAGCCAAAACTTTGCAGAGCACTGTCAGCTTTAGTAACGTTCCCCACTCAGAAGTTTTTTGGGGAAAAAAATAAAAAAAGCTTGAGACTATCAGGGCATCTCTTTTTCTTTCCTTTTGTTCTTTGAACATAATTCCTGAAGACAGGAAGGCTGGTGCATGTACTTGGTGCACACAGAGTGCAATGGAAAGCAAAGGTGATGATTTGAAGCTACTTCATTATCCGTCTGCCAGCTCAAAATCAAATATGTGTTTCGGTTCCCTCCTGGAAGCTCAGGCTGGAAGTTCTAAATTTTCCTTTCCTAACAGAATATGACAGAAAAAAAAAAAAAAAAGGAAGGAAAAAAAAGTTTGTTTTCTGAAGATCCCCATGAGAAATAAGTGCCCTTTCTCAATTAATTCTGCTCAAAGTTATTTTACTTTTAGACCCATCCATTTTTCTTATTGCAACATTTTCTTACAGCAGTCATCTTGGTGTTAATCAATTGTTATGATAAAGTTAATATATAATAATAGCTATCTTGAGAATTATATTAGTAATACTTTTACAAACACAAATGATACTGAGTCATCAGTGATAGCAGCTTCTCAAATTAGCAGATGGTGGCCCTATAAGAAAACATGTTTCCATGCCTTACCCTTCAATTTATTCCTAGACTGAACAAAGATAACTAGGTAGTGGCATCTGTTGATGTAATATTTCCTGTTAAACTCCATCTGCCTCCTAGATCTGAAGATGTCCAAGCTATGGTATTTAAAAGGTTTAAAAGGTATAATTAGAATGTTGATGTATCACAAGCTGGAATTTATTTTAATTATGTAAGATGGACGTTTTTGGACAACTCTAAGAAGAGAAGCAATAAAAAATGTAGTGAGCAGAGCAATGATGCTGAGCAGTTGTCTTTGCTACCTGGATTATTATTTGTATTCATGTAGTGCAAAATGTAAATTTTTCCCTTATTTGAAACCAAGCTATTTCTTGCATACCAGGCCTGTATAATTATTTGTATTGTTCCCATAAAAGGACGGCAGAGAGAGGCTTTCAGAACGGGTCAAAACAATTTCTCTGCTTGCAAAGATTATATCGAGGCATTTGCACTTGTCTTGTCAGTGCAACAGCCTAACCAGAGTTTAAATCAGGTTTTGCTGTTTATCCGTCTATTATTATCACAAGTCAATAACTTGCTAGCAGAATGATTTCTACTAATCTTTAGTGGACAAAAGGGTAAGGGCAGGGTGGTGAGTTTATTTTCTCTTCCAACATGACAAGAGGTTCATAGCAAACCCTGCCAAAAGCCTTGCTTCTGCCCACTGCTTGTGGGGCTTGTGGGTCGGCGCCTGTGGGTGCAGGCAGCACCTGGCTTGGGTGAACCCCCAGCACGGACCCTGGCCGTGCTCTCCCTGACAGCCCCCCGCCTCCAAAGCCTCTCATAGATGGTTTTTGTCCCCGTTTTACTGTGAGGGTGAGTGCTGCAAGCCTGACAGATGGTTGAACCTTTGGGGTAGGAGCTCAGTAGACCATCTCACAGTCTGTGTGTTTTCATAGCAATTTTTTATTCGGCTGTTTAATTTTCAGTATGATTTCAACAAGTTACTTTTTGGCTTCATACTCCCCTTGAAGCATCAGTTAGGCTCAAAGTCATTGCTCCGTGCAACGTGCCAGAGGAGACTCCATCCGCTGCCATGCATTTGGCTGTGAGGCTCATCCCCTTTTCTGGAGAGGTTGTTCTGACCTGGCACCAGCTCTTGCTGGCCAGGGACATTGAGGGAAATCTCTTCATCTTCCACCTCAGGCCCTGCAGATGGCATCCAGGAGGCCCACAAGGGTCTGTCTCGTGGCGTAGGCACTCCTGCACACGTGTAACCTGAACACAGAGGTGCAGGACTCATCTAGGGTGATGGGATCCTGGGAAGCTTGTGCTCTACCTCCCCATTTGAGCTCTAATCCCTTCATTAGCAATGCCCCTCACCTGGTCTATTTCTAATGCTGGCCGTTCTCTGTCTGTCTTTGGAATTCAACAGCCTTCAGCCTGGGCGCCTGTTGATGAAGCAAGTTAAGTTTGTCTCGGAGCCTTTGAAGGAGGAGGAAGGTGTGGTACAAATGAAAGAACAAGTTCAAATCCTTTCTCATGTCAGAGGGACTTTCTACAAACAGATCCTGAAATTTCACATTGTCCCTAGGTGGATGAGGATACACATGGATTCCTAACAGGACAAAGGAGTCATATAACTCTCTTTTCTTTGCTTTTAATGTGCTAGTACGATCCATGTGTTTTGCCCTCCCAGGGACCATTGCAGCCACCCTGTTCTGAAAGTGAAGCTGGTTGAATTGCATGACATTGGCCAGCCTGTGCGGTTGGGCTCAGGATCAGGACTTCAGTTAGTTAATGCGGTTTGTTGCCCGTGAGACTGGCAGGTTTTCCTTCGGTTGATGTAGGAACACTGCAGGTAAGATTATTTATGGAAAATGTAGCACAGTGGCTCAAAAGAAACAAATGATACTTTTTGTCATGAAGGAAGCCTACAGCAATATTTTAGTCATTAGCTATTCACTCCTAGATGTGGGTTTCTTGATGCCTAAGGCTCCAATCTGTATGCATACTTGTTGAACACAGCGTGCCTGCAGAGGCTGAGGACAGCTCTTTAAAGACTCACTGACAGAAGCTCTGTTTCTGTCGTCCCTCTCTCACACATGAACATACAGGATAACACATGGTTAATGCCAGTAAAGCTTTGATATTTTCTTTAATTATTTTGTTCCATCGCTCAAGTTCCTTTGGCGCAGTCTGGGGGCGGCCCCAGGGCCCCCGGTGGCCACCTGAGCAGTTGGCTGCGTTAGCCACCAGGTGTCAACGTTCTTCTGCAGAGCCGCGCTCCGGCCCCGGCCTGCGCTTCCATCCGCCGGGCGAGCGGCTGGTTTCTTCTTCCTCTGTGAGAGGATGCAAACTTCCAGTATGGGGCCAGTGAGGCTGTGCTATCTAGGGAGTGTTTCTGCAAACTTCGATTACGCTCAGAAGCTGTGTAAAGGAGGTCCTGCTGTGGGACCAGGACCTTGGAGGGGGATGAGGAGGCAATGCTGGGACAGCAGCAGCACTGCCAGGCCCCAGGCACAATGAAGCCCTGGGATGTGGGCAGGTGCTGGTGGGAGCAGCGGCTGCGTGGGAGTGTAACTTCTGAGGCAGCAGTTTCTGAGAGGAGAACGGACAAAGAGGCAAGATACTCCAGGTCTGAAGCAGTGGATTAGGCCCGCAGACAATGCGTGCACATGCTGGAGGAGCCGATGCCCACAAACTGCTCATAATCTCCCCAAACAGCCTGACATTAAACACAATCTAATCGGGGCTGCAGCAGGTGCAGTCAGACCGAGTATTGTCGCCAGTGACAGCAAGGGATGCCTCACTGACGGATAACGCTCGGCCGACCTGCTGCATGGAAAAACACTCCTTCAAGTGGGAGGCAGCCGGGGTGGGGGCATGCAGCTGGCCCCCTCGCCATCCCACGGGAACGTGCTGTCACCTGGGGACCCCTTCCAGTGAGATAACTGCCCTGTGTTTGTTTCTTTTGTGTGAGACAAACCGAAATGGCCTCACCACCTGCCACTCTGCACAAAGAAGGGAGAGCCACCAGGGACTGCTGATCCATCTCAAAGAAGGCTGATAAAGTGATGAGCATGGGCTGCCCTGGGTACCGAAACCTCTGGGCTGGGTCTGTGTTTGGGGTCCTCTGGCTCATCCCCTCCCTCTTCTGTGGGCCTTGATCCCCCTGCCTCTTCTGCCCCCTTTATGTCAAATGAGAGAGGGGCATTTCCAGTGCTGGGCACATAAATTAGTGGTGTGGCATGCTATGAGGTGACATGTTATGAAAGTAGAAGTGCTTCCCTACCCTAGATGTGTTTTACAATATTTTTGGTGATTTAGGTTGTTGGGTATTTTTAAGACTGCTGTAGGACTGCACGACACTCAGCAGGCAGGAAGCAGGTGTTTCCAGTGGAGTACAACCTCCCTCCCTCTCACCATGCTAATACAGGCAAAGTTACCTAGGACAGCGTGTGCACGTGCAGGTAATGCCAAAGCCCAGCAATGAGTTAACTGCTAAGACAGCAGGTGTTGCTTGAGCTAGAGGAATGTGTGCAGCAGACCTTGGACTCTCGGTAGTGGAAGAAAGCCAAAGAGCTATTAATACTATTGGTTTCCTGTTGTATAATTCTGCAAACCTGCAACCTTCCTTAATGTCCCTCCAGATAATGGCTGCAGACTTTTTGTTTTCCTTGGAAATTTTTACAAAAATAAATTTGCCTTGTTTTCAACTGTAGTTGACCATTTAGCTCTGATATGGACTTCTAAAACCCTCAACAGGACAGCGTTTGGGGACAGGGTTGCTCCCTGGCCCATCCTTCTGCTCCAGAAAACTCCTCGGAAGAAGGCTCAGGACCTTGCGATGGGTACGTACGGTGTAGTGGTAAGAGCTAGCAAACCTAAGATTTTGGGTTCCTATTTGTGAGCGTGCAGCGTGAGACACGCTACATAAGCGTGCATACGTACGTGTGTGTGTCTATGTGTGTGTGCAGCTTGCACACCCGTGTTTTTGGCGTGCAGGTAAGGCAGCACTGCCAGGGTGTCACAGTGCACCGTGCGTCCCTGCGCATGGGGATGCTGATGGCCTGAGCTTGCATGAGCTCAGCATCATGCGTGTACTGGCAGGTTTGGGCAGGGCCAGGGAGCACCCGTGAGGAGCTCAGCGGGGCAGGAATACGGCCACGCCATGCCCATGGCCTCGGGCTCGTGGGGGATGCAAGAACAGCCCCGTCCTTCCAGGGGTGCTGGGCTGCTCGACGCCCACAGCCAGCCCCAGCTCTCACCTTGAGTGCATGCATGCTCAGCACCACTCAGCTCTGCTCGTGCCATAGCTGCGAGGTCGCTGCCGTTTTCTGGCCCAGGCACGACACAGAAGCAGTGCAGTCCTAAGTCTGGCCCCCTGCCTCTGGGCAGCCACGGGCTCAGCGTGTCCTTAGTGTCCTCAGATGGTACTCTGCTTCTTTTTTTCTCCTTTACCTATTGTGTGGCTTCTTCTGACATCTTGGGAAGTCGGGATGCCATTGGAGAAATGTTTTTTCTATTCCATAAGTGAATAAGACCATTCTGAAACCTGATGAGCACATTTCTGTGCACTTCCCTGGCATTTCTTTTTCCTTGATCCCCTCAGCTGGCACGTGCATGCCCCCATCAGGTTATTTTCAAGACTGACTGCAATGTGATTTGAGACCCAGTCCCCAGCCACCAGCACCAGGCGCCTGCACCGTGCCACAGGCCAGCCAGGTCCCAAGGTGCTGGCACCATCCAAGGAAGCACCGAGGGCAAGGGAAATGCCCTGGCCAGAGACCACCCGAGCGAGCAAGCGGTCAGATGGCAGTACTGAGGTGCTGCCCCTCAGCTGCATATATTTTGCTGTTTGTTTGCACACACACCGGGCTTGGCATTGCCCTGTGGCACTCCACGAGCATTCTTCAGCTCCCACCTCGCACTGTGACAGAAACACTAAACAGTGCACAGTGCAGACACATGAATTATTTCCCACAGTGAGCTCACCATTGGTATAACGGTGACCCTACAGAGAGGCTGTAGGTCTTCCTTGTAACCTCCTGGTGTCTGTAACTCAGGACAAAGCAGGTGTTGTTGAAATTGCTGGGCTTACGTTTGCTCACAATGTGTTTCCCGTGAGACCTGGCACAGGAGCCAGCTCAGCTGCCACGTGTGCAAGTTATTCAGTACCGTCAGGCAGCAGACTCACAGAAGAGGTAGCAAGAGTTGAAATATTAAGGAAATGGAAATGGTGATAATAGTAACTGTCTTTCCTATGGAGGGATCATTTTCCAACCTTGTGCCATGGGTGGTAAATTAAACAGAGCTCTCAAAAGCCAGTACAGCATTTCAAGGAATTTATGTCTCCTAACCATTTGTAAAAATAATATTTCTTTAAAATGATTCCTAAGGAAAAAGGATGTGTAAAAGAGCAAAGCTTTGAAGAGGCTTGGGGCATTGGGTTTGGGGGATTTAATTGAATTTGGTTTTTATTAGCTGTTTGTCATAAATATGAGCTTGCCAATATTTTAAATATTCTGGGTTGAGTTTTAAATCAATACAGGCTGAGTTTAATGTGAAGTGCACATGCACTTCTCCCATATCTTATCAACAATTTTGATCAAAGTTATTTCTGCTTTTTATTTGTCTCATCATAGGGTTTGGGTGTCCATCATCACTGCTCTTGGAAGGCTTTTCACACATCCTGATAAGCCCGAGACATTTTTCTGACAATGCGTTTTTGTTCGCTTTCCTCAACAGCCCCCTTCCCTCTGCCGCACGCCGCCCCAGGGCTGAGACCCCCCGACCACCAACAAATAGGTTGCACAAGTGCTGCAACCCCAGTCTGGGTGACAGACTGCTCATTGCTGTGCGGTTAGGGTTTTGTTCAGTAGAGATCTTTATGGCAACAGAAAAGGATGTCTTCAGTACAGCAAGTAGTGTTATTATACAAGCTAAATGGAATTTGTATAACCTTGACTCATCTTCTGTAGGCTTTGGTGGTGATGAATCAGATGTCCTTCCTCCAGCAGGAGATAGCAGGCACCAGCAGTGAAAGTTCGGGGTTGCTTGAAAGGCTCACAGGCTGTGCAGGCTGCAAATCAGCAAGCCTCCTTTATTTTTACTTTTATTTTTGCTTCAGTTGTAGGAAGAACATAATGAGCTGCTCAAAATCAGCAACCACAGCCAGGCTAAGCTGCTGGTGGCATCCTCGTCCACGAAGACAGTGGGAAAGCAGGGTAGAAACAGCCGTAGCCGTGGTGGCATTGCAGTCTGCAGGGCTTAGATGCAGAGGGGTGAACACACCCAGCATTGCTAAGCCTGCCCAGACCCACAGGACAGCAGCCAGGTCCTCTGAGTATGCTGTTAGCAGGGCAACAGCAAGGAGGGCGAGCCAGGGAGTGCTGAACCTGACACTTTAATACTGCTACAGTAAAACTCTCTCTTGCCCTGTGTTAAGCTCCAGCCTTTTCCTCACAGGGCTGGGTAAATGCAGGTGAACATACAGCATTCAAATAGCTGTTGATAGCACCATCTGCAAAAGGCTAATGGCTCATTCATTAAGCAGTGGGAGCCAGCACAGCCACAGTCTAATCAGATATTGTATGATGAATAATTCAGAAATAATCCTCGTATACTTGAATAAATATCAGGAGAAGGGAGGAAAAAAACCATACATATGGCATGTTAAGGGAACAAAACAGACATTTTTCAATGTCCTATGCTGATGAGCTTCGTTGTACTGGATGTTAATCATGCAGGTGGCTAATGCCTGAAGAGAAAGCTGACTGAGGGGTTTCTGGCCCAGCATTTGGAAGGTGTTAGTAAGCGGAAAAGACCATAGTGCTCATGGGAAAATCCATTAGTCTTGCATTTTATAATTTGCATGTGGTCCCGTTGTGTAATTTGCTGGTAACACAGGTGGAGGATCGAGTCTGTGAGGCGATAGCTGGGAAAACCCAGGCCTTCTGCAGTGCTCTCCTGTGCTGCTGGCAAATCACTTGGATCACCCAGCTCCTGCCCGCACACAGGCACCCCCACCCCTTTCACTGTCATGTTTTACCCTTAAATGACTGTTTTTTGTTTTGTTTTGTTTTGTCACTGTATATGTGCAATAGGGGTTCTTAGGTATGCGTGTATTTTGAGCAAAATCCTTTTTTCTGGCTGAGAAGATGCTTGAGACCACACACTATAGCGCGCATCTATTTGAAGGAAAATTGCTCATGTCTGCTTTGAATAAAACCCACATCAGCCCTGGAACTGGACAGCAGACACAAGGTGGCCTGGGCACCGGGTCGGGACTCGAAGTCACCCTGGGGCTGGCCGGTGGCCTCCGCCTGGTAGCTCCGGGAGTCTGGAGGGAGGGTGAGGTAAGGCTGAGCCTAAGCCCTGCATCAGTGCAGGAGCCTCCGAGGTGGCAAGGTGCCATGGCACCCGAAAGACGTGGTACATGGCAATTTTGGCTTTTACGGTGCTGGTGTACCGGAAGCTAGCCAAACAGAAAGTCATAGAATCGTAGAATATCCCAAGTCGGAAGGGACCCACAAGGACCATCGAGCCCAACTCCTGTCTCCACACAGGACCACCCAAAAATCAGACGCCGTGTCTGAGAGCATTGTCCAAATGCTCCTGGAGCTCCGGCAGCTTGGTGCCACCATTTAATACTAAATGTTTAAGTATAGTCCTTAATGAAAAGTAGTGCCATTGCATTCTAAGCAGCGACAAAAGGAAAATATATGTATCATACAACAAGAAATGTAGTTTTTTGCTGTGCTCTTGGGGATAATATGCTACAGGAAACTTTAAGCTGAAAACCTGAAAAAGCAACTGAAGTGATAGATAGTATTATGTTTTTGCCAAATGTTGTAGAACTATTAGAAAGAAAATAAATTTAGGATTGAAAATATGGAATTTATATTCTACCCTTCTTGGTTAAAGTAAGAATGTTTCACTAGCCAGGAGGGAAATGTTTTGTTACTGACTAAAACAACAAACAAAACTGGAAGAGCACAAGAAAAGGGCATCATTTATTCTGACATTTAAAAAAAATGCAAATTGATTTTATCTTTATTGTGTAAATCCACCTGCAAAATCATCTTTGGACCCATTACATTTGTGATGTGTAAAAGCTATATTTCATGCTATTTATATTTGATAAAATTAAAACTGCTTCCAATACAGAAAGTGGAAATAATACACCAGGTTTTATGTATTTCAAGAGCCCTACAACCTTTACAAAGTTAGATAATAAAGAAGTTGTTATTGCACACAGCTTCAGCATTCACTGCAGCATCAAGAGAAAATAGAATTTCTTTCACCAATGGTTCTAAGGATTCTGTGGCATGGTGTCTGCAGAGGAAGAGAATGGGACCTCTGTTCCAGACACTCATCACCCGCAGCAGCAGATCAAGTCTTACTCTAATCTAGATGTCAATGCTACCTGCAGCCAGAGCCCCTCACCTCTGATAGCTTGGGCTCTCGGAGCCCCTCTCCCTCCTCTGAGCCATGCTGGGGGTCTTCCCCTTCCTTCCCCACCGCAGAGGGACCATGGCACTGTACCATTGCAGGATGACAAAGCGCAGTGAGAGGAAGGACTTTTGGGTGGAAGTTTCAAGGTAGGAACTGAGCAAAGTGGGTAACCGAGCCTCTCCTCTCTGACCGCCCAGGTTATGTCCCTGTACAGACCAGCCGCAGAGGCACGACAGAGGGGCTCCAGGTACCACCTCTGGAAATGCCACAGTAACCTAAAATCACCTGCTGCCCCCGGCAGCCAACTGAAAAAGCTTTTCCTGCAGAGGCATGATGTTCTTGAGGTGAGCTGGGGACTCTCCCTCAGATCTACAATGCATGGTCAACATGCTGAAAAAAGTGCTGAAGCCTCACAAAACAAAATGGTACTGTGGGGACACTTGCATTGCAATTTTCTCTTATTTTGTGTGCTTGAACAAAAAGGCCATTGGAGAAGGGCCATCAGCTCGGCACTGCTTGTAAACGATACTTTAAATTCTCTTAATTTTATTATTTGAGAGTTAAATATTTTGGGTGACAGACTTTTTCTTCCACGGAGCTGTCAAAGACACCTGGTTGGAAAGAAAACAAGTAGATCTGTCTGAAAGACTGCACACACAGGGACCTTTATGCCATGTATAAACTGTGAAATCAATTAACGTTTTAGATATTAACATAAAAGTAGTAGTAGCAGCCGCCTTCTTCTTTATACTATTATGCAAGGAGACCACAGAAATCCGGTGTAAGAAAACAGACTGTATTTTTCACCTCTTTATCAGTTTATTGGTTAATCAGGGAAAAAAAATGTTAGAAGTATTACAGTCTGGTTCTACAAGTCACTTGCAGAACGAGCCCTAGGCTTGTGCGAGCTGAATTTTGTGGCTCTTCCTGAACGTTGTAACTAGTGCAGAACACAAATCTATTTATTTTTAATATAATTTATCAATTTATGATATTCAAATCCTACAAACTTGTTGGACTCGCCAATTGCACAGCTGGTAATGTAGCAATTTGCTGGGGTTTTGGTTAAGACTGGAAACAAGCTAGAATTGATGAAGTCCCACCTGCTGGGGTGCGAGCAGCCCAGCCAATAATGCCTGTAAACAGAGCTTCTGGCAGGGCATCTTCCCATAAGAGGCTGCTTTAGGAACAGTGCAGTAGCTCTTGGTGACTTGCTGCATTACCGACGGGCTTTTAAGAGGTGTTAATACAACACCATTGTTTCAAATAGGATATGTAGTTATTTATATAGTCTATAAAAAGTCAATTTATATCATAAACTTGATATGGGTGTTACTGATTCACTGCACTTATAGCCATTGCTATCATTCAATAAAGCAATTCACACGTGAAACTTTAAATTCCGGGAATCATGCTTCACACTTGTAAAAATGACAGAAAGAGAGAAAACTTCATTTTGATGAAAATTTCATTTTAATTAAAAATCGCAACAATGGAGTGACGTCAAGCTGCCTTGCAGCAAACGAAAAGCAGCTTGTCACAGAGATGGCAGCCAAAAAACACAGGCCGTCTTCAGGAGGGGCTGCGTAAACTCGTGCTAATCTTTGTTACTGTGAGACGCAACAGCACCAGCACAGGACAGTTGCGGGCTGTGCTCCGCTGCGTGCAGGAGCGCGCAGAAATGGCTCGCCGCCGCCAGCAGGCGGGGGGCCCGCAGGTGCTGCGCGCTCCGCCGGGCACGGGGCCGGCGTGCGAGGGACGCCCGCGGCGTGCGGCCGGGCAGGGCGCGCTCCCTAAGCCCGGGGGCACAAGGGCCGAGCGGCGGCGCCGCGGGCGGCCGAGCGCGGGCCGGGCCGGGCCGCTCCTTCGCCCCGGGCCGTCCGCCAGCCGCAGGCCGGGGACGCGCGGGCAGCGCAGCCCCGTGGGCAGCCGCTGAGAGCGCCGCGGCCCGGCCCGGCCCGGCGGGACTCCGCGGCTCCAGGTCGGCGGCTGCGGCGCTGCGGGCGCGCCCGGAGCTGCCCGCGGGCACGGCGGGGCCCGGGCCTGCCCCGGCCCGGCCGCGGCCTTATCGCGGGGAGGGCTCGGGCTCGGCCCCGACCCCGGTCCCGTCGCCGCCCGGGACGGGCTCCGTGACCGCCTCGCCTCGGCGCGTGCCGGCGGCGGGAGGCCGCGACCTGCCCGGCGCCTCCCGCCCGGCCTCGGCCTCGGCCCCGGCCCCGGCCCCGGCCCCGGCCCCGGCCCCGGCCCGGAGCCTGCCCGCTGAGCGCCGGAGGCCGCGGCAGCCCTCCCCGCCCCCGGCACGCTCCAGGGAGCCGTTTCACAGGAATCACACGGGAGCGTCTCCCCCATCTGTGCGAGCCGAGGCACCCCCACCCCCGCCTTCCCGCAGTCCCGCAGAGCCTCTCTGCCATTATGCTCCGCCGTCTCCCGGCCAGGCCCCTCCGCAGGCGGCCGGGGCGGCGCGGACCCTAGCCATGCCCGCCTGAGGCCCCGGCCGGAGCAGCCGCGGGCCGCAGCAGGTGTGTTTGCATGGGGTGCGGAGTTTGCATGCGGGGGGGTCGCCTCCTCCCGGCCCGGCTCCCGCACCGCCTGCGCGCAGGCCCCGCCGCGGGCAGGCTGCGGGGAGCGGCCTGCGGGGCCTGCCCTGCTCGGCGCGGCCCGGCCCGGCTCTGCCGGCGGGATCCGTCTGGCCCGCTGGCCGCCCCGCCGGCGCCTCGCCCCCCCGTCCCCGCCCGCCGGCCGCCCGAGGAGCCGCGGACTCCCCTCCCCGGGCTGCCCCGCGCGGAGCGGGCCGCTCCCCCGCCACGGGCTCGGCGCCGGGCCGGGCCGGGCCGGGCCGGGCAGCCAGCGGGCCCGGCGAGGGGCGGGGGCGGCGGCGCGGGCGAAGGGAGGGGGCCGCGGTCCGTGTGCGAGGTGCCCGGGGCCGCGGCGGCCGCAGAGGCCGCAGAGGCGGGGGCAGCGCGCCCGGGCTGTGGGGCCGAGGGAGGGCCGCCTGGGGCCGCCTGTGCGGAGCAGAGGGGCCGAGGCAGCGGCAGAACGTGGCAGCGTTCCCCGGGGTGGGGTGGGGTGAGGGATGCGGAGAAGGTGCCAGCTCTCGGCCCTCTCCGCAGGGGAAGGGGGGTGCGGGTTGTGCCCAGGACCTCTGCTAACAGTTGCAGGTGCAGCCTGGAGAGAGATAGGGGCTAGGTGCTGTAGCCTGGCGTGGCAGCTCCTTGGAGGAAAAAGCCTTGCCGAAGAGCCGTCCCACGGCACATCCCGGCGAGGATGGGGCTTGGCACGTAGCAGGAGGTAGTTACGGGTTGTGCCAGTGCAAGGGTGAGTAGCCAAACAGGAGCGGGGTGAACAATGCCTGGACCTGAGGCAGCTGTCAGCCTCGCAGGAGGAAAGGCCCCGGGTGGCAGAGAAAGCGGGGGGCACGGGCCACGAGCAGCGCTGCGTCGGGCAAAGGCGGGCGCAGGGCCCTCCTCTGGAAGGAGGCTGGCACCATGGGGAGCCGTGCCACGGCGAGGCGTGGGCCCAAGGCAGCCGTGGGACGCAGCGCAGGGCTGCGGCCAGCAGCCATCTTTGCGGGGTGGGCCCCGGCCTCCCACGGCTGCGGCTGTGGGAGCTGGGGGGTGCTGGGGCGTGGGTCCGCAGCCTTCGTTTCGGTGCCTCAAGAAGAAGCTGAACAGCAAAGAAAAAAAAAATCGGCTCAGCAGCCAACTCGGTGCTGTTAGGAGGGGGCAAAGGAACTGTTTTGCAGACATCTCGCTGCTGCGGAAATGGATTTCTTGAGGGGAGGGAGGTGCGTGTGTGGGTAATCTTTGTAGTTAATGCAGTACGGAGCAGGGAGAATGCCACTCGAGCGGCCCCAGATGCAGCGAGCAGTGGGGCGGGCGGGCGCAGACCCCCATCAGCCGTGGGCATGAGGGGGCAGATGTGCCGCCGAGCTGCAGCCACCCGTGTGCCGTGGGGAGCGGGGAGGGGGAGCAGCCCTTGGTTAGCAGCCCGTCTCCCAGTGCTGTGGCCGAGCCTGCCTGGTGCTGCAAGAGAGATCCTGTGAGGATTTTTATTGCGGTCTCTTTGTTAGCTACAGACAGGCACGCACACACTCACAGCTTTCAGCCAGGTTGTGGGAGGTAAGTGGGGGAGGAGAGGAAGGGGCGCGTGGGGCGGCACTGGGGAGCAAGGGGCCGCGCGGGCCGGCCGGGCACGGGCTCGGGCACGGCGGGAGCAGGGGGACCGGCTGCAGTCGGCCCCACCGCCACAGAAAGCAGAGCCCCTGCAATTCCAGGGACTTGTTGGCAACTCAGCGAGGGTTGCCATAGCTTTTTATGTAGGGTGACCAGAACCGGCTGGAACTGGTTTGAGGCAGATCAGCTCCTGAACACAATGCAGTCACTGAGCTGCTACAGTGGGATAGCTTCCTCCCTTCATGGCAGCCAAAAGCAGAGGAGCTTGCAGAAAGATACCATCCCAAAACAGTATGTGAATGCACACTTTAGACACACAGCACTGGTATGTGGCTAATGTAGTCATAAAGGATTCTGTATATAAATGTACATATTTGCAGTAACTGAGATTACTTTGGCTTTTTGTGCCTTTTTATGCTTAAGGAATGGGCAAGAGCTGAGATTTATGACCCTTATTAAAATATTTTTGCTTTGCAAGGGTGGGACACTGGTTATGCAGTCTATTTTAAAACTAAACTAAATAAAATTGATTGAATGATTTGTAATTGTAGTTGTGCTTGTGACTGAAGAATGCTGGTTTGCATGCTGTTTTATTTACAGGGTGCTGTCTTGTGGTTTTCTGCTTTAGGAGACGTTGGGGGGGGGGTCTGTGCCTTTCTGAAAGGCCAAAAGGAAACGATATTGTTGTAGAATTGTGCATAAAAGCATTGCAAAGATGCTGTAAGGCATACTCGTTTCTCCCTTTTTTTTTTCTCCTTGTAGGCCTATTGATTGGGGCTGCCTTTAACCCTTTCATATTTGCAGAGGTAATGCATCTGTGGCAGTAACTGAGCATTGGCTAAAAAAATCTTTCAAAGGTCAAGGTTCACAAGGTGAGATGCGGTGTTTTGGGTATGAATATAACAATAGTACGAAGGTATTTGTATATGAAAAGTAAATCTGGCTCCTGATTGCACACTTGGCACATTAGTAAAAGAGACAATGGTTTAAGTGTTAGTAAAGAAATACTGTTAACCTCCAGGTTTAATAGGATTAAAGCTATTGTTTGTAAAGTCTTACCGATACCTTAGCTAAATACAGTATTTTCATTTAAATATCTTATATCCAGATAGACGTTTTTCACAATGTGGTGATAAAGGATAGGCCTCTGAGTGACAATCATAAATTGTGGACCACATGGCAGTGAACCGTTCTGTGCTGCTTTGCAGCACTGCACATTCAGAATTCTCCGTCTAATTATTTAAAGGTTGCTTGTTTGGACATATGTGAGTAACCTGATGTTTATTTCTGAATTGAGGTCTTCAGTGTTAAACATGTACTTAATATATCCGACACGGGAAAAAAAAACATATAAAATAAATAGTAAGCATGGTGTTTCTTACTGTTGTAACCCAGGGAGAATTTTGCAGCAGCCAAGTGGAAAGATGTATTTTAGAGATCTGATGGAGCTCCAGTGGATTATTAGTTGCATGAATTATAATACTGTGCAGTAATGAAATAAGAATAGGAAACCGGATGGGCAGTGCATCAGCTCCTGAGGGATGACTACTTTTAACTCAAAGCAATGGATAATGGATAGGATTTTTTATTTACTTATTTGTTTTTCATCTAAAAAATAAATGTGTACTTAGGTTTGAGCTGGCGTTTGCATCTTATAGTGAATGCTGGAGGATTCAGAGAGGGGGAGAGGGGGAGAGAGAAGAAAGCAGTAATGAATATAGCAAAGGGAAGAACAAAGGCTGTTAGAGCTTGCACATTGGAACACTAAACATTTTGCTTTGGGGATTCTTTTGCCAGAGCTGTTACTTCCTATAACAGGAAATCAGCAGCTCTAGAATCTTATGCAGTGTTATTTTAAAAAAATCTGACCAGCCTTGGCTGTGTTAGCTGGTTTGGTAATCTACAATCAAGATAAATATGGAGGCAAAATGGTGAAAATGTTCTGGTCTAGTGTGAAATGATGCTTTTTTCCTCTGTTCAGCAGAATAAAGTAGACAGTCTTAAAAGCCTTGAGAGATTGTGGATATTGGGTAAGTGTTATGGTGGCTGATGATAGGCAGGGTGCCTGCATCAGAGTGTGACAAATACAAGAGAACCTTTTTTATTTCTGACTGCAGCGGATTACATAAGATACTTAGATATTAGTTGTAGAAAAGTGGAAGTAGCATGCCGATGTTTAGCTTGAAATTAATGTTTCTGTGGTTTTTAATGCAGCTGCAATGTATTGTTTCTCAGATTTGATAGGGCAGTAAGTAGCTTGTGTGGTAGAGCAAAATGCCTAACATCACTGTGCTGATTTGTGTCCATCTTTTTCTGTAATTTGTATGCAGAGGTTCTGTATATATTTGACTGTAGACATCTGTAGCAAAATTATGCTTACAAACATGAATTCTTGTTGCATGATAGGAATAGTATCTGTCGCTGCTCTTAATGCATGCTTTTTCCAAGTGTCAGCTAAAATGCATGTAACATGAGAGCACCTTTTAGATTTTTTTTCCCTCAACCAGAATAGAAAGGTCCTTAAAGTTTTAAGTACTTGAATGGTCACCAGATTCAACGTATCTGTTTTATTCGGATTTTTAAACAAGATCTGTACTATGAATTTTTATTTTTAGCAAAGGATTTGAATTTGCGGGGACTTTTGTAGGCTGTAAGATAAGAAACCTGAATAGGTGTTGGAGTCTGCAGTATTCTTGGTGAGTTGTTTTTTTTTTTTCTTTAGACTAAAAATGTTTGCAAATGCTCTTCACCAGGTGATTTTGATTTTGCACATAGGCCAGCTTCTCAGCAGAAAATGCTGCTTAATGTTTGAGGGTTGGTCCTCTGTCTCAACAATCATGAGCTCATCTTCCGTTGAGGCTTGTCTCGGGAATTTGATCTTGAGAACAGGGGTAATGACTTATCAAATTCCAAGTCTCTTTTGAATTAATTAACTAGGTTTGTTTTTCTTGGAAGTATGAATGTGTGATAAAATATAAATATGCACACAGATTGCTGGGAATGGATGTTTAAAAAAAAAAAAAAAGTTGACCCTAATGTTTTAGGGCCTGTTCGTTGCTAGTGTTGCCCAGGCAGGCCCTGCCTGACTTGGAGCGCTCTCACTGGGGTTGTCTGGAGCTGCTTCACGCAGTTCTCAAGCAGAAATTGACATCCACTTAAAAAATTAAAGGAAATGGGCAGGAAGCAAGTGTAATTTAGAACGTGATTCAGAGTTGATTAAATGACGTGATTTAGCGATGGGACTCAGTAGGTCAGGCTGATGGTTGGAGTTCATGATCTTGAAGGTCTTTTCCGACCTAGATGATTCTGTGATTCCAGACTGAGAATCTCAGAATTCACGTTATTGTTGTACATCCACTCTAGTCACGTTACTGTACCAGCCCACTTTACATATAGAATTATAAAACTAAACCATTTTAAATGGCATACAAAAATAATGGTTTGAGGACCTACCTGCTTTTTATTAATTCATCTTAATTTTAAAAGAAATTCAGGAAGTTATGAGGCCCAAAACTTTAACAGGATCTCTTTGCAAATTTAAGTAGTTTTTATTTGGACAGCTGTAGATAGAGATGGTCTGTTCAGCTCCCTGTGGTGTGGGAAAAGAGATAACCTGCCTCCGTGTTGAAATACTCCCTTTCTTTTTGCCAACCAGAGGCTGGTAATAGTGAACTTTGAACCCATTGCATGTGGTTCTCTTCAGACTCTGCTAGAGGTGTTTCAGTGGCAGTGTGCGAGGAGACATTGGCTAGACTTCAGAAGATGGCTCTTCTCTTTCCCTTCCTGTACTGACCTACTCAAAGAGGAGAACTTGAGATAACCTGTTTTGAAAAAAAACAAAAAAAGTTCAAAAAATCAGTAGTTAGACTGCAAGATGAGGCTTCCAAGGAGTTGTAAATTACAAGGGATTTTATTTTGGCTGTGGAAAAAAAAAGTTGGATTTTGCATAAGAAAATGAATAAAAACTCTAAAGCCTGTCTTTACTTAATTATACCTATTGGGGGAAAAAAGACTAGAATTTTAAAAGGTAAGATATATAGGATTGTATTCAGGTGCAGGATAGAGTAGAAAAGAGGACGAAGTCGATTAGCCACTCTTAGATAGCCAGTTATAGGAACGGATATGTTTTGAAAGAATGTGGTAACATTCTTATAATTGTAAAGCAACTCAGGCTGCTTTTGAGAATAAACACCTGACTTGTTGGTTTGATAAGGCTTTGCCATACCTCGTGTTAAAGACTGAATAAGAGACTCTTCTGCAGAGATCTTGTATTCCTAAAAGTTCTACCTGCACGAGTCAACTGCAAATGGCAGTGTAAGTTTTCAAACTTCATTCTGGCTGCAAGTGCATCTGCATTCTGTATGTGGAGATAAGTATCATCCTCATGGCCTCTGGGGACTCCCACATAATTTTGTTTACTGGGAAAAGACAATGTGCATACACATGCAATGTAGGTCTGTCTCTATGCCAGGTTTTTGGCAATGTGCTGTGAACATTGTGCAATTGCACAAGTCCCATTCAGGTTTTTTTTGTGTGTGTGATTTTTCCATAACTTCATGTTCTGCTATCCCAACTGTAATTTGTTACGGTTGCTTTCATTTCTGCTGTCTGTGATTTTGAGCTTCCACATTTTTTGTGAAAGACACTCCAGAATTGAAAAGTTAAAAATACTGTAAACAATTGCAACCAAACTGAACTTTTGTACAAATCAACAGAATATGCTTGGTGACACATTGACTTTAGTGCTTTACTACTTGTTTGCTTTCAGCAGTCGCCAGTTTAACACAGCTCTTGCAGCCTGTGTGCGGATTAACAGGCCTCAGTGATAGTCTAGAACTAGGCAAACAAAAGTAGAGTGAATGGAGGAATCTTTTTTTTTATCATTTTGTAAGTATGTTAGCGGTTATTACAAATTAACATCTTTTGCATACAGTACTGGACAATATTTTGGATTAATGGTTGAGAAGGATTGATGTTCTAGTTATTTTCCTCCTTAAGGCATCCAGATTTGTTTAAAGTGTCTTTATTGAACAACTTGCATGAAATTAGATCAAAGTCAAATGTGAACTGGTACTGTCTGTTGTGGAAGCATTTTCTTTCTACGCTTCAAATTTCAGAATTTTCCTTTAAAGTACCAAATCTGACTTTCTCCTGTTACACTGTATACATTTGCAAATTGTGCCCAAAGTTTTGAGAAACAAAATCAAGAAGCCTGAACTAGCTCCAGTGCTGCTAAGCAAGGCTTCCATAGCCAGCGATGGTCTTTGCTTGAAACCACATGCCTGCAGTTGCTCAGGGGTTGGGGATAAAAGAGAGGAGAATGTGGACATTTCCCCAGAGTTGTTTTGGTTAGGACCTGACTGCATATAGCTAATTATAGTTTCAGAAAACTAAAGAAAAACCATTATGTATACTGAGTTGTGCCATCTGCTTCTGTCTGTACGCTTTTGGCAATGTATGGTAACATCTACATTTCTCTAAGTTGGTAGAAATAACTTCTGTTGAAAACCAAAATACTTCATTTAATCATTTTATTATAGTAAAGTTGTGCCTTTGACTAGTGGATACACGTGCTTGAATGGCACATTTTATAAGGGCAGAGCAGTTTATTGTGAAGGGTGCAGAGACAGCCGTATAAATCACAGGTACTGGCTGGGTATTGTGTAGCATCTTACCTTGTCCCAGTTCCAAAATGTTCTACATGATAGTGCTGGGAGCTGGGATTGTGCTCCAGATCAACAGTTTATGGGCAGTGTTTCAAAAAGCTTCCATAACTTGCTTCCATTTGATGGAGGATGCTAAAGATGTGTTTAGATACTGCCATAATTGGGTAATAGGGCAAGTGTCATAATTGGGTAATAGGGCAAGGTAGGTCTGGATGCTCATTACTGGTTTAAAACCTTTATGGTGAGAGTGGTCAGACACTGGAACATGTTGCCCTGAGAGGTTTTGGAGTCTCCATCTTCAGAAATACTGACAGCCTGACTGGACAATGTCTTGAGCTGTAGCTGACTCTGATTTGAGCAGAGAAGTTGGAGTTCCAGAGGTCCCTTTCAACCTCAGTTATTCTGTACTTCTGTGAAATGGCTGTTGGAAACTTCTAGGGGCTAGTAAAGAATAAATCTTTAAATTTTTCTGAAACTATCAACAGTTGCTGTTGATAAATTTAAAAAAAAATGTTAATACTTGAAATATGTTGATACTACTTGCCTTCCCAAGCTTTTCTGAAGAAGAGGAAGAGGAAGTAATAAAATTGGTAGACTGTTCTCTTAGAAAACCAGAAGTGCAAATTCAAATTTATCTTACTCATTGAAGGTTGTATGTGGAGACGAGTAGGATTTTCCTTTTGTAAGGGAGCTACTGTGCATAATGTTGAAATATCAGATTGCTTGGTATAAATGTTAACTGTAAAACACACCAGTACTTCAAAAAGATGGTCAGAAAGCTAAGGACTGGCACAACAGCTGCCTGTTATGAAAGTTTTATTTTTGGAAGTAAGAATCTGCCTGATTTTTTTCAATACTAACAAGTCATGGGATCCTTGATAAACCAAAAGGAGCCTGTATTTTATGTGAATATGATCAGCATTGCAGATTGTGGTTAAAGTGGCCTCTTGCATATCCTTCTTGCCTGCTGAGTATTTCAAACCACACTGAGTCATGATTTGAGATGTGGTTCTCGTTTCCTGGAAAAGTTTTGGTGGTTGAACTAGCATATTGCTTTTGTCTCTTCTTAGATAGTTAGCTTTCAAACTAGTCAAAAGTGTTAGTCAATTATCATTGCTAATATATGTCGGATAACTAATGAGCTGCTTAAATTTGTGTGTCAGGCTAATATTTGCCTAAGGTTAGGATATATTACTGTAATTCTGGTTGAATCACTTAAGTCTTCTCTGTATGATGAAATTTCTTGGCATAATGATACAAAAATAAAAAATATATATTTTCGTGCAGGTGAGGCTGGTATTACTCTCTGTGTATGCGTTTTGTTCCAGAGTGAATGTGTTGCTATATAGGTGTCATTACTTGCATTTGAAAGCAGAATAATTACACCAGATTATCAGATATTTGTTCTGGAATACCGTGTCTAACTGGGAATTTATAAATAATTATTATTTTGCTATTGCCGTTCCATAAATCTTCGTACAGAGACTAGGCATTACCATGTAGTAGACACCAAAAATGCTTTCTCAGTGCTGTTGTTTCATGGTACTGAAAAGCATGCTAATTTTCTTTAAAGAATGTACAAAAGGAAATGTGTCTGCCCTAGAGAGAGAACAGTCCACAACTGTACGTTATACAAACTGAAGTAAAAACGGTAGGAAGTGTTTAGGGAAATTAAAGGAGTGTAGTCACAGGAACATGAGTTCCATAGGTAGATGAAAATTAACTTTTCTTTTCTTTTTTTTCCTTAAATAGTGAACAGATTTGTTGCTGAAAGAAGCTTAAGTTGCGTATTTGAGCAGGAGCACGGAGACATACAGTCTGTGTAGATGGTCATGTGGGATTTGAAGACAAAAGTTGGGAATTTAATACAGCAGAAAGGACAAGGCTGGTACAGGCAGTTAAAACAATTGCGTGGTGCCATTGGATTTGTGGTTGAGAAATGAAGAGTTGGATGGGCAAGAGTGTGTGTCAAGAAGGAAAACTTCAGTTTTTTTAAAGGTTAATGATGAACAAAAGAATAAAAATTGAGTATGTTAGACAATGCTTGTGATTAAGAATATGTTGCTAGAAACATTAATGCAAAGAGAATGTTCATTGGGTAAGTACTGGAAAGGCAGTTGGATTATTTGTCAGTGCTGGGTCTGAAAAGCTTAAATTGTTCTCGTACCTGACAGACAAAATCAGTGTTTTGAGCAGTTTGGAGCTATAACCTGTGTGGGAGCTGGCAGATCACTCTGTTTTCCTGCCTTCATTACAGTGGTAACTTCCCCCAAAAGTCTGACTGCTTGCAGTTGCTTAGGTTTACACCAAAAAGTACCTTTTAATTTCTGCAGCAATTTAAAGACAGCTTGGTCTGTCTTGTGGAGAATAATGTGCCCCATCTCCAACAGTCCTAAAGCCCAATTGTAAGATGGATCATATTTAGTAACTGAGTAAAAATATTTTCTTCTGTGTTTTTTTCCCCTCAGCAGAGTGCGTGAAAAGGTAGGTTTGTTTGTTTTTTCTCATATGGCTAGAATCCCTCCACCTGGAACCAGCACAGATACAGGGCTTGAGGAGGAGCAACGAAAATTCCCTATAGTAAAACAAAACTGCCTTTAATCCTTCAGAAGCAGCTATTTGCTTCTAGGCCCTAATGTTTCTTCAGTTGCTATTTATGTCATCACGTTTGAGCCTTCCTCACATCTCTGCAAAGTCACTGTAAGAAAGCTGTATTTCAAAATGTTATCTTGAATCTATAACAGTAGAATAGGAGCTTTCAGATGTACTCCGTCTTGCCCATGTTCTCCCATTTTTCTGGAATCAGCCTTAGAAAACCCTTGCATGCATCCTTAGGTTTTCCATTTTAACAGCTAGGATATGACAGCGCCAAAAGGTTTACAAGGATGTAACTATTCCTTATGGGTAAGGCAGCAGATTCTTGTCCTGCTTGCTTACTGTCGCACTGACGGTAGAGTTCTCACAGAGGGGTTCTTGTTTTGACATAATTACCAAGCGAGTGCTTCACTGGAATGTGTTACCAGATGAGTGAAAAGGCTAACTGGGAGAATAAGACAGTGGAACAGCAAAGCAGTATCTTCCTTTGGCTGAAACCTGGGCCGTTTTCTCCATGCTGTTCATAGGAAGCCCTTATTCGGGAGATGCATTTCCAAAGAAAGAAAAAATTAGCATCACGAGCAAATGCTTTGAACAGGCAAACAAAATGATCTTTGTGTCTCCTCCAGGATTTAATTCAGACCTTACATTTCGTCAAGATAATGATGTGCACCTAACAGTGGACTTTATCCCCAGAGAGACTGATGGAAACCATGAAGCAAGGATATCCGTACAAGTCTCAGAGTCCTTTATCTTCTGGTCTTAAGACTCACTGGTAGTCTTACCAGAAGTCCAGTCACCCACCGTCAAAAAACAGAATCCAGAAGCATCATTTCTCAGTGCACTATGGCCTTCTAGCTGTACAATTCCTGTTGGACATATCCATTTTTTTTCCCTTTTCTCTTTTATCAGTGGATAATCAGGAAAGTAATGCTGAAATTTTTAAAGAACCTTTTAAAATTATTATTTTTCATAAAGTAATTCAAATTCCATTGCAAATGTGGCAGGCTTTTCGTGACATTCTCCTGGTAACAATCAGCAGACAGCTGGGTGGAGAGGCAGGAAATGGAGTTAGTCCAAGGGAAGTAAAAGGAGTTTACAAAGTGCAACCACCATCTGAAAATGAAATGGTACTGTGGACAGAGAGAGAACATCTAAGAACTGTCTCTTTATATAAGTGCACCCCAAATTAGGGATATTTAATTTATGGTATAATCTATCCAGTGTGTTTAGTAATATATGCTTCAAGTTAGTAGTCCCGTGTATTGATGTGATTTTCATTTCTGTTATTTAGAAAATAAAAAGTATTTCAGACAAAGATGTTTGAGGAGGTGGAGGTCTTGCAGGTTGTTTCTTTAAATATTTTTTGTTTGCTTATTCTTGGTTAGACGTGTTGCAGACTGCTTCTCTGTTTAATTCTGAAGATCTTCCTTTGTTAAGTGCACTTGAAAGTCATTAGCAATAAAAGGGAAAATTTTAATGGCAGCGTTTTGATGCGAGGTGTTTTTTTTTTTTCATCTTTGTATGTCTCTTGGGAGACATTGAGCTTTGCTCACAGCAGTTCTCAAAGAAAGCAGTTATCAAAGAAATTCCAGTTCCTGGAAAATCACCATTTCCTAGGGAACCAGGAACTTGCCTCATTTCCCATTCTGAAGTATTTACAGGCTTTGGGTCGGCCCAGAGAAGGAATAGACCAACAACTCGTCTGGCAGCCAAGGCGTCAGTCAATTTCAATCTGAGATAAAAGGCAAAGTTTCATCTTTAAGGGGAAGGGTTATTGAAAGGTGTTTGTAGAAGCCACCTTCCTCTCTTTTTAATGAGTCCTGGCAATTGTGAAGGAAACATAGTTTATATACTGAGTCTTAAATTGATACTAGAATAACAAGGAAAAAAAAAATAAAATGTCAAGGTTTACAACTCTGTTTACTTGTGTAGCAAGACTTGCCATGCCTTTTCTCCCTTCTTGTTTAATTTAGATTGCTTTACAGGTTTGAAGGGTGGGAGAGATCCTCTGCAAGGTCAAGAGCAGTTCTGGGTGCCCTATGTAGATGAAACCACTCCATTCTTGTGCTCTGGTAGAGTGCAGGAATCGGTCTGGATGCCTGAAAGACAGTTGCAGCTTTATGCAGTGTGCTCTCTATGGATAAATTTATGATCTCAGCTTAAAGTTTCAGACCTCTGAATTCTTTTGAGATATTTTCCCATTTTGGAATTAGCCTTAATGAAGTTTCTTAGTAAAGAACAAATGTGTCTCCTCTGTTACGTAGTTTTGCTCTTAAAGATACATGGATAAAATACTGTGTGAGTGGCCTTTACTTAATTCATTGCTATTGTTAAATGTTAATGAAACTCTGTTACATATAATTGGAGGAAGTTTTAGACAAGGAACATTTTATAGTTCTTTTTAGTGTGTTTAGTAACTGCAAAAACACATCCATAGATAGATGTACAGTTGGAGTGCAAATTAGTATATCAAATCATGAAAAGCTGTCAATTAAGGCTTTGTTTTTGTGGGTTTGTGTGGATTTACATGCTTCGGTCTCTAGAAACTTCTTCACTTAAATCTTACAACAACTTTCTTTGTAACGTTAATATTATGTGTGTATGTGATTCTTCCTCTTTGTTAAATAAATAAATAAAAGTAAATTAATTCATAAAGATGTTAACAAGTACCTTACAACCCAGCAACCCCTGCTCAGTAATTTGTAAGCAGAGTGTTAAAGTTGCAGTTCAGTCAAGGTGAACTATTACTTAAATATCCAGTCTTTTTTTTTTTTACCAGCCTAGGTAGCGACTTAACTCAGAATTGTTCTCGTGCCTGGGTTATGTTACCACAGTTGTGATTATTTGCATTGTGAATAAAACATAGCTGGGGCAGAAAAAAAAGTTCATTTTAGACATTTGTCTTTCAGGTTACGTTCATTATGGTACATTCAGTGTGTTTTCTTAATTCGTGCTTCATTTATGATAAGGTATGCATCCACATGGAAACAAAGGATACAATCAGACTGGTAGCTCTAGATAGTCTTCTGTCCTTGTCTGCCGTGCCAGATTCTGTCACCAAAGACAGAAATGTTTTGATCTGTGGTGTTCACTGTAGCTTAGTATTCAAACTAGCAAAGTGGCTTTTCTTACATTTTAAGTATTCCTCTTGAAGGAGTATCTTGGCAGAGCTCCTCTTCCAATGTCTTTACGATGGCTGAAAAGCAAGAGGAAGCAGGCAGCAGGACAGCACCTTTCCGAAGCTGTGCTGCGGCCAGGCTCCTTTTGAGTGGGCCCACCTTCTGATTGGCAGCCCTGTCCTTTGCAAGTTACTCCTAGTGAGTAATTCAGTGTCATGTAATAAATGTGTCTGGTCTCCTGGGATCTACTCTGGGTAAGGGCTGACGACACAGTGGTACACAGATACCTGAGACAGTTTTAAACTGAGTAGTTTAAAGTCCCAAGAACAAAGCAGTCACGACTGTGCGTTTAGGCTAACTTACTCTTTGGGGACAACTGAGCAGGGAGGATTTTTTCCCCTATTGTGCTTTATTAGACAATTAGAGAAGGCATTCTGGAAAGGTTTCAATTTCTTGTTCTTTTCCGTTAATACTCTCACTGATGTAGGGTAAATGATTATTGCAGTCTTCATCCATGGATTATATAAAAGTCTTTGCATTTCAGAAATGCTCATTTGTCTCTTTTTGTCTTGCAGGGTATAACTTAATGGCTTTTAAGGTTAGAAGGGACCATTATGTTTAGGTGGTGTGACCTTCTGCAAAGCTTGGACCAAAGAATGTTTCTCAATAACTTTTGTATCAAACCTGTGTGTGTTCTGTATGTGGAGCTTTTGAAAGAAATCGAGAATAGACTTAAAAACATAAACAGATTAAAAAGGAAATTATGCCAGTGCAGGATTCCTTTTATTACAAAATCACAGAATGATTGAGGTTGGAAGGGACCTCTGGAGGTCATCTGTTCTTCCCCTCCCCGCCCCCCCTTCTGTAATTGATCTTTTTAGACCTCTACAGGTGATTCATTTTGCACACCTTTGCATATTCTTGAAACATATGTGGAAAAGGCAAATACGATAGTGGGATTTATGAAGGAAAAGTACACTCAAAGTTAGCTTTCCTTTTACACAGCATTTGCAAGGTTTCAGTTTCTAGTTACCTATTGGGTTTTGGAATGGGAAGGAAAAAACAGTGATAGTGGCCAGTGCTGAACAGAAAGAATGGGATCTGGAAATTGTTATCAGTAAAGGGGAAAAACAAACAAACAACAACAACAAAAGAAACCCCTAAGGATCTGGTATTGTTTACCCTAAAAAGTAGACTGAAGGGAGGTAATGGTCTCAGCATAAAGTGCTGTTGCAAAGAGCATAGGTGAATAGAACCGCACGTAGTTCATTCCGGTTGCATCAAGAGAGATTCGGATTATTCAGTAGGAAATAAAATGGTGAAAATTGTGAATGACTGGATTAAATTGCATTGGAGGTTGTAGAATGGGAGGTCTTTAAAGTCGATGAGACACCTGGCAGCAGCAATGCAGATATAGCAGATCCTTCATTGGAGTTACTGGAGAAAAAAAAATGCATTGGATGCTGGGAGACAGATATTCCATAATTCATATAAAGCAATTTAGCTTATAGAAAACAGTGCATTAGTCTTGAACTGTTAGTAGAAATACATCTATTTTGCTCACTTTGAGAAGGTTCATGAGGTTGATAGTGCAAATGTCAAGTCAAAACTAGACTTACGAGGAATTGCAAATACCTCATTTTTCTGAAAGTCTAGGTATCTTGCTGTAATCATAGCATGGGTGGGAGATGGTAGCAGGGAGTGTAGGAGAGTGGACAGGAAGAAAGTCACTTGAAAATTTGTTCGTGGAATAAAAATACTAGGTTACAGTCTGTGAACTTGATGGATTGCTGTAGCTCTTGGCATTGTAATCCAACTGTACCTCTGCACTGGGATACTATTCTGTAATGTGTAATTTCTGAAAATACTACTTCAGAAGTGAAATAACACCTTTTTGCATGGCATATGTGAACATATGCTTATTTTGTGTGTGTGCTATTAGAACTTAAAATACTGAGATGATTTTCTGCTTACTTTACAGACTTGCTTACAATCAAATACATGACCATGGGGGATATGAAGACCCCAGATTTTGACGACCTTCTTGCAGCCTTTGACATACCAGACATGGTTGACCCAAAAGCAGCTATTGAATCTGGACATGATGACCATGAAAGCCACATAAAACAAAATGCTCATACAGATGAAGATTCTCATGCACCATCATCATCTGATGTTGGTGTGAGTGTCATTGTGAAAAATGTACGTACAATTGATTCTTCTGAAGGAGTGGACAAGGATGGCCACCATTCCACAGGCAATGGCTTGCATAATGGCTTTCTAACATCATCAGCTCTCGATAGTTACAGTAAAGATGAAGGGAAGTCATTTAAAGATGATGGGTCAGCTTCTGAGACTACATTGAAGGATTCAGCTTTCAACCAGTTTAGCCCAATTTCAAGTGCTGAAGAATTTGATGATGATGAAAAAATTGAGGTGGATGACCCTCCAGATAAAGAAGAGATGCGTGCAAATTTCAGGGCAAATGTCTTGACAGGATCTGTATCTCAGCAGGAATATGACAAACTAAAAGCACTTGGGGGGGAGAACTTGATTAAATCTGGTATCCCAATTTCAAGCAGTATAGATAAAAGTAAAGTTGCTAAACGAGAGACAGAGACAAACTCTGTGAATTTAAGTGTTTACGAGCCTTTCAAAGCTCGGAAAGCAGAGGACAAATTGCTAAAAGACAATTCTGAGAAGCTTATTGAAAACAGGGTACTTGATGGAAAACTGAGCACAGAAAAAAGTGAAACAAGTCTTGCCAGCATTTCACAGTCCAAAGCAAAGTCATCAGCAAAGCTTTCTTCATGCATTGCTGCGATTGCAGCACTGAGTGCTAAAAAGGCAGCTACAGATACCAGTAAGGATTTACAGTCTAATTCAGGAGAGCCTTCTCCATTACCAAAAGACATGAGTGAAAGTCCCCGGGCTATGGAAAAATCACCCGAATCTCAGAGTCTTATTGATGGTGCTAAAAAGCCATCTGTTAAGCCACCTGATAGTCCCAGGAGTGTATCAAGTGAAAACAGTAGCAAAGGGTCTCCATCTTCTCCTGCAGGGTCAACACCAGCAATTCCTAAAGTTCGCATAAAAACCATCAAGACTTCCTCTGGGGAGATAAAGAGAACTGTTACTAGAGTGTTGCCGGAAGTTGATTTGGACTCTGGTAAAAAGACAGAACAGAGTGCTTCTATGGTAACTTCCATGACATCTCTCCTGTCCTCTCCAACTTCTGCTGTTCTTTCCTCTCCTCCTAGAGCTCCTCTCCAGTCCGCAGTTGTCACCAATGCAGTTGCATCTGCAGAACTTGCACCAAAGCAGGTCACTATCAAACCTGTGGCTACTGCCTTTCTCCCAGTTTCAGCAGTTAAAACAGCAGGTTCACAAGTTATTAATTTGAAGCTTGCTAACAATACTACAGTGAAAGCCACTGTAATATCTGCTGCTTCAGTGCAGAGTGCCAGTAGCGCCATTATAAAAGCTGCCAATGCTATACAGCAGCAGACTGTTGTGGTGCCAGCATCAAGCCTTGCCAGTGCTAAACTTGTGCCAAAGACAGTCCATCTTGCCAACCTTAATCTTCTGCCTCAAGGTGCTCAAACCACCTCTGAACTCCGCCAAGTGCTAACGAAACCTCAGCAGCAAATAAAGCAGGCAATAATTTCTGCAGCAGCCTCGCAGCCTTCTAAAAAGGTGTCTCGAGTCCAGGTGGTGTCATCTCTACAGAGTTCTGTAGTGGAAGCATTCAACAAGGTGCTGAGTAGTGTCAATCCTGTCCCAGTTTACATCCCAAACCTTAGTCCCCCTGCCAATGCCGGAATAACGTTACCAACACGAGGTTACAAGTGTTTGGAGTGTGGCGACTCATTTGCTCTTGAGAAGAGCCTGACACAGCATTATGACAGGAGGAGCGTGCGGATTGAAGTGACATGTAATCATTGTACAAAGAATTTAGTTTTCTACAACAAATGCAGTCTTCTTTCCCATGCTCGTGGACACAAGGAAAAAGGAGTTGTAATGCAGTGTTCCCATCTGATTTTAAAACCAGTCCCAGCAGATCAAATGATAGCATCTCCTTCAAGCAATACTGCTACATCTATGCTTCAAAGCCCTGTGGGAGTCGGCACGCATACTGTAACAAAGATACAGTCTGGCATAACGGGGACAGTAATATCAGCTCCAGCAAGTACTCCCATCATTCCAGCTATGCCACTAGATGAAGATCCATCAAAACTCTGTAGACATGGTCTAAAGTGTTTGGAGTGTAATGAAGTTTTCCAAGATGAGACATCTCTTGCTACCCATTTCCAGCAGGCTGCAGACACAAGTGGACAAGTAGAGTATCATATGTTTAAATTCCAATGTTTCACCTATAAGCCTAGGAGACTTTGGATATGTTTTTCTTTCATTTAGATGTTAATTATCTGAATCTCCATGATTAAAAACAAACTAAAACCACAAAAAAATCTTGCAAGCACTTTTATAGTGAACGTCAACATTTTTAAATAAGACTTTTCTTAGAGTTGCTTAGGTCCTGAAGTCTAAAATTTCCACTGTATATTTTTTACTAGAATTTAGCATTAGCTTTTTTACAGGTGAACATTATAATACTGAGATTGATAATGGCCTTTAAGATTTTTTAATGACTATCTCTGTGCTTTGAAATTCGATTATCCCGTGGAATCCACTTAATTGTCACCCTCATTAACAGCACGCTTTTTAATCTGAGAAGTATTTTTAAGTGCTTCATTCCTGAGCCGTCTTTGGTTTTTGTTATTTTTGTTATTTTCATATAGCACTATAAGTGAGGTTGGCATTCCTATTACCTACAGGGACTCCAGCCAGCGAATAAATGGCACACTGATTGTACTGAAAGGGTACGCGTGCTGTGTTCTTCAGGTCTTTCTTAAACAGAAAGTGGTGTTCACTAGCACACATTACTTGCTATGTGACCATTTACATATTTGTGTTGGTTTTCCTTTCCTCTCATGATTGCTAATGAATTAAACTTACTTGAGTAAAGAATTCTAAAATGGTTTGTGTGTGGCCTAATCTGAAACGCCTCATTCAATAAAAGTTAGTATTAATCAGTGTGCCATGTATTTTATAACCCTGTAAGAATTAAGATCGTTAATTAAATGATATAGCTGGATTTCCATCGGTGTGTGCCAATTAAAAGGGATTCTGGCACGTTTCAAAGCATTCAGTTGATCTTGATGTTGCAGCTTGTTCCTGCGCATCAGCAATGAAGTTGAAAGCCTGCAAACAGGCTCTGACTGATCAAGTCAGGGATGCCCTGGGAATATTCCTGGGACTCTCACAGCAAAGTGCAGAGTAAAGGATTACGTCCTGCAGCTAGGAAGAAGTCCGCCAGTAATAGAAGTGCAGAGAGGTTCCTGTTGGAATCTCTTCACTGATCTTAAGACCTGTTATGTGGCCATGAAGTAGGTACACTGTTCCCACCAGTACAAGCAGTGATGCAAAGAGATATGAATGTGGATATAATCTTGATTATATGGATTATATGGCTCTGCCTCAGCTCCTACTTCACGAACTGGTTAGCAGACTTAGGCTGAAATTGCCTGGATTCACAGTGAATTGCAATGTGAGTGAGTTTGTGTTCGTAATGTACTACAGACAGGCCTACCTAAAGCCAGCTTATTTAAGCCTTATGTCAGAAAGAAGTTAGCAGAATGTATTCCGTGCTTAGATCTTGCTGCAGTTTTGAACATTTTCTAATAGCTGACCAAGAGCATGTTCTGCACCAGCCCTCAAGTTGGCCAATACGCAGTAATTGTTTTTAGCTAACTCCTCTGTTGGTGCGTGTTAGGTTTATCTTTTTTTTTTTTTCATAATAGGTCCATTAATTATCATTTGTGGTATGATAAGATCCAGTAGTCCTTGGGAAACCCCTGTTGTGTTTGGTACTATGAAAATGAGTAAGTAAGAAGGTAGTTCATAAGCAGAAAGCCTCCAAAACAACCAAGTGAGTAAGACAGACAAAATAGGTTGGGAGGATGGGGCAAGGATAAAATGGAAAAAATAGAGAACAACAAATATTTAAAAAAAAAAAGTATTGTACTTGCTTTTTGTGGGGGCCTTTTTTTGGTATGGACAGGTAAACAGGTTTGTAGAAACACTTTTGGCCTTTCTTGCTACCTCTTATTGGTGCTTGTGCTCTGCTGCTGCTGAGTATGCTTTGTATGCATGTCCTCTTAGATACTGTTTACCCTGGTGAATTTACTGTGGGAAAGCAATGAGATCTTCATACAGCATCAAAATGTAACATCAGTTAAGCAGAAAGATAAGTATGGGTACACAGATACTGCTGTTTAAGGAGGAAAGCTTATGAAGATACAGAAAATAGCATTGCCTACAACCCACCAATGTGTTTCTATCTCTTGTTGGAAAGCCACTGTCTTTTAAGAGCTGAGGTATGAATAAGGCATTAATACCTGCTTACTAGGCCATGGTTTTCCAGATTTCAAAAAATTAAAAAAATAAAAAAAATAAAAGCCTTGTGCTGCAAAACAGAAAGGAAAAGAAGCAATTTTCATATTGTTCCATTTTAAAAGAACACAATCAACATTGTTTAAATGTTTGTTGAACTACCTCTTAAAACTGACTTAAATATTTTTTATAGTCCTTTTAATAGATCAAGCAGCAGTTTTCAATTGTGTGCTTTTGTTTATGTTGTGCTCTATTACATACTGTAATGACGTAGCTCTACTGCTACATCATGATAGCTGCTTAACTGAACAGTTGCTTTGTAGTGAGAGCAATGCCTCCAGCTTTCTTGACAAGTTAGCATCTTGTCCCCTCTTCAGTTAGCATGAGCATCGCTGCAAGAGTAGTGTTTGCTGAAGAAAGTCTGTGTATAGGTGTTTCTTAATAGCGTGTTTCCCCTTTAAAATCTTGAAAAAGAGCTTTATTTGACTTCTGTTCTATTAGTGCTTGGCACTGGGTTTTTGTTATGAAACTACTGGGGGGAAGGAAACATGAAAGTTATATAAAATAGATATTTTCACTTGAGGAGGAAGGAAGGAAAAAATATTTGGATTTTGAAAAAAAAATAGAAAAAATAGTTGTTATTGGCAATTTACCATTCTTTCTAGTGCCTACCTCCTTACTCTTGAAAAGGAAATTGCATACTGCTTTGTGGTAAAAGTAGGAAGTAGCTGTTACTTCTTTTTAAACGCCTGTTATAAAGGTAGAATGATTCTTTTAGAATAATTTAAAAAAAAAAAAAGTAAAACATCAATTAAATGAACAGCAATTGAACAGCAATTAAAAAATGTTCCCTATAAAGTTGTTACTTTTCTGTAACATCTTCTTTCTGTTAGTAGTCCTATTGAAAGAAACCAGACCACTCACTGGTAGATTTCATGGCTGAATGTAACCCTCACCTACTTAGTGGGGAAACAAAAGCAGCAGACCCGGACTAATTCATGTTAATGTTTGTCTTACTTATAGCTATAAGTGTATTGCTCTCGGGGACACTACATAGTTCATTTACCTTCATGCTCATAGTTCTTGTGTATCTTTATTTTCCACCTCCACCATTTTTTCTTCTAACCTTTTTTTTTTTCTGGAACTTTGACTTCAAATGCAGGCAGGTGATGATTTTCACAAACTGTGTTTTATTTTGGTATGGGTTGGAATGAGAGAACTGGAAGTTAATGCCACCTTAAGCCCAGAATAAAATGGTAAGCAAAAGTGCTGAATTTCAGAATTTTGCAGTAGATTATTCTTGATCTACTGTAATCAGTTACAATTAAACATTTTACAAGTCAAAATAGCAAACCAGTAGCCTTAACAAATAGCATTATTGGCATTTCGCGTCAGTCTGAATTACTGGCATTGCAGATGAATCTTGAAGACTGCTTGTTGCAAAATCACCATCTGGGATGCGCTTAGCTGGGGTTGGAATGTTGCACGGCTTTTACGTGGCATAGCACCAGGTTTCCTTTTGTAGTGCTGCAGACAAAATGCTTGGGAAGGGCTGTGAAAACCCCATATGTTTCTGTGATTGGAGTAAGAAGTTTTGTTTTGCTGGTTTCCTACGTAATCGAATAACATTCCAGGCCCTCCAGTATTATATTGCTACTTATTAATACATATATGACAGACAGAAGATAAATTTTAGGAATGGTACTGAAGGCTAGTAAATGTGGCAAGCACATTTTAAGTAGAGTTATGGTTAGTCACGCGTTTGCAGCCCGTAAGCCTGAGCTGAATACAAAATTCACATCCCAGACCAGTTCTGTTCAGTGTCGACAGGCATGAGTCACTGGTTCAGACCATGGTTGTTTGGTCAAATGAGGACAAACTCTGACGTTTCAGAGTGGATAATATGACTATATATAGTCATGTTTGTATGACTGTAAAGCCTTTTTGCTTCCAGCACTGGAGTTAGTATTTGTCTTGCATTGATTAAATGGGTACAGGTGATTTTTTGTACTGGCAAAGTTTCCAATACTAGTAAGGCAAACTCATTTGAAACCTATTTGTAACACTGTAGTATTTCTTCTACAATGTTAGCTTTGATTCTGCTGTTATATGCTGTGAATCTTACTGTTTTTTAAAAGACACTTACAGGCTAGTGGCCTAAACTGGAAGAAGGGGGTGTCTCTTTGTGAAGCCCGTCTTTCAGTAAGAAACTGTTTTATCATGAGGGAAAGGATTATTTCTTAATTATTTGAGGATTTCTTTATACGTAGGTTAGTAAATCATTTTTAACACAACTCTGGAGATCTTGTTTTTTCTATATTCTTGCAAAATGTACACATTACTCCATCTGCAAGACTCTTAAGGATAACATTTCTAAAAATACATAAATATCTTGTTCAAAAATACCCATGCCACGAAGGAGTCTTAGTTTTGCTTTTAAATCTTCATATGTCACTGATGAGATTCATAATTTCCAGGTCATAAGAGAGAACAATAATTTGAAAGGCCTTACAAAGCAAAGTTGTACAAAATGAAGTCGTTCTGCAAAGACTTTTATTTGTGCTTGACTTTTAGGCAGTGTTTCTGTTGAAGTCAACCAAACAGCAGCTTCTGTGATAAAAGTTAAACAGAAGTATTGCTCCATACAGACTGTCAACCACCTGCTTAGAGATCTTAGTGATGTAGTACTCTAAATGAAACATTTTCACAAATGGTTTTACGGGTTCTGCTCTTTGTGCTCTCCAGTAATGGAAAGCATCTGTGAGCAGAAGTGAAGCGTGTTTCCAGCTCAGTTGCATCATTTACATTTCACCCGAAGAATGACACACAGTACCCAAAGAATTCCATGATTCTGATTTGGCAAATGGTCAACATGTAGTTGAAGGGTTTTTGTTTTTTTAATTATTTTTGTGTAACAAACTACTAGAAAAGAATTGGTACAGGAAGTAGTTCCTGCACTTAGAAAGATTGCCATTCAAAGAAAAGCTTCTAAAGTATTTCATACATCTGCAGTTTTTACTCAAATGCACAATATTTTGATATTTTACAAAGCAGATGCTGTAGTCTAGCCTGAGAAATATATTTTGAAATTATTTATAGACTATTTGATTGATAATACTCTGTTTTATTGGTATTGAGAATATTGCCAATAGAATTCATCAAGAGCAAGTATCGAAGAAAGTGAAGATAATATATTTTGTTGGGTTTTTTTCTGTATTTATTTTTTTTTCTTGTCATGGTGCTTTTAGATAAAGCTGCTAGGTTTGTTTCTCAAGTTTTACTTAGACCCCTTGCACTATTAAGGTAATCTTTTGAGGCACCTAATAAAATTTAAATAATCTGACGTGCATCTTCTATGGTCAATGGTATGTGAATGAGCTTTGTTTTGTCAGAATCTGGCCCAAAAGGCCAATATATCCCGTTGCCAATATTCTTCACCTCCGTCCCATGAGGTTAGTCAGCAGAGTCCAGAATTTAGTCCTTGACTACTTCTTTTGGTTCACATCACAGTCACAACATTTAACCTTTTGTTTATATTACAGTGTTTGACACAAGAAATTATGTCTAGCTGAACCAAACCTTTTGTTTCATCTATTTTGGTTTATCGTTTAGAAGACATGCAATATCTGCCAGATGCTGCTTCCTAACCAGTGCAGTTTTGCATCACACCAGAGAATTCATCAGCATAAATCTCCATACACGTGTCCTGAATGTGGAGCAATCTGCAGATCTGTCCACTTCCAGACTCATGTTACTAAGAACTGCCTGCATTATACCCGAAGAGTTGGTTTTCGGTCAGTATAATGATTACTTTGTTGTCAATTTATATGTAATTTATGCTTTCAAAAGTAATTTTCCATTTTCATAAGCATTGTTTGTAGAATACAGCTTCATGGGTTTAAGGTTGTCATGGAAACAATGCTATTAGTACTACAAATTTTGGAATAAATACTGCATTAGAATTCAGCTTTGTTTTGGGCATCCGCTTTTGTATGTTATTAAATCAGAATATTAGCTAATCTCATCCAACCATAAAATGTCAGATTCAGGACTTCACAGTTTCTAAGGTCTAGAAAATTCAGATGTATTTTCTTAATTTCAGGTTCATAACAGACTTCTTGAGTTTTTTGAGGACATTGAATTTTAGGCTGTTCTTTCTGGTAGAACAGTCGTTTTCAGTATTTATTATCAAGAGAATTTATTATCAAGATGTGGATGGGCATACCGCACCGGTCTGGTAGCATAGCAAAAACAACTTTGTAAAGTCCTTTTTGCTCTATTTGCTGTGGGAAGTCAAGATTTGTCTCTGTACACTGCTTGAAAATTATCTTCCTCATTCAAACAGCCTGCTCTTCTGGTTGTTCGTTGTTACTCTTCAGTTTTACTTTTATTCTTTCGGTTCCCTGTAATGGCAACTCAGTGAGAAAATGGGGATCAGAGGCATTTCATGGAAATGTTAAGTTTTGAAAGGCTTGAAAATTGTTTTACTGTCAGAACTTTACTGACTCTGAGTGGCGGGCAGCACAGCAAGAGATCGGAAGAGCAACCCGTACAGCTGCGCTTTGCTCAGCAGTGCTCAGGCATTTCCATTTCATCCTATCTGACTGGGGAAGGGTGATTTAAAGTCCTACCCACTAGAAAGCTTCTTCCCCTTCAAGGTACCGCAGTTTGTTTACTAGGATGGCTGTGACATCCTTCCACAAAGGGAAGAAAGCATTTTTCCTCCATCAAGGCAGCTGCTGTGGCAATTAGTTTTCAGACTGAACCTATGGCCTGACACAACTCTCAATCTTCATGTTTATTTGGATTCTTTTCTTTTATCCTTTCCTCCCAAGCAGTGGTCTTTCTTGTCCTAAGTTTCTTACATCTGCTTCCTCCACTCTACTGCCCTTCCCAATAGTCTGTACCTCTTTGTATCATCTTCAGGGACTCTTGGCCTGCACCAGTAACACCAGAAGATTCATAAATCCTTATTGAATCCTTAGTGAATCATGATAATGTTCCTGAGCTTTCTGAGAATTATCATAAACATCTCATGTCACACTAAGTCAGAATTTATTTGGTGAGAAGAAACCAAAAATACTTAGGCAAGGAAAAGCAGCATCTGGGAAAGTTTAAGGTCTTCCTTCCTTAACTCCTCAGCACCTCCTTATCACCATGACACATGCGCTAGTGAAACGCGTGGTATGTCTTGGACCAATGGATCTTGTAAGGCCAGTTTGGTTTCAGTGGTTCAGGCTAACTGTCTGAACTAAATAAGCTGAAAATGTCAACCTTAAGTTTGATTGCATCCTAGTGTGTTGAGAACAAGAAGGGTGATACAACAGTCAAAGAAAGGAAGGCTTGGGCCTTAGGAGTTGTTTTAATATGCAACGGTGGATGCTGAGGATCATTTATGATTTTGCATCACTAGAAAATAAAATCCAGGCAAAATGGGATGGAGAAGGGAGAGGAGGGATGCGCCCCAGCTCTACTGAGGTGACACCATAGCAGTAGAGCTGTTAAGGATTCACTGCAATGAGAGGGTCACACTTTCTACTGCTATGAAGAAATGTTCATCTCTATATAAACAGAGAAGAGCTTAACAGACCCCAAGAAGGTGAGGACCATTTACTTTAGAAAATGCACTGGCAAGTGGAGACTAGATAGCTATGGACTTATTTATTAGGATTTACTAGTTATTTACTTATTTACTAGTATTAGGGATGTAAATTAAGTGCTTAAGAAAGAAAGGGTGACATTTCATAAAATTCCATGAAGATATATTTTAAAAGGAAAGCAGGATTGTTAAGTGGAATTTATAACTATCTAATGCTTTATTGCTATCATTAAGGCATTAAAACAGTATCCAAAAATTATTTGATGTTTATACAAAAATGATCATGCTAACATGATAGACGCCAAAATTATTATTTCAGAAGCTAGGGGCCTTCCAAGTTGAAACTAAAACTCTTACTGCAAAAGACTGATCACTAAGAAATCTGTTGATTTGACAGGTTATGTTTTAATTGCTTATTGCAGTATATTCGCAGACTTACTGGGTATATATACTAAGACTGGACTGGAGATGCATGGCACTATAAAAGGGGCCGTTGTGGGTAGAAATTCTCATGTGCTAATTTTAATTCAATTTTTTAATCATTTTGTTTTAGAATAGATGCGGAAAGGTCACAAATTTTCGACATTGCTGAAGTAGGTTTTTGAAAAATATTTTCAGAATTCCAATCTGATATACTGACATGATTGTAGAGATTCAGTTTAGTTGTTCTGAATTTAGATTTACTTTTTTGTTTGTTTGTTTTAATCCAAGCATTGATTTGATTACTAGCACAGAAAATCATTACCATTATGTTTTCATTAAGTCTAAAGAAGGGAAGTGGTGAAAATGTTTTGCTTACTAGTTTTCCATTTTGGTGGTAGCTTCTAAATTACTGTGGTGTACCTTACATAATCCGCTGCATGTGAAAAAAAATGCATTTTATAAAAGCTCTTTACAAATTTGCAGAGGATTGAAGCATTCTTTTTATAATCAATAGAATATTTGTCTGACTCTTCTGTCTATTCTGTTGTAATATCATAAAACGTGCTCTGACTTCATATCTCTTAGATTTTAGAAGTTAAATTTGGGAAAATCCTTTTTTTTCTCCTTTTTGATATGCAAATCTCTGCTTATAGTGATTCTTACTCTGTTGTTTATACTTTTAAATTGACAGTATAATGTAGTTTTAACTGGTTATATGTATATGCTTAACTCTTCCACTTGCTTGAAAATCAGTGTTGATTCCATTTCTTTCAATACTGCTTTATGCTAGGCTGAACTGACTCTTTTCCACTCTTTTTGCAGCTGCGTGCATTGCAATGTTGTATACTCTGATGTGGCGGCACTCAAGTCTCATATTCAAGGTTCTCATTGTGAAGTCTTTTACAAATGTCCTATCTGTCCCATGGCATTTAAATCTGCTCCCAGCACACATTCCCATGCCTATACACAACACCCGGGTATCAAGATAGGCGAACCAAAGTAAGCAAAATTACTATTTTTACTGTACTTGCTTGCATTCTAATAACCTTTGAAATTGCATTCTGTCCTGTACTTACAATCTTAATTCAAGTACTGAACAATCAACAGATTGTCGTCCATTTGGTAATGCGTGTCATTCTTCTAATATTTTCAAGAGGTTTTAGCTAGGAATTTATTTGGCAAAGGTTAAATTTCCATGAACATAGCAATAGCAGTTCTTTAAACACAGCACTACAATAAAGTAATGCAGTAATTACAAAAACAATTCACCCTGCTAGTGTGCTGCTTCTCCTTGTTTTCTAATCCACTTACCTCATGTGCATTTTTACTGTGAATTAAGATATAATGTGATTCCAAAAAGAACTGCTAAGGCTCACCAGCGCTTTTGTAGTGATTTTCTTAATGTCTGGTTGAAAAGGCAGAAAAAAGTGATTTTATTTTTTTCTGTTATTTGTTTACAAATAGTCGTCTAGGTGAATTTGGGAAATTGATTCTTCTCATGCCATCAGCCCTCAGGGGTTGGAGTGCATACTTGTGGCCGGGGTGTTAGATGCAGCTGCAGTTGTCTCTGGGCAGACCTCAGGCGGCTCTTGCGGGCTGCAGCCTCCTGCGGTGCCACAGAGGTGGTTCTGATCAGGCAGCTGCTCGCTTATCAGGCGGTGTTTGCCGCTGTCTGCTAGATGTGTCCTCGGGAAAGCTGTAAGTTTGGAAATGGTGAGCTAGGTTTTAGCTTCGCTAAGACTGTCATGTCTAAAGGACAACAATCCCTGTCTGATAAGTGAGAGGTGCCAGCCTTTAAACCTTTTCCAGCCTTGCCCTGAAATTCAAAATAAATATATATACAGAGCTATTTTTATACAAGCTTTTTTCTGATACAAAATCTCTCTTTTCTGGATTAAGGCAGAAGCATTTCCGTTCTTCACCTAGGATGGTTGTATATAAACACAGTAAGTGGTTTACTGAAGGCAGTAAGAAGGGGCATAATTCAGGGTCTTCATTGTGAAAATGTTGAATATTCAAGGCAGGGGGAGCTGCAGGTGTCGACACGTATGAAAATCAGACTTCAAATTGTGTAGGCCTTAAGCCCAATGCCTTCTAATCACAGGCCTTTTTCTTCTCTCTTCTTCCTCTGCTGGTATGAATGCAGAACAGAGTAAATACTCAAATGTTTAACTCTGTTTTGTTTCTTTGAACTGCTTGGAGCACACAAGTACATTTTAACAAATTGCAGAGTCGAGAAAATATAGAGCAGATGAAAGAAACAAGGTATCCTGCATTGTAATAACCAGATTTCACAAGAATCTGGCATAACACTTTTTCTTCTAGCCTATTAAAAGGAGATCTGTTTTTTTTTTTCTTTAGCAAAATAGCAACAGACTTACTGTGTCTGATACTAAATTCAGACATTTCCACCAGTGATAAATGATATCTTGTTTTAATTCAGGATAATATCTTGGTGAGAGGCTTTGACATACCAGCATTTAATCTAAAACTTGTTTAAGGTTCCCATGATTTTCATTACAGAAAACTGAAAGATTAAGATCGCCGACTGTGTAAGATACTCCACATATGAAAAGTACAGAAGATTTACTGAGTTGTGCTTTTATCTGTTGAACTTCTCATGAATTTGGTGAATTAAGTATTTTGCATTAGTTTCCTTTCCATATGAGAAGGAGTGTTTTCTTTAAATTTGCCCGTTTGAATCAAGATGCTGTCTCACATGCTTGCAGAATGACTAGTAAGGTTTTCCAGTCTTTGCAATGTTTGGAGTTCCTTGTTTCTGTTTCACAAGCACCTGTAGGTAGTACAGTGTCAGCACCAGGGCTCAAGATGCTCATTGATTACTGTCTGACCATTTAATAAGGTCTATTTCAGGCTCTCAGGACCTGTGGTTTTCCTCAGAATTAACTGAATGTATTTACGCTGTTCAGCAGCAATGTAAAATGGAAAGTATTTTCTTGTTTGGATTAATTGGTTGGTGAGGATATTTCTCACGTACGTTAGTCAAGTGACATCAAGTTTTCATAGCTCAAATTCTCTTTTATCTACTGTAGTGTTCCACATTGTACTGGAAGAAATTTATTCTTGTTTGATGAATATGCCAGTGCCACTGCTGGTTTACCTGTCTTGTGTTACCTGCTATCTGTGCTGCACATGGCCAGCATACATTTTGAAAGCTTAACAATTTGTTGTAAAGAAGGACTATAATACAGTATTGTAATACTAGAGATATTACCATGAAAGTTCAACTGTTTGTTGTTACGAAGTAAGCGTTTTAAAACAAATGAAAAGCAGTGTACAATACCCTTTTGTGTTTTAAAATAGGAAGCTTTCAAGCTTTTGTGTAGTGCTTGAAGGTCATTTAACCCAGATTTTTAAATGGGAGTTTCAAACCTTATGCTGATAGGCAAATGTTTTTGAACTCCTGTCTGACCACAGAGCCTGGTTTCTAGAGGCCCTGGTCACGGCGGTGCTGCAGGAAATAAGGCTGTGTGTGTGAACAAATCAGGGGAGCTGGGAAGGATTTATTAGTTCTCCCTCATAAATGGGCCGAGACCAGCTCAGTCCTGAGGCTCTGTTTATTTGTTCACACAATTTTTGTTTACAGGAATTAGGCTTAGCGGGTAAATGGCTGTGTGCCTCTGGCATTTACTGGAATTGTATGATTTATAATTATATTACAAATGGTTGTTTCAGAACAGATATAGTAAACTATTTGCTGCATGAAAAATGAAGTCTATATGCAGTGATTCTCTAACAGTGGAAATTAGATTATTTTAATATAGGGAAATGGATGGCTTTCAACTTTGTCAGCTCTCTCCTGTAACATACCTAGGATGTTTTGATGTGAAACCAAAGCTTATATGTGATTTTGTTTTTTCAGTAAATAGTGGAAGTCCATAGAAACAGCATAAAGGTATTTTTCATGGCTGATCTCTTTTTGGATATTGGAGAAGTTCTTGTTTATGAAGCCAGATTATGAATATATACTGTACTCTCAGTACAAAATGTATTATCCCACAAGTACTGTTTTTTTGAGGGAAGAAGTGCAGGAAGGAGAAATACCATGCTCTGCAAAAGCTTTCAAAATGCTAGACATCTTTAATGCGATATGAAAGTATTTTTCTGTGAGATACATGTGTGTTCATTCGAAGATAATATATGAATATTTATTACCCAGATTTTTGAAAAATGAAGAAGTGTATGTATCATGCCTATTTTGGTGTGTACTGTAGAGCAGGAGTAGTTAGTGAGCGTGTGTAACTACCCTGGTTGTGCAGTGGTAGTTGAACTGGCTGCCCTTCTCGAGGATCTTGTTGAACTTAGGCTATTGTAAATTATGTCCTAAAGAAGCATAACTGCCTTTAAACTTTGGGCAGGGCTTTAAGCTGATGTATGTTAAATACCAATTACCTCAGTTTTAAAGCAAATCAGCACACTCAGTTGCATGTGTTTAGGATTGAAAGTCATGCTTTCAAATGTGAATCAAAGTAAAACTTGGTGGATATAGTCACAACACGTACTGTTAGGTATCTTGGTATGAATTTGAATTAAGACAGAGACCTGAGTTTTAAAGTTCGATCTATACCAGATAATTCTTGTGCTTTTGTGAAAACAGAGTAATGTCATTTAGCTTTCATAGAAAATATAAGTATTCAGCTCCTGGTGTTTTTAGAGAGAGAATTTTTTTATGTATGATGAATTCACAAATAAGTGAATTTTTTTTGTAGCAGATTCACTTTCTGCTGCCAGTAGCACCTGTAAGTGTTAGTGAGCGGTGCATTACTCAAGGTGGTGGTCATTAAGGGACTGGGAAGAGCATTGGCAGCAAATCAAGGGAGGTGATCCTTCTCTTATCTCTTCAGTGCTGGTGAGACACATCTGGAGTACTGGGTCCAGATCTGGCTTCCCTGGTAGAAGGGAGACGTGGACATAGTGGAGTGAGTTCAGCACAGCACTACTAAGGTGATGCAGGGCCTGGTGCATCTCACATGTGAGGAGAAGGTGAGAGAGCTGGGACTGTTCAGCCTGGAGAAGAGAAGGCTCAGGGAGACCTTATAAATGTGTATCAATGCCTACCTGATGGGAAGGAATGAAGAGGAAGATGAACTCTTTATCAGCAACCACTCACAGGACAAGAGGCAATGGGCAGAAATTAAACCACAAGAAATTCCATCTGAACACAATAAATTACAGGTTAGTGAGGGTGGTGGTCAAACAGTGGCACAGGTTGCCCAGAGAGGCTGTGGAGTCTCCACCTGTGGAGATGGTCAAAACCTCGCTGGACATGGTCCTAGGCAGCTGCTCTGGCTGACCCTGCTTGAGGCAGGGCTGGACCGAATGACCTCAAGAACTCCCTTCCAACCTCAATCATTCTGTAATCTTGTGTTACTTTAGGCACATTATGAATCTGAGACATATAATAGGTCATAGTTTATTTGACTGAATTACGTAAGCCTGCAATAACAAATTTATGTTCTACAGACCTGAAATTGTTCCAACTCGGATGACTGTCTAGTTCCACAACAGATGATAAAGCAGGTTTTCTAACTTTTCTTTTGTCTAATTTTATTTCCAAGATATTGTTCGAATAAAGATGTCATGAAATACACAGAGAATAATTTTTAATTCTGCCAGTCTTTATTTACATCTTATTAACCCAGAACACTGTAATTTTACTCATCTCTCATTAGCACTTAGCAGTGGCATCGAGTACTCAGTAAGAGGCACCAAAATTCTGGAATTGTGGTTGTTATCAGTGGTCCATGAGCAAGGAACCAGAAGGGTGAAAATCGCCCTGCCAGGAGCAAGGCTTTGATACAGTCTTGTGCCTCGGGTTATTTGCCTGGTTAGTTAGCGATCAGGTTTTGACATTTCGTTACTTTTGGACAAAGTTGTTGAGGAAGATGTAAAACAGTATTATAAAAGACAGGACTTAAAGGATGGAAGAAAAGTATTTGGTACCCCAGAACCAGGAAATATCATCAGGCAGTTAGTACCTGCTCTCAGTTTGTGTTCACAGACATATTAACTACAGAATTGTAGCAAGTACTTCTCTGAAGAAATTACATTTTTTCTTTGGTGTAGCGAAGGCAGCTGGCAGTAAAATCTTTGCTTCAAATTATCTTGAGCTGTTCTGCTGAGAAAGGATCGAGATGTTGGTTTAGAGTGCTGAGATGCTCAGCAGCTGTGTGCTGTGGCTGAGGGAGATGATCTATTGCATAGTAAATCTTTAGGCTCTTGCTTTTCTGTTTCCCTTAAACACTGCATCCCATAGCGAGTGAGTGTCTGTAATAGTGCCCTGTGCCTGGGCAGATTCACATTCTCTCCATTTCAGTCTGCATTCACTTCAGCTTGTCTGCCAGGGTGGTAATCCACTGACTTATTTCCCCGGGAGTTGTCTCTTACAATCTCAGTTGAAACTGTTAGTAAGATAAGTGAGGTTTTATTGATGCGAGATATATGAGGTGAAACTGCATTTTAGAAACCTCTTTTTTTTCCTTACCAATTAATATCAAGAAACATTTCCTATTTCTGGCAAGCTCTTTAACACCTTCCTTACAGGAACTTACGCGGGCAATGAGAAAACTTAGCATGCTAACAAGCAGGGGTTTTGTTTGTTTGCTTGTTTGTTTGTTTTTTAATGGAAATCCATTCTTTAGGACAGAGATCAACCTCTAAGTGATGGGGTTAGGAAGACTGCTTTCACAGAGGAAGTGCCTGTCTTGGTACTCAGCACCTGTGCTTGAGTTTCCTTTATCTTATCTGAAGTTTTCCTGAAGTACCACTACAGATGGTTAATGGATTTGATTTCTCTTTCATCTGATGATCTATGGCAAATTTCTGTATTCCTTTTCTTTCACATGTCATTTCCTTTCATTCATTTTCCAAGTTAAAAAATGCATATGCTTTGAGAGAGGAAGTTGCGGTTTTGGTGGTATCTCTACATTGCTGTGATAGACAGATTCTTAAAGGCCTGTAATTGCAGAACAGGGAAATATCACCCTGTGAAGTCTCAGTTTCAGAACATTAACAGAGTCTAGACTTGACATTCAGGAGGTTCAAAGCCATATACATTGACAAAAATATGTGCATCGTGAAGTATATTACTGATTATAATCAAATCAGTAACTCCCTTAAAATACATTGCCTTTGCAACCTGAAACAGGTGTATTCTTTGTCCTTCAGTTACAACATGGGTTCAAGAGCTGAAGACCTCTTACTTCAGAGTACTGTAAGCAGATGTTGGTGTTATATATGTAACTAGCATATGCTATTGTTTTCTGGTTTAGTCATTTTTTTCTATTTTTCTGCTTTTTCTACCACTCCTTTATTTTGAGTTTGGAAGATGTTCTGAATTAGTTTCGTTTTACCTTTTTTCAGGCAGTGCGAAATAATTGCTTAAACGTGTCAGATCTTGTATCTGCTGAGAAAAAAGTTAACATCATGATTCGTGGTGATAGATCATAAACATGACTGACACTGTTTATTGTACTTCTATTTTTAGAATAATATATAAATGCTCTATGTGTGACACTGTGTTTACTCTACAACCTTTGCTCTATCGCCACTTTGATCAGCATATTGAAAACCAGAAGGTGTCTGTTTTCAAGTGTCCAGACTGCTCTCTTCTGTATGCACAGAAACAGCTTATGATGGATCATATCAAGGTGTGTAGGCATCTCTTGTTTTATTCTTAGATACTATTTATCATGCAATATGTGTTTTGAGAAAATGTTGTAAAAAAGGCTCAGAATAACAAGAAAGCTGCTGGAAGAAAGAGATGTTAATAATTCCAAAAGAGTAAATTGTGAATATTGTTTTCAAATGCTAGTCTTATATTTCATATGGTTTTCAGCATCTGTGATGTAATCACTTACTATTTCTATGTGATTGTTGATTTTGATATACTAGGAATATCTCAGTACATTGCATTCAGTATGTCATTTTATGAAAATTAAATGAGGAGATAACAATATATAATAATGATATTGGAGTACATTGATCCAATCCTAATAACTGTTGAGCCTTGTTTACAGTATTTCAAGTATTATTCCAGTTGTTAGGAGTTGAGAATGCTGAGCACGTTACAAAATGAAACCTTTGATATTCAGAACTAACTGGGGGGAACCCATATGTTTCTTGAATAGATGTAGAAATTGTGTGTGTGTGTGTGTGTGTGTGCACATGAACACATGCACGCTTTGAAAAAAAAGAACTTGAAGTGGATTTTTTCATCAATATCCTTGTAACTGCTTGAAGGAATTGACTAGAAAAGACTTACTGCCATCCTTGCAAATCATGTTATTAAGAATCAGAAGTCTCTAACTTGCTAGCTATACATTTTAAATACTCTGTTACCTTGTTTTAAATACACCAAGTCTGTTAGCAGTGCTGAAATTTCTTATACATTATCATCATAGTCTGGCAACTGTTGAAGCTATTTAAATAGTAAAATTTGTACAGAGTAGTGAAAAATCAGACATCTTTCTTGCCTGCTAAAACTATCATTTTGCATTTTAGCCTCAACTATGGTACTTAGAACCTTAGAAATCACTAAAGTTGCATTGAAAACAAGATCAGAATTCTTGCAAAAACAGCTGGTTTTAAAGCCAGTTTTAAACATGAATTGGAGATAGGGAGAGGTCGTCCCAAGATGTTCAGAAATACAAGGACAATATATTTTCTTTGTTTCTGAACTAGTTTATGTTTACAGTAAGAATCATCTTAGACTTATGTCAGATACCTTAAAGGGTCCTCTAATGCAGCAATGCAAAGTCATATTTTCTAATTCCTTCAATCTACTTGTATTGCTTCTTTTCTAACTAGTTAGGCAAATTCCATATATTGGAGTGTATGTCTTACGTACATGATTAGTTTTTCTTGAATCACGTATTTTTGTGGAAGTGATGTTACATATGTATTTCTTTAAGACCTGAAAACCACTTTGGGACATGATGTGACTGTGGTTAGAGACAGGAGCTATTCTTATACAAGTTAGGGTTGCTCAGCATCTCTCATTATAAAGTTACACTCAGTTACCTATGTTTTGGATACTTTTTAAGATTTTTGGCTATAGTTTTCCATGCCAATATTTGTACTTTTGACCAGTATATTTTCAGCATGTTTTACTACAAATGATGCAGACAATTCTGAGAACAAAACTAGTGAATTAGAACACAGGCTTTCAGTAACAGCATTACAGCTTTTGTTCAGAATTGCTAGTGCTTCTACATTTAGGATGTATGTAGGGTATTAGGAACAACAGCAGAAAAGTGTAAATTGGACTTGACTCTAGGGGGAAAGAAAAAGACAGTAACAGGGTATAGATAAAAGCAGAAAAGGACAGGGGGAGAGGAAGAGTGCTCAACAAGGGCAGAGCTCATCCCAGCTGCAAGAAAAGTAATTGTTTGATATGGCTAGACATAAAGCAGCAAGGCAGAGAAGACTTGGATGAAAATAGAACACAAAGGGTTAGAAAGAGGCTCAGAAGGAGGTTATTTAAAGCTACAAAAATGACCTAGAGTAATTCCTGCAGATGGGAAGGTATCTTGTTGGCAAAATGTATGTCTTATTTTCCTCTAATGGCTTGCTACAAAAAAAATGGAACAGCCAGTGATAACAGGTAGTGAAGGTCTGGACTGGAGGTGTAACACTCAGTTCTAGTGGTGGTATATACTGTCACTGTGACTTCAGGTTATGCTTTAATACTTTGGGATTATTTTTAAGAAACTAAATTTCAGGTATTACATTTAAAAGACATATAGAAAGTTGAGCACTGATGTCTTACATGCTCACAAGTTAAGATGGGATGGAGTCTCCAGATCAATCTCCAGTTGCCTGAAACTAGAGGACCCTCCTTCCCCCCACCCAATGCTTGTACTTCATCTCCTAGTGCAGTGGGATACACCAGAAAACTTCTTCCTTTACTACACAATTTTAATTTGTTCTTAGAAGCTGTCAGTCAATCCTGTGCACTTTGCTTTTTAATAATGTCTTAGCTTTTAAAAGTACTGGCTTTCTTCTCCAGTCGACTATTCAAATAGAACATGTTCTACAGATCAGGCTGATATTTGTAGTACAACCTGCAGCTAGTCCCAAAAGCCACACGATTTACAAAGAACTTGGTACTATAGTGTTATACTGGAGAAGCAGATTGGTATACTTACATTCTCCGAATCAAGAATGTATTGGATGATTTTTGTTTCTGAAGTTACCTGTATGTTTAGGGTGGCCATCATCCACGATATCATCCATCATCATCCACACATCATCCACGATAGCTATAATACAGATCAGTATATGAGATGATTAGAATGCTGTCAATGTAAAGGGCAAGTCTTTTGGATGTGAAAGAGACCTTGACAGTGGATCCGTGTTCAACAATACGATAAGCCTGGTTTGCAGTCATCTTTGTTGGCCCAGAACCCTGCTGACTCATTCCTGTTGAGTCCATGGTTATATATGAAACTCAGACACACAGCTGAGGTCCAGGTCTTCCTGAAGCAGTCATCTTCTCTGTGGGCTGAGGTATCATGCCGCCATGTGACACTGGCTCCATAAACTGGGGAGGTGGAAAAGTTTTTCCCATCTTACTAATCAATTACCTAATCTTAAAGGCTAGAAATATATCAGTGAGGAAGGATCACTACCTAAGAGCTGCAGGGTGCTGAGCAGCCTGTCAGGCACTTCTTAGCTGTCCCCGCCAGCCCTGCACACCTTTGATTCCAAGGACTGTTAGCATTGTGTAGCCCTAAGCAGTTATAACCCAAGCATGCAGTAAGACTGGGCTTAGCACAGGCTTAACATAAAACATTAATATATCCTAAAAAACATAATTGCCTGATCTTTCCAGAGTTACCTTTTCTTGTCTTATTTACCGATGCTCCAAGTCAAAACTTGTCAGTAAAAACCCTGCCTTCTTGGAAATCTCTCTTTAGACACACAGTTTGAAATGAGGATGTTCAATAAACTACATTAGGTAAGTAAAGCAAGAAACTGAACTTAACCTAATGTACTTCTTGAGCCCTTTTTTTCTCCTTATTCAACAGCAATTTAAACTTAACCTGCGTAGTCTCATTTTTTGTGAAAATATCCAGCCACTGAAGAAAACTACTACTTTAGCTATGGCTGGTGTCAGTGTTGTTGGCTAGTTTCTGCCTATGTTAGACATTGTCTATATTTAATCGTTGTTTCTTTAAGTTAAGAATGTGATCTGATGAAGTATGACAAAGAAGTAAATGGAGACTTATGTTTCGGTAGGTCTTCTGCATTTTGTCAGTACAATTGTACACATCTATGTTAATTGTTTTCTTATATTTATTTTTTTATTTTATTGTAGTCAATGCATGGAACTTTGAAAAGTGTGGAAGGGCCACCAAACCTGGGGATAAATTTGCCTCTCAGTACGAAACCTACAAATCAGAACTCAACCAGTCACAACAAAGAGGACACAAAATCTGTCAACGGAACAGAAAAGTTAGAGAAGAAATCTCCTTCTCCTATAAAGAAGGGAGAGCCTAAAAAAGTCACTAGTCGTGGCTGGACATGTTGGGAATGTGATAGGTTCTTCACTCAGAGGGATGTTTACATTTCCCACATGAGGAAGGAACATGGAAAGGTAAATGAATAATATCTAATTACAAAAAGTGAGTTAAACCTGAAATATTATGTCTTTTTTTTCAAATTGTTGTGGTTTTGTAATTAATTCCTTTAAGTTCCATCATTATTTTCCTCTGTTCTTACATGTATGTCATCTTTCTCTCTTTTGCTTCTTGGTTTTTGTCATTTTCTACATAGTTCTTTTGAGAAAATCTACACGTGCTTAGTTAATTGTAGGCTTGTTCATCCAGTACCAACATTTCTTGAAGATGGAAAGAATGAAAGATGTTCCACTATTTCGTCCAAGTCATCTAATCTGATCCAGGTTCTTATTTTTTCCTTTGTGCTTTCACAGTTCCTTCTGTCTTGAAAATTCATTAGCTGTTGAACTTAGGGAATGGAATCTCAATTTGCTGGTCCAATGAGCACCAAACAGCATTTCATTTTAAAGCTAGACTCACTCTAACATCAAGTCATTGCTCTAATCTTACACTTGCGGGCTCAGGCAACAAGTCAGCTGAGTTGAGCAAGGTGACATTTTTATTTAAGGCAGCTAGATGTGAGATAGCTTACTTAAAACTGACTGAAAGTGAAATACGGAAATGCTGTGGTCTCAAGTCAGCAGAAAGACAGCTTGATGTCCTTGATGCATTCTATAACTTTTCCACTTTAATTAAATTAAAAGGACTGGCAGGTGGACAGTGGTGAAACTGAACAACTTTCCTCTGCTACTGCTTGCAGGGAAGAGAGCTAAAAAATTGACTTTTTAAATTTAGCTTAAAAAGGAAAAGAATAGTGAAAAACATAGCCTGTGCTCCAGTGCTACAAGCTAGAGTAAAGCAAAAAAGCAAAAAGTTTTGTTATTTAAGATGAATTTTCCATTTTCAGTTCAGACTTCATTCTTCCACATAGTATCACATTGTGGATTTGGATACCAAGTTCAGTGAAGTCAGTGAGATTCTTTGGGTTGATTCAGTTTGAATCAGACACTGTGCTACTGCTTGTAGCAAACACATAAGTAGTGGGTGATTCATATATGTAATCACGTATGATTTGTATGAGGTTACTCATGTGCATGAGTATTTACAGGAGTGAGGTCAAAGTGCTGATTGTCAAGCACAGAACCAATAGGGGAAACGTAAATTTCAGTTCCTTTATTGGTTTGGTTTGTTGTTTTTTTGTTGTTGTTGTTGTTTTGCTGCAGTAGTGTCTGTGTCCCCTGTTGCGTTGCCTACATTCTCTCTCCTGATGGTACTAAAACTGTTGTACCCACCTAGAGCAAGGTTTGGAACCAGAAGGTGGTTATCAAAGTCAAGGTGAGCCAAGACTGGGAAACACAAAAGCTGAAGGTTGCACTGACCCAAACATCAAAAATGAGCAGGGGCTGCATGGGAGGAAAAGATGCCAGGGAGCTGGGCTTGTAGGCAGGATTCAGGGCAAGGAGAGCATGGAACTGAAGGAAAACCAGGCATGTAGGAATTAAAGGCCAGCTCCACAGAGTCTGGACAAAGGAGCAAGGAGTAGCAGGGCAGCATTAACCCAGTGTCGTGAACAGCCAGGAGCGGTGGCGCTGGGAGCACTGCAGTTCCTCACCCCCCAGAGGGCTGGGCGCTCTGCGAGGGTCCTCAGCTGGACCCTGCGTAGCTGTGGGTGGGACCGGCCAGGGCAAGGTGCAGCCCGATGCTGCGGCACAGCGGTCATCTGCTGTCCAGTCCTGGCCTTCGCTGTGTGCCAGGAGCAATGGCCTGATTCTTCCCTCAACAGAGAAGCAAAGAATTAAACTAAAGTACTGTGCTGCACTAAAGAGAGAGAGCCGGGCTGGAAGGGACAGCAGATTTATTTTGTCTAAGTGGAGAAGAATCATCCAGAGTGGAAAAATCTGTAGTTTTCAGGATGCTAATATGCTATAATAAATGATAGCACACTTCCAGAGGTTTCTGTGTCTCTTCAAATTTCAGTGCTTATCTCTAAAGCTGTGTTGTGCAAATTGTTTTATTCTGTTTCTTAATATTTTATGGAAAGGCTGAAAATGCCAGACTGCTGAGTGTCATCTCTAATTTTCTTATGACAAGTTGAAGCAAATAGCTCCCAAGCCTGATTGAACGACCGTTTTCATGCTCATCCTTGCCTTCAGTAACTCCCACTCTGTTCTTTCAGCCACGTCTGAGAGATGTTGCCTTCCTGCTGTAAAGAATGCTGTATTCAGGCTGCATAGCTACATTTCCAGTCGCCCTTGGAACAAAACAGACAAAAACAAATGATTATGATTCACAGAACTACATTTTCTTTTACCTGGTTCTCCTTTTACAGCTTGAGGGCATGAAAGTTGGACAAATATCTCTGGTTTCTCCTGTTGCTTTAGAAGCCCATTTTTGCATTTCTGTCTGTTGAAGTCACTAAGGAATTAGTGTTAATTGCTTCAGTTTCAAGCCTAGCAGGTATATTTGTGACACTTCTGCTATGGAGTGTCTATAAAGAAACTCCGTAAAATATGTTACAGTCCCTGTAGTATGACTATGAACTAATTACTTATTTCTGATCCTGTAACACTCATACAATCCTAGTTTAGTTTTCTTTCAAAATCAGTCCCTTTAGCAGCATGTAAAACGTTTTGCCCATTAGTGCAAATACTAACTCATCAATGCTTCTAGTGGCAAACAGAAGTAGGTTTGAGATCAGATACACTTACATTTTACACTGATACAATTCTTTAAAACGACACAAAGCAACACACCTCCCCATAATATTGTCACTTCAGAATGAGCTGGAGAATCACATCCAGTCTAATCAAATCTACATCAGAGTGACAGAAGGCAAGTAAAAAAATGTTAGTAGCATATAGATAATGCTTCTTCAATTAATTACAGTTTATACAGTATAGTCCAGGGCTATTTTTTGATTGAATCCTTACTATGCCTTCACATTCTGCTTTAAGCATCCGTAAATTCTTTCCAGAGTACTGCAGTCAAAAGCATACTGCAAAACCATGCTGCAGAATGTACTGATTAATGCATTTAATTAATTTGTTTGGGAATATTTCAGTTTTCTTGCTGCAACTACTTGGGTTGGTAAGACAGGCCGTTGGACTGAGTTCTAGGATTGTTGAATGACCGTGTCATTCGTTCTTGGATCTCTTATAGCTGACAGTTTTGGAGACGTTATTTCTTCAGATACTATAGCTCCTGTGGCTGCGTTCGGCTGGAATGACATGGGTGGAGACCACTCCATCATTTTTAACTTCCTTTTCTTTCCCCTTACACTAAACTAATAGTAATATAAGACCCATAGAACTCCCCAAGTAGGTGTTCCTCAAGTTGACATCAGACTGCCTCTCCTCATGACTTTTTTGAGCCCTATGATCACATCAGTATTCATGATGTTTTGCTATGGTCATTATTTAGTATGTGCCCTTCACCCATTTTCTTGTGGGTGATTGGTAACCTCTCCCTGTCAGCAACTGCAGAAGTAATTTGGTGATGGAAAGGGTGAGATTACTTTATAGTGAAAGCAGGTCTTTGACCATGCTGCCTTTACTGGTCCAGAAATAATCCACTGATCTTATGTGCTTCTTTGATGGAAGAACTTCACCCACGGTTTGTGGTACCAGTTTACAATCTTTGGTAGGTGCGTGTGTAATTCATGCTGGCCACATTGCTCTGAAAGATTTTTTAATGCATGCACTACTTTTACTTAGCTTTATTTATTTAATGCATTTTTCTTCTTTTAAAGCAAATGAAGAAACACCCATGTCGACAATGTGACAAATCTTTCAGTTCGTCCCATAGTTTATGTCGTCACAATCGTATCAAGCACAAAGGCATTAGGAAGGTTTATACATGCTCGTAAGTTCTATTTGTTTTTTAAACATACTAGAGACAGAGTATAAACCAACAAAAACATTGTTAATTGAATTTCTCTTCTTAACTGTATAAAAGCAAGTGTCTTGTTCATTCAAATGAATCAGTTATTTAAATAAATAAACAGTCCAAACTATTTGAGCTGTTCTGCCTGCATGAAACATAACAAACTACTCAGAACACATGTACGTAAAGTCCGCTGTTTTTCAGGAGCTTTGGCAAGCAAGTCAGGAGTTCTACTAAGCTGAGAGTTTCCGTGGCTGATAGTTTTACAGTGGTGAACTTGGTTTTTAGTAGTCTCTGAAATACACAAACCACTCTTCTAATCAGCAAAAGTCAATATTAGTAGTATTTTTCTCATGCATAAAACAGTGTGTAATGTCTAAAAGTCCTCAGTGATATTTAAGGGGCTGGAGAGAGGACACATAATGTAATAAAAAGACCCATGTCAATCAGATAAAACATATAATAAGAAACTTTCTGCTTTATCTTTTTGTGTACATATACATATATTTGTATTTGCATATAGTGGAGCTAAATTTGATGTTATGGTAAGGATGATATGCTCACGAGTTTTATTCTGACCCACGCTTCCTACCATTTTGGATATTATCTTCAGAGAACTTCTTTCTCATTTGCTGTGAATACAAGTTGCTCAAACATTTGTAGTTTTATTTTGTAGTTGTTCTCCTTTTCTTATAATACTTGCCTGTATGATTGATTGGAAAAGCGTTGTCACTGTCTTTAATAGATTGTCCTGTTGTCTGGATTTATTTACCTGCTCACATTCTTCAGAATATTACATCTTTTTTAAAACATGACATTTGAATCTCTGTATGTCTGCTTTGTGTTTATATAGACACTGCCCAGATTCAAGGCGTACTTTTACCAAGCGGTTGATGTTGGAAAAACATATTCAGTTGATGCATGGCATTAAAGACCCTGATGTAAAAGAAATGACTGAATCGACCAATATGGAAGAAAGGGAAGTAAAAGAAGATACAAAGGTAATTTCTTAGATTTCACTGAAAGTGATATTTTTTGTGAGTATACATTCAGGATCTTTAAATAGATGCAGATATTTTGATCCCGTAAAATTTTGATCTGTGAAGTAGAGCCCCAAAAATGTCTCAAAGGTTACTGCAACAAATTCTATCATGCTTGAGCTAGAACATGTTTTTTTGAAAGACTTACAGTCTAATTTAATCACTAAATGATAGAAAATGTAACTTACTTTTGGTGGTTTGTTTCATGAGCACCTTTCAAAACTTCTGCAACCAAGTCCTCTCATAGCTGTAGAAAAGCTAAAGGTTGCATAGAAGCATTATGAGCTTATTCCAGGTACCCAGCCTTGAGCTTATTTGACATAAATTTTAGAGTGAAACTGCTTTCAGTCTGATGATGAGCGTTAGGAGGAAAGCAAAAATAAGAAGACAGCGCTGTCAAAAGACTTGTTATGTGCAGAGTTTAACAGCTTTTTTTTTTTTTTTTTTTTAAGTGTTAGGGGCTCTGTATGATGAAGAATTTCAACAACCAGCGCTGACAGTAGATACACAAACATACATGTTTTTTAAAATTTACTCGTCTTTTACATGACTCTTTTTTCAGCCCAATATAGTGCCTTTTTATTTAAGTGTTAAAAATATGGCAACTATATACATTGTCTTCTGAAATATCATGGAGTATATCCAGGCTACATACGGTGTAGAGGATTGTAAAGACATATTCATGTCAGAAAAGTAACAAAAAGAATTAAAAAAAAAAAGATATGTTTAAATAGTTTTAAAAAAAAACAAAAAAACTTGCACATATTAGTTCATCCTTTGCCATTGTGTTCATTTGGCTACTAACAGCCAGTAGATAATCCATCACGTCAAATTTCAGTTATGAAATATTAAGTGCAATTAAAATACAGTTTCAGAAGGTGGTGCTGAAAAGTTCTTAGACTGATACTCTACATTCTATGCACAACTGTAGTCACATTGATGTGTACTTGGATGCAGTTACACTGGCAAATATTTAATCATGCTAACACAGTGCATTAGATACTGTTGCTTTATCAGAGCTGACAAAATAAAATCTGTGTGAAATTTATAGGAAAGAAAACCCTTACTTTTCTACCATGTGCAACATATATTTGCAAGTATTATTTCAAATACTGTATTTTTCAAAGTTGTACTGGAATCTACCACTGGAAAGTTTTTGAAGTTTGCAGTCACAGTCACTGAAGTCACTGCATATTTATGCTTACACGAAATGCTGTTTATGGCTTTTTTTAGGTTCCTAGTCCAAAGCGTAAATTGGAAGAACCTATACTGGAATTCAGGCCTCCACGAGGTGCAATCACGCAACCATTGAAGAAGCTAAAAATAAATGTTTTTAAGGTTCACAAGTGTGCTGTTTGTGGCTTTACAACAGAAAATCTTCTCCAGTTTCATGAACATATTCCTCAGCATAAATCTGATGGCTCTTCATACCAATGCAGGGAATGCGGACTCTGCTACACATCTCACGTGTCTCTCTCCAGACATCTCTTCATTGTACATAAGCTGAAGGAGCCTCAGCCAGTATCAAAACAAAATGGGTCTGGGGAAGATAATCAGCAAGAAAACAAGCCCAATCATGAGGACGAGTCATCTGACAATACGGTATCAGACAGAAGATGCAAAGTGTGTGCAAAGACTTTTGAAACTGAAGCGGCCTTAAATACTCACATGAGAACACATGGCATGGCCTTCATCAAGTCAAAAAGAATGAGTTCAGCAGAAAAATGATCAGATTATTTGGGACACAGAAATTTCTCTCCACATTGGAATACTAATGACATTTTTGTTACAGAAATTTCAAGGTATAATAGTGTTAACAGTACTGTTCAGGCTGTTGCAATATATTCTGCATAAAAATGTCCCCTTCACCTCATTGTCTATACCCTCAAAACCATTGAAGCAGTATTTGAGTTGAAAAGAGTTTGTATATATTTAAACTAATAACTTTTATACTCTTTGTTACGTGTTTGTATTGGTATCTAGTGGAAAATTGTTTTTTGTTTTGTTTCTGTTTTTTGTAGTAAGATTCTCTAAAACAGAGTTCTTAATGCTGGGGCAGTTTCTCGGGTTTCTTAAATGAATGCTTCTGCAAGAAAGTTTAGCTAATGGGAGTGCATCAGAAGGCAGTGCTTGGAGGGGAAAAAAATGAAGAAAGCAAGCAAGCCAAGGAGAGATTTTAAATTCTACAGGACTAGTGCTTCTAAATGTGTAAGGAAGCTTTTAAACCTTCTCTCTACAAAGGAAAGAAAAAATAAAAAGGAAAAAAAAAGAAAAAAAGAAAAAGAAAAAAAAGTATCACTGCGTGTGTAAAGTGCAGTGCTGGTTTTAGGTGGCAACACCAAAACAGGTGCAGACCCCCTAGAATTTTAAAGTACTTCTGAAAAGTATAATTGCACAACTATATATGTATCATGAAGTAATTTTTAGACCATCAGGTGCTTGTGATCAAAGCTAAAATAGTTATAAAAGGGCTGGGCTGCTCTGGATTAAACAAATAAGATGTAATTAGAGGAATAGGTTTATAATTATGATGTTTTTTGTCATGTAATTTATTAAACATATAGAAGCGAGTACACAGCATTATGTATTTTCCTTAATTTCTGGTTATCAAAAGAAAATAGTTAACCCTTGCTGCAGGGGTTGGTGTTTCCCAGCTCTGTATGCTAATGCCAAATGTTCTGGTGCTCAGTGTTACATACAGCCACAACTGTCAAGAAGCTAACACACCAGCCTATGTAAGTATAACCGGGGCTTTCAACTTTAGCACAGATCTTATGAAGCTAGTTCAGCCATTTCAAAAGTGTATCTAATATCACTAGTTATGCTTTCACAAAGTACAAAGAGGTACCATACTGTCCCTTTCATATATTGGTCTCTGTGAGAGTTATATTTTTGGTTTGTTTTTGCATTTTATACCTTGTATGTATCCCTATAAAATTTTTTGTACTTTTTTTTAAAACAAATCATGTATATATAGATAGCTGCATGATATATGGTAGTAATTGTTTGTTTTAAAAGTCTTGCTGCTGTCAGATGTTACTATACACTATGTCCATTACAACTGTATTAAACACATTTCATATGTAAATAAATGTGGAGCATTTTGCCCCTAAAGATTTGTGAGATTCTGTTATTTATGATTAAATTTTAACAATTTTAAAGATTGAAGTGTTTGAAAAAATATGGATCCTTCTCAGCCACCTCTGTAAACCTTCTTAATCATTCTGGAAATTGTGTATCAGATACATTAATTCTGCTTTGTCTCTTCATCCTCATTCTTAAATTGATTCATTGGTAAATGCTTCTTATCCCATTTATATTACTCACCCGTTGAGTGGTTATGAGGAACTCCATCCTAAAACAGCTGGCAACGCAGGATCTTAGTGTGAAATGTACACTGGCCATCACTGCCCTTCTCATTAAGTGTATACCTCTTTAACACTTGTTTGTTGATGTGCACTGTCAACTGTACAACAAATGAGTTATCACTATGCAGAATGGTGTTTTGTACACAGTGAACAGATAATAAAAGTTAAATTTTCACAGCCATTATTAATACTTCTGTTTGTTTTACATAGTGCTGCACCTCCAAGGGATGCTGTGAACCAATAACGTATGTCATTGTTGGTAGTGCTGAGAAGCAAAAGTCACTGACAAGCCAGTAGTGCTCAAGTCATCTGAAAGCTGTTGGGGACTATGTGAAACCGTTCGGTGGTCACAGGCCTCTTCCTGGGTCAGACACATGCAGTGTAAGGTCCCATGCTGCCTTCTCCTTGTAATTGGCACCAAGTGGCCATGTGGGATTTCTTTTTGCCTGGGCAGTTGAGTAGAGTTCAGCTTCTTGGCAGTTGGCTCTGTTCGATCCTTTCTAAGTCGAAGAGGGATTTAACTCTACTTCAATTAATCTTGTGAAAGGTTCAATGGAAGGTGGGTTTTGAACTGCCTGATAATATCTAGGCATGTTTCTTCTGTGTCAGAGTTTCTACCCACTTGGGTACACCGGGAAAGTACAGCTTTTTCCTCCAGGCCAGCAGTCCACTCTTCCAACTGTCTCCTTTTGACAGACAGAAATCCTCTCAGCTAGATAAGGGGACAGGAGTTCCTTAGATAAATGTTGCTTCTTTAAACAAACAAACAATAAAACAGACCTAAATAATAATAATGATTTTTTAAAAATAAAGGAAAATAAAAGGTTTAGCAGGACAACTAATTTCATGATGTTGATCACCTGTATTTCTTACCTAGTCCCACAGAGTCTGGGAATTTTCAGTCTGTATCTTCTGAGTAATTAAAGAGTCATCAAGATTCATAGGTATTAGTAATGAAAAAGGCCTGTTAACGTACTTCTCTCTCTTTCCAGGGTAGATGGAAATCCAATCCCATTTCCAAGCACTACTCAAAACAGTTTCTGCTTGTTCCTGTTGTGACTCTACTGCTTGGAAGTTGGTCTTGTCCAAGGGGAGATTTCCTGGTAAAGACCAACCTGTTTGGTATTTAGCTTGATCTTGGGCAAAGCAAGTTTTCATGTTTTATTTGGCCTGACCCTTTCAGAAGTTATGGCTCCTCTGCTGTTGAAACCACACTATACAAACTTGTCATGGTCCTGTCCATGCTGGTCTCATCTTCGCTCCAGCCCTCAGGACTCACACTTGCTTACAGAGGGAAAAGCAAAAGCAAGTAGTGCCAAAATAGCATCCAAAATGCAGGCACATTGGAAGTGAAGTGGCTTATTAATGAAATATGTTTTTACTGGGTTGGAGCATGGCTGGTCCCCTGTCCCCTACCAGCAGCTGCTTGGGTGAAGGTTTAACTCTCTCTGCTGGATGAGAGGCTGAGCAGAGCCCTGTTGCAGAGCAGGGGGCAGTGCCACCATCCTTGCTGTGAGGCATGGCTTTCAAACAAAGCATTTTAAAGGGACAACGGTGCTATGTAGCCAGCAAGGACAGCACAAAGGAGAAAATGCCTAAGAGAAGATGTCTGTGCATTTCCATGCCAAGGAACCAGTAGCAATCAGCTAGGTGCAGCCACAGCACTCTGGGAACATGGGGAGAGCTGCTGGAGGGCTATGGTAAGGGAAGGGGGTGAAAAGAAAGGAAATGAATTTGTGCCCCCTTCCCCTCTTCTGTCCTCTCTGGTTGTCCAGCTGATACTTTGAAAAGCATGGACTAGCCTCCAAGGCTTCTGCTGGCGCACGAACCGAACAATGACATTCACTGGGGGGTTCAAATTAAAGTCACTTTGCCTGGTGTATGTGTGTTGTGAGTTTATGGTGCTTCCCTCAAGACAAGGAAGCAAATCCCAAGATACAACTTCTCCATAGATAAAACATGGGAACGCCAGGACAGACAGGAGTGACAGGACAGTGCGTCTTTCAGAGCAGGCAGTGGGACCCCACTGAGGGCAGCTCGTTGCAGCCGGTCCCCTGGGACGGGTGAGCAGCCCTCAGGCCTCCGGCCCTGCAGTAAGCCTCGGGTGCAGAAGCCAGGCCCCAGCAGCATACAAACGGAGCCCCAGAGCCCTGCCAGGTCTTCCTAGGGAAGATGATTTCCTGAGACCAGGCAGTGAACAATACTTCATAGAGCAATGTGAGGCACAAATAGAATGGCAAAAAAAAATCATTTTGCATGGCTAGGAGAATCATTTACTCTTGTAAACTATACAGAAGATATTTAAACATATTTTTACTTGAGATCTGACATTTGAATTGTTTGCTTTTAATTAATGTTGTGACACTGACAGCCAATTATAATGATGACATTAGTACACCTCTTTGCTACACCTGCGTCCCTCTGAGGACTTAACAGTAATGAATTAAACCTCATAGAGCCTCTCTGTGAGGTAGGAAAGGGATCGTTTAGCTTCCACTGTTTTGCAGCCACTCTTTTAGTTGAACACAAAGGTACTTAGCATTGCGCATCAACTCTCCAAGCAGATTAGAATGGAAATACTAATTAAGGCTTCAGGGAGCATTTAGGCAGGCAGAACAAAGGAGTGGTGTCAGGTCTGGGGTTAGCATTTGGCTGATTCACTCAATTCATCCAGTAAAAAGGCAGGAATTTCAGATTTCAGCAGAGGCAGTGCCTGTCAGGTGTATACGTGTGTGTGTGTGTGTGTGCATGTATATATATATATATATATAATGTATGCATATCCTCCCACTTGTTATGTGCATTCCCAGTCAATCCTTTCTGCTCTTCAGCAAAGTAGGAATTTCACTAGGACCTCTTCCTAAGTATCCAGCTGCTTTACCAGGACTGCAAATGCCTTTTCAGAGATGTAATGACCACCGACTGGAGCTGTGGCCCCAGCAGTGTGCGCCTGCCCCACCTCTTCCATTCAGGTTCAGAGCAGGGCACCAGCCACGTACCCACCGCCCAGCCTCGGCAGAGGCGTGCAGGTGTGCCTGGCGCTGGTGCCTCCTGTCCCAGTGGTGGGCCACTGCAGGCCGTCCCTCGGGCAGGTCTGTCCTGCGCTGCTGGCCGTGGAGTGCCAGAGAGAAGATGAGATGTCCTGGCTCAGCGCTCTCTGTGTGATGAACGGCCAAACCCACTGGCAAACAATCGGAGCAAGGACTGGTGAAGCTGGTGTGTTTTGGGCTAGGGAAAGTCTCATTACAGTGTTGGTGCAAGTGCTCCTGATTCCTGTGATGAACTTGTTACAGCATTGGTGGTATTTAGTAGGAAAAACATGTATTTCCCTCAAGGGTAAGATAAAAACAATGGAGTTCAGCTTATCACACTGCACCACTCAAAAGGCGGCAAAGCTTCTGGGCTGCCTCTGCCACTGCTGGGAAGTCCCCATCCTGTCCAGCCACTGGCTTCTTCTGCCTCCTGAATGCTTATCTCAGCCCCCAAAATTTTCCAACCGAGGCTCAGAATCAGTAGTAGAGACTTCAGGGGAGCATGAAAGAGTTCATGAAAGATGCTAAGAGAATTGTTTTTATGCTAACATTAGCAACTGTGTTGGTTAAGAAAAATCAGCACAAATATGTTGTTGTTGTCAGGCTATTTTGGGAGCTCTGGATCTCTGGTCCATTCACCAGTTCCTTCATTTTCCCTCAGACTGTAACGTCACGCAGCACAGCATGATAAAGAAAATAAAAATAAAAATAAAAAAACAAGCCTCCACCCTAAAATACTGTGAGCATTAAATGTTGATTTCATACAGACAAGAAATGTGATTTTTCTTTTTACAGACAAGAATTCACTGACAAGAAAAGCGATGCTGTTGTCATTGTCCATTTCAATAAAGAAATCGCAGGATCCGTGGCAAAACAAAGCAAGAGCCAGGGGCTGCACATGGGCACGGGGCAGGGCTGGGGCCCCCAGGTGCTGCCATGCCCCAGGGCTGCCCCGTCCCAGCGGGCTCTGCTGAGCAGTGGCCAAACACGTTCTCCACCTCACACCCCTTCAGCCCACCAAACCATGCTTTAGTGGTCAAAAGCAAAGCTTTCAAGAGTGAAACTCTCCCCCGCTCTTGCAGTTCATGGTATGTACACACTTTGCTGCCTGGTTTGCAGGTTTGGATGGGCACAAGGCTTTCCCAGGGCCGCGGGTGTGTGGGCAGTGCCCGGCAGGTCTTCAGGCAACAGCACAGAAGCAGGCCAGCAAGGATGTAGTACACATTAAGAGAAAAGAAAGATCAGGGGAAGCTTTGAATGCAAACAGCTTCATGGGGACACTCGCCGACTTACCAGTGGGAAAGTGATAGAAAATGACAGCATGTGAGTTTACAATACCACAGCGTGGAGCTGGCCCTTCGCATTGTGCATGGGGCCACACTGAGACATCAAAATGTTCAATTTTCCAGCAACAAAATGCCCTTGTGAAAGGCTGTGAGAAAGGCAGGACAGAACAATGGGCAAGGGGAAGTGGGACACTGGGTCAGCCAGAGCCACCGCATCCAGGGCAATCAGCCCCACTGGAGGCAACACCCCATGCTGGGGAACAGCCGTGGCGGGCCCCGTGCTTCGGGGCACCACGGGCACTGCGGGCGTGCGAACGGCGCAAGGAGGCGATGAAGCCTCCAGCTGGTGACGGCTTCTCTGCCCGGCTGCCCTGCTCGTGTGCAGCACCAGTAGGGGCTGAGACTGACAGAGGCAGCGCAGTGAGAAGGAGCGGGCTGAAAGCACAGCTCAGTGCGCGGTGCAGAGGACGCCTCAGGGTGCGACAAGGGGAACCATGCCCCACAAAAAGCAGAACAGCCAAGGCTAATAAAAGCTATATTTCTAACTCTGTTACACAGTTAAAGTACGGAACTCAATGCCACAGGAAAAAAAAAAAGCCAAGGTTTTAGCAAGGTTCAAAAATGTATTTATATGAAATACAAACATTTTGGAAGGAATCCTCAATCTCTTATTCTGGTATAATTATGCCTTTCCAAAAAAACAGATTACCACGTCTGCCCTGTAGGTTTTCTTCATTCACATTGCAAGAACCTGGACTAACACAACCTTGAGACAGATGGGGTCTGGCAGCAGTTTCTACACCAGGGGTAACTGATCTACTAATTTAATCCAACTGATCTAAGCCTTTGAAGCCTTTGATTTCCATGCAGGTGGAAGCCTGCTTTTCACCTGCACACATACAGAGTCACAAAGTTTATTTTTTCTACCGGGTCTCAAACAAGGTTTGGCTGGACTGTTGGCACTGCTTAGTTGTTCAACTGAAGCAAGATTTGATTTAGTCATAAAAACACAAGAAGAGAACAAAGCTCTTCAGTGTCAAGGCACGCATGCTTACATCCGAAGTATCATACAGCGATGACACTTCTATCCATGCAGGTTAGTTGTGAATTAGTCCCCAGAGGCATCTGGGTTGAAGGCTGTCCAGTTCATAAACAGTCTGAAAAAGGGAGCAATAGCAAAGTCACAAGATTGCTCATGAGACAAAGTTACGTAGGAGCATATAAATGAAGAATGATTGCAAAGCATTGCATAAAATATCACAGTAATGAAAAAGGTGAAAAATGGCAGAGGAGAGTCAGTGTGTAAAAAAACGTGACATGATGCAGAAGTGAACAAACAGGACCAACTTCATATACCAAGTGACAGATCCTGAACCAGCAGTTGCTAATCAGAAGAGAAGACTTGGAGCAGCGACCTATGAGGTTGTCCTCCTGGCACTCAGTAGTGATTAAGAAAGCAAATAGGTTAGTAGGACAGGAATACAGACATAAATAGAAAACATAGTTGTGCCGTTGAATAAATCCATGAACACCTGCCCAGGGAATGCCTTATACAGCTTGAATTCCCCACCAGCACTCAAAAGACAGAGCAGACCCAGGCAGCACAGGGAAGGACTGGAAGGGGGGATGAACACCAGATGGACTTCTGCACAGGGGACATCACAATGGGGTAAGGGATGGGCAAAGCAGATGTGACAGAGGTTACCAAAGCCACGGTGATGATGAACAGGGAATGACATCTCCCTTCATGAGACACAGTGGCATCTAAACAAGGTGTGGTGTTCAGACGTGCTACATCCAGTGTGTAGTGAAGCTGGGAAACTCTGCAACAGATCCTGAAAGTTTATATGCACAAAAAAGTAATTAGACATGACCTCCTCCTGCTGTGCTGCCAGGCTCGGCTGCTTCCTGCCTCTGGGGGATATTTGCAGACGAAGAACTCGACCTGCCGAAGGCCCAGATGCTCTCAGTTCTTAACCGCTGCTTATCCATGGGGAATCCAGCATGCCATGCCTATTTAGTTTTTAAAGGATTTTTATATAACTCTGACCTTTTCATTCTGTTAATATTACCTTCCTCAGAGCGCCTGGCATGCACGTACAGCTGCCATGCTAATAACGGGACACAGAAAAGCCTATTTTATTTTAAAACCTTTCTCAAATATAAGGGCAGTTCAGGAGTGAACTCCTCATATTTGAATTTCAGATTATCACCAAAAGGTTACCCGTCCAGGCTCCCAGAAGGACAAAGGCTGAGTAATGGAGTGAAAAGAGAAACGAGGCCAGAAGGCGGCAAACAGCAAGCAGGCAGCACCCAACCCGCAGCGTGGCTCTGCGGCTGGGGCTGGGCGCGGGCGCACGTGAAGCCACGTGTCTCCTTCCTCTGAAACGGTTGTGTTTTCTCCACGACAGCGGCCACACAAAAGCTGTTTCATCGGGATTAATTTTTGAGCTTTGCAGGCCACCAGCAGGCAGGGAGACATGTGGAGGATGCTGGGCATGGTGAGCACGCCCGCAGCGGCACAGGGAGCTCTGCTGCAGGGCGAATGCACTGCCCGTGCGAAGCACTGCACTTGCCTCTGCTGCAACAGGGCACTTGAAAGGCCCAGGGAGAGCAGGGCGCTGAAAATGACTTGGATTCCTCTAGAAGATGAACTGGAGGCTCTACAGTTGTCTTTTCTGACACCCTGGTTCCTTCTCTGAAGGGAAAAAAATGTATTTGGAGCAGTAAAGTGACTATTAGCAAAATAATCTGAATGTTGTCTCCCTCACAGATGTGTCCCCTAATGTGATTTGGCAGAAGCCTTTATCCAGTTTGTTTATTTTATATTCTCAAATTTTGCTGTTTTGTATTCACGGATTCTAATGTGATAGTGGTGATATGGACGCGCTGCATCGTAAGCAGTGCCCTGAGTGCGCCCGCTAACGCCACCACAGCACTGTGAGCCAGATTGATATTTGAGGTCAAGGACGACGATATTTCCTACTTTAAGTGACTGTCACTTTCCCAGTTAAAATGCAGAGCAGTTCTTGATGAATGGAATCAGACCGCAGCTGGAGGAGCTACTTTCTCAAAATACCACTTGACCATTACATTTACATACTGTTGCTGTTAGCAAAACGAACAGAGCCCTTTATGTGCAGAAAAATGTCTCTTCATCATGCAGCTCCAGCACTGGATGGTTTACCTCACCGAGACGTTTCCCACACATGCTGTGCTCCAGTCATGTAATGTCAAGCGCTTTCTAATAGCTCATAAAAGTCAAGACAAAAACAAATAGGAGGCTCTGTGGCCGGAGGCCAAATTCATCTCCAGTGAAGTCAGTTACCATGGATCAGATCAACTTATGTGCTGCTATGACTGAGGCCTCCAAGAGCCATCACACGTATAATTTCTTTTCTGTTTTCTTGGGCAGTGCTTTAGCCTCTGTCCTTCAGTGCAGGTTAAGCAAATAGCAAAGTAAATGGGTGTCGTTATCAGCCTGAAACACTGCTGATCTTCCCAGGTAAAACAGTTACAGAAGGGAGAAGAGATCATGGAAGAGGCACTGATAGTTCAAGACGTGGTGACAAGAAATTAAGAGCTGCAAATGAGATTCGCCAAAGAAGTCAAAACCGTTTAGGAATGAAAATGCACTGTGACGGCCCAGAAGTGTCGTGAACTTTGCTCCACACAAACGCTGCCGTCAGCCTCCCGGCTTTGCAGCAGCCCCCAGCTGCGGCTCGCACCGCTCCAGAGCCGCGTCCCCCCGGCAGCAGGGGGGCTTCGGGGTGCCCCCACGCCCCCAACCGCCCTCACCCCTGCACCCAGCTGCCCGGGGCCTGGGCAGCAGCTGAAAGTGCCCGCACCAGACACGCTCATCACATCCCCGAAACGCAGGGACATCAGCGCATCGGGGCCTGGGCACACAGCACCCCAAAAACATCAATCCTTACTGCTACTGCTTTATTGCTAATGCTTTCTCTTTTGTGAGAAAAAGAAACAAAAAATCCCATAAGCCAGCTCAGCACCCTCCCCTTCCCCAGCAGTAAAGTGAAACCTAACACATTGCACACATCTCAGGCTCCCCAAGAGATTGCTGCTGGTAAAGGATGAAATATCTCCTTTTGTTGGATTTTTTTTTTTTGGAACTTTTTTACTGCCCCCTTATTTACTCTTGGGTAGTTTTAACAATTAAGAACACTTTTCACCTGAAAAATTCTAAACAAATTTTTCTAGTTATTTCTGATTTTTGTCTATTGAGGAAGGGGAAGGAAAAGAGTGTATTATTATCTTCTAAATTCAATCAAATGTTCAGATAGTTTGATTCCTCCCTATTCCCCGCCTCCCCCCCAGCAAAAACAAAACAAAACAAAAAATTACTTTTACTAACAAACGATTCCCTGAAACATATCCACACAGCTGTAACCACATTAGCTATCCAGATAATGGGTTGCAGAGCAGAATGAAAATGTTGACTCATACATTTAGAAATACAACCTTGCAAAGTGACATTTTGCTTGAAAAGTGTGCCTATCAGTAGATCCTTGACAACTACTGAGACAGATAGCAAGATTCATGAGAGAAGGTACACAAACCAGATGCCATATGTGCTCTGAAGCAGGCAGGCTCCAAAGCAAGGTGCACACAAAAATCCATTGGGGTGCAGGAGAAGAGGAGAGGAGAGGAGAGGAGAGGAGAGGAGAGGAGAGGAGAGGAGAGGAGAGGAGAGGAGAGGAGAGGAGAGGAGAGGAGAGGAGTTCTGAAAGACTATTTAAAAAGGAATTGTTGCTGAGATATTTTAAATTAAAAAAATATATATATTGCTGTCCACCTAGCATTTATTCTTAAAGCAAAGAAAGGAATTTTATTGAGATAAAGGGCAGATAAATTTAAATGCAATACAAAACCAAAATAAGACTCCATGGCAAAATACGAATGCCCCTCGGAGACATGCACTGAAAATAATAGATAAATCAGGGCCTACACCAAGCCCCAGGGAAATGTCTATACTTAGATTTTCAGCCACTGAAAGAAAATCCTCTCAGAAGAGTGAGACTTAAGTCAGAAAGGCCCACTAATAACCCAGACATGAAGGTCTACATTTCCAACAATGACAGGTCATTTTGCCTGTCAGGTGTCCAGTTTTAAGGAACTTTAATGGGATTTCAAAGGAAAGACGTGCAGTATTTCCTGAGTCTACTTGATGTGTGGTTGAACAAAGGCATCTGAAATGACTTCAAAATCACTTCTGAAAGTAAAGATGTGTATGTGGAGTCATATTATACCGTACCATTTTTCATATACAGAAAAAACAGTCCTTCAGCGTGTCCATGAATATTGTGCATGTGAAAATGAATGAGACTGAAGCGTTGAAGATAACAAAGCCAATAAACCACACACCAGCAGCAATGGGTACCAAAGGCTCCTGGATGCTGCCGCAGGGGAGCAGTTAGCATCCCTGTCTTTGTCAGAAATGTGTTTTTTTGCAGATGGAGGCACCTGAGGCAGGCTTACATTCCAGCAACCCGTCCAGCCCCTCCCCTGTCATCACCTCAGCTTTGTGCCTAAGAGAATGGTACAGTGACCAGTGACTGATTGTACGGAGAAGCTGAAGAGAAGTACACACTGGGGCTGATGTGGAATCCTCCAGGGCTTGGCTCAAGTATGTAAAGTTGGATGAAAAGATCTGAACACAGAGACACCTGGTCTTGTCTAGCTCCTCTGACAGCAAACCAGAGGTAATGGGTGAGAGTAATCATGGTCCTGCTTATGGACATAGCAAAAGAAAATCAAACTGAGGCTGGCCAAGCGGGTGAGGAACAGTATTGTCTGCAGTGTAAACACAAGCCAGTGTTACTTCCAAAGCACAGGTTCAAGGGAGATGTGTTTAGTGCACACGCAAGCTGCTTGCTGACGTTCACAGTTCAATCCCTTTCTTCTGAAATACATCCTTTCTCTGGCATGCATCTTTTCCCTTTCAGACCTGTTCCTTGGCAGATATAACAGAAGCTTCTTTCAGAGCAAAGAAGGTGGCTTTCCACTTAATTGCACTGTGATGCTGCTACTGCTCTGGGCAACTTAGTGCTCCAAGGATGAGGAGCCAGAAGAGAGTGTGAGCCAGAAGAGATTGGTGTGAGTGGCATCCCGTCGCTTTTGGACAGCTCTGCGTGCATTACTGGCTGCTCTAACAGCCTGTTGAGTGAGACGAACAGGAAGGAGAATAGGTCCAAATGTACGCAGAAAAAAAAAATGTGCTCACTCAGGAAGTCAGTTATTGCTTTTTTGTGTGTGTGCTTTACCCTGAGTGGCTGCAAATGGACTTCTGCAGCTTTCTCTATTAACCTACATTTTTCAGCTCAGGTGCAAGGTGCTAGCTATTTGCCCATGACCAATCTCTTTGAAAACAAAGAGCTGTAACTCAAATATTATATATATATATATATATATAGGTAGCACTAATGCCTGGATGTTTGAAAAGGTCTGGCAATACAGACAGAATGTCAAGAGCTACATTTTTCTGTGGACTAAAAAAATTAGCATAATTTTCTAGCCACAGAGCTTCAGAAGATCTGCTGTACAAATATTGAAGTCAAACATCCAGAGAATGGAAAGATTCAAAAACACGTGTAACCTTTAATAATCAAAACCATCCAGACAGTAAAATAACAAAGCCACCGGCAGAAGTGTGGGTGAATCCTAGAATCTGTGGAAAAGTGTGATCCTGAGATGGTTCCCGTGATTGATCGAGAACAATGGGTGCCTAAAAATGTCTTCTGAGCTTTGGAAGGCTAAGCAACAGCAAGTTGTTTCCCAAAGGTACTGTCAAATGTAGTCTGGTCTCAGAATTAAGTGTAGATTTGTGCTTTAGAGAAAAGAATGTAGCATTTTCTGTGACAAACAAAAAACAAACAACTAAGGGGCTTCAGTCCTCCTGGGTCACTCAAAGTTGCATTCTTTCTTTTCTGAATTCTCTAGAGACTAGCTCTGCTTTGTCTTTCTACTTGTTGCCAAATTAGAATTTACCACGAGTTTCCTTTTTTATTTTCTTCATTGGGAGTGACTGCAAAGAACCATTTTAACACTGCCCAGTCTCTGGGCATTTATTTCCTCTAAGATGCTGCCATTTCCTTGCTAAATGGCTTGTCCTTAAACGCAAGAATTCTTGCATTCCTAATTCACAACAGGCAAGAATAATTTTGTGCTTTGTGAATGTTTTGTGAATTAAAGCACTACCTACAAACAACAACAGAGATCATTCTCCTGTCAGCCATTTAGCTTCATGCTGCATATTGCAGCATGGCAACTCTAGTCTCGGATGCAAATTCATCCATGTATTTTCAGCCATTCATTTTGTGACTTCTTGACTGCAGCAAGACTGTACAGAGCTACATTTGCAGGAAGATGTAAGAGCACAATAGCCTCCTAAGTCTTTGCACTAGTGAAATCCTGAAAGAAACCAAAAGAGAAATCAAAACTTCAAAAGTCTCATGATTTATTCTGGATTGCAGCAACCACAAGAGCACAGCAAAACATCAGCTAGCCCATGGCTTATTGGCCATGCTTTCTTGTATCTGTGCAGTCCATTTTTCATATTGCAGCAGCAATATTTGAGGATTGCAGTTTGTTTACAGTTGGCCAGCTAGGTTTCAATTATGCATCACAGTAGTGCACTGTTCAGTTGTTGAACCAGTCTGAAACAACTCAGTGGAAGAGATGTGGTTAACCAACCTGAATGGCTCTCAAAATCACAGCCAGCATAACTTTGCAAATAAGGTTTTAAACTTGCTTAGAGGAGCTGGGTAACAGAAAAGTGCCAAATTCTCACAATTATATATAAACATATCATTAAATGCAAAGTAAGCTTTAAACTTATTCTACTTTAATAGGAATTTGGGAGTGGTACACAGGATTTTGGAACAAAAGCTGTTATATATATATATTTAAAGCAAATATGATATTCTGTATTAATATCACGAATTAATAGCTAAAGTGAAAAGTCCCTCTATAACCACAAGAAATAATGTAAAGATTTCATTCCAATCACACAGCAAATTTAACAAAGACTTAACTGTCAGATGATTTATCATTGCCTATGACTTACGATGCTAAACTCAATTCTGCTGCCTCAGTGTAAATTAATGGTATATTCAATTAAATTTTAGAGGTACTCCAGGTACAAATGCTTTTGGTGTAAACAAGTATAATTTGGACTTTTTTTTCCTTGAAAGGAACAATTTTCTGGGAGAGAAATGCAATTAGACAATAAGTAGCTTGTGTGTTATATTTTAATTAGTAGCTTTGTGATCATCATTTCTCAGTTGTATAAATATCAGTCTTGTGGGAAATGCATTTATGGGAGCAGTCAGCTATTGAGAAGTAGGATTTCACTAGTACAGGCTCATAAATAGGCATGGATTATAAATCGTCATCACAGTACGCACCTAACAAGTCAGAAGCTGTTACTGACAGTTTACTCATCATGAAGAGACTCATTTCAAAAAGGAGAACATGTGAGACACCACGAACTCTTTTAAGAGAATCAGTAATTAGCTATTTTTAATTAGAGGAGCAAATGAAAAACCCCAAAGCCATATGACCACCCTCGCACAATAACAACTCCCACGGTTTCATCATGGGCAGAAGGTAACCAACAGGTATTTGGACTCTCCATAAAGCTTCACTGAACTATTACCTTATTTTTCCTTGCCCCTGTCTTATATGGGCACCTCTGCAAAAGGACTCAATACACCATAGAATATGCCAAAAAAACAATACGCAGCTACAGATTTTGTGGGTAGCACAATCACCTGCAAGAGACTGTGACTTGCTAATCCCCTTTACATTGACTGCAATCTATGATCATGTTGTCCGAATCTTTATTTAAAAAAAAAAAAAAGCCAAGCAGATTCTTACACGGAAAAGCTCTATTGTTATTTTTTTTTAATCAGTCTAAGTAAGTAGCATGTTATGAAAGCCTACTCCAGGGAAATTACAAAAAACTTTTTGCTAGGCAAGAATCTATCAAGCGTTACAGTGGGCAGATCAGTCTTTTAAAAATTAAATACCTCTGTTCCACAATGTTTTAATTCAGAGCTTAATTAAACAGAGAAAACTTGGAAATCTTCTAGCCACCTTTGGGTTTGCTCTCGTGTGTTTTCCTTCCCCACGTCTGTCTTAGCAATTACTTCTGAACGCTGCACCTGCTCAGAGGGGCACAGTGACAAATTGCATCGTGGCCAGTCGTTGTGGCCCGAGGGATACGCAGCGGCCCTGTTCTGGGGCGATGCCCACGCTCCTGGTTTTAACGGGCAGCTCTGGGACGCGGGCTGAGCGAGCGGACGAGGCAGCCACACTAAGGCCGCCCGCAGCAGCGTCAGAACAGGCGCGCCGTGAGCGCAGCGCGCTGCCCAGGCTTGGACGGACGAGGGCCCTCCTCGTCTTGCCACGCACGAGCGGGCTGCAGGGCTCCCGGTGCGAGGCCGCCCGCACGCCCGCAGCCAGCACCGCGCCCGGGCGGGTGTTGCACGAGCAGCCCGCTCTGGTGCCGCCCTCCCCGGCGAGGGGAGCCCTCCTGGGAGCGGCCTTCCCCGCGGGTCAGTCTCTGCCCGGTGCCTCTCGCCCCGCGGCTGGCTGCCGCCGAGCAGTCTGCCTCCTCGCCTGCTGCCTCCCCGCGGGTGTCCGAGGCCACGGGCAGCTCCCCCAGCCTCCTCCCGCAGGCCGAGCAGCCCCAGCGCCCCCAGCCCCTCCTGTCACTGGGGGCACGGCTGACACGGCGTCACCTCCCGTGCTGACCCGCCTCGGGGCACCTGCAGGGCATCAGCGAGAGGCAACCCGAGCAGCGCGAACCTGGGGGCCACCAGTGCGGAGCAGCAGCAGCCCCGTGCCACGGCAGCAGCCCCGTGCCACGGCAGCAGCCGGGTCCGGACGGCGGGGCGCACCAGACGCGGCCATCTCCTCGCCTCGGAGCGCTCCACCCGCCGCCCCCGCCCTTCGCCACTCGTGGCGCTGCCGCGGGACCGGGCAGGCCTCGGGCGGTGCGGGCGGTGCCGGTGCCCCCGCACGGGCGCGCTGCTGCTGCCGCCACCGCGGCCCCGGCCCCAGGGGGCGCTCGGTGCCCCGGCGGGACGGATGGCGGCGCACAGCCCCCGTTATTTTTGTTTTATTTGTTTCTGCCGTTCTGTTTTGCCGGAACCGCCCCACCACCGCCGCCTGCCCGGTGCCGCCCGCCCTCCCGGCACCGGCGGCCCCGCCCCGCCCGTCCGGCCGGGCCAGCCAATGAGCCGCGCCCACGCCTCCAGCGAGAGCTGCCCGCACGTGCCTGACCGAAAAGCGCCGGCCTCCCGGGCCGCCGCCGCCGCCCCGCAGATGGGCCCGGGTCGCTCCGCGCTGCCGCGGGGCCGCGGCTCCCCGCCGGGAGCCCTCCGGGCAGCGAACCGGCCGGGCACCTGCGGCGGCGTGACGCGAGGGTCCTCGCCTGCGGGGGCCTCGCGCCGCGGTGCATGCTGGGAGTTGTAGTCCAAAGCGGTCGCGGCGACACCGAGCCCGAGCGGGGCGGGCGGCGGCGGAGAACTACAACGCCCGGGGAGCCCCTCGCTCGGGGCAGGCGGTAGCGCTGCAGGGCCGCGGCGGCGGTTGTGGCGGGCGGCGGGGCCGCCATGGACCTCTTCGGGGACCTGCGGCGCATGAACAAGCGGCAGGCGGGTGGCGGCGGGGGGCGGCGGGGCGAGCCGCGGGGGGCGCCGACCTAGCGGGCGTCGCCAGGCGGAACAAGCACAGCCCGTCTCGGGGCGACCGGGTCTGGCCCCGGGGCCGCCGGCCTGGCTGCCCGCCGGGGCTGCGCGGTGCCCCTGGGGCGGCGCGCAAAGACGTGCCTGTTGTCTCTGCAGCTCTACTACCAGGTCCTGAACTTCGCCATGATCGTCTCCTCCGCCCTGATGATATGGAAAGGGCTGATCGTCGTCACCGGCAGCGAGAGCCCCATTGTGGTGGTGCTCAGGTGGGTGGAGGTGGAGGCGCTCCTGGCCAAGGCCAGCCTTGTCACAGCCCTCTGGCACCTTCCCGCGCCCTCTGGTTACGTGTGGGGTTTTGAGCGTCACCTACGTGAAGAAGTCCACAAACACTTATTTTCTTCTACGTCTGTGTTCAGGCGCTGAGCAAAAGCTCCTCGTAGTTGCAGTCTAGTTCAGTGAAGTTTATGGAACCAGTAATCGAGTGAAACCTTTGAAAACCTAGGTTTGTTCCCTTAACGTACCCATCAACAACCGAAGATTGGTCATCAGTATTACTGCCTAGGAATAGCAATCCTTGGACGGAGGGGTTATGATTCCAAAACTCAGTTCTGCTTTGGTAGGAATACATGTAATGCTGTGAAGCTTCTGTTGTCTGAAGAATTCAGTAAGCGTATTGCACTTTCTGAAGGCATTGAACAATTTCAGGTTTATTTGTTCGTTTCTTTTTTACCATTTGTGCATTTAAAATTCCATTACAGTAAAGCTGCTTTTTTAGTAAATTACAGTTCTGCATGACTTCTATCACAATGCTAACTTACTTCTGGTACGTAAAGACCCAGTCCTGGAGGCCCCTGAGTGCTGACCAAATACACAAAGTTTAAACAAATGTTAAGGAAGATTCAGCCCTGTAGAAATTGAGTGTGCATCAGTAAGGAACATACGCGGGAAATAACAGCATTTTGATGGGAGAAGTCTGTTAGTGCAGGTGGTAATGGGGTCTGGAGTCCTACATTAAAGGATGTTACCAAAACGTAATGTGTCTGGCTTTGAAGAAAAGGCATGGACTTTTCTGGTCATTAGTAGTAGTCACTGGTGCAGCTGCGAGTCTTGCTCATGTTAGCTAAACTCAATGTAGAGAAGTCTTTCCGGTGCTGCTCTGAAACATCTTTTGGCTTTTTGCTAATGGATTGGTTGTCTTAAGCAGCATGGCTCATTTTGTTCTTTCGTAATAGCTACAATACTGTTACTTTTCTATAGAGCTTATTTGTTTTATTTCTTTCACTGAGGCAGCGAGAACATCTTCTATAGGCTGGCTCAGCTTGGAGCTTAATGAGGTTTCAGTTGTGTGTTAAATGTCTGTATGGTGTGGCTGAATGGTGGAAGCTACAGATTTTGGTTAAAATTGTGAGTTTATCCGTAAGAATTAATTGCTCTCTGTATTTGTGGTTCTTCCTTTGTTTGCCATAATGCTAATATATTTTTTCTTTCTCTTTGTTTGTAGTGGCAGCATGGAACCAGCTTTTCACAGGGGAGACCTGTTGTTCTTAACAAATTTCCATGATGACCCAATCCGAGCCGGTGAAATAGTTGTTTTTAAAGTTGAAGGCAGAGACATTCCAATAGTTCACAGAGTAATCAAAATTCATGAAAAGTAATGCAACTTGGCATTTTTCTTGTTTCTAAATATAGTTTCCTACACCATGACTTTCACTTACATTATAATTAGGTAATATTTTGTGAAAAAGGCAAGCAAGGATATGCTCTAAGATGCAGCTTGTCTCTAGGACGTGATCTGCTTCTGCTCCCCATTCTGTGGCATGCTTCTTGAGACTCTGGCTCCTGTCCCTCAGCAAAGTTGGTCAGGTTCAAAATAGGTAAACCTATGCCAAAGAGGAGTCCAGAAACACAAGCTGTACACATCATTTTTTTTCCCATTGGTAGCAATGTGTGTGGGAGCAGACTGCACTGCATAGTGACTGTTGTAGAACTGGGTCTTTGGTTATGAGAAATAGCTATTTCTCAGGGCAAATTGTGGAAAGGAGGCAAAGACAGAGAATCAGAGCTATAGATAAGTCTGACAAGTATGTGACCTTTGCTATCTGAGGTTTTCCAGAAGACTGAGATTTGACTCATAGAGAAAAGATTTTTATTTTTGTTTTAGTCACAACACCAACAACAATTCATGCTCAAAAGCAACAGGCAGATTAGTTGTTTTTACCTTTATTGAATGCGTCTGGTATGATAAACAGTCCTTTCCCAAATGTAGGAAGGGCAGGTCTATTTCTACTGCACACTGAAAAGGTAGCATGGAAGTGGCAAGAACTGTCATATTTGTTTCTCGGGAGGCCTGGGCTATGAACTGCAAGTCTTCGTCTTTCCTGTAGCATCTTGTCTCTGGTGCTTTTTCAAAACAAATACTTATATCTAAGAACTACCTCTTTTTTTTTTTTTTTAATACTTCTTTTGTCTTCATAAAAACTCCTTATTTATTGATATCACTACTGGCAATTAGCAGCTTTTTGAGAAAAATAATTTTGAAGACTGGAAACCTACTAACTTTTGTTTGAATGGGAGTGTTGAACCAAAATCTTGCACGTATCATCTGCACGTGCATAATGCTTAAAAGGGAGCAAAACATGGCAAGTTTTCTAACAGCAACAGTTAAATTATATCATGTTGAAAACAAAGTCTAAGATACTCTGTCCATTTGAAACGGTAGGGAAAGTCAATGATTTGTGTTAAGGGTTTAAAACCTGTATTCCTACAAAAGGAATGAGCCGTCTAATGGCCGGGAGAAGTCAGGACGTCAGCTCTGGCTGCAGGGGAGCAGCCAGGCTCCGAGCACTGCCTACGTTTATTCATGTGGGGGAAAGAGTGCCACCTACTGAAGCTGTTTGCATCGCTTTGCTTTCCCCATACATACCAGTAAAAACCCCACATAATACTTTGTTCAACCAATGCTATTTCGAGGCTTGTTACGTGTATTATTTCTTATCTACCCCATTAACAAATAACAAAGGTAAATGAAGTTTTGCCAGGAACTTGCTATATTGTTTAGCTAAACGATAAGTGACGTGAAAGTGTATTGCAGTGACAAAGTATTGACAGAATATTTAATTTTGATGCAGATTTGCAGCTATGTTAAGGGGTCCTCAGTATTTACTTGCGTCAAAAGAAGGACAAGACTTTATTTTGATGAAAATACGATTACTAGGAGTTAAATATATAAAAGAGAAGTACTTAAAGCATTGTGCTGTTATGCTATTTTCTTTACTATAGGAAAATCTGGGGGTATGCCTCATGCTTCATGAACCTCATGGTTGAAATTCAGTTAAATTCATTCTGCAGTGTGCGATGACTTCACGGGGTGTTACTCAACATTTTGTCATAAAAAGAAAAAAGCACAAGCCTTTTAACTTTTTGCACTGTTGAGATCTTTGATAAATAAAATACTGTTTCTAGGTTTTTTGTTTGTTTGTTTTATTTTTAGCTTAAAATTTCTATTCTATTGCAGATAGAGAGGATTTTTTGTTTTGTTTTGTTTCCCTCCAGATTGGCATATCTTGCTTTTGTTAAGGAAATTTAGTGCCGGTTCTGGACAGAAAATATCCAATCATAATATCCTTTCATATTCATTGTGTAATTGCTTACATCAGATGACAGCCTAGGAAAAATATCTCTTGTTAAAATGTGTTGACTCTGTCAGTAAAGTCTGAAATGTTAATGATTTAATGGTGTTTGTTAAATAAGCAGGCCAGGCAGGACTGGAAGTAAACATTGTTATCTAATCTTGTAGTACTTTTCATCTTCATTGTGCTTTGTAGATGTCAATTGTAGTTTTTAAATTAAGTGGTATTTACTTTATCACCTCGTTGCCTTCTAGAGAAAATGGGAACATCAAATTTCTGACCAAAGGTGATAATAATGAAGTTGATGATAGAGGCTTGTACAAAGAAGGTCAGAACTGGTTAGAGAAGAAAGATGTTGTTGGAAGAGCAAGAGGGTGAGTAATGCAAAGTCTGTTCTTTATAACTAAAATAGAAAAAAAATTAAACTTAACATCAGTTCCACTCTTGGATGTGGTGTGGTATTTATTGAATTTCATAAATAAAATGGTAATAAAAGTAATTTACCTGGCAAAGTTGCGTTCTGTAGTCTTCTCACTAATGTGGACTGGCAATTATTTTTTTTTTTTTGAAAAACAGCACACAACGTAAATAATTCGCCAGTGAATAAAAATTAACCAACCTATCCTTGCAATTGTTAGAATTTACTAGGAAATGTTTCCACATCTCATGGAAATCTTATGCAAAGTTTGAGCTTTTATCTTCTTCCCCAGTTGAGATAAAAATTCAACCTCTTAAGATTTTTCTCAAATAATCTAAATTTTTATCTAAGAAATACATAGGCATATATATATATATATATATATATATATATATACACATGTATGTATGTATGTTGAGATATATAAACTTAATTCCCAGCTCAGGTGTGCATTACTGACAAGTGTAAGTGATGGTTTTACACACTTGTGATTTTGATCACCTTTGCTTAGAGCCTGTTGCAAAGCATTTTTTGGGCTAGGAGAATGTTAGTAATGCAACAAGAAGCTCGATGCGTGTTCTGCCATGTTCAGTGGGCGAAGATTAACGGCATGGGCCAACCCTAGTAGAAAGTAGGACTTTTTGTATAAGGTTATGTATCTGTGTATTTTTCTTGCCTAATATGTGTTCCATAAGCCATCATAAATATGGTAACTTGCATAACAGTACAAACTACTTTTCTGGAATAATATTTATTTGCTTGTTATGTTAATTTAAATGTTAATTTAAGTTCTGTATTCACTTAAAACTCTTTCTGTTTTAGATCATACAGCTTTTATACCTTCAGAACAACTGAAAAACTGATTCTGATGTGTTGCAGGATGTTAGGCTTGCTTTTGCCAGTACCCCTCATTTTGGTGATACTTGCCATTTTTGGGGTGCATGTGTACTTTTAATGCTATGAATGACATTCAGCAAGTTGAAGCATTTACATGATGGAAGGAGTAGGGAGTCAGAAATCTTGCTCCCAGATTTGCATTATCAAGTACATACTGTCTTTAAAGCCCTTGCTATCTGTCTGAATGTTTTTGTTTTCTCTGAAATCCATTATCTAAAGTTTTCAAGACTGAGTAACATTGAAACATGTCCATGTAATTTTTGAGGGTTAATTTTACATTCATCTGTTTTGTCAATTACAGATTTTTGCCCTATGTTGGTATGGTAACTATAATAATGAATGACTATCCAAAATTTAAGGTATGTATACAAACACTTTGAATACTTAAAACTATAAAATAGCAAATAAAGGTAATATGAAAAGAATTGTGATACATGCTAATAAATTTTTGTTGTTAGCTAATATGAAATAAGTAGTGTTCTCATGCTTTCTTATTTGAGCTTAACTGTTACCCAGTAGAATTGACAATTTTTAATCATTTGAAAACCATGTATAGAATGTAATGAGTTAAGCATATACAGTTGTGATGCCTGTTTTTAAAGAATACGATCACCCCAAAATACTGCTGTAATTCTACAGGAACACAACTCAATAACTGTACTCATCTAGAAGGTGTAGAGGGCATGTTTCAAACAATTTGTGATTTCAAAGCTTCTCTTAAAAGAAATTGTAATCAGTCTTCATTCTTTTTCTTCTGCAGTATGCTCTTCTGGCAGTAATGGGAGCTTATGTACTACTGAAACGGGAATCCTGAAGGAAGGAAAAGGAAAAAAATCACTTTTCCAAGAACAAAGTACGAAATTAAATATACAGGAGAAAAAGCCTAATATATTTCAGATGTTTTACTTTCTGTATACTGTTACAAAGCTGTGCAAACTTTTGTCTTGTCTAAATAAACTGTGCAATTAAAGCTATTGGCTGTTGGTTAATTATATAATGGCAAATTTACCATCTGAAATAAATATCGCTTTGTTAGCCTTTTGCAAAGGGGAGACACTGACTGTCATGCTAGAGTAGCTTATGGCACTTCTTAACATGCTGTAGAATACAGTGATCTCGCTGTGGTTTGATGAAGGCTCTTTTGTTTTAAAGTGATACTGCAACTGAACCTATTTTGTCTTTCCTGCGTGTTCAGTTATTTTGCTTGATTATTTTTGATCTCTTGTCAACTCAATCTCTTCACGATCTTGCAAATTATTTTATCATCACTAATAAAGACATAGCATATGGGTTGGAACAGGTGGTGAGTTGTAGGAGGTTAGTCACACTGATGCCTAAAGAAAGTTGTCTAGATATGGTCTGAAGGGGAGGGAAATGAGAAATGGGCTTTCATTGCAATTAAGAATTGAGAAATGGAACTGTAGTGTGTTTTTGTTTTGTTTTGTTTGTGAATGTGAAACTTGCTCCTTCGTGGGCTAGAGACAAAAACAATTAATGGCTGGATTTTTAGGAACTCTACATGATTCTAGAATTCAAAGTATTAACCTTTCTGCCTTTACGTTCCTGGCCGTAAGACCAAGCTAACAAAAAAATCTTTGTGGGGATTTATTAATACTTATGAATTACTAAATGAGAAGCGCAGTTGCGTGCTTCAGAAATATTACCAATAAGGGAAAAACATAACCCAAATTCCTGTTTTGAGGATGTATTGTTCTCTCCTGTCTTATGACACCTGAAGACTGTTAAACATAAAATTGATTTTTTCATTTTAAAACTTACCTGATAACCATCTTACATGAAGTTCTGGATCGTTCTTGGATTCAAATGTCAATTTTGTAACATCAACAAAGCAAAACTTGTTTTCTTTACTTGCTTTGTTTTTGTTTGTTTGATAAGGAACAGCATGATGCTTTTTTTCCTGCGGAGTTTTGTTTCTTCTGTAATCCCTCACCTCTACAAAAATATGCTATTATACAATAATGGCACCCCTTCTGTTGTAACTGCCAGTGCTGAAAGGCAGGTAACTGCTGAATCTTTCCAAGTAATATTACTTCTTTTGTGTCCTACTAAGCAGTCTAAGCAGTTTTCACAACAAACTGTATTACAAAAATGACTTATTTTGTATCAATTTGTGTAGAAATAAAATCGAGTATAATAAATAGCATGTCAGAATAATTTAGGTATTCTTAAGGCAGTCTTTCTGGAAGTGTACCATCCCAGTTAAGAAAAAATAATTTAATTTTTGGAGGCAGTGTATGGGTAGTAAGTCCTGTTCCCCCGGACCGGTGTTCCTGAAATTAGAATTTACTCCAACTCCAATACAATTGCAGTCAATTCTACCTTTGAGAGTGGGATTCTGGACATACCCATAATAATGGGCCAAGTTCATCATTTGGGTTGTTTTATCTTCATAGAATTGTGAAGTGGTTTGGGCTGGAAGGGACCTTGAAGCCTATTGTGTTCCAACCCCATGCCTCCCGCCAGCCCAGGCTGCCCCCAGCCCCATCCAGCCTGGCCTTGGGCTCTGCCAGGGACGGGGCATCCCCAGTTTCTCTGGGCAACCTGTGCCAGTGCATCACTGCCCGCGTAGTACAGAACTTCTTCCTAATGTTTAATCTAAATCTTCCCCCTTTCAGTTTAAAGCTGTTTCCCCTTGTCCTATCACTATGCTCCCTGACAGAGTCCCTCCCCAGCTTTCCTGTAGGCACCCTTTAGGCACTGAAAGGTTGCAATAAGGTGTCCATGGAGCCTTCTCTTCTCCAGGCTGAACACCCCCAGCTCCCTCAGCCTGTCTTTGTAGGAGAGGTGCTCCAGCCCCTTGATTACATTTGCGGCCTCCTCTGGTCTTGCTCTAACGCTTGTTAGAGCATGTCCTTCTCCTGCTGGGGGCCCAGAGCTGAGCGTGGGGCTCCAGCTGGGGTCTGACGAGAGCAGAGCAGAGACGGAGAATCCCCTCCCTTCTCCTGCTGGCTGTGCTGCTTCGGATGCAGCCCAGGATATGGTTGGCTCTCTGGGCTGCAAATGCACGTTGCTGGCTCAATCTTGTGTTGATTTCCTTTTGAAGATTTCTTGTTTCCTGTGCTTGATAGCGTAGGAAAGAGATGTCTAATGCTGACTAATTCTGTCTCCTTGCTTTACCAGTTTGTTGAGGTGTCTGAGAATTCAAGAACAGACTAGCTGTCATAAAATGAAGTGAGGCCTTGTGGTTTACCATTTGGACATAGTAGGTTAGAGAGCTGGTATGTGAGGAACTATGTGGAGCCTCTCTCCAGCTACATCTGTAGGTGGGAGCATTACTACCTGCAAAGCTGGAGAGCTGAAGGACAACATGGTTGCATGTTCATCATTTTCTGCATTAGAAGGAAATAAGCACTGAACAAATTAATCTATGGTTGTACAGAGCAATATACAAAAGCTTCACTTCCAGCTTGGAAAGCTTCCCTTTTCTGTGGATAAACTGCATTAGTTTGCTAACTGGTGCCGCTTTGATCAGGCCTATTTTGTTGGCCTCCTGTCCTGGCCAACTGGGTTGAGCTGCTCTTCATTCTGTTTTTGTCCTGCATTTCCATTGCTGTCTGAGCCACTTTAAGCCAACCATTTATGTCTCTGATAATCTAGTTAGAGAATACTGCTCATTAATTTCCTTAGATTAGAAGTCAGGGAAGGAGTGCAAAAAGTTTGCCAAGAATCTAAATTTCTGATGGAAAGCCTTTCATTTAGCTCAATAAATGTAACAAATACTTTAGTTCTTAGGTTGATATCAATGATAAATGAGCTGCAATGGTGAAATGCTTATCGGTAGAATGTTTCCTTTCTGCTGTGAGTATATTGCACTGTACAATGTTTGAATGATTTAAAGTCTCCTAAATATTAGTGTCTGCAGTGGAGAGAATGCAGTTTGCTCTTGGATACATTTCATAACTGGATGTTGCAAGCTTTTCCTACTAGTCTTGCTGAGAACAAGTTTGACGGTGACTTTACGTGCTGCAGCTGGACTGATTTTCCATGTTCCTGTTGCTGAGCGCAAGCAATCCTCCTACTGCAGGCCACATGGGAACATCTGCATCAGCTCTTGTGTTCAGTGGAGCCAATGCAACGTGCAAACCCAGGATGAAGTTAGTAGCTTTCTGCTGGAAAACAAACAGGAGAAATATAAACGCAAAGGAGGAGCAGGTTTAGCTTTTGGGAACAGTGAGCTGCTAGATTTTCCCAGCTGTAGCATGTTTTTCGCTGCTGTGCTTCAAAATCAAATATGCTCTTGCTCTAAGAATGCATTTGTATTTGCTTTGAGAAACAACTAATGGAGCAGGCTTCTAAGGAACACCAGGGAAGTAGTGGAAGTAATACCACGTACTATGGAGCTGGGAAGTCAAACCATGTAGCAATGTGCACCCTTAGATTAAGAATTCTCCAACAGCAGCAGGAAATGAACATTAATACTTTGAGACTGATCAGACTGTGGCTGAGCTGACATTGTGAAAGCCCCACCTGACCCAGTCTCTGCCCATAACCCACTGCGTGTTGCTGAGCAGTGGCTGTTGTAGCTGCTGCGAGTGGTTTGCATTGCACTGTCCAGTGGCAACACTCCTGCAGCCTAAGGCTTCCTGAAAACGCTAGCTAGCGTGAGCAGAAAGGATCCTCCATGTCTGGGGTGGGCGGATAGGAGAAAAGAAATGTGATTAGATAGATCATGTGTAAAGCCATAAGGCACAAAATTCTAAGGACACCACCTGACCCTTTCTTGCTTGCTCTCCTCATTCCCAGCCCACTTTCTCTTTCTTCAGCTAGCATTTCCCCACCATGTCACTGAAATTCTAGTTTGCGGCAGTGCACTGGCATGAAACAAAACTATCCAATGGTTTAGGACGTCTTCCAGGTCCAAGACCATAGATAGCTAAGTTAGATCTTTTGAGCTGTAATCATAACACTTCTGTAAAGTCTTTTTCTCAGTGGAGAGGAAATGATGTTGTATATTAAGCTTGGTTAATCACATCTCTTTTTCTCAGAGAAAAAAAATGCAAATTATGCAGCACATGCTTTTTACAGGAGAAGTGCTTTGCAGTTCTGCATAATGTGAATAGCCTAGCTTTTTAAGATGTTTGTCTTATTTTGAACATCAGTGCTGCTGACAGGATTTATCACTCAGAAAGAAATGCTTTCAGCACTCACCTCTTAACGTATCGGAAAAGATGATTCAGATTTTTTCCTGCCTTTTCCGTTAATCACACATTTTTCCACAGTTTTTCCACATCTTTTCCACATCTTTGTCTTACTGACTTAAGAGACCCAGGCCCATCACTGATAGTTCCTTGAAAGGCAAAAGAGAGAGAAGGAACAAGCATCCACAGACAGCTGTATGTCTGTCCTGAAATGACTTTTAGTCCTCATTTACTCCTACCCGGGGGGGAGAAGAGTTGGCACCCCAAAACCTTCCTTGTCTGGCTGCGAGGGGCCTGGCACCAAGTGCTCGGTGCCAGCAAGATGTACACCCCTTAGGCTGATTTCCACAGGAATTCAGGTGTCAAGATAAGTATGGATAAGTATGTTTTCTGAAGCCAGAAGGTAGGTTGCACACCTAATTTCCATTCGTTTCTATGGAGCTCCCTTAGCACTTCACAGTACCCTGGTAAGGAGCCTTCTGAAGCTGGAAGCCTGAAACTTTTCAGTTTTAAAAAGAAAGGAAAAAAACAAGTTTTACTATGTTTAATTTGACCTCTAGTATATCTTGGCCATAGTATTTCATACAGCTTCTACCAGCCCCAATATTCAGGTTTACCTGCAGCCCGCGTTGGTAGAGATAAAATGTGTGTGGAGTAAATGCAGAGAGAATTGAAGTTCAAGCCTTGTTAGGAAGTCATTTCTCTCTGTGTTTAATCAAGACAGCAAGCAACAGTGATGAAAACAACATTTTCACTGGTGTGCATGGATTTTATCAGTGTTTCTTCGAACATCTTATGGGCCTAAAGCAAACAAAACGTAAGCCACATAAGTGACAAACAATTCAATACGCTTCCCTGCTACACATTCCATCTCTTTTGTCACCATTTATGCTTCAATACGTTACTTTTGCACATGGAACCAACTCTGCTTCTCTATCATTTGCGTGTGACTATGCTATCAGCAGAAATTACAAACACATATGGTGTGTACATGTAGTCTGTAGCTATATGTAGATCTATGAAAACCTGATGTGGATGCGGCCACCATCCCAATTCTGAAGCTGTTTGCAATACGAGTATCTGTCTGGATTTGAGTTTTACCAAAAAAAAAAAAAAAAGCCATTATGGACAAAGCTCCATTTCTTTTGTAATTATGTTAGGACACCAGTTTCCAGCATGTTGAAGGTCACGTTTGTGGGAAGGGGAAGGAAAAGGGGAGTGGGATAGGGAAGGGGAAGGGGAAAGAGAAGGGGAAGGGGAAGGAAAAGGAGAAGGAGAAGGAGAAGGAGAAGGAGAAGGAGAAGGAGAAGGAGAAGGAGAAGGAGAAGGAGAAGGAGAAGGAGAAGGAGAAAGAAGGAGAAAGGAGGCCCACCTGGGTTTTTGCTGTTTGGCAGGCAGGGCACGCAGCATGGCTCTCTTCAGGGAGACCCGAAGCCTTGGTTCACTGCCCTGGCCAGGGCCATGCTCCAACAGTTGCAGCACAGCTGGGGCTGTGTTTGGTTGCCTGAAGGTAGCCCAAGGGGCTAGGGGCTGGCCATGCTGGCCCCTGCTTCCAAGAAACATCCACCTATTTGCCAGCTGCTTAGTGAAGTGCTGTTTTCCTGCTTTGCTTCTTGTGTCTGGAGTTTGGGGCCTCCTCATAGCCTTGTGGCTTGCAAATGCCTGTCCCTTCTGGCACCTACGATTGTTCTGCGCTTCATCTAATAGCTATCTAGACTTCTGTCATGCAGTTTCCTCAGCTCTGTTTTCTCAAACATGTATCATGTTTATAAATCCAGCTTTAGCCTCTAAATATGGAAGAAAGTTGACATTTGGGAAACAAAACCTGTAGTTTTATATTTTCATGGTACTTATTTTCCATAGATTTAGTTGCAAATTGACAAATTGGCAGATGAGTCACCTGCTGGGTTGCTGCACAGCTCAGCCACAGCTGGTGTGGAAGTCCTGCTGAAACAGCTCAGCCTGCATGGGGAAAATGTCCCTAACCTGCTCCTGTGCCCTTCTCTAGACAGAGGTCCTTGCATGTTCACAGGGCTCGCAGCTGTGCCACCTCCTCCAGCTTTCCCAGTGGCCCACCAGGCTCTGCCCCCCCCCTCCAGGCCCCAGGCACGCTGGCTGGAGAGCCTCAGCACCTCTGTGCACCAGTTCAGGCTGCCAATGACCTGTCCCAGCCCTGCGTGCCCGCAGCTTGCGTCCCTTCGCTCTGTGCTCCCCCAGACTGCCAGCACAGCTGTGTGGCTTGAAGCATTTGGTCTTCTCTGGGAAGGCTCAGCTGGGACTGCCTGCATCTGGCCAACAGCAGTTCCCAAGAATGCAGAAACATAAATGCTTGCCACTTGGGTTCTCAAAATATTGAACCCCTTCACCACAAAAAAAAAAAAAAAAAAAAAAAAAAAAAAAAAATCACAACACTATAAGGGATGGTTAACGCAGCCCTCTGACACACACTAAATGTGCAATAGGCCATCACCTTAGTTAAGCCTCAACTGTCGAGGTCTAGGACTTCCTAAAATGAGGTACAAACGATGCCAAATATCTTAAACTGTGCCTTATTAAATAAATGTTTATCATTTCACGTTGTTGATCCTCTGCAAAGTTGTGGAGCTCCTTTCTGAAAAAATGTCTGCAGTTCTTCAGGGAACTGTTGCTGCTGAGAGTCAGTGCTCAGGTTGTTTGCAGAACGCCTGCCCTCAGTACAGGTTTGGAGCACTGAAGACTAGTCCATTCAGCGTCTTCAACATTTACAAAGTATTCCTTAGTGATCGTGCCCTATTATTACATTGCTGATATGCTTAAACCATCGTTTGCTCTGTACATATGCCATAGCTACCTGTAACGTCAGAATCACTACAAAGAAAACGATGAAAGGTACACCATTTTTCTTTTATCCCTTTTTATTTCCATAAAAACTGCCTTGCTGATAGAACAATCATATTTGTCTAAAATGTGAAGGAAGCAAAATAAACAGTGCTATTGTGATATCAGTGTTTAAAGCCCATTACTGTTTTCTGCCACGAAGTGCAACAGTAGTTCACTTTGCCACAGGGAAAGATACATGGCAAGTAGAAAGGTATCTGAAAACACAGAAAGCTTTTTCTTGAAGTTCAACCATGAATTTCACAGAATCATGGAATCGTAGAATGGCTTGGGTTGGAATGATCATCTAACTCCAACACACACACACACACACACACACCCGCCGTAGGCAGGGATGCCACCCACTAGATCAGGTTGGCCAAGACCCCATCCAGCCTGGCCTTGAACACCTCTAGGGATGGGGCATTCACAATTTATGTTATTATGTTATTACATTATGGGAATTTATGTTATTGGATTTCTTCTTTAAGAAAGAAAGGTTGTCTCGTATGAACAAGTCACTTAAACTGATTGCATACGTTTATTGTACCTGGATCCTTTCCTGTTGTGGGGGTTCCAGTACATTATTTCTGTATATTATTAAATTATTTTTTTTTCCTGAAAAGGTTAATAGAAAAAATAAGAATTAGGATAAATCCATGTTACTTTTTTATCCTTATGAGGAAGCAAACAAAGACATGCTTGTAATGCACAAACATGTCGAAGCAGTGGGCCAGTCCTGTTGCTGGGCTGAGTGGTGGCAGTGAGGCCAGGGAAGAGGGCTCATCCCTGGGCCCATCCCCGCAGCCCTGGCCAGCAGTCCTCAGCCTGCGCCTGGTCCAAGTTGCGACCCAAGGACAAGCCCTGCCATGGCGATTGGACTTGGAGCACATCCTTCCCTGAGTGCCGAGACCTCACCCCTGGCTGCTGCTCTGCTGCCAGCGAGGTGCAGGCAGGGCACACGGCTATGCTTCACGCCCCTGCTGCCCTGGCACCTCAGCTCCTGATCGCACTTCGCAGGGGCCAGGCCAGGCTGGCAGCGTGTGGGCTGCCGGTGGCAATTCACCGCCCCGCACTCCACTGCCTGGCTTCTTGCCGTTGTGGTGGAGGTGCTCCCAGCCGCCACGGGGGCCTCAGATGCCCCTCTTGCCCGCTTTATGCATTTGCAGATGGGAATTATTCAGCATCCTTACTGTGCTTTGGCTTAGTTTTAAATGGAAGCTTGGGTTTTATGTCCTAAAGATTGGGTTTTTCTGCTTGAGAACTAGTACTTGGTTCTTTTGGCAGGTGTGTTTTCCACGTGCTGCGCTGCTCATTCACGTGTTTGCAGCCCAGTTCTAGCTGCAACCCCATGAAAGACGAGGCAGGGTACACAGTGCACCAATTCATGCCCCATCAGTCCGAAGATGCTGCCATTTTCTCCTACTCCACGAAAGCCACTAAGGACCTGGTTGTCAAGCTGCAAGAGTTTTTATTGAAGAGATTCAATTAGTTCATTTAATTAACCTGTCTGCCTAATTCCTTTGAGGCCACAGGCAAGCAGCATTACTCAGGCACGTGTTCCCCTGGGACTGAGACGTATTGCACCCAGTGACACGGCTCACCCAGCGAGGTGCTGTGTGCAGGATCAGCTGCTCACGTAGCAGGCCACAGCCTGCCTCCTTCGAGCAGCACCTAGTGGGGCTGTGATAACCAACCGCCGGCTGTCGCAGAGTCCTAGTCTGGTCAGGGCCGGTGCTGCTGCCTCTCCCTGCCATCTGCACGCTCTGTGCCCACCAGTCGTGGGGCTCTCCTCAGTGGTCCAGGTGCAACTGTTCAAGCATCATCTTCTCTTCAGTCCACTGCAAGGCATGGAAGAGCAGGTCAGCTCACCTCTGCTGGACTCTCATGGACTAGATTTGCCAAAGTGGCAGCCAGACATTCTGACAGAGGGTGAGGAAGGTCCTGAGAACGCCCTGATGGATGTTTTGATCCCCAAAGAAAGGCAGCTTTTCACCAGGCAGGTATATCTTACAGACAAATGAAGTAGAGTTTCTGGTGTGTCCAGCACATACTACAAACAATACGATATGTTCTGGGGTATGTGTAAGCCTAGGCTCCGCAGAGCCTAGGCTCCTTTGGAAAAGCACAAGTCTGTCTCTGATACTCTCTGTAGATATGTTGAGGGCTCAATATTTAAGTTCCATCTTCATGGGTTTCAGTTGAGTGTGTGCATGAATCAAGATACATGTGCAAATTGTGGGACTGAAGATCTTACTAAGGTCTTTTTCTCCTGAAAAGAGCGAGGATAAGCTTCCACTGAACACAATGATGAGAGCAGGCTGTCAAGATGACTGTCAGTATAAAAGCAAAGGTAGAACCTGAAAAGATTAACAGGCCTCTAGGGTTGCTTTAGTTTAGGAAAATTATCGTTTTCCTTTTCCAGAAAGACCAAAAACCCTCTTGGTGGCTTGCTTCAGATAAGCCAGTTGAATGTTTGGGGAAGTTAACATGATTTTAACATGTATCTTATGACAAAACCCTGAAGATAAGGTTTTGTTTTTTTTTTTTTTCTCAGCAAAAAATGTCCCTCAATTCAAAAAGCCAATCCCAATTAAAAAGAAAATTCAAACCCAAGTTTGATCAACTCTGTAGATCTGTACTTTTCACTGTAATTTTAATGATCTAAAGAGCAAACAAATTAAGACCATAATGCAAGATATAAAAATGGAAGTGCATAAGGAGCAAACTCAAATTAAAGTAACCTAACGCAGGGTGAAATGAGATTTAATGTGAAGGCACATCCTTTAGCACATGAAATGTACGAAGACGTAGTACGTATACAAAATCTGAGAAAGGTTTATTTGTTTGGATAGTGTTTGTAGCAAGTGAGACTTAGGAGTGCTTGACAATAATCAACTGAGTAAGAATTCATGCTTTGGCACTGCTAGCCAAAGCCTGCTAACAGCGTAGGTCTCGTACGCAGCCATATGTGATTTTTTGATCAGAGGGTTTCAACCTTGGTTTATGCTGTTCATCAGCAATAAACCCAACAGAAAGCAACAGAGGCAAAACCACTGGAAATGGCTGAAAAGTAACAAAAGCACTGTGCAGAAGGTAGTGGCAGAAAGTAAGCGGTTTCCCAGGTTAGGCCGTGTGGATGCGGCAGTGCCAGCAGCCGACCATTGCCCTGCCGATACCGGGCCCTGGCCCTACGGGGCCACGCCGTGTGGGGCTGTGATGCACCGTGCTGTGCTCACGGGCCTGGGGGCCATGGGGCGGGAAGGCCAGGGCAGCGGGGAGCCCGCTGGGGCCCCGGCACAGTGGCTCCAGAGCAGCAGGCGGGGAGGCGAGGATGGCTGGAGGGCTTCCAGTATGGCCACTGAGACTTAGAGAAGCCAAATGTTTTGCTTTGCTTTCTTCTGAAAATAGACAGTTTTCTGAATTTTCCATTTCCTGTCTCGAATTGCGATGAACAATTAGAATTTCCCACGGGTGGCAATGCTGTGGCTGATCATCTGTTGCTCAGCACAGAGCACGTGTTTTCCGTAACTGTGCCGCAGGCTGCGCAGTGAAACTCCTGATTGAGGCATGGAAATACTATTGTAAATTAAACAAGAATGCATAATTAATAACCAAAATAAAAGAATGAATCGCATGAAGCAGTAAAAGGAGGTGCAATAAACTAAGACTAAACAAGGGAACAATTTAGCTCATACAGTAGGCCACACAATTGACTTCAAAAGTGATTGTACTAGATAATTTGCCCACTAATTATGTTAGTTTACACCCACGGTAGTTTCCATTAGGAAAGAACTATGGGTATAGTTCGGTTCCAGATTTGTAGGGTCAGCTGAAGGACCTGGCAAGTCCCTTGCAGCCAGCTCCGTAAACTGTATCATGACACATTTCTCTAGACACTAAACCAGCACACAAACTGTGCCAATTCCACACGACTACATCCCTGTGTCTGTTCTCTTCTGGGACAAACAGCACATCAGGACTCCACATGCTTCTACTACTCATCCACCTTCCCTCCACCAAATCTACGTACCTGAAGCTGAGTATGCACTTAACTGTTCCAGTTCTTCATGGCCTCCACAGTCCTCTGTTGACTCCTTCAGCGACTCACCCACCCTTTCCTCTTCAACATCTCTTCAGGATGGAAATCCTTTCACCCATTAACTATCAGGAAGTCAGCCCGTTCCGGGTGCCTCAGAGTGCTGGAAAGTTTACAGGGTCTCTCTGCAAGGCAAGAAGAAAGTCCTGCAAACCTGAAAGTCATATTCATAAACACCTCTGACAGTAAATTCATGCAATGCTGAAAATTAAAAGGAACTCTTTGCCCAAGATCTTCTCTCTCAATGATCTTAAAATGATGCTGTCCTTTGCGTTTTGTCATTTTACAATGGTTTCTCCGCCTCAAAAAAATGCTGGAGCAACTTTTTCCCATAAGCTCTTCCGAAAGTTGTCAACCTGTTCAGTCATTTCAGGCTAGAGCAGCAAATCAGTTCTGGGGACATTGTCATGCTTTCTGTATGCAGGCAGATTCATTTGGACCTTAGAGTCCTTCCAAAAAGCAGTTGTGTAACAGAGAGGGAAGGCAGACACCCTGGCTCCCGGGTCCTGCAGCCTGGCCTGGCAGCGTGAGAGCCTCCCCCTGGGCAGAGCCGGGCGCCTGCACCCGCGCTCCCTCGCCCAGCTCCTCCGCTCCCGCCGCGGCCCCGCCGGGCTGCCCGGCACAGGGAACCCGGCCCGCCCGGCCCGCCCGCGGCCGCCGCAGGGCAGCACACCCGCCAGGCGAAGGGGACGAGGGGAACACAGACTTCTCTGAAGTTGCCGGCTTGCAAACGCAATTAGGAAACGGCTACGAGCAAAATTGCCGGCGCTCTCCGCAAGCACGGGACCCCCCGGCACCCCCGAGAGCGGCCGGGACTGGGCGAGCGGCGCCGGGGCAGCCGGTGGAGGGGCGCCGGGGCTCCGGCGGCGGCGGCTGCGGAGGGCGACCCGACGGGGCGGCCGCAGAGCCCCGGGAGCGGCGCCCCCTCCCCTCCCCCCGCCGGAGCGGGGGGGTCCGGGCTGCGTGAGGCCGCCCCCGCCCCCGCCGGAGGCAGGCCGGAGGCACGGGGGGCCGGGGGCGGCCGCAGCCCCGGCCCCGTGAGGAGGCGTCAGGCGCGGGAGCTCCGCTCGCGCCCGGTCCCGGCTCCGTATAAAGGGGGGCGGCGGCGGCAGCGCTTGGCCCAGCCGCAGCCGGAGCCGAAGCCGGAGCCGGAGCCCGGGCGGGGGCCGGCCCGCAGCGGAGGGCGGCTCGACGGCGGCACGGGCAGGGGCGGCGGCACGGGCACGGGCACGGGCACGGGAAGGGGCACCGGCACCGACACGGGCAGGGGCACCGGCAGCGGCAGGATGGGCGGCGGCGGCCCGCGGCGGCCCAGCGCGCTGCCGCTGCTGGCGCTGGCGCTGCTGGCGGCGCAGGGCGGCGCGGCGCCCCTGCAGCCCGGCGGCTCCCCCGCGCTCACCAAGATCTATCCCCGCGGCAGCCACTGGGCTGTGGGTAAGTCTCCGTCCCGACCCGACCCGACCCGACTCGTCCCGTCCCGTCCCGTCCCGTCCCGTCCCGTCCCGTCCCGACCCGTCCCGACCCGTCCCGTCGGACTCCGGGCCACCTGCTGCGCCGGCCGCCGCCGTCCCCTCGGTCGCCGCGTCCCCAACAGGGGCCGTCCCGTCTCCCCAGCGCCTGGGAGCGCCGGGCTCCGGCCGGCACGGGGTGCCGGTGCCGGGACTTGGCGAGCGCACGGGCGCTACAGGAGGGGCGACGCCGGCCGCGCCCGCTCCGGTGCTGCCGGCCCCGCCGCGCCGCGCTCCGCGGTACGGGGCTGCGCTGCACGAGGGCGCGGGGTACGCGGTGACCGTGTCGCCTCCCGCTGCCTCCGTGATTAGACCGGGAACCAGAGGCCAGCCCGAGGGCAGCTGGGCAGGAGCCGGAGCTCCCCAGCGCCGAGGCGCAGCCGCTGCCCTCGGGTGCTCAGCACGGAGCCGGCCACTCCCGGTGGTCTCCTTCGCAGCCCAGCGCCGATTACGATTGCGTTTTAATGGCAGCAAAGCATGGGATTGCAAAAACGCGTCCAGTTCAGCTGCTGGAAAGGCACTGGAGCATAGACTTTAATATTAGAGTTCCCACATCTCACATCAAGGCAAGGAAAGTCTAAAACTTTCAGCTTCTCCGTCCAGTCCTTATTCCAGCAAATCTAACCAGGTGCCTCTCCCTAGCTCTAGGCAAAATGTGCGGTCATCTCTGCCCAGTTTGGAGAAACATTCCTTCCGCCAATGTAGGAAACCAGTTGTGCACAACACCGACAACATCTCCAGTCCCAGCTGTGCTTCAGTTTCAACATCTTCCCTTCTCTTCTCTCCTCTTCCCTCTCTTTCCCTCACACTATCGGTCAATTTGAACTTCCAGCTGATGTTTGAGCTATCAAATCCATGCCTGTCTGGGTGAATTTCATGCTACAGTCATTGTTCTTACAGGACATTTAATGGGGAAAAAGAGCACTGGAGATTTTCCTTATGGTTATGAAGAAGAAAACAAGATCCCATTTTCAGCACTACCTGAAAATATCAAGCAGCTGGATGACTCTCTGCAGTGGGAAGAAATGTCCAAATATTTGCTACGGCTGCTGGAAGGGAATGAAAATAAAAGTGCTCACTTCTTAAAAGGAGGGCTTCCCTGGTATACGAGGAACACCTGGGAGACAGATGGCAATAGCAGCTGGAAAGATGTAAGTAAGACAAAACATGTAAAAATATTCCTTAAAGTCAACTTCTGTGTTACAGTGATGTATTGGCTTCCTCTAACTTGTGTGTTGTCCAGAAAATTAATAGAAATGTGCTTAATGCACTAGTCATTCAGTCAAGTAGGATTTTACTCTTGATTAGAAATTGTCAGTCACAGATTATATTGCTTATGAACTGATTTGCTGCTGGGCATAAATTCAGCAGGTGTTCAACAGATTGCAGTGTCCGGATTCCCTTCAAGTTGCTCGGTTGTTATATTCTTTTATTTTCTAGCACTTCATGCTGAGATGACCACATCAACAGCAAGTTCTGTATCAACTCAGCAAAAACAAGCTAGTGTGAAAAACAGGCGTGCATGCAGAGAGAAGGCAAAGAGCACTGTGTGCAAAGCACATCACACCAGCTGTTCCCTTCTGTTGCCATTCCAGGTGCCATTATCATGTTTGCCTTCAAGGCGCTGCAGCCCCAGGGGATGGAGCAGCTGAGCTGGAGGGTTTCTTCAGCTCCTAGCTCTGCATTTGGCTCACGCCAAAGTCTTTTTCCCCCAAGCATCAGTTTCTCTGGCTGATGATGTGGACCACTACTGTGGTCATCTCTGGTCACGCAGAAAGAATCTGTGGCTACAGACAAGCTTTAATGTGCACCTAGGACCAGCCTCTTCCTCCCTTAAGTTAGTGTACTTGTGAGTCCTAGTTCACGAGGTAACAAGGCTTTGGTACAAGTACAGATTCACCCCTATTCTTTTGGAAAATCCTGTGAAATGCACTCGGAAGGATATCAGTGAGGTTTTGCAGAAAGTAATCTGAGTCTAAAAGATTTATCAAGTAAACTGCAAAGTGTACCAGAAAACTCCTTTCTTTATAACGCATGAGATTCAGAAATGGTGATAGAGTTGCAGGATTCTTCTGGGTGACATTGAAACAGTATAGAAAGAATAATACACACCATTAAAGACGTTAGCGGGAAGAGTTTTTTCTTCCGATATTCTACAGTGATATTACATAGTTAATATTCCTCAGCTAACTTCACCTTGGTCTCCCTCTTGAAATCCTAGTGCAGTGGTCAGTGAATACCTTGTCGTTGACTTGCATAAGGATAAAGATTTACTCATTAAATTAAGTCATGATTTACGTCTCTTACACCACTGATACGAATGCTGTCCGTACGTTTCTTTCTGGCTATGGCTTTATGACAGTGATGCTTATAATAACTGTGATTAATACTATCTAAAAAGTAAGCTATTTATTGCATCCTCAGCTCTGATGTGTGCAGCTTTGTAATCAGATTAGACAAACAAATTCCATTATGCTATGTAAAGAGGGAAATATTTTGACGTCTATAACTATTTGGTAACAAATCATACTTAAAAAGGCCAGATATTGCCCTTACTGAATTCTATTCACATGTGTACTTTTACCGTAAATTAATATCCGCAGTTTTGGGGTCAGACATTGAACATATACATGGAATAATGAGATTATTGCCTTAAGTCTCCAGAATTCTCAAATGAGGGGTAAAATAAATATGTCTTTCCTGTAACTAAGACATACAACAACTGGCAGAACCTCATTTTGCCATAGAACCTTTTGTTTTCAATGTGTAAAGTTAGTTTGTCTCTATTCTGAAGTAAAGCATAATCATGAAAGGAATGCCAAAGCTGTCCTTTCTGTCTGTTGGACACAAACAGCTGATTATATGCAGCCTAGAGAAGATGGAAGGTATTTTTCCCATTGGCTTCAGAAAGCAAAAACCCAGCACCTAAAAATCAAACTATATGTCTATATGTATCTGTTTGAGATCTGCCTTCCTGATGCAGAAGACCTGATGATTAAATGTAAGCTTTGATTTTAGAAGACTGTGATGATTTCCTAAACCTTTAAATAATGGTAATTGTTATCTTTTTAAAAAGAGGCAATGTTTATTTAAAAAGATGGAATTCTGGTACATACAAAATTTGGACATACATATATGCGGTGACAGAAGAGTGTAAATGACTTTTGGATTTTGATTCTGTAGATTTTTCTGGATATGAGGAGTTCCATGTTGAATATACTTGGTGCGGGCAACACCTTCATTTAAAGTGCTGCTGTACCACAGCTAATGAAGGTGTCTGTGTACAGGAAGGATGAAATTAGCTACCTGCCTAGGTGGAAGGTGGCCAAGTAGAGTAAATTGATGATGATGGTGGAGTGGATATGAGAAGTTTGTACTTGGCATTGGATACTTTTCCAGCCATGTTGTGTTTGAGTTGAAATAGAAACCAGCTCTAGGAGGAACCAGCCACCGTGTTTACAGTGGATTAGTATTCACTGTGAAATCGTCTACTGAGTTGTGGTGCTGAAATGTGAGCAAGAAAAGATGAATCACGAACTCTACTTTCAGCTGATGAAATAGCCTTCCCAAGACCAAATCATGATCAAGGCAGCTGTAATTGTCGTAGACTGGGTAAGCACTCATGGAGATGCTAACCACAAGGAGTCTCTCACTGTGTGTGAGCAACCCTATGCTCCCGTCTACTGAACATAGGTGAAGACAGGCTCTGTTGGGAAGCAGTGTATTGATACAGGCTTTATTTCATGGATTTTTTCAAAAGTAACTGGTGTAGTTTAAATTTTGAACTTTAAATTTAAGGTCAGAAGTTACTACCCCCAAAGTCAGAGGCTGCAGAAGTAAATACAGATATTTCCTTCAGGTAATTCAATTCAGGGTCTTGTTTATTAGCTCAAATTCACTCAGTGCGTTCGTCACCACTGATGCTCACACTGTGCTGTACAGTTCTCAATAACAATAAAATAATAATAATAATTAAAAAAAAACCTTTCTAGTGGACTGAACCAAAGGAGGATAAGTATCATTGCACACAGACGGTCAAAATGGCCAAGAATTGAGCATAGCAGGAAATTAGGCTTAGGGTGGTGTGCCTGAGTTACTTTCTCCTATTTTCAGTTAATGCAAATGAAATTAGCAAATGAAGACTTTGCCTGCTCTTTATTCAGTGAATAAACTACAATTAAAGTAGTTAAAGGACAGAAAGGAAATCTCTTCTGCAAGCTGGTCTAAGTGTAAAAAGTAAGTTGGAAAATAAGCTTTAAATTGTTTCTGTGACTTGGCTTTTTATCACTAATGAGACATTATATAAATGAGATGGCAAACTGAATTATTCAGGAGAACGACTTTCCTCGTACTTCAGCAGTTGGTTATTAAGCTGAGACAAATGAGGTCTGTTTTGGAAAGATTATTAGGAATTTGTTTGTTATGTGAATACACAGAGCAGCCTATGTATTAGGCTTATTAACTTAGTGAGTGACTTTTGTCAGGACTCATCTATAAATGCTATTTTTCTCTCTTTATTAGATGATGGAGTATTTGCTTCAAGTTGTGAATATGAAAGAGAACACTCCAAGCTGAAAGAAGGTCTCTAAACCTTGAAGAAATGGAATACTTTCCATAAGAGACTATGTTTCACAAGCACTTGATTGTATCAGATAATCAACAAGGTTTCCATTCTGTAAACAATATTTCCTTTGAGTAAAATATCTAAATACAAATATTCTTGTATGTTTCAGCAATGACTACACTCTACTTCATTTTAAAGGTTGCATTTTCTCACTTAAATGGCTTTGATATGCATAATTGTCATGGAAGGGTCTTCCAATTAATTATACAACGTCTATCTAATCAGTTCATCTCTTATTTTAAAATTACAAGACATTTCAACATTTGCAATAAATAGTTTGAATGAAAAGGCCGAGTTCATACTTTTATTTAATAAAATGGAAATTGGCTGTGTCGTAGCTAGTAACAAAGATACAATAGAATGATTCACTTTCCACTGAAGCTCTTCTTGAATTGCTCCCTGGCCTGTCATTTTGTTCAATAAGGGGGAGCTGACACTGGCTTCCCAAGGTAGCTCTGCACCAAGTGCAGGAAACGCGACGCACTGCCATGGCAGGCAGCAGGCAGGTCTGCTGAGCGATGCTCTGCCTCGTTTGACTCAGAGGCGAAGCAGCAGCTGAGCACGCTCCCACACACGCACGCACGCACTCCTACAGATGTGACTAGCAGGTCCAGCACCATCATGTTTCCACAGGAGTCTAAAGGAAGAACATTGCCTCCCAGGAGAACGAGTGACACCTTTTGTGGGGCTACAACACATTTTAGCTAAGCAATGCTCCTTGCTTACTTGTAGTTTTCAGTACCCAGCTGGAGAGTCCCTTCATCAAAGACCCAGACAAGGAGATAATGTGCTGCCACCTCTCAAATGAGACCTCTGACAGACCAGACCGTAAGGATGAGGGGAAGCCCAGCACAAAGCGGGAGAAGCAGATCTGGACAAAGATCAATCTTTAGTGTAGTTTCTACCTTCCTTGGCCCATGCTGGGGAGCAGGAGTGTTTGTCCAAGTCATGAGCTCATAGCTGTGCCTATCTGATGCAGCTACAAGAAGGATCTGGAAGTTTTGGTAATAGACTGACTCATCGTGACAGGAGTAACAGACCTGGGTCAAAGAAGAATGAATAAGAAAGAAAACGGTGCCTCCTAAAACAGCAGTGCCACAGCCCATGAGCTGTTTACTCACCACAACAGCAGAGGCACCAGCCTTTGCTGTTCATTAAACACCAGAGCACAGGCTGAGGCACTGTGCACTCGGGGATAAAAGATTAGGAGGGTTAAGGAGAAAGTAGGCAAGAGAGAACAGGAATTGCACTGGAGGGACCTTGCAAGGAGCATGCCTGCAGAGCAGGGCACTGCTAGGCTGCCAAGATGTTAGGCAAGCACAGGTCAGAGCCAGCTGTCAGAGCATCCCATTTTTCAGTACCGCTGCTGAGACATCTTCATCCCTTTCGGAGCATCAAGCCTTGTAGCTAGTGGTCTGAACACATCTGAATCTCTGATGCAGTTGTTTAGGGACTTCTTAGGTACACCAGTGTGCACTGACTGCTGGGGAAGGGTCTGGAAAAGGCATCACTGAGACACTCAGGCGTGCGTGAGCTGGCTTCCACATTGCCCACTCTAGGTTCAGGCAGTTGTGAGCAAGCCCAGACACAAACTATGCGTCTAAGATGCATGACTGATGGAAACAATGGACTCCAGGCACTCGCAAGCTAGCTGTGCAGGTTGGAGGGATGTCATGATGGGAGCTGAGCATTGAGGCCGACCAGGCTACAAAAGGCAATTCACAGTTCTGAGTTTGGCACTCTGTCCAGGCAGTGGGATATACAACATCCTGCTCGTTCGCTGGTATGCCCTCCTTTGGCATAATTGTATGGTTGAAGTGCATGCTTAAGGGGATGGAAGATTTGGCTTTAGGACCTTTAGGACCAGTTTAAGGCCAGTGTGAACATCCAGTTTCTATCTGAGCGGCACAGCTATGGGGATATTGACTGTGATAGCAAATAGCATCTCCCGACTCTTCTGCGGGCCGTAGCGGAGCCCCGGCGGCTCCCCCTGCCCGCCAGGCCGCACTCCTGTGCCGGGCGGGTGCCGCAGCCCCGGCCCAGGCTGCCCAGAGAGGGGCTGGGGGCTGCTCGGGGAGGTCTCCAGCAGCCGCCTGCACGTGGGGCTGGGCACCCTGCTCGGGGGGCTGCTGGGCCGGGGGCGCCAGGGGCACCCGGGGGAGCCTCCGAACCCAGCCGTGCCGTGTAACGGTGAGCCGACGACGCGGCGCATCGGCGAGGCGCCTGCCCTGCCGCAGCACCGGCCCGCCTCACGGACCGCCACAGTCGCCAGGCGGGACGGGCCCGGCGGCGCAGCTCCGCCCGGCCCCGGCAGGGGGCGCCCCCGGCCAGCGGATGCCTCGCAGCGGACGCAGCCCCGGGCCTCGGCGCCCCCGGCCGGAGCCCTTCTCCGTGCAGGCGCACCGCGGCGCCCAGCGCCGGGCTCGTCGCTCCAGGCTCTCCGCCGCGCCGAGCAGTCAGTTAGACCACTGGTGGTTACCTGCGCGCTTCACTGCAGATATCCTGGGCTCCAGGGCAAATTCTGGTCACCACAGCGAGCATCCCAAATTCGGCCAGCCGCGGCGAAGACCCGGTGTACTTACCTGCTGGCCCAGGGCTTTTGTCACTCAAGCTTGCTTACCGCTTTCCATTTCACCTTTTTCTGGCCGATCACCGTCCTGCCCTAAGACACGGAAAGACCTGGCCCGCAGGTAGGATTAGCACCTCAGCAAAATCCCTCTGCTCTCATGATGTTCCAGCCCTGCCTCCCCTCCCTCACACCACGCGAGGCAGAAGGACTTTGTTCAGCATGCTGCAGCTCAGCCAGCACCACACACCCTCAGGGATATGATGCCATCCCTGGAAAGCTTTACTTATACATCTAAATCAGTCATCTCCCACCCTGCCCTGTCAGTGATGAAGGCAGAGTGGAGCAAGGGGTTGAGCCAAATCAGAAGGGCGCTTGGGAAGGTGGCTTTGAGTTTTCATGTGGCCTAAGGCGCTGGAGTGAAGGTGTGTGTGTGTGCTGCACACCCAGGAAGGAGAAGAAGCCTAGCCCAGAAGCCGAAGTGCCATCCAAAGGCTCAGGCAGTCTTCGTACAGACTCCAGGTGGGATCCTAAGCACAGCACCTACCGCCGCCAGCAGCCTTGGCCTCTGGCTGTGGGTCTGAGGGAGCAGGGCTCTCTCTCTTGCAAAGCCTGTGTGGTATGTGCCAGGCCTGTGTGGATGGCTCAGGCTACCCGAAGGGGGTCCCAAATGTCACTAAAAGCATATGCATAGGTAACTCAGTCGTACCATCCCTGTCTGAGCTTGGGTAAGTCATGTGTCTCTGTGCCTCAGTTTCTCTGCATGTTAAATGGCACTCTCCTGTCCCACAGAGGCAGCATCTAATAAACTAGAAAGTATTTGGCAGGATCTTGCAGGGAGGGGATAGGGGAGCAGCATGTTTATGATGAGTTCACCATAAACACTGATTTGTGGCATCTGCATAACCATCTGCAGATTTGCCTGCATTACAAGCCATGCTGAGTTTGTGCTATACTGCAAACAGCAGTGGCATTTGAGCAGGAGAGGGCTGCTGGTGGGCCAGACTTTCTGAGGAGCCATCTATCTAAAAACATTGCTTAAAACTAACATCCCCTCCTTGGTATTCTGGGTTTGTCCAGTGTTCTGTCTTACTCCTTGCAGCTGCCTCCTCGCTGAGAAGGATTCAATAGAGGGACATCTGACCTACCTGGGATGGTCAGCAACTGGAACACCATCCTCTTTGTTTACCCCAACATTCCCTTCTTTGAGTATCAGTTGCCAAAGCTTCAGTTCTTGCCATCCAAATTCCTACTTCTACAGTTAAACTCTTTCTTGAAAGTCTTGGCTAGCTGACTTTAACTTCTTGTCTATACGGAGAAAAGCTTATTTCACGGTTCTTAGTGGGGCAGAAATTTCATATGCCAAAGAGATGACAGCCACATGTCAGCCAATTTTCACATCATCCATTGGCAGGACATGGAGATGCTAGGAGAGAGGAGACACAATATTCATTGTGCCAGAAAAGTTGGTAATGTTGTCAGGGTGATAACGTCCTAATCGGTATCTCCTTCCTTGCTTTTTGTTCTGCTCTCTTTTGTTTGATTTATTCCATCATTTGCTCCCATGACAGGATTTTATAAATGGGTACTCAGTGGCTGACAAACTATAATGAAGGAAGTCAATAAAGTTTCAAGTTTGTATCCCATGGCATCAGTGACACAGGACAATGCTGACTGCATGGAAGACAGAACTTGAATGTCTGGCCCCAAAACGCTGTATATGAAGGAAAAACCCTTGAATTAATGCCTGTTGGAGCTGGAATTCACAGTATGTCCCAACAGACTGAACTGAAGACAGATGTGGCCAGGAGATGGGAATGGGTACTCGAGGTTATTGGATAGTAGGTAGCTAAACGTTCTTACTTGCAACCCCTGTCAGATGTAGCTGAGGCAGCTGGAAAGAAGAACCTTCAGGTCTCCATCTCACCTGCAGACATTAACAAGTCCTCAGCAGAGGAAGGGAACAAAATTGCCCCAGACCCCACAGCTCAGAAAATAAATTTAAACTGTGACTGAGCTCTGTGTGCTTTCATCTCTGGGGCTGTGACCTGTCATGGCTGTGGAGCAGACACAATGGCCAGCTCGCTGCTGCAGAGGGGTGACAGCTGGGGGTACTAAGGAGTGCTAACCTACATGGCCACATCTCCTGACCCCATCCAGCAGGGACTGAGAGTCAGGCTGGACAGAGAGCCAGTCTTGCTTCACTGGAAAGCAGCTGAGCTGAACTGCAGGTCAGAACTCTACTCAACTTAAATAGGTCAGGATTCTTTGTGAGTTTTCTTGAATACTGACAGGATTTTGAGCAGGGTTGTGAAAGAAGAGAGATTAGAATATACTTTCTGCTGAGAAATGGTGGCATTGAGACCAAGTTTCATGATGACATTTTATTTGTAACTACTAATTCAGAGATCTTCAAAGCTCTTGATGATAATTGTCTTCTCTCCTGCATAGCTCATGCTATTGACCTGTACAAAACTTTACAGAGCACTTCTCTATATTAAGCCTGGGATTTCTGTCTGGGTAAAAGCAGCCAAGCCTGGTGGAAAGACTTCTCAGGAAAAGCCGTCCGCCTCTCCACATTTCATATCTTAATGAGAAATCACCCAGGATTAACCTCATTTGCAAGTGGAGAGATTGCTACAGATGAAGCAGATGCAGAGATGGTGATTCGATTTTACTTTTCCAAAATTCTGAAGCCCAATGCAAAGTGGGTGATCTCATGGTCTGTATAATATGAATAAATGTATATCTATCCATCCTCTCCCCAGGTAAAAAACATGAAGCTCAGACAGGTCATGTGGGATTTACCTGGAAATGTATTGGAATGCTTTCCAAACATAGCTAGGGTCCTAGCTCAGCCTGTTCATTCAATTAAAATGCAACTTGGAAGGAAAGGGGAAAGAGCTCCTCAGCTGCTGATACTGGCTGCCTTCCCCAAGGCCAATTTAACTATGAGCAATTGCCTTTTGACCGGTAGCAGACATACACTGTCTTGCTTCCCAGTCCCAGCAAGGTTTGCCTCTCCCGGCTCATCACATCCCCTGAGCAAGGAGGTACGGTACCCCCAGGAGAGCACCTGTGCACATCTGTGTGTGTGGAATGGTGGCAAGGATTTGTCCCCATGTACCAATCCCTCCCAGGAGTCTCCTGGGGCAGCCCCTGCCAAATGCCCTGTAACCAGGACACTGAGCGAAGACCAGGCCACTCTTCTGAAAACTCTAAGAAGTGTTTACAGCTTCACCCACCAAAGCCTACACACTGCCATGAGCGGCACCCTACCGCTGACAAACCCTGTCCTACAAGTCCACCTCTCTCAAATGCCGTGATTAGCATAACAACATTTTCTGTCTGAAATTGTCTTCATTGCAAGGGTGTAGATTTCTTAATATTTTCACTCGCAATCTTTTATTGGTATAGTTCTTCCTTAGAACTTCAGATGTCGCAAAGAAGTCAAATATAGACACTAACAATACTAGCTTGCTAATACAATTTAAGCAAAAGAAGAAATAGATCACTCAGAAACAGCCAGGCTAAGAGCCTTAGCAAAGTTAGAGTAAAGAAGTGGTTAAGGATCTAGATGATTTAATCCACTTTTAAGAAAAGGTTTTACAGTGAGCAATTAGATGCTGGTTAAGGAATTAATCACTAATGGGTCATTAACTCTGACTGCCATTGTACAGTTAACAAGCCGAGGTAGGATTATTAGACTCAGCACCCAATTAAGGAGCAGAAGATATTTACAACAAACTGAACAAATGAGCTTTTAAAATGGAATGGGACAATTTGAAAGAAAGTGTAGGAATACAGGAAACCAGACAAGGTAGAAGAGAGATGCAAGTTCTGTCCCTTTATTGGTTTTAAAAATATTTACCTCTCTGTGACCACTCATGTTTAGCAGATTAGAATGTTTCTTTTTAGCAGTAAACTTGTCACTTTCCTTGAAGCACACAACTTATCTTTGTGTGTAGATAATCCATTGCAGGGTTCACATTTACAAAATGTAAAAAAGACCTGCTTAATATCCGAGTAAAAGAACAATTGCCACAGCTTGACGTAAATATCATTTTTTGCTTGCAGATTTTGGATCAAGAGCTTGATAAAAGTGAATAAGTGTCTTCATTTTGCTGTCCTGTCGCTGTCTCTTATTAGTGCTTGACTCTCTCAAGTTACTGAGCGTCAATGCTGATTCCAGTGCTGAACAGAAAGTCAGGAGGGGTCTTTCAAGTGACTTTGCAGGACATAGGAGAATGGGAGGCAACAGGGAGGAAGGGTAATAGCGGCAAAATGTGGGAGAGCACCACTGAAATCTCGGGGTCTTGCTTGCTAATCGTGAGCAACAAGTACGGGAAATAGGTTTTGGGTGACAGTTAAATGCATTTGTGTGCAGGAGGGTTTTAAGCCGAGTAACACCAAGTAGGACTGTTCCTGCCGCTGAGGTAGCAGGGTGTGTGCAGCCTGTGTAGACATCTGTTAGTGTGTGTCTGCTTCTGACACAGCCCAGGTGTGCAGGCACATCTCAAACACAAGGAGACATCCTTCCCTCACAGCCACTGGAGATGTGTCTTACTGCAAGCCCTGTATTCTGGGCATCCTTGGTGATAGAAACAAAGCTCACCTGTAAAAGGGGCAGCAGGGCACTCACTGCATCTACCTGCCCCCCAGGCCAGCACGGCTGGGGAAGGGAAGCCCAGACACAGCATGGGGCCTGATACAGAGAGGCAGGCTGGATGCACACAGAGGCCAAAGAGGGAGGGAAAGGCGTTTTCAAAATAAAGGGATTCTCATTATTATCTGCAAAAGGAGCTCTCCAGACAACGGATGGGGCTGCTGTGGAGGAGGCTGTGAAGGGATGTTTAGAAACTGCTGTCTGAGGTTAAAAAGCTCCCTGAAGTGAAGCTGAACAAAGCTGACATACTTGTTTCTGACAGGACTCTTAAAGATACGCACAGATTGTGAAAATATAATTAGAAGCCAGCCTTTGTCTGGCCACAACGAGTGGGAAATGGTGAAAGGAGAGGTCTCCCAGCCTGCATTGAATCATCCCCAGGACACAATGAGGGCGCTTGTGCATCCTTCTCCCTTCCCTAATGAGAAACGTTAATTGCCACAACCTCCAGAGTGTGCAGAGCGCCCCGTGCCCAGTGGAGGAGAAGGGGTGTTTCATTACAGCTTCTCAGCCCCATTACGGGCAGTAACAGAGACGATGGAAAATAAAGATGCCGCAGATTTAGTTTAGGCAGCTCGGGAAGGGTGCTGTGCAGTGGGGGGTGAGCGTGGCCCAGCGCCTTGCCAGCACCCCAGCCTTGCCAAGCCAGCTGCCCCAACCAGCCCCCACGCAGCGGCTGGGCTGAGGAGCCAGGGGCCTGCAGGACCTGCCAGACCCTTCTCTGAGGTGGTGTCGTGGGCCGGCAGCCCAGGGTGGGGGCAGCAAACCCCATCCGGCCTCGGGGCTGCCCTGCTGAGTGCGGTAACGCTGCAGCTGGGCCCTGGTGGACCCCGGCCACTCTTTGCAGAGCATGGAGCCACTGGCTGGGTGTGTGCCCACCATGGGACCACATCTCTGGCCACGTCAGAGCCCCCAGCAGTGGCTGAGGGAAGCCACCACAGCCAGGGGCAGGGGGCAGCAGGAGACCCCCAGCAAGGCTGGGCTGCAAGGAGGGAGAGGGCCACGGCCAGGCCTGCCGCTCCCCACCGCATGCCAGAGGCAGCAGAGGGCCTGGCCTGGGCAACCCCCTTGTGCAGACACTCAACGCACAGCCTTCACACCAGTTGTGCCATTTAATGGTGCAAACACAAAACCCTCCCCAGATCACACAGGCCTTGGTTCCCAGCCACCCTACGCCGCTCTTCGCCCTACTTCAGCTTTTATTGCAACTAAAGCATCCAGCCAAGAAGGGAGAACGAAAGACATTTTTTTCCTAAGCTATGATCTGACCCCTAACTCCGCAGGGTATGTGGAAAAGGAGATTAAAAAGACCACAAAATACAAAGCAAGCCAGGGCATGGGGAAACAGCTGGTGTGAGGGACAGCCCTCCGTTGTCAGGTCCTCGTCCAGGGGAGCCAGAGCGGGTCAAGGGCATCCCTTGGGCATCCCGGTACCAGCCTTCCCAGTGCTTTTGTCCCAGGTGCTGGAAGAGGGAGCTCAGATCGTCTGCCAGGGTTTGCCGATGGACTGGATGTGCTCCTTGGCCTTCATCCGCAAGGCAGCAATGCTGGTGTTGCGTGGGTCCGCCTCGTCCAAGGGGAACTTGTCCACAAAGGTGGCCCCGCACTGGTAAGGCGGCGGTGGCCCCATTGCCCCCAGGGGCTGCAGTGCGTGGGTCACGGCTGGAGAGTTCAGGAAGGGCGGTGGCGTGTAGCTGCCAGGCAGGCTCTGTGGAGAGGCCACGAAGCCAGGCAGGCTCTGCAGGGCTGTGCCGCTGGGCACGGGTGGGCTGAGCCATGTCTCCAGGGGCAGGCTGCTGCTGAGGGGGCCCATGGGGGTCGCCTGCGATGAGCGGTTGAAGGAGAGTATAGGTGAGTCCTGAAGCTTCATAGAGGTCACCTCCAGCTTCTCCTGCCGCCGCCACTTGGCCCGTCTGTTCTGAAACCACACCTGCAAGCACAGCCGCGTTAGCCAGGCACCGCTGCCCCCGGACAGCGCTGCCGCTGCCATGGAAGGCAGAGGTTTCCCCGGGCACAGAGGGACACACGAGATGGAGCAGAGGGAATGGAGCAGGGCAGGGCAGGGCAGGAGAAGGCACCGGGGCAGGAGCAGACTCGGAGGTGCTTCCCCGTGGGCTCGGGGAAGAAGCGCGGTGAGGGCCCCGTGGAGACACCCTGCCGCTGGCCTGGCATGGGCTGCACGGAGCCACCTTGGGGCCGCGCCGCTCCCAGGTCTACCACCCGGCTCTGCCGCCCCGGTCCCCCGGAGCGGGACACGCCGCTTAACCGGCGGCGGCCGGATGAGAAACGGCCCCGGGCTCCGCAGGTCTCTGCCGGCGGGGCCAAGCTGCGCCAGCCGCGTCGGGGCCGTGCGAGCGGGGCCGGCCGGAGACGCGCCCGGAGCTGCGGCGGAGCCCCGCGCCCCGTGGGGCCGCTCGGCCGGGCGCCGGCCGGGGCTGGCGGCAGCGGCACCGGAGAAGCGGGGCTGTCGGCGCGGCGGGGCTGAGTGCCTCCCGCTGCCACGAGTGAGCGGCCGGGCCGAGCCGGGCCGGGGGCTGCCGGCGCCGGGAACGCGGGGCTGCGCCGGGCCCGGCCGGGCCGTGCTGCACCAGCACTCCCGGGGCTGGGGCCGGGGCCGGGGCCGGGGCCGGGGCCGGGGCCGTCCGTGCGGGCGCGGGCGTTACCTGCACGCGGACCTCGGGCAGGTTGACCTTCATGGCCAGCTCCTCGCGGCTGTACACGTCGGGGTAGTGGGACTTCTCGAAGGCGCGCTCCAGCTCGTGGAGCTGGTAGGTGGTGAAGGTGGTGCGGTTCCGCCGGTGCTTCTTCTTGGGCTGCTCCTCGTCCGACGGCTTCCCCTCGCCGCCGCCGGCGGGCAGCTCGGGGCTGGCGCTGCCGGGGCAGTACGGCTCTGCGGGGGGAGAGAGGCGAGTCAGCGGCAGCGCGACCGCCCGGCCGGGCCCGCCCCGGGACGCGGGGAGAGCCGCCCGCCCGCCCGCCCGCCCTGGACCCGGCGCCCCTCGCCCGCCGCGCTCACCTTGGAAGCGCTCGGCGCGGCCCTGCCGCTCGGCCGGCGGCGGCTCCCCGGGCATCTTGGGGAGGCCGTGCCGGGGACCCCGCCTGTCCGCCTCCTTGGCGCTGCCGGCGCCGCCGTCGGGCGGGAAGGGGCCGAGGAGGCCGTCCTCCTTGGTGAAGCCCAGGATGGCCTCGATGCTGTGCAGCCTCGACGGGTTCCCCCCGGGGCTGCGCGCCGCCGGAGCCGACAGCGAGAAGGCGCCCTCGGCCATGGCGAGCGGGGCGCCGGGCGGGTGCATGGGGCGGCCGGCCTGGGGTCCCGGCGCGGCGGCGCTCCCGCCCGGCCCCGGGGCGGCGCGGGCAGCTCTGGCACGGCGCCGCCCGGCGGGCTGGCCTCCTTGGGGCGGGGGAGGAGTGCCGGGGGGCGGTGGGCCAGAGGGAAGGCGAGACCCCGCGCCGCTCCGGCCTGGCGGGGAGGCAGGGCGTCCCCAGGGCCCCGCCGCCGCCGCCCGCTGACCCCCCGCCCCCCCGTCCCCCCAGCGCCGCCGCTGCCCCCGCCTCTCCCCGCCCCGCCGGCCCCGGACGGCACCGGGCGACGCCACCCGAGGCGGGGCTGGGGGGCCCCCCGCTGCCGCGGCGGCTGGCCCAGGCCGGGCGCCCCGCCGGGCCCCGCCGCTGCAGCCCCGCGGCCGGCCGAGCGCCGTCGGAAGCCGTCGTGGGACAGGCGGGGGGACCGGCCCGGCACGGCGGGGCCCGGGGCCGCGGGGGCCGCTTGCCGGCAGCGCGGAGGACGGGCCCGGGGAAGAGGCTCCCGGAGCACCCCCGCACGCTCACTTCTCTCCCCGGCAGCTCCAGCCCACGCCTGTCCCGTGCCTTTGGAGGGCGCCTCGGCCTCGGAGGCGGTTTTCATCTCAGATGAGAGGCGGGAGGGGGCCGTGGCACTGTCCCGCGGCTAAATGCAGAGGGTGAAAAGCACCGGGGCTAAAAGCTGATGCTGTGGTCCCCCGACGGGGTACTTGCCCTGGGTCCGGCAGCCTTCCAAGTCATGTTTACTGACCAGGCGAAAACGCACGTGGGCTTTTTGGGAGGATGGGCTCCGGAGGTATCGGCGCGGGGGGGATGGTGTCTGGGCTCAAGTTGTTGGTATCACTCCCGAGAGGACAGAGGACAGGCCATGTGAGCGAAGCCAATTCGGCATCCCTGTCCTCTGCTGAGGGAGTGGGGCCGGAGGCTAGAGGGCAGGACAGGGTGCATGGGACATCTACAGTTTGCTTTTGAAGGTGAGGTGGAGAGCTGAATCCCACACCTTGCTTTGCACCGGGCTTGGTGGAGGGCATGGGCTCAGCACAGTCCTAACTGGGGAACAGCATCGTGTCTCCTGCCTCCAACTTACTTCTTCCTGCATTATTATTTTCCCTGCCTTTCGCTTTCCTTCTCTTTATCAGTTTTTCCTGCTAGCACCTGCCTATTTCTTTGAGGTACCAACCATCTTTTGTCCCAGCTAAAGTAACAAACACAATAGCGTCAAGAGTGGTTTTCAGCCTGCATTTAGCTTCGAAGATGCTTCCATTTCGAGCCTGAGGAGGGTGTATGTGAATGAAAGACATCAGTACTGCTTCTTCCAGATACACTAGCTACTGAAAGGTACGACTGCTTCCCCCAGGAAATCTTCACTCCATTTTTGTGTCTTCCTCCTGATTGGCAGTGTTTGCTTCAGCCCTTGCCCACACCTTATTAAGGTTTATGGTCTGATGTCCCAAAGTTAATTTCTTGTAGCTCAGCAGCTTTTCCTAATAGTTCCAGGTGAGGTCTGCCCTCACTGACTGCTTCCAGGGGGAGGGGGAGGGGGGGGTGGGAGGAAGCTCAGCCATCCATTGGCAAAGAGGGAAGAGGCCAACAGAAGAGACAAAAAAAGGTTAGTGTGGCTTTTGTGCACGATATAAAAAGCAAGTCAATACCATTGTAGGGGCATTGGAGGGTACTCAAAGCAATCAGCCAGGGGCCATTGTGTTCCTTTAATCTACATGTGTATTTCCCAAGAACTCCATTAGCGAAGATGAATGAACTGTGCAATGTCCCTAATTTCTTCTAATTTGGAGCTGGGTTTTTATGGCACTCACAACCAGCACAAAACATGCCTGTTCCTCCAGAAACCCTGGGCACACTTGGGAACCCTTTTTGCTTGTTGTAGCACACAAACACACACACACAAACACACACACGAAAAAAAAAGCAAGGTGAGATGAAGCAGCACAAGCCTTTCGGTCAGACCCTGGCCTGGCAGTTAAGAGCCACTAAGGGTATTGGATCTTGGCACAAATGCAGCTTTTCAGGTTCCTGTCAAAATTGGCAAATATAGGAACAGGACTCAAAATTTTTTGCTATTGCTTGCAATGTGACATACAGCAGAAGACTTCCACCCCAAAGCAGGGTGCACGTTGCACACCGTACATGAGAGACCTTCCTCCCCAGTAGAGCAGGCTCCTCCGTCCTCAGCAGTAGATCATTACAGGTGTATTTTCTGTCTAGAGCTGTTTGTGTCATTGTAGCATTCTTTTTGCAGGGGAGTGGAGTTGCTGAAGGAAGCAGCGACTCCCCGGGTCAAAACATGTAAAAATATGGAAAAAACTGCACCAGAGCAGAGACCAGCCCCGTCTCTTCCAGCTCTGGAGCTGCCTTTTCTCTCTTGCCCTGCTTTATGCACGCAGACTGTGGTGCCTTGACACACACAGGAGGCATCAGATGGCGCTGAGGAGCGAGGTTCTGACTGCAGCACAGAAACTCTGATGGTTCCTCTAATAGTCAGAGACTAACAGAGAGAGTTTAGAGTGGCGAATGAAAGGTAAGCATCTGAACATTTCCTTTTGGGTCTAATGCACTGGCTGCTAGCTAAATCCTGTGCTGTCACAGTCTCCTGGGATATGTCTCATAGGTATGAAGCCTAAAAAATTGATGCTGTGGTACATCACAGCTTCACAAAGACCATTTCTCTTTGGAAATGTACAGGGCAATCAGATCTGAGAATATTCATTAGGTAACCAAGTAGGTGGGATTTATTACTTGCCTTTCCAAAGGTGGCCCCTGTTCCGCCACCTTTTAAATTTATTATTATTTTTTTTCAATGCATTGTTACGACAGTTATTGCTGAAATTATGTTTGGAAGCTAACAAGAATTCTTGAGATGGAGAATCTCTAAAGTGCAGCTGTCCCCGATGCCTACTTCTGGTTTATGCATAATGAAGAGTAAATGGGAATAATTTTGAACCTGTTGATGCTGTTAAGACAAGTGTACTGGATGGGGCTTTGCACAGTGAAATTGGTACCATAAAATGCCCCAGATTCTTGTTTCCTTTTCTCCTGTCTTTATGTCAAGCTGAAATAATTTACTGCCTCGTAGAGAAGACATCTGAAGCTGAAGTCAGTCTGCAGGTGGGAAATCATTCTCCAGACCAGTGATGTTCAGCAGGGACTGCTACCCTGAGAGATGAACAGGACTTTCAAGATCAGACAGCAAACTGACAATGTGGGGGGAATATTCATCCAGCAGGAACCTGTACCCTGCTGCAGTTTGCATGCTCTGAATCACATCACAGATTGTTAAAAGCTATAAAAACTGACTTTGCTTTTCTCTCTGCAGAAGTTTGGAAGTTTGCAGTTCAAGAACCTCTTTGAAAGCATGATATATGAGAAAGCTGCTGCCTCCCCATCGCTTCAGCACTTGTACCTTGACAGTCACCTCCTGATTCCTTTCTGGTGGGATTTTTCTCCTCCATCTCTAGGAGAGCTGTTTTTTTTTCCCCACCAGGACAGAAACCCCAGGGAGCACTGGCTGGAGCGAGCTGCTGCCAGTGCTTGCCCTGGTGGCGGGCACGGGAGCAGCCATGGCTGCGGCAGGAGTGGGGGTGGCCACGTCAGGACAGTAAGCGGCACGGGCCTGGTGCGAGGGCTCGGGCATTGGGTTTGCCACGCTTGAACATCCGTCCAGGGCGGGGGAGTGGAGGTTCACGCTGTATGGCTATATTAATGAAATCCTTCTTTACTTGTTTTCCAATTAGCCTAATTGAATTCGGATTGCTTAAAAGTGGGCACCAGAGACATTTATCTTGATGGGATGACGGCCTTGAGCTCCAGCGATCCTATTAACTGTAAGAACCCAAATCCCAGGTAGGGCAGGTCCAGCAGTAGCTCCCATGTGACCTAACGCTTTTAATCTGCTCCTCTTCCGTGCAGCTCACACACACATGTGCACATACAGCCGTGTACTCATATGCACACATGCGCACAGGTGCATGCACATATATACACGTGGATTTGCATACACGTGCACAGAACACACATACACATGCACACACGAGCATGCATGCACATGCACTAGCTCTTTAGGTTCCAGCAGCCTTAGGAGAAAGATTATTTAGTGAAAGACCTTACTTTTTGTCCTTAAGAGTTCACATAATCAGAATCCCAGACTCACAGACCGGTCGGGGTGGGCAGGCAGCCCCAAGTGCCCCTGGGCCCCCCCGGCCCAGCAGCCCCCCGAGCAGGGTGCCCAGCCCCACGTGCAGGCGGCTGCTGGAGACCTCCCCGAGCAGCCCCCAGCCCCTCTCTGGGCAGCCTGGGCCGGGGCTGCGGCACCCGCCCGGCCCGGAAGTGCGGCCTGGCGGGCAGGGGGAGCCGCCGGGGCTCCGCTACGGCCCTGCCGCTGCGCCTGGACACGGGCACCGCTGACAGGAGCCTGCTTTTTCTTCATTGCATCATCTCTTCAGGTATTTATGTAGATTGCTGTAGTTATACACACTGATGTATTTATATACATTTATTTATATCCATTGAGTCAGATCGGGGTCAGCATGCTGCTTGCCTGCCCGCTGTGCTCCAGGCTCCCCATGAATTGTCCCCAGGGCTAAGTACCTAATGAGCTGTGGGGAGGCCTCAGTGCTGAGCCCCTGTGAATGCTTCACCCCTGAGAAATGCTGCACCCCTGAGGCTGATGGCTGTGCCCAGCTCTGAGGGATCCCTGCACTCCAGAGGCCACGCTGGCTGCCTGGGGATGCGGGCAGCTGGGAGTGCTGCAGGCCCTGCCGTCTCTGGGGTCCGCTGGTTTCACCCCAAGCCTGCTGCCCTTGCCCACGGGTCACTGGGAGCTTCCTGTGGCAGAGGTGCCACCTGGCAGTGGCGGTCCTGGGGTGCCGGCTGTCACGGTTGTGCACTGTCAGCCCCTCTATCCTGCCCGCAGCACAGCAGGGCCTCAGCACTACCTCTGCTGCCTGCCACCACCACTCCTGCCTTCTAAAATATGCACATGGCTCCTCCAGACAGCGCCTGGGGCAGCTTCCTGAATCCCCAGACAATTGTGGGAGCCAGGGCAGTTTTTACCCCATAGTTCCGCTGCTGCTGCGGGAGGATGGGGACAGCTGGTGCCAGAGGGATGAGCCGCGCTGCTGCCTGGGGTCAGCCAGCAGGGCAGATTTGCGGCCAGGCCCTGGCCATCATGCTGACCCACACAGAGCTGCGGGGGCGATTTGGTGCGGCGGTGCCGGCCCCACCAGCCCCAGGCACGCCCAGTGCCAGCCCGGGAGCAGGCGCAAGCCCTGGCAGCCCAGGGAGATGCCAGCTGGAGCAGAGGCCAGCACCTCGTGTGACCCAGCCTGGCTCTGCCATGCCGGACTGAGAGTTTTTACATGTACAACTCTAAAAATGGTGCCAAAGGCAGCCCAGGCTGCTCCAGCAGCAGATCAGCTTGGCTGTGGCCAGCAACAGGGCCAGGCAGCATCCCCTGCCATGGATGGGGGGCCCTGACCCATCCTGCGCCAGCCCCCAGCCATCTCCCAGCCCTGCTTGCCTCTGCTAACCCTGACATTTTTTTGGAATCTTGTTAATCACTTGTTTGGTGATTCTGACTGTACTTTCTTCTCTGACCCTTTAAACCACGAAAATGCTGATCCTATATGTGCTGACGAACTTAATTAGCTCCTTTAAACCACCAGCTGCTTTCAATAAGATTTTCAGGATGTCCCAGGCACATTTTAATTCAAAGGTCAAAAGTCTTAGACTTGTTTACTGTGGTGTTTTAGAGATAAAATAATTCACCTTGTAAAGTAACAAAATGGTATGGAGACACCTACCAGCTTTATATAAATACAGAGGGAAGCATGTTTTCTTGGGGACTGCAGTGGGGGAAATGATTAATAACAGGCTTTAAAACAACTTTGCAACTTAGATTTGAGTAGTCATTGCCAAGCTTTCCCAAGATGATAGCATGCAGCCAAGAACCCTCCTGCACAGAGGTGTCCCATGGAGGACAGGGCCAGCATCTGCCACCTCTGTCTGCCTCTCCACTGGCAGCTCTGGCATCATGGCCAGCTCCCAGTACCAGCAGCTCCCAGCGGGATCGGACCAAGCACCATGCACAGCTGGCAGGACAGGGACTCTCCAGCCAGGGCTGAGCCCTGCTCTGCCTCGTGGAGGCACAAGGGCAGCCTGCAGGTGCTCCCTGGATTCACCAGAGAATCCAGATGGCCAAGCAGGATGGCGATGGGGAGGTGGGTCCAAGGCCAAACTGGGAAGTTTGTCCACAAGTCAGGGTCTAAGCCTGGTGAGTGTAACCAGCATCACACACAGCCCAGTGATCATTGTGCAGGTCTGAGGTCAAACTGGTACATCTGCTTGCAAGTCAGGGTCAGGATCGACAGGGTCTGTGGCCAGGCTGTATGTGCCACGCCAGTGCTGCAGCGGAAGGTGGTAGGGCGGTGCTCCGTGGCAGTCATGGCACCAAGCACAGTGCTGGAGCAGGAGAGAGGTAAACCTCCCTCCTTACCGCAACCCCCCCCCCCCCCCCCCCCCCCCCCCCCCCACTGCAGAGCTGGCTTTGTCGAAAAGGAGAATTTGTCCTCCTTCCCAAGTGACCAGTAAAGCACTGCAGGCAAGGCACATGGCAGATTCTGTGTCTGTCTGCCCCTTGACACTGCCGCTGTGCAGCTGTGGGTGACTGTTGTCCCGCTCTGCAGGGAGAGGTGCTGTCCCAGTGCATGTGGCAAGCTGCTCTGTGCTGCCCCAGTGAGGGGACTTAAGTTGCCAGATGCAGAGGCAGGTGTTCTTCCTGTACTTAAGTCTGAGGAGACCCAGCTGTCTTCTGCAGTCCCCGGAAGATCCTCCCTGCTGGTGGTGGGGCCTTCCACAGAGCCAATCCACAGGACCACCCAATTTTTCTCCACAAAACTCTAACTCACCAGGGCTTGGCAGAGCCACCACCATTCCACAGGTGGTGAAGGACATGACCCAGCCCTGGCAAAGGGAACTCAGAAAGGGGTGAATTGCACATCTGGAGTGCACTCTGTGCTTTGTGGACCAATCTTTTGTGCTTTGGAGAAGAGAAAGGAGAGGAGAGGAGAGCAGAGCAGAGGGAGGGAGGAAGGGAGGGAGGGAGGAAGGGAAGCTAGGAGGGAAGGAAAGAGAAAGAAAGGAGATAAATCATATTTAGTGGCTTTATTCATTTTGAATGAATATTTTTACTTGTTTGGGTGGAGACAGAGAGAGACTTATAAACCTGTAGGAAGGTGCTACACACAATCACCTGCATATTTCATTCAAAGACTAGCTCTTGCAGAACTTACAAAGTACTTCATTTCACAGAATATCTGGGCTCCTCATGAGCAGCATTGTATGCATCAGCCATGTGTGAGAGCAGTATGGCCCCTGTATGGGTTATCATGCGTGATAGCTATCGTTGCCGTGCAAGTGCAGAGACAGACCGATGTTCACATCTGCCTTAAGCACAGGGCTCTGCCCCGCAGGGCCAGAGAGGTGCCCTGTGCTGGCCCAGGTTGCTCGGGGCTCCGGGCCAGTGGCATACGCAGCCAGCTGGGTGCTCATATGGGGCTGGGCTGCTTTAGCTGTTACCCAGCATCAGCCCACCTTGGTGGGGAGTGGGAGCTGTCGGGCCAGCACCCGCTTAGCTTCTCCACAGAAAAAAAAAAAAAAAATTTGGCTTGGTCCTGAACCTAAGGCTGTTTGGGTCTGGCTTGTGCTGCGGACTCAGTCATTCAACACCAGCAAAAGACACACTTTTTCTCAGAGTTTGGGTGCGCTGCCTGGGCATAGTCTTCCAGGGAGGCCAGGTTTATATTTAGCTCTGTGTGGAGCTAACTCCTAGAATAAATGCAGTGAGCTCATTTCAGCCTATACAAGTTACATGCCGGTATTCCAAGCCCCAGAATTTGGCTCACACAGAAGCCAAGCAGAGGGGCAGTGCTAACAGCTTAGATTTGAGCTGCATTTGGAGACCGGCAGGATGCGACACTGGAGCAGCTTGGAAGAATCTGCATTGCTCGTTGTTTGTGGTTCACTGATAGCTACCAAGCCTTGGTTTCCTACAAGGCCCCACTCGTTCCTATGTACAATGACATTCTTGTCCCAAGCTGTAGCATTTTATGCTTTTTGCCTTTTGCTATATGTAGTACAGAGGCATCCAAAAACATTTTTTTAAAAAAAAAGGTCTTGCAAAAAATGTCAACATTTGAATATTGGTTTTCTTTCAAAATGTTTGAAACAGACATTTTATTACAGATATATATTTCCTTCTGAAAGCGGTATTAAATGAGTGATTACCTATATGTTATGCAACAGAAGCACAATTTTAATAAAAAATACACAGCAGCATTTTGATCAGTTTGAAAAAATGGAAAAAGGCACATCTTTTCCCCAATATTTGCTTTTTTTTTAAGCCATCTTTTTCCCAGGGAAAAATGTCATGTTAAAAAATTAGGATCACTTCTAACTTTGCACTAAGCAAGTCACAGCACTTAATTTTTGACCCCCTGGAGGTTTTTAAAGTCTCTCTCTCTCTTTTATATTTACATTTACTTCTATAGAGCTAAGTGCATTCCTCTGCCTGCCCTCACCCCCCACTCCCGTGAGACAAGGTTGAATTCACAGCCCTGGGATAGCGGTGCCTCTTCTACATCAGAGAACACTTCTGCTCAGCAGCCTGTTTCATTTCAGTGAAGGTGGCTTGTGCCTTTTCTTTGATCGCATCCATGTCCATATTCTGAATATTCTGCAACTGTCCCAGGATAGAGTCCTTGTCCTCTTCTTCTACCTGATCTTCTGCCACCATCTTCTGAAGGTCTTCTGGCAAACCCACATCATCTCCAGCCATCTGTATTTGATTCTCATCCAATTCACTCTGATACAAAACAGAAAATAAAAGCAGTACATGAGAGTATTTCTGCTTCCCCAGGATCTAATGAGCCTCTTTTTTGTTCGTTTGGTTGGTTGGTTGGTTGGTTGGTTTGGTTGGTGTGGGTCCTGCCCACAGGGCAGCAGTACCTGGCACACCTCGTTAGGGCGCTCACCACTAGGCTAGTCTTTCCACGAGGCTTGCGGCAGTCCCACTGTAGTTACCCCCTTGAGAAGGTGAACAGCCCAGGCTGTGCTGCTGTCTTGCACAAGCTTTGGGCTGCATCTTGATTACCCTTCCCTTCAGCACTGGACACTTTGGGTTTTGCAATTTTTCTCATATATATATATGTATGTATGTATGTATGTATATAGGCAAATTAAGATACTACACTTTAAAATAAAAGGCTACTTTGTGCTCCACGTGCATGCCAGGATGGCTGTAGCTGTGAATCTGTAATGCTTTCAGGTAAAAGTAAGCGGTGTGTCAGTTTGTAGAACCCAAGCCAAGATCAGGAAGAAAACCACTGGTATTCCAGTGGCCTGCTGGAAGCTGCCCCGGAGTCAGATAGATGCAGGTGCTGAGTGACGGAGGTCAACTTCCTAGAAACTGGCCACTGGAATATCATGGTAGGCGTTAGCTCCTCTTACCTAATATAGAAAGTAAACTCACTTTTTCTGCCATTTCTTTTCAGGTTATTGACAGATTGCTGTTAATCCTCCATTCATTTCATTATATGAAAATAAGTACGGCATTTGCCTGATAGACTACTTTTTTGTTTTCATTACAGTTGGGAAGGTAAAATAAATGACAGTTAAAAACAGTGTGAATCTGAGCTGCTAAATGACATATGTTTTGCTTAAAGTAAAAATAGGTCCTATTTATAATGCAAGCCTAATAGCCACAGGGCTTTATTTGATCAGCTTTACTGCTTTCCACCTTTTGTATTAGGGAATGGATCAGCAAGTAAATTCACCATATAGATATTTGCATTGAAATATATTGTAGCAACAGGGCTGTAATCATGAATAGAATCTTCTGCCCCAGAACTGAATTACCTACCACTATCATGCAATGCCTAACTATCGCCTACAGTTACATAATGAATAGCAGCCCCCCTCCTTTCCCCTCCCAAATCAGGTGCTGTATACACATGTATGCAATGAAGTCTGCAAAAAACTCACTATGCTGAGGTCTACAAGTACCCACAAGTATATCAGCAGCACTTTGTTCAATACTTCAGTTGCATTCAAGTAACACTAGTTGTGAAACTTCTTTTCTACTCCTGTTTTGGAGTTTCAACCTGGAAGGTTGCTACTACTTTTGTGTTTCATATGTTTTCTGTTAGGAAGCAATTAAATAATTAAAAAAAAAAAAAAAGAAAAAAGATAATGCTCAAACTGTACAAAATTTTATATTAAACCAGAGAGCATTTCATCTGGATACCTGCCATTTTAATAGCTAGACATGCACAGGAGAATAGACTGGAAAATGGCCTGCAGCAGTTGCAATCAAGAGAGAGTAAGGGAGAGATGAGATTTGGTGATTATCAAAAACTGGTTTCAGCAAGGTTTGACACAGACCCTGCGGTTTCTGTCTTGGCCATGCCCATACCAAGTCCCTGTAGCAGCTTGCTGTTCTAGCAATGGGAAGGGACAGTGAATGACCTTCCCCTTTTAAGTCCCTTTGCATTGGAAGAGAGGCATGAAGAAAGCTGCATTAATGCAGATAGGATTTCTGACACAATTGAGGTCTTTCTAGGTTTTCAGTGAATTGTAAAAGGAGCCTGCCCGGTTTGAGTGTTTAATATGAAGTATCTTCTACTTAGAACTTGTCACAATACAAAGGTCACACAGTGTAAGAAAACTTAGAATTACTGGAGAAAAGGTCTCCATCTTCACCAGACCATGCCTAAACCTTATCTAGGCCTTTGGTTGGCACTCCAAGTCATGATGAAGAGCAGGGGCTGCCTGACACATAATCAGAGCAACGCTGTAGTGCTGGTAAGTGGGATAATAGGAGGACTTAACAAAAGAAAGGATGGAGGTTTGGTGCACGTCTGAGAAAGCAAAAAGAGACAAGAGAAGGAACTGGTTAAGCAATTAAAAGGGCCGAGATACAGTAAGCACTAGGCATACTTGCTTCCTGCCCGCCTGTTGAAACACTCTATCAGTGGGGCTATGTCAATTTTTCAAACAATGGTGATTTTGTTCACATTTTGTTGTGGATTCTGATGGATCCTGAGCTCAGAAGAACAGGATATTTTGACACAGTTCACACATCAAAGATAAGCATTAATGCTTCATTACATCTCCAAAATGAAGCATGACAGCAGCAAAGGCCTGATATGAATAAGTAGCAATGCTGTCAGCAGGAGGTGTTTTTGAGAGTGAGAGGGGTCTTGGGTTTGCATGAATGAATGAATGCAAGAGTGAATGGAAGGATGTATATGAGCAATGGCTGTGTAGTTTCAGGCTTTTGCAAGAACAAGCAGACTGGTATGCTTGACTGCATAGCCACTATTTATTGTTACATTTACTTGCACAGCATTATGCTTGTAATAACTATACTTCCCTTTAATCTGATTTCCCCCATTTCTTCTGAAAAATACAGAGAGGTTTATCATGATTGATGCTACTCAATCATGTAGGTAAAATGAGTAAGATCTCTTGATCCTGTTGAATATGGTTTGCTGCCATCAAAGCTGTGGGAGCTAGTAACAATATCCCAATCAGCAGAAGTGTTCTTTATTGATTGTGTAGCAGGAGCAATGGTTTAAGCTTTTAATCCACAAGCCATAGCTATCAGAGGAGTTTTCCTTTTGAAATTCTCCCACATCACAGTACAGGATGATAAAAAGGTACTGGGCTACTTACTGAAGAAGTCCTCCTAAGCAGCCAATGACACATTTTCTTTCCTTTAGAACTACTTATAATTCATCATCACTGCATGCTAGCGTATATTATGTGGAGAAATGGCCATACAATGCACATGAAGGGACCTTTGGCAAGTTGAATTACTGTTTGGCATGTTTTTGCAGCAATGTCCCCTGTCCTGCCGAAGTCTGAGACGTGATGCATGGCACAGTTTGGGGTTTCAGAGTGATCTCTGACCAAAGATGAATGTATACAGATGTGGTTGAAAGCAGCACAATTCTGCCGAAGTCACTGAAATTCCACCTGCTTCTATCCTCTTGGTATATAGCCTGGCCTTGAGTAGAGCTAATACGAGCTCCAACACAGGAGGGTTGCTCAACAGCAAGCAAAGAAGCCAGCAAGATGCACATTACCTCTTCTTTTTTCTTCTAAAAGTTGTCAGATCTGGTTCTGTTACTTTGATGTTTAAATGGAAACATTACCTTAAACATCTGATTTTACCCAGTGTTGGGGGGGAGGAGGGGGGGGGTTGTTGTTTTGTTGTTGTTGTTGTTTGTTTTTAAGCCTGGTGGAAACAAGCTTTGCTTTCTCACAAGAAGAGATGAGACAATTTTCCCACAGAATGTTCTTAAAGTCAGGTAAATGCTGCTGCAAGTATCTGTGTACACAGTGAGCATGCAGCTCCAAGCACACACTTTCGGAAGCCCGGAGCAGGAATGCGGTGCTGGAAATGCACAATTATGTCTGTTAGTTGCAGGCAGCAGCCTGGGATCAGAGTGCAAGCAGGGTCTGCAGCTCCCTGCTGTCCCAACATGCACACAGGTGGGGACCGTTACTCACTCAGAGCCAGGTACGGCTCCGGTAGTGATGGAGGCACTACCCTGCATCAGAATACACTCATCTTGGACCAGAGACAGCATCCCAGATAGGCAGTGCTGGTGGATAGGACAGGTTGGGGTGGCCTCTGACAAAGCCATACAGAAAGCCCCCCTTCCCTTAGTAAACATACAGCAGGCTGAATGGCCTGTCTCCTCGTGAATTAGCTCTCCTATCTCCATAGTCTCCAGGTCTCTGCAAGTGCTCAGCCACCCTTTTAGGGTCTCTGAGAACATAGAAACAACATCTATTCCTAGTAAATTAAATATGCCCGGCACTGGTCTCTTGCCTCAAGGCCAGCTGACCTGCAACAACCCACGGCTATGCTATTGAGCTCTCTTGCCCTACAAAACAGGGTGGTCCCATCTAACTCCCTGTTGGGAATGCCTGTCCCAGCTCCCAAACCAGCCCTGGGAACTGCTTGGGAGAGTGCCCAGGCCAAAACTGGGACAGACACTATTGTGACAATTCAACAGCACAGATGCTGGAGTCCGAGTGCCTGGGAATGTTCTTTGACCCCGATTATGCACCTGGTGCAGTAATGGGGGTCAATGGATCAGACTTGGCCAGATCCATTTTGTTACGGGAGCAATCCAGCACCAAGTTCTCTGTACAAACGTGGCAGGCAGCTGTAAGCAGAAAACAGGCTAACTGTCTATTTATATCAAGTCTGTAAGCAAAAGTGATGAAAGCTTACTGACTAATCCCCAGTGGAGCCAAACTGTTTTGCAGCATCACTAAGTGATACATAATTTTCCTTTTGGTTAGCTTCCTGCCATAAAATTTACCTGTGCCTATATGCAGAGACCCGGAGGACCCGGGTAGGAGAACCCAGACCTGATCCTGTCCCTTGTCCCCTGCAGCGCACCAGCTGTGTACAGAACCAGAGCTCACCGACGACTTGACCTGCGAGCAGGAGCTGCCGCGAGCGATGCAGCATCACGGTGCTGACCTGGCCTCTCCCCGCGAGCCTCTCCTGCGCCAAGTCCATGGCCGTGCTGGGACCGCAGGTAGGGCACCGGGCAGGATGAAGTAGAAGGCAAGAAGTGAATAAAAGGGTTTATTGTTGGGTAGGGTTTTTTGGTTGGTTGTTTCGTTGGTTTTTTTTGTTTGTTTGTTTTTTGTTTTTTAAACACACGTTATTACTTGCATCACTACGCATTAGCAAGGTTTTAGCATACACATTTCTGGATGACACTCCTCTGACCATAAACAGAGCTCTTCAGGAAAACCACAGAGGGGACAGTGCGATTTCCAAATTTCAGATAAAAGGATGCTGAAAGTAATTTGTGTTCCCACAAACACAAACTCACCAGGACCATCTTCTTTTCCTGCCTGATCTTCTCTATTGTATTTACTTGTAATTACTGATATCTCTTTCCTGATTCTGGAAATGAAGTTTCTCAAGGTAGTTCCATAGTTAGTGGAGTTGCTCAGTCTAGTCCCACACTACTGGTATATTAGATGAAAGCCTTTCTTTAAACAAAACTAAACTAGATGAGATCTAATCACTAGCTTTCAAAACATAACTTATGGTGGAACATCTCTTTTCACTCTATCTTAGATATCAGATCTATGCTAAGGTGGCCCTGCCCTGCTGTGTGTGTAGAAAGCAGCTTACAAGAAAGCAAGTGCAATGAAATCAGCTGGCATGAATGTTCAAAATGAATGTTCAAACAAGTGGTAAAAATGCACTTTGTTTTGCATGGAGGTGATGCACTGAGTACTCTGCAGAGGCAAAAGTTGTCCACAGACTAAATGTCTCACGACTAAAAACATCTTTCTGATGACAAACCTAAGTTGACAATTCTGTTAATAGGATTAGGTTCATTAAGGGACTGCTTTCTCTTATGAATCTGTCCCAGATAGCATGAAGCTTTAGATTTTGAACTGAAAAGGGGGCCCTGCTTAGTCCTGAGTTTCATGCTTTCATTTGCAATGTGTGCTAGTGAATGATACTGGCAATATTCAGAGTTTCTATCCCATAATGTGCTACCTGATATGACTTGCATTTTTCAGAATAACTAATGTAGCTGGTCTACATTGTCACAAGTCTGAGAGCATTTTGCTGGCATAATTTTGTGTCATAGAATTGTTTTGTTTTTTTTTCAGGGACATATGCTATATATGTAATAATATCTTTTTTTTTTCCTGTTTTCATAAATGTTGGAGCTCCTGTGCTACCTGAGAGGCAGGTCCTCTGTAGTTGTTACTGAAGCTGTGCTTAGTGTGTACCACAGCCAAATCCTGCTGGAGACAGGGCAGGCCACTGCTGCATGCCCTGGGCACAATGAGGCAGCAGTGCACCAGTAGGAGGTCAGCCAGGGGCAGCTGCAGAGGCCTTAACACCCTCCTAGAACTGGAGAGAGCACTGCAGATGGGAGACTTCCAAAACCAGAGACAACTTGCTCCGCTGGCTTTTATGCGAGAGCTGGGTACGTGGGTATGCTTAAGCCTTTGGAAGTAGCACTTTTTAGGGCCTTACAGAGTGTGAAGAGGATGTGGGGAAAAGCTGTTCAGTAGCTGTCTGAGCACATGCTTCCAAAAAGGAAAACAAAGCCTAACAAATAATCTAATGTTATTTTACTACATGTCCACTAATGAAAATGCTGATGTCTAGAGATTTATGCCAACAATCCAATCAACCACTTAAAATCTTGTACTTCCCTGTTTTGCATAATTAATCTTTCTGTAATTAAACTCGCCCCCAGGATATTTTTTTCCTCTTTCTGTTCTTGTCATTCGGCTGAGTACCTGCAGCCCAGAACAAATGGTATATTGCAGCTGATGAATACAGAAGAGCATGGTGGATGCTCCTTATATCCCATGTATGACACTGGTCATGCACAGAGCTAACATATATCCACATTCCTCCAGGCATATCTCTTTCTCTTCTGGCTAGACATTCTGTTCAGAGGGAATCTGAAGATGAGTTGTGTTTGGCTAGACTTTCCGACGCCAGGCTATAGCTGTGAGCAGCTGCCTACTGCTCCCTAACACATCCCCTGCAGAAACAAAAAAATCAGCTTTATTCACACAGCATGGATCCCACACGTTCCTTGGGCCCTGTGCTGTGTGCAGACAGCATGCACAGTCTGTCTGTCTGTCTGACTGCCTCATCAGGACTGCATGGCTGAGCTGAGGCGCTCAGCGGCTTCGGCTCAGCCCAGGCAGGTCCAATGTCTTGCAGATGGTCTGTGCAGTCTGTAGGAGGTACGCAGGTCCAGTACCTGCTGGAAACATCAGACTACACAGTGCAGACGTGCGCATCTATTTAAAGGGACACTCAGCCATAATACCAAGACCTCTGGGCAGTGAAAAAGAGTAAAGTGTAAGTACGAGTCCAAGTACAAGTAAGTGTGTGGCCTTGGGAGCAACCTGCAGAAGGCCAATCATACTTTGATTTAAAGGAGTCACTTATATGCGAAGCAATAGGCGTAGCAGAAGTCCTCCATTTTTGAAAATGACAAACTGTATGTCTTCAGATAATTTTAAAAGCCAAATGCCCTTACAGAGTTTGTTGATCTGAAATGAGTTTTAATATAAAACTGTATTCACTTCAAATTTGCTTATGAAAGCTTTATTCAACTTTGATACATTTGGAGGGAAGGGTGAGTGGAAGTAGCTTAGGCGAGGCTTTCTCCACAGAATATTTTCCCTTTTTTTTTTTGTTTTTGTTTTTGTTTTTGTTTTTGGTTGGTTGGTTGCTTGCTTGCTTTTGGTTGCAAAAAGACAAGTTTTTAAAAGCTAGAGAAAAAAAATATTTTTCACCACAGATTATGAATGAGGCCTGCCAGACTGGTTAAATACAAATGGTATGATTTTATCTAAGTCACAAGATTCGTTCACTTTTCAACCAAATTGCAAAGTTTGCCTTTAGGTTCAAGCAAATAATTGTGATTTCACATAAGAGTGGTGCAGTTTTATGAAAATGGCACTAGAGGGCCTTTGACCGCTCAGGGTTAGACGCAGCATCTGCCACCTCATAGAAGAAATACATTATTTATAACTGGTGTTTACATTATATAATCACTTTCTGAGCCTAGGTTTCCTGATTTGTTTCCTAATTTGTAACTGCTTCACTGCTAAATCCTTTACTTCTGGCATTTCTGATGTTTTAGTAGGTAATTCTTTAAACAGTGCATCAGAGATGGTTGCAAACGTTTTAGTATTTAGTTGTGCTTTCCACAGAAAAAGCACACTTGTCCTATCCCTACACCCCCTGACAAGGAGTCCCTCCCTGACTTCCCTGCAGCCCCCTTTAAGTACTGGAAGGCCACTATAAGGTCTCCCCGGAGGCTTCTCTTCTCCAGGCTGAACAACCCCAACTCTCTCGGCCTGTTTGCATAGGAGAGGGGCTCCAGTCCTTGATCATCTTTGTGGCCTCCCCTGCACTCACTCTAATACATCCATGTGCTGGGGACCCCAGTGCTGAACACAGTGCTCTAGGTCTGCAGCTGTGCAACCTTGCATTTTTCCTCCTCACTTCAGTAAAACACTTTCCTCTGGTAGACATCAGAAGATATTATTGAAGCTTCAGCCTTGCACAACCACTTTGCAATGCTTGTGCTTTGACAAAGTTAAAATTGCAGGACTCAGCAGCTCCTGGGAAGGTTTTTCCTTCAGCTTTTCTTTAAGTTGGGTCACAAGAAGCCTCGGGGTGACTCAGTGTTCCCTGCTGTTACATGACCTCTGTGATGACAACCCTGAGCAATCACAAACGAAACACCCTGGGGTATTAATAGTTTGTTAGTGGAAAATATTTTGAGTATGTTGGACTTCCTGTTGATAATTAATTCCATCACTGCTGCTTAATTAATATAGAAATGGAGAAGTTTCATGGATAGTTCTCAACCTTGACTAGGGCCATCATCCCAATTAAATGTCTCATCCCAGAACAGAAAGGGCTGGAAAATGTGGGCTACTTACTGCTAGAATATTGTAATTACACTGATATAATAAGAAAAATTCTATCTACCTGGACTCAAAATCAGTGAGGAAGATGGGTTCTTAATTTTCTTGAAATTCCTTGGAGTTTATCACCTGAATACCTTTGTAGTTATGCATCACAGAGCAAGAACATAGGACTTTAAACACAACTCAGTTCATCCCATTTGCAAGCTGAGTGACATGACAAGGGCCACCAAAACACAGAGAAATCCATATCTTCATGTGACTGATGGACCAGCAAGCCCCAAAATCTGCTGACTGCAGGAGAGGGAAAAAAACACAGAGACCGCACAGATCACAAGGTCGTAACAATATTTGTGAAGGGAAAAGCAAACAGGGAAATCCAGGCAATGGCCAGGAGGCATTTTCAGGAGGCATTTGCTCAAATCATAAAATTTCAGCAAGTCACTGAAGTTGTATTTCACATAACTGTACCTGAAGTGCATCTTAAGGAAGCTGGAAAAATAAATCTCTTAAGAAATCCTTTGCAAGCATTGAAAGAGTAACCAGGCTAAGAGCAGTTTAATAGCATATAAACCACTAGTGCTCAGGCTCAGTAATTCCTGGGAGAACTCACATGACTTTTTAACAATACAGGAATAAGGAGGCTACACAAACTTGAGTCTGAAAAGCCTTTCCAGAAGTGACCTTTTCTCAGTGCCTGTGCACAGACCCGAGCCCAGGGACAGACGCAGCCTGGGCTCAGCAGAGGGAAGGCTCCCTGCAGGGCAGCAGGCTGCGGGAGTGCCGTCACTGCCGTCTGTATCAGGATGCGCTCAGGGAAGGGAGTGCTTCCTGAGCTTCCCCCCTTTACCCAGTAAATTTGCCAGGCCAACAACAGCGGCTGGAGAAGCTGTGTCATGGGCACGTCGTGCAGAGCCGCAGTGCTTGCTAGGCTGAACCATAGATGAGAAACCAGAGCATAGAATGAATAAATGTTATGCATGTGCATAGTAGAGAAATTCAGTAAGCTCAAGACACAAATATTCTTCTCCCTCCTTGTAAGAGTCCAAACTACACAGTCTCTGGGAACTATTTATAACACTGCTTAAGACAGCATTGATTCAAGCAAAGATAAACTTCCTTGTTCTCCAGGAGACATCAAAGCCTTTTGGTGCATTGATTTCCTCACTGTAGTGCTCTACAGTGCCTGATAAACAAGGCCAAAAGTTGCAAGGCCATCCAAATCTTCTGCTATTCACTGTCCTGTCAGTAAGACTTGAGATCACAACCTGATCTCTCCTCTTAAAACCAAGCTGGCAATGATTAGGGACCCAACCCAGAAATTCAGGACACCCCAGCATCTCACTAAGCTCAGATTCAAGCTCAAGTTTGTGAGCATAGAGTGAAAGATTGAATTGTTCTGCTAATTCCAGCTAAAGCAGGGTATAAGAACCAGTGTCTTATGGATTAGGGGTGGAATGCTTCTCGCCTAACTTCAGCTAGTCTAACGTAGCAATATGACCCCTTCTGTGGGAGGTGTGCATCACTGGGAGGTGAGCCAAATCCACCTTAAACACCTATCTGGAGGTTTGGCTAGATGAGGCCAGAAGTGCTCATTTCTTTCCATTGATGACAGAGTCCCTAAGTGGCTGTATTGCATTAAGCACTAATTTTTTTTGGCAGCTAAGTGTAGTTATGATGGATTCTTCACCTTCCTCCATTTTAATTAACCAGCAAAACAATGAGAAATACTGATCAGAAAATAAATGGTAATGACTCAGAGCTGGCAGTCAAGTAGCAGTAATACAAGCAAACTCCAAAACTGCTAAGAAGAAAATGCTTCCTTGGGGGATATAAATTAAATTTTCAAAAACACTAACATTTCCTGGCAGTAGCAGTTCTGAGCAAACACTGTTCCATACTACTGCTTTCCTGCCTGTTGAAGAAGCTTACAAAATAACATAAAAACAACTTTTCCAAGCACAGAATCCCAAGTTATTTTCTCTGTGTTGGAGCAAACAGTGCAGCATACTCTGGATAAAATGGAAAAGCATAACAAATGGACAACACCTGCATGCCAAAAAACACTTGGTTGAACTAACTCATAGGCTTTCAATTCTGTGGCCCAGAGAACACTCTCAAATTTTAGGGAGTCCATAAGTGCACAGTAGTAATTTGCACAGATGAGTCTTCAGTTACTTCTTCGAAATGAATGGGAACCAAATATAACTTCAACTTTACAGATGTTTGAGTAGAGCACCACTAAATGCTTCTGGATGACAGGGAGATATTGCATGAAGTGGAAAACAATATTCCTTGTCCTTTGGGGGAAAAAAGGGGGGGGGGGGGGTTATTTCATATTTTCACTGTATATTCAGAGGAATTTAGATAACAAAAGTCAGAGCTTAGGGCACAGGGATGGGATTCATCTAATCTAACAACTATAAGAAAACAGGTATCTAACGTAACATCAGCACTCAGGCTTCCACTAGTGATTGAAACTTTCTGTGGAATACTTTTGATTTCATCTGATGTTTAGAAATAGTGTATTATTGTTCTCTATTTACTTCCTTTACAATGGTCACGAATTGACACATCTCCATTGCATCCCCTCACAGGCATGTTTAACCAATGCGTGTGCCAAGGCCATTCGATACTTCAGATTGCTTTTGTTGTTCTCCTATCATTTTGAGACAGAGTGATTAAAACTGCATTCCAGTTTCAAGTTGTTAAAGACTGCTAATGTAACCTAATAATGTTTTCTGATTTTGGTGTCTATCCCTTTCCTAATGATTCTTGAACTTTCTATTTCCCCTTAGACACCAGTGAGGACTCCTCTGATGTTTTCCGTGACTCATTTGCAACGACTTTGAGATCTCTTTCTTGACTAGTAGCAGTTCATTTGAAACCACCCATCCATAACACGCAGAGACAGGGAGGGTTTTCTTCCCCTTTCACTACTCTTGCAGTGCACCTCATTCAGCGTTTCACTGCTCATTCACTTACTGTCATTATCGTTTCCTGTAACTGCTTAAGCAAGATTTCAAGATTTCATTTCAACACCCTTAACACTTGTGTACATTGAACTCCCCCAGCTAATTACTAAATATGTTAAACAGCTCATATTTTTCTCAAAATCTTATTGCTTACCCTCTCCATTGTGAGGACTGATCATTACTGCCCTTTTTCTCCTAGCTTTTAAATATTTAGTACTTCATGGACCTTCCTTCCCCTTTTTTTTTTTAACTAAAACTAATCATTTTCACCCTTATAATTAGTTATCTCATCAGAGCATGCTGATCAATTCGAAAGGTTGGGCTGTCAGACACAAAGGTCTTTTTTCTCTTCTTCCCATCACGTGATTTTTACCCATATATCTGCTAGCTATCTTTGGTAGTTTTCCCCACATTTCCTTTAAACAAGTCAGTTACTGATTTATTTTCCCCTCTATATTTTATGGAGCTTTTTTTTTGAAAACATGTTCACATTTGCCACCTTCTGAGGTTCAATGGCAGACAGTGTACCTCAGTAAGCATGGCCATTCATAATCTGAAAGTCCTTTACAACTCTTGGGTAAATACCCCTTGGCCCTGGAGTACTGTGCATGGTGTAACAACCTCCTCTGTCAACCCTGAGTGGAGAAAATTCCTCTGATTCACTCCCACAGAAGAGACTGACTGACTGTTCGCAAAATAAGTGCCACCTAGGCTTTCTGCCACAATCCAGAAGCTATCATGGCTGCTTCATGCTTTTAACAAACCTCCAGATTTCTGTTGTTTGCAGCTTCTGATATTTATATTTTGGTTTTTCTGGGAATACTTTACAAAGTAAGGCAGCAATAAGGAAAAGCAGCACTAAAGAAAAAAAGAATGGACAGTTTGTTTGCCCTACTTGAAAGACGATAGTACAAACGAGCATTCAGAAGTTTGGAGAGTTCAAGTGTCCAGCTTGTAGAAGAGTTTTCAGTAGTTTTGCTTATTTACTTTCTGGTTTGTTATTATTATTATATAATTTTTTTTTTATTTAACTGGTGTATGTTGCTGATTTAAGAACATATGTACTAGCTGTAAGGCTCAGACAGACCAAATGTCCAGCTTGCCCGGTCTCTTATTTCAGATCTGACATTACAGAGATTACTACAAGAATCTTTCCATTTAATTCATCTGCTGAGCAGGAAAAAAGGGGTCTAAAACCAGCAGTCACTAGGAAAATCCATAGCTGTGGCCTCCTTGGGTTCTGTACTGAGCTGCAGCAGGGATCTCGCTAACGAAGGCAGTTGGCTGCTTTCAGAGCTCTGCACGGGCGCTGTCTGCTCTAAAAACAGCCACTGAGGTAGGTGAAGTCACAAACTGCAGGCTTACCTTAGGGAGTCTGTACTTTTCTCTCAGATGAACCCTCAGACAGGCTCTCTCTGCCTTTTTCTGTGCAAAGGCTGCATCTCTTTCCATCCTGAATATCAGAAAGGAAAAGAAAAAAAAAAAGTTTCTTCAAGATACTGATAAAATACTGTCTTTTACAATGGCCGAAGTTATTCCTGAAGTCATGTAACTTGCTCAGAGGCACAAAAGGAGTGATAACAACAAAGTGATGCTCAGGGGCTCAAATTCCTGAATCCCGAGCTTGCTCTCAGTGCACCTCCCTTAAGTACTATGGAGAATGAAATACTGCTTGTCTGGAGTTTGTGTCAGTACAGGCTGTTATTGCTCACTGTAACAATTCCAATACACAGAGCAGAAAATTTATGCTTGTTCCTTGCTTATCCCACCAGGTGCACTTACAGTGATGGCAATGTTCCTGTTCTGCAAACAGGACATTCTTCTAGCTTGGAAACCCATGGTGGTAGAACGTTTTTTCTAGGTCAGACCAAAAAGTTCACCTATCCTAGAGTCCTGTCTACAACAGTGGACAGTAGCAGACAAAGAAAGAATTTAAGAGCAGGATAGGCATCCTGTATCCTAACTGTCCAGCTTCCAAAATCCAGTAGTTTAGGGGCTGCTGGAGCTGGAAATTGGCCCTACATCATCTTCAATAGCCTTAGATGGCTTTTGTCATCTGTAAATTTTCCCAGTCTTTTCTGAATCACTTATTGCTCCAAAACATCCTATCACAACTAATTCCACAGCCTCTCTCTGTGGAAAAGTGCTTCTTTTGCCTGTGATTTTATAAAATACTTTAATTCAATTTAAAAATTCTTCATAAAAATTCTTTGTTAGATTACTTAGATATTTATTTCAAACTGTGTATTGCCAAAGATTTCTGGTAACATTTGATATCATTCACCTTCCCACTTTTTTTTTTTTTTTTCAGAAGAAGCTTCATAGAAATTCTCAGGCAAAATTGTTTTTGTTCCAGTATAGATATTTTGTCATGTTGAAAATTTGTCATGTTGAAATGAAATATTACCTTTTCTCTGCTTCCACATAAGAGTTTTTGCATCACTCTCTCTCGCTCGCTTGCTCGCTCTCTCTCTCTCTCTCTCTCTCATTTTTTAAAAGAACTAGTTCACATCAACTGGAAGCCATCTTAAACTTCTTTCAGCCAGTAATAGATGGGATGATTGGGAAAAGGGTTGTTTTTGCACTTCCAGCACATTTTTGCCTTCTTTCTCAACCTTCCTCTTCTCCTGCCCACTCCTTCTCCACAGGAGCCCTTACTGGCCCAGGCTGGTGTCAGGATATGTTCCCACAGGGTAGTGCTCCCCACGATGTTACAGATCCCTTTGGGTGCTCTGTGAGGTTTGGGGGCAGGAGGGGATTTTCTATTCAGGTAGATTTGAGCTTTTCACTTGTCCTGGCATCACAGGAAGACTTGGCAATCTTCCACCATTGCCTGGGCCCTGATCTTACACCCTGTTGTTCTGGAGGATTTAGTTATTCCCAGGAACGTGAAGATTTGTGGCTATAGGAAACAGATATAGGGGTCATTGCATGACAGCCAGGAGCTGATGTACAGCACAAACTGGTGCCCCCCTCTTGCTTTTAAACTCCTGTGATGCTGGAGACAAACTCTAGAACCATGCTGGAGAATGCTGGCACAAGCCAGCTGTTTGTCTCTGCATATCACACATTTTGCTGAGAAACAGCAGTCCTTGCATTTTTGCGGGTTAGTCACAAAACAAAACAAAAAATAACGAAAGAAAAACAACAAAACAAAACAAACAAACAGAAAGACAGGACAGTCATGTATCAAGGGCCAAACGCTGCCTGAGTATGACTCCAGCAAGGCACTTTACCTCCCTGACCTCCACTCTGTACAGCTGAAAGCTGGTTAAAATCCAGACAGCCCTGAAGCAGATGTTCTGCCTGTGCCAAAGATTTCTGACACACATTTACATAACCACACAGCATGTGCTGTCCTCAGCCACATCTTCTCTCTGAAAGTACTGCAGATGTTCCTACTGTAGTTCCAAATTGTACTTTCAGAAGTGCTCCTGCAGTGACTCCTCAATACACTTCTGTATGTAACAGACATGCCACACTTGAAAACTTCATACAAATAATAGTTTTTTCTGCATTTTTCCCATTCCAGGAATCCTGGCTTGATTCTATCTCTTTCAAATATCCTGTGACAAAAAGACATAGCAAAACATTCTGCATTTTATTCAAAAGTGAATGTTACACACTCAAGGTTTTATGATAGAAACGGCTGCTGCTAAATACAGACCTGGATACCTCAAATTCCGTCAGTCATTAACTTTTCACCTATAATCATCTTATGTGAAGGATTTACACAACCATTATGTAATTGATCATTAGAAGAACAGATGCACCTGAGATTTAAAAGTCAATTGTTTTCTTTGTAATTATGCATGATTTGACTTACACTAAAAGTCCTTTATTTTACTTCTGTTTTGATATTGGAACATAACAAGTGGTAAAGATTATAATTACAGAAAAAAAAATACATTAATGACATTTAATCATCTGAAAAGTTCTGCTTTATTCAAGTAGATTTTAGGAAAAGTAACCGAAAATGCAACTATAAGAAATAACCATCTTAAAACTTTTCTCTAGATAGATATTAGCTGTTTTACATAGCACTCATTACTTTTTCTGTGTCTGCCATGATAAACATGGACCAAGAAAGAATTATATATGTAAAGCGTACTACACATGGAGTTCTAGGAGAGCAAATCATATGTATTTTAAAATCAACTACTACAATATAACCACCTTTGTACATGTGAAAAAAATGTTATATATAAGGCAACTCCAATTAAGAATTAATCCAACACATCAAGCTGTGGTGAGAGCAGGACAGTGTAGGAAAGAGTTATAGGATGAGGGGGAGAAGGGGGAACACAATAGTTTATCATTTACAGTTGGTGAAGTTTTATTTTGGAAATCTGCTTCAAAAAATACTTTTCTGCTTAATAAATAAATAAATAAATAAATGCTTGGAGCCCTAACCCTAACCCTAGGAATGTCTGTCTTTTTCTTGGGTTATTTTTACCTGCACAAAGTCACAAAGAATCAGCCCCATACTGGTAATAAGGATCAGGTACTCACTTCTCCTCAACCACTTGCTTTTGATATTCCTCATACTCCTCTCTGGTCATTCCTGCAGCGGCTGCTGGGTCGGAAGGAGTGCTTTCTTCTTTGTTTTCTTCCCCTCCACCTCCAAGTCCCAAATTCTTTACCTGGTTGCTCAACACACTTTTCATTAGGAAAGCCATCCTCTTCTCAAGAAAAAAAAAAAAAAAAAAAAGAGCTACAAGAAAATGACTACAAGAAAGCCAAGCCAAACAAAAAAAGTGTTTTCAAAACTAACGGTCATAAGAGAGTTTCTACAGCCACAGCAGCTCTTCAAGGGCACAGCGCTAGTGAAACGTGAATGCCAAAACCAGTTTGTCAGCCATAATCTGGATTAAAGAGTGAACTCCTTAATATCTAGAGGCAGATGGTTCAGATTACTCAAAAAAAAATCATTAGATGCAGCTACCTACTTTTTATATTAATACTGTAAGCTAATTATATATATGTGTATATATATAAAAATTACTGTGTGCAACATCCCTTTGACATCCTCCATCTCAAAACTCTCACTTTCACAAAGACCAAAAAATTTCCAAGGAAACAATCAATGTGAAATAAAAGCCTGGTTGACTAAATGGCCATAATAAAACTGCAAATTTTGGGCTACTGAGCAGAAAATCCTTTGAGGTTTACACAGTCCAATGAGATTTGAAAACTGGAATTCTTCATTAAGCAAAAAAAAAAAAAAAAAAAAAAAAAACTAATCATTTTTATCCATTAGTATGTTATCACATTGGACAGAAAGTACATGGAATTTTAATTCCCTTTTCATACGGTTTGTTTGTCTCACAGATGAATGGGGCATTACTGTCATCATTACTTTTTTCTTTTGAAGGAAATCACATTGTGTTTTCTTAGTCTTCATTCCTTGTGGCTTATTTCACTCTTCCCTAGGCTCTATCCAATTAGATCACCACCTTGACTGGTGCTGCATAGAATAAAGGAGAAATAAATCTTACTGAGCTATTATATAGCCACGATGTGGACTGCTGGTGCTAGGTTTCTAATCTTTCAAACTTTTGTTCACATCATTAGCCTCATCAGGTTTATTCAGGTGAAGATTTGCAGGATCTGCTACCTAGATCATAGGCTATTTTACTACCTACTAAATCTCAAAAGTTCATGATTTGGAGTTTTGAATATTTATTGTACTACGACTAGCTGCACATGGCATAATGAAGTATCCTGTAGTCTTGATTATCTAAATGGTTCTCCTAGCACTCTCATAATTTCACTGAGAGATGGGAGGATTTCTAGTTTGCCTAATGCCTTAATCTGTATTAGAGCTTTTCTAATTAAAGCAGACCTGTTACTATTTTAAAATGGAAAAAAAAAAAAAAAAGCAAACAAAAAAAATACCAGGACTTTCTGTAATCCTGGATTATTACTGATTAAACAAGAACCTTTGAATTTATTTTTGAAACAGAGTATCACTCAGCAGCAAGAACTCCAAATCACAATAAAATTTCTTTGATAGATTAACTATACCTAGGAAACAGTTGTGTTTTTTCTAAATCAAAATTGATTTTGATATTCACTGTGCATTTTCAGAGCTATGCATAAGTTGCAAGAATTTGTGGGAAGAACCACCTTTTTGCATCTGATCAACTTTGACCTTGATTTCCAAACCTTATTGTACTTGTCCAAATGCTTAACAGAACTGAGATCATGCAAGTCGGATAGCTCATCCCAGTTTAAGTAGAGAATGCTAAACCTGAGTATACCTTACTCTGAAGTTGAATGTGTAAAACTAAATACAATTTACGACCCAGCAAAATTTGAAAACTAAAAATCCAGCATTTAGTTTATACATAAGATGTCATTGCTTCTACTTCACAGAGACTTACTTCAAAATGGACCTGGCAATAGTTGGTCTGATTTTCTTTTGCACTCAAAGACTTCCCTGTTTCAGCTTGCTGCCCCTCTGAGGCATCCAAGGGCAGAGTGGCTGATGGTATCCTGCATTTCCCATCCTTCTGCATTTTAGAGAAGACTGTTCAAGTGAGCTGACAACTAGCCAGCACTGTGGGCCTACTGCAGGTTCCCTGTAGCTGTGCAGGCATGCTAGTTCCACCGGAACATGACATGTTATTGCCTCAGCATTCTGTACCTGTGCTTTTAAGTGGTGCTTTTCTACTTTTTTTCTCCACTTACTGGACTTGACGTGATACATACAAGCAGGGATGGCTCTAACCTGCAACTCTTCTGCCTTCTGCTAAAGCCAAGACCTCACTCATTTTGGCGGTACTTGGAAAGCCCAGCAAACTGGCCTAATCTAGAGTCTGCCAGGAAGAAGCCAGCCTTTGGGTGACCACTCTGACTGTGAGCAGTACAGCAACCCAATACGGAGAACAAGACCACAGGACCCCCTTTCCCTTATGCAGACAGCTTCGAGGTGAAGAAGCAACAAGAAAGGTCTATTTATAGATCATTTGACTTGAAGTTGACAACTCTAAGAGGAAGCCTCTGAAAAGAAAAAATATTTATAATTTTTTCCTGAAGTGAAACCTGATTCACAAAGGTGTCTTGCCCCACTTTCCTCAGAACACAGTGAGAGCAGAAGGTGCTTCATCAATTCAGGTATCTCTAGCAATAGAGGTGGCTAGAGAAAGAGGACATCACAACTCTGGATAAAAGTTTTTGTCCTGCTGACCTTCACACACACTGCTTGAGCAAAGCTAACAGAAATGTGAACATCAGAAGCTGGAGGATCGTCTTCTTGATCCGCTTCATCTCCAAGCTATATCTCACCCAAGGTCACAGGACAGAAGGGTACCATACAAATCATGTACATATCACAAAGAGGCTTTTAGTGGCTTGCAGAAGCGTTTGAATGGGCAGCCTAAAGTCATACGTAGGCAGTGTTTATGCACAGATCCTAAAATGCACGTAAGTTCAGTAACAGTATGGTAGGCATCACAGACAATCATGCTACAAGAGAAATTTAAGATCAGATAAAAGTACCTTTTGATTGTTAGCATGTTCTCTGAGCTTTGACAGCCATTTAAGTGTTAGAATGCTGGCCCACAACATCACAACTTAGTGCCAACTGCTTCTCAAGTCCTCTTGCAGTGTTTGGCTCATCTTTATCAAAAACTCCAACAGGAGCAGTGCGTTTGCACAGTGCGCTCACAAATATGACATGCAGCACTGATTTCAATTATCAGGTTTCAAAGACTTCTGTAGGTGTGTCTGTTATTCTTTGAGCTACTGGTCTTTACTGATGAGAACTTTCCCTGACTTCGATCACTACAGAAATATTGCTGGCACCCCTTTCTGCCTAAAAGAGAAAGGAGAGGAAGGCTGCATAAGATGCATTCGCATAATGAGAAACTGAGAAGGCAAGAAAGCTGAAAACCGTCTTGGGAAGCGGTTGCTGTGAACCTGAGATCTTGCCCTCCAGGTCTTGAGATAGGTCTCATGAACCTAAGAGCAAAAGGGTTTCTAATGTCTGATTTGAAATGGAAGACAACAGAAAGTGCTTTAAAAGTTATTGACCTTACCAGCACTGGAAACCACTAAGAAACACAGACTAGTTGTGAAACTTTGTAAGACTAAATAAAACTAGCTAGTGAACTGCTGACTTCATTATGGATTCAGCAAATAATAAACAGTCCGATAAGGAACAAATTGCTCACAGTGCTACCTAGTTACCTACCCTGGGTGTCAAGGACTGACATCTCCAGGGTAATTCCTGCTCTTGAGAGGTACTGTAACCACTGCCTATACTGGTTACAAGCCACTTACTGCTTTTTGTTGATTACAGGAATCACAGACTTAATGAAAACATACAGTCAGCTGCTTATTAAGTGCTGGTGTTGCTACTTCCTCGGCTTTAAATCAATGACCTTTCCCTATAACTTAAATGAAAACATAATTAAAGGCTCATTTCCTGTGTTGGATAAACTGGACAACATGAAAAGAAAAAAGTATCTAAAGAATCTGTATCTAAAGAATCTGTATCTAAAGAACAGAGGCATCTGCAACCTCAGAATAGAATTTGGAGTCCTGAAACAGGCAATCCACAAAGGGCAAAGTCCAAAAGAAGAAGACAGCACAAAAATGCTATTGACAGGCAAGCATCCAGACCTGAGAATGTGTTCCCAAAACAGGGTCACAGCAGACAACACCAACCACATAATTCACAAGTAGCTAAGCATTCTTTGAAAGGGCCCAGACTCTCCACCTCTTCATCCCTCTAGAACAGGATGATGCTTTTATATAAGTCTGAACTTTAGACCATTTGTAGAGAAAGACAGAAATAGGTATTTTAGGTCTTTCTCAGCTTGAATAGGTTCAAGTCAAGACCCACCCACCTATCAGGCAATTTGTTCCTGGTTGGGGAAAAATCATAGTCAATGAAGGGATGCTTAATCTTCCTGTGAGAGATTACCACAGATGACTCAGTTTACTGGACAGAACAGTATAAATTAAAAAAAAAAAACGCACACAAAACCCATTGAGACTATCTTGTTTTTGGTAGACATGTTGCTTTTTAATAAACCAGGGCAGAGCACCCAGATGAGGGCAGTTTGGGGAACTTTGAGAATGAACTACAGACATACCAGCAATCTTCACCTCAAAAAAATTAGGTACTTTGTATGATCAAAGCAGCCAGCAAACAACTTGATTTACTGTTAAGAGACTTTGAAATTGACACAGTACTTTTCATCTGACCCTACATATCTGATACTCTTCACACGAACTTTTGAGCGAATCCGGTTCTGATTAGAGTTATGTGTGAGTTGTGGTTTTTTGTTCTGAAGAACAGCGTCAAGAATGCTTCCAATACACTTACTTTGACTTCAGTAACACATACCAGATTAAAAGGAAGAAGTTTACTAAAAATATGCATCTTTATTCAAATACGGTTATCTCCGACCTCCAACCACCAGTTTACATTATTCAGAAACAAACATATGGAAATGTCAGCTGTTCGTTTTTTTTTTCGTTTTTTTTTTTTTTTTTTTAAAAACAGTAGACAGTCTTCGGTGTTACAGTAATTGATGCAATCAATGATAAATGTCAGATTTTCTTCAAACAGGGAGTTAGGTAATTTAGAACTACTGAATTTTGCTTGAAAGATTTAGGTATGACCATTTATTTAGTATACTCTAATACAATGAGATTCCCTTGTGACAGCAAAGTATTTGCCTCTTATCATTTACACTTCAAATACTGTTACTAGATTCACTCTCCCTTCATATTGTCAAATCGGATTGCAAGTTGTCTTCTTCTCTTAGTCCTGAAATCTTACTTGGCAAAATGAAACACGTTATCGGTGTTGAGAGAAACTTCTCGTAGGCAGCCATATCAAAAGGCTACATTGACTGACAAAAATTCTTAAAATCCAGATTTGTTGCTAGCACTTCAAGAGCAGCCAGGACAAAATTTGGTCTGGGTAACTGGGAGTTTTCCTTTGATCCAGTGAGTTGTGAAGCAATTACTGATGTTCCAGGGAGCAATGACTGTGAAATGAAGCATGAAGCAAAGTTACCACTTGTAGGATGTTACACATCAGACCTTCTGCTCCCTAATGCAAATGGTTCCCACATGGGAGACACAGAAGCTGAACCCCATATGGGATACGGCTGTAGATTCAAGTTTATCCCTAACCCCCAGCCCCATCCTTCCCTTTTTCCCAAGAAACCACACAACAGTATGGGGCGTCCAGTTTTGAAAGAGTTATAATTGGAGAAATTCACAGTAACAAGAAATACAGGCTTCCTCCAATGCATACACTGGAGCTATTCCTCATTACGCCAGACCTATGCACCTAATTCATTAGAATACAGTCATTAGCCTTTCTGTACAAAGGGTCTTGCAAAGCCTGCTTTGAGGGAGGGAGTTCATTTAGGTGTTGCACTGATGCAAGAAAGCTAGCAATTGACAAGAACAACAATGTGTATCTTCAGAACAATTTAAGAAAATATATTAAGCTTAGTGAAAAAAGTCAGGGTTGTAATAGCTTGGAGTCAAGGCACCTGTAAATATTTGCTGGTGTTAGAATTGAATAGATAAATTCCTGTGTGTTACTCTGCATTCTCTGAAAAGGTTTTCATTGACTTATCCTATTTATCCAGCAAGATGAGCTTGAGACAGTAGTTTCTCCAATTAGTACACCAAAATCTCAACCTCAGAAATGAATCTATAAAGCTATACCAGTATACTACATAGTGTAGCTATGTAAATAGGTGTGTAGGTAGTATAATTTTATTGGTATAGCACAGACACCCACTTTTTGGGCACTGCCTTTTCAGTAACAAAATGTATTGCATAGATTTATCATTTCTCCAAATTGTCAGGCACAATGCTAAAAGTGTTCTTCGTAACAGTGAATTTGGCAGCATGCATTGCACTCCTAAAGGAACAGACTGGAGAACTGCAGGAGTAGTATACTAGATTCCAGACAAATTTTGCAGGTTTTCAGACAAATTTGGGATTAAAAGTGAAACATCCAGAGACATCTGTGTATTTTATAGAACTAGAAGAAAAACAAAACTATTCTAACTCTACACGTAAACAACTTAAAGACAAAGTTACCACAGATATGTAAACAAGTCAAAACAAATTAATTTCACATTTCTAATTTGGGCTTTCTGCTTTGTTTCATTTCTGAAACAAATGTTCATCTAATTAGCAACATCAAAAAAAAACAAAACACGCGTTCAATCTTACACTTTTGGTATTAAACCAGGAATTGATACACAATACTGGTTCTACAATAGCTGCTGGACTAACAAACATGTCTGAGGCAACAGCTTGCACGGAAAGTTCTTAACATTCAATAGTTGTAGTTTAGAATACTTGCCATGTCAATATTTAAATCAAAGCATCTGTATTTGATGCATGATAGACACAAGACAGCTTTATAACAGTAAAGGCATATTTCCAAATTCAACATATCTTAAAATCAGATAGGAAATGGTATAAAGCAATGGCGTCTCTGTTGAAAAAGTTCAAAAAAAATCTCCAAACAAAATTACAGACTTGAAACTACAAAAAAGAAATCTGAAGAAACTACTTGATCATGTGTTTTTGCTCGCTGTCTAAAAACAGAACCCAAAATAAGGAGATAAGCCTTTGTTTGCTTATCTTGTATAGTTTGTTCTATACCAGATATCAACAGGCTAACTTAACAGTTAGCAGACCTGTCTTTGTGTCCATGTACTAAAGAAAAGTTAAAATCCGTATATCACACAGAGTTAGAATTTCCAAAATCATTCTTAAGCCATTAGATCCAAATAGTAAAGAAATGAGATGTTTATAACAAGTTTTCCTCCCCTCACAATAGAGAGGTGTAGTTTTGTTTTGCTTTAAATTTTTGGTTTTAGAGAGTTTTGGAGAGCTGTGTGTGTTTTGTTGTTGTTTTCTAAATCTGATATGGATACTTAGTGGCAAGTTTTCTGCACAAATCATCAATTCACAAGTTCCTATTATCAACAGCCACCAAACACGCTTATTTTAAATCCCTCCTCTGAAATTCTAACGAAAGAAGAGGAATACAGTAAACACTGTACAGTAAACACCTTCCAGTATTTATCAGAAACCTCATTGAGAACAGAGCCCTAGACAGGGTCCGCAGCCTTCCCCTACCTAGCATTTGCTCTGCTGCTCCCCAGTCCATTTTTAACTTTAATATTAACTGTTGAAATGAGAAGGTGGTTTAACAAAATTAAATAATTTACAATATTGAAGTATATCAAACACTAAGTTTTCCCTCATTTACAGAACTGTATGATTTTCTGTGCGTACATACTGCTGTTATGTAAACACAAAAGGAAGAGGTCATCAAAAGAACTTTTTGGCTGCTGCTTCTTGTTGACTCCTGAAAGAAAAACCAGAAGAGAATTCATTAAGTATGTACAGTAGAAGATTACCTAACTGGTTTAGATAGATAGTTCTTTTATTTTGGGATTAAAAGACTCCATTCCCCTTCAACAGAAGCTTAAAGAAATCAAACATACGTTGTATCACAAAAACAGTATATAATCTACTCTATTCACGAATATAAAGGAAGCATGACTGCAGTTCCAATTTTGCATTAGATGGAAACATTCTGGGTAGAAAAACTGTGGAAGAGCTTATTAATTTATTAAAATTCTCTAATTGATTTTCTCTAAAGCTTCTCAATATCTGATTTTCCTAAAGATCATGACAGAAGAGGAAACGTACAATTAAGCAGCATAAGAACTTGCTTGAAATAGGACTTTTTCACGCTGGCACAGAAAATAATTATTTTCCTTAGTGGATACAGATACCGTAGTAGATACAGACACACACACAAAAAAATAGAAGTACAATGGCATCTGAAAGAATTGAAGGTGACCAGCTCCTCATTCATCTTGGAAGTCATTTCCCAGTTGATGACATAACATGACAAATTTAAAAAACACAAAACAAACAAACAAAAAACCCACTCTCTCCACTTTGTGGAGCAGAAAACATACAATAAAAGTTGATGCTATCACAGCAGCATTTATATTATATTAATACTAGTTATCCTTCCACAGAGGTAGCAAACTGCATTTTCTCTTTGAAAAGCACTGCAGCTATTTTGGTCCTTTTATTCCAAAACGAGTCCATGTATGAGAGAAACAGGGGACAGGACCACCAAACAAGTCCATACTCTCAATAGGTTTTCCTTTCCACTGACATTTAATTTGAACATTATGACGTTACAAAGAAGAAGAGAATAGAGCAAACATCCCAATGTAAAAACAGAACAACACCAACCAAAAAAAATCCACACCCCTCCAATGCTAAGAACTCCATAAAATATCAGTATCTCCTCATCTCTCTCTTACATAGGATATGTATCACAAAAAAAGTTCACTGACAAATCTGTCAAATCGGACAATAGCTGTTAGGCACATGTAGCAAAAACTCAGATCATGTCAGATTTTGTTAAGATATTAATAAGTGTCAGTAAGTCCAGTAGGGGACCACAATGATGGTCAGGGGCTGAAGTGCATGCCTCAGGAGGAGAGGCATGGGGAACTAGGCTTGTTCATCCTAGACAAAAGAAGGTTTCAAGAGGTCTCATGGCAATTTCCAATACCCAGAAGATGTCATTGAAGAGACAGGAGCATTTAGAGATGCATGTTATGACAATGATAGATAACAATCAAGTAGAAACAGAGCAGGTTCCCACTAGATACATAGGGGAAGGGGGAGGGAAATAAACTTCATTACAGTAATTAAATATTGGAAAATGGGTCCAGAAGACTGGTGAATTTTCCATCCTTCAAGGTTTTAAAGACCTGACCAGTCTGACTAAATGACCTGCTCTGAATTCAGTGTTAACTCTGCTTCGAGCACAAGGCTGAACTGAAGACCTCAAAAGGTCTCTTCCAATCTGAACGATTGCTTGTTTTAAAGAAGATTAATATAATCATATCATCGCATTTGCATTTCTACTCAGAAGTTCTAAAATCACTTGCCCTGTTGTCGTTAAAGAAAGATATACTTACCTATACATGATATAAGCAATGAATAACACTGTTTGCACCGCTACGAATATGAGGAAGTGCACTGTAGATAAGCATGATGGAAATGGTGGCAAGTCTGGACACTTTGATTTCTCACTGGATGGCTAAGAAATAAGAAAAGTGTTATCTGAGAAGAGAAACAACATGACATCAAAAGATTGCTACGCAAGAAACAAAACAAGGTCTTTGCACCATGATCTAAAAATTGAAACATAATCAGAAAATATAGACAAAAACGACAACTACTTTGAGAAAGTTAATTTAACTCCCTGTTTTTCACTTCCCCCTTTGTTTCTCAGGTAAGCTGACTAACGATAACCTACGGACCACAGGGGAAAGAGAATAACAACCTTGTATGGGTTCATAAGCTAATTCAGCTTAATTGCTATCTAGGTAAGACTAAGGTGTTCCTGAATGTTAACACAGTCATCTTTAACATTTACGTATCTTAGGCAGAGCTTTCCTAAGTCTCCCGTTTAAACCTCTCCCTTCTATGCAGTAGCTTAAAAAGTCTCCTATGTATAGAGCTGTTAAGCAGCGGTACAAACACAAAAGCACCTACAAAACTTAATTGCTTGACCTTGTTTCCACAGGAAGCTAGACTAAAAATCATGCTCTTTGTGCAAAACTTCTCATCAAGACACAGATCATGCAGTTGGGTCAGGGCAGTGCAGTTTCAGCAAAGCAGCTTAATGAAGGATTAATTGCTCTGTAAATTGCATGCTGGCTCATCCCAGCTTTTTACCAACAGCCAAATAAAAAAGCATTACAGTCATGCTTTACACTAACAGCACATAAATTACCATATTTCGTTGTACTAAATGCTCAATGTCCCTTTTTACTACATGAAGGTGTTCTTTGATGTCATTAAAGTGCTGACTTGCTTCATAGACTCCTGCAGCAGAACCAGGATGTTGAGCTCCACTGATCAACCTCAGAGTATCAGCCATGGAATTCCTGAAGCAAGACAGACAACAAAACATCATTCAATACAAAACACTATTTATATAAACAGCATTTATGTTGCACACATTTCAGTCCATTAAAATTAGTCTGAAATACAAAGGTGCCCAAAAAGGCAGAAAATATTTTTCTGGCTTCCAAGAATACTTCTCAAGAGGTAATTCCTTAACCAAACTATTGTCTTTAATATTTGATTCTATCGACAGTTTCAATTTGTACAGTGCGCTACCTCCCAAAGTCACACAGAAAACAAGATCTGGCAAATATTCTGTTGCTAGACATCTGCTTTGCTTGACTGATCAAGTCTGAAACAAGTCTATCTAAGGCTCTTGCCAAAGCTTTAGGATAAACAGAGTATAATACAATCTTTGAAGAAAGCCAAAGCTGTTTTATAAAAATAAATAAATAAAAGCAGTCATGTAAGAAATAAAAATAAAGAAGAGGCTTTAGGGATAAGAAAAGATTTAGATACATCCTTGTTTCATGATTATCATTTATATGAGAAACTCATTTCCCATATGCATTGTCATAATACTTAATACTGTCTTCATGTGAATTCATTTTGCTGCTCTAACAAACCACATTAAATCCCTGAAAAGTTGAGGTTCCATACCCAGTTTTGTTTGAGGCGAACTAATCAGTGAGAGAAAAACACTTAGTCTCTAGTCAATATGTTTATATAGTTTTCCCTTACTGTGATGTCTCTTTTCAGTTGCAAAGAGGATTATTTTCAGCTAAAATAGTTATCATGTGAATGTTAATCTCTTCGTTATTAACAGAATAAGCAATCAAAATGTATGTCTTTGGATTCCTGTTTAATTTACTTAAAACTTTACATTTTCCTTCAGATTAGAGCTTACTTTGATGCCTTCAAGGTAAAGTCCTAACTCTTTGTACAGTGGTCAGCAATTTAACCTGCACCTTAAGAAAAAAACACTAGAATATCATTCATTAGGAAAACCGGTAAAAACAATACATAAGCGCTACACAAAATTTTATTATTGATTTTAAATTGTTTATATTCATTATGAAAACTGCTAGTTAAGCATCAAAACTTAAGTGTTTACAAAGAATCTTCATAAAGATGGTGCTCATCTTTTAGCTTTGCATCAGTTGCTCTTCATGCCATTAAAGTCCAAAACACAGAATTAAAAAAAAAAGTACCATACAAATTCAAAGGCACTACCACAAATCTAAGTAAAAACTGCAAACACAGATAAGTTATTATATTAGTTTCACAGCTGCTGTCTCATCATGGCAAAAATTATGCAGCATGTTCAACTACTTAAAGTAGCTACATGCTAAGTCAGAGCTACACACTGAATTAATCTACTCAATTATATCAAGCTGCAGATACACCACTTTAGAGGGAAAAAAAAGAGGCACTTAGTAATTGTAGCCCCCATTAAATGTTGGATTAATGACATACTCTTCTCCAAACGGAAGACTACTAGTTTTTCCTTTTAAGTATCACGCAGATAATCAACTTCACGAGACAATCGATATCCTGCATACTTCCATTAAAAAAAGATTTCTCCTCACTTCCAATAATGATCCAAGGATTCCCCTTTTCCTTCCATGTTTGTGAAAAGTCAATCCCACTTCAGCACACTGGAAGACGACCCACCTTCCAGTTTTATTTCTGTTAAATACAGATAATGTGCTGCACTCTAGGCATGCATGGATTTCTGCAAAACTCTCAGTATTTGCAATATTAAAAACAAAGCTACTGAAGTAAAGTTATCAAAAGGGTTTAACAAAAGACAGCTGCTTGCTTCTACAAGCCGCTGCAAACAAAGATAGGTGAGACATCTCTCACTCATTCTACATTTTTGTCTTTGAACCAATAGTATTTATACAGGCAACATTAATGCAAAAAAAAAACAAAAAAACAAAAAAACAAAACACAACAACTCCATCTGTCATGAATTAAATTAACATATCCTAAATAGCATTAGCATATAATCCAGAAGCTTTATATTTTTATGTTATTATTGTATAAAGTCAATTGGTTAATATTTACCTGTTCTTTGAATTAGTGTTGTAATAACTTATTTTAGAAGAAAGTTTTTCCACTGGAAATTTTTCCTAACTAACCCATGGAAACCCATGCAGTGAACAGCATGACCACTGCCTAATAAATACTGATTGTTATTCTGTTCTTCCACATCTGTCACATTGTTTATCTTGGCCCACTATTTTCAGTGCTAGAATGCAAGTGAGACTCATTTGGTACATCTCTCTCCTTGTACCAGCATCCCTACGTAACGAACAGAAATCGGCATACCCGCCTTCCCCCAGATTAATCCACTTTGTTAAAAGCAAAATAACTTCCCTAAATAGACATGGTCTGTATTAAATTTAATTTACTTTACTTTTGCATAAACAATATCATGCTGTTCGTTTCTACCGTACGAACATGCAAGATTCTTCTGTAATCAGATGATTAAGAAATCCCCAAATCTTGACAAGAAAATTACTTAAGACAGTAAGTCCTTTTCCTCTGGGATGACCAGCAATACCAACAGCGGGCTGTTCATTTCTATCTATAAATAAATCATTTCTTTAATCTAAGAAAAATATTAAGACGACGTTACACAAGCTCATACCTAGTAAGTAGTCACTGAAAGGGCAGACTGCCAATGTTAACAAGAAAATCTAATTTGCTTGTAAGGTATAAAGATTTGTCAAGAATATTAATGCTAAAGCTTTTCTGGAAGAACAAGTGCAAAAAAAAAAACCAGAAGCACTCTAATCTTCATTGTACAAAAACCTGACCTACTTAGATGAATGACAAGATCTGCCCCTGAACTAATACCAGAAGGGAAAAACACCCCCCCCCCCCCAAAAAAAACACACACAAAAAAAATTGCTTATACTCTACAATATCAAGTTGTAGAATTGATTTTTTTTAAGCCAAAAAATAGTAAAGTGTTTTAACTACTGAAAATGAAGTGGTAAACCAACTTAAAGACATTCCAGCTAACAACAGCTATTGTTAAACATCTTGGAAGCAGTATACAAACACCCCCTTGAAAGACAGGCATTTTCTCAAACCCACTTTAGCAGTATAGAACCTTAAAGATGAAGATCTTTGCTTCATTTGGTAACTTAATTAGAAAAGTACAGCATACCTCTCAATCAATGTAAAAAAAAAAAACAGAACATATTAAAAGCTAAACTATTAATCATTTGGGAACTTGCAAGGGTCCCTGCAGATACAGAAGCTTCCTGAGAAAGTTAAAAGTCCTGGCAAAAGTCCTCTGACAAAAGACAAAACAAGACAAAAATAAAATCAGGAGCCTTAACGTTTGATTCCGACAAGTCCCAAAAGATTGACACACAACTGAACTCAATCAGGCAAGCTCTGTGTCTGTCAGTCTCCTTTACTATGATTATCTTTTGCTACAAAAAGATGCATCAGTATCAGCTGATAGGCAGTTTTCACACAGCAAATAAACGTTAGACCATTAAATATTTGCAAATTAGAAAAACATTTTTTTTTGACAACTTCCCTTATCACTAAATAAAAAAAGGTATTTTCAGTCACAGTCAGGTTTCCAGCATCTCCAAGGATGGAGCCTGCAAAACCTCTCTGGGCAACCAACCTAGTAGTTGTCTCACTACCATCACAAGCAAAATTTTGTTTTCTATGTCTGAAGAGCAAACAGAACTTCCTGTATTTCAGTTTGTGCCCACTGCCTCCCGTTCTGTCACTGGCTACCCAGTGAGAAGAGTCTGGCTCTGTCTTCCTTCCCCTACCACCCACACCCCAAATCTTCCCCAGCCCCCATCACCTCCAAAATCACGTTTACACACATTGTTAAGACCTTGCTGAGCCTTTTCTCCAGTCTGTACAGTCCCAGCTCCCTCATCTTTCATTGTGTGCCCTTAATCATTTTCACGGTTGTTTACTGGACTCCCTCTAGTACATCCATGCCTCTGTCATACTGGGGGACCCAGGACTCCACGTGGTGCCACCAGTGCTGAGTAAAAGGTGAGTCATCACCTTTGACCCACTGGCAACACTGCCTAATGCAGCCCAGGATGCTGTTTGTGGTCTTTGACATAAGGGCGCATTGCTGTCCCACATTCAACCTCTTGCCTACCAGGAGCCAGGTTCTTTTCTACAAAACTGCCTTCCAGATGATCAGTCCCCTGCCTCTACTGACGGATGGAGTTACACAGCTGCAGGACTTTGCACTTGCCTTTAACTTCATGAGATTCTTGTTGGAACACTTCTCCAGCCTGTCCAGGTCTCACTGAATGCTTGCACAACCATGTGAGTATCAAACATTACTCCCAGATTTGCATCACCTGTAAAACTGCTGAAGATGCACCCAGTCTTACTGTCCGCATCATTAATAAAGACGCTTGAAGAATAATGGCCCCACTACCAATCCGAGGTGTGCACCATTAGTGACTGCCTTCCAGCTGAAGTTTGCATCACTGATGACAACCCTTTGAACCCTGGTAGTTCAGAGAGACTTTAAATTTTTAATTTATTTATTTATTTTAAGTGGTATCTGTGGATTTTTTTTTGTTGTTTGTTCTTGAGCTCTTAGAAACAGAACCACCTTTTCATATACTCCATGAATAAGAATTCGCAGTGGAAATGGAATCTGCACATTTTCTTTGCACAAAACTTCCCTTCAGAAGACTTACATGCCTTAACAGGTTTTGCTTACGCTAAAAAAAACTATTATATCTTATATATTATGTAACTCCTATTGTCCACATACTCCTGATAAAATGACAAGATACTCCAGTACATCATTATTATTATTTTTTTTAAAAGATTCACCAGCTATAATGCGAATGCATTCATGCTCATGTTGTTATCAATGCTCTAAAAATCAGAGCAAGAAATTTTCATGAGGTAGCACGTTACCAAACTAGCCATTCTACAGAAACCAACTGTTTCCAAAGGCGCTCTACTTACCTTGCTTTTGCAGCAGAACCTCATGATAAAGTGCTGCACATGAGGGGGCTTAACCACTGTATGGACACAAACTTATGTTTATTACAGAAATTGAACAATCATCACTAAGGAACACATACGGACACTTCAAGTTTACCCATATTCTCCTACTGAAATAATAAATTTGGCTTAAAAGGTGGAAACTAATAAAATTCAAAACACAGCCTTAATATTTAGAAAAGAAAGCATTTACCTCATTTCATTCACTTGTCGAATGACCTCTTCTTGAGTTTTCACAACGGTATCAATCTCTTGCTGGGAAACCTGGTGTCAGGGGCAGGAAAGGATGAGAAAAACAAATCAACATATCTTGGAAAAAGTAATTGATTGCCCTTTCGAAATTAGGCTGAGATATCAATTGCAGTTTACTTTTTGAGTTACCTGTACTTGTTGACCTGGAACACCAGCTCCTCTTTTAGTAATCTCATCTGTGACTGCAGAGACGTATCTTCTCTGCTCATCCAGAATCATGTCCAATTGTCTATTTAGCTGCTTGATTTCAAGATGAATTCTATTCTGCCCTTCAAAGATTTGCCTCAGTTCACGGTCATTTACAGTTTCAAAAGGATCATCCGCTGGTTAAAAAAAAAGCACAGGTAATTGTTAACACATATGCATTCATCATAAGTTGCACTGCATCATTTTTCTTGCACCCTTAAAGTTTCCACACTAACATACTTTTCCAGTAATTTAATATATTTCTTCCAGTAATTGGATATATTTCTAAATTCTATATATGTTTCTGTTCATTTGTTTTGTTCTCGATACAGGCATGAATCAGAATAGTTCAGTTGGAAGGGACCTTCAAAGATCACAAAGAACAACTGCCTGACCACTTCAGGGCTAACCAAAAGTTAAAGTATATTAGTGAGGACTCTTGAACACTGACAGGCTTGGGGCATCAGCCACCTCACTGGGAAGCCTGTTCCAATGTTTGACAACCCTTACAGTGAAGAAATTTTTCTGAATATCCAATCTGAACAGCTTTCTGCCATTCCCATGCATCCCGCCCTCAGCTCCCAGGCAACACAGTCCAGCACATCCCTCTCCATTTCCTCTCCTCAGGAAGTCACAGAGAGGAGTAAAGAGATCTCGTATTACAGAAACCAATTCACAAACACAAGACCAAAGATTCTTAAATATGGTACAGGGATACAAAAATCAGTAGGAGCTTTGTAAGATCGGCATGCCACAGTATCAGGCCCTAGTTTTGAACATCCTGGAAAGCAAGTATTTTCCTTGAAAACTCAAAAACTGCTCAAATAACTTGCCTGGCTGTCCTTGAACATCAGGATGCTCCTTTTGAAATTCTTCTTTCTTTTTATCCAATTCTTGTTGAAAGTGTTCAAACTCTTCTTGATACTTTTCTTTATCTTTTTGAGGAATTTCTGCATCTGGTGTGGGCTTTAAAACATTATCAAAGGTAAGGGGGAGAGAAAAGATTTTCTATCACTCCTGTAATCACACACTGTCCAGCAAATGCTGTCTAGACTTCAGATTTGATGGCATGACAACTTGTGAAGCACATTAATATATTAACATAGAAGCAAGAAACCAGACATTCACATGGAAACTCATGGCTTTTTCCCGAAAAAGCGTACTTTCTGTAATTATAAAGAAGTCAAGTTTTACAAGAATAGATGAGGATTAACAGTATAGAAGTGTTCTACAGGAATGGAAAGTTGAAAGCGAAAGCAAATTTGTCCACTTTCCAAACAAAGTGTACTTTTGTTTGTTTTCTTTGCATGTTTTGTTTTAATATCAGGATTATCGTTGATTCAGTGTTACTTCAAGAGTTTTGGTCTTAAATGTAACTAAAAAACTACTGAAACATTATAGTATTAATCTTATTTTTCCAAAACAGATGACAGCACAGCTCCATGCCAAAATTCAGAAACAGGGATGCTAATTATGACTGCAGAAAAAAATGCCAAGATCTGGTGCTATACATAAAACATAAATTAGCATATTTTACTAGTTATGCATAAAGACGCTTACTACTTCCTTCCCAGGCTCAGTCAACTGGAAAGTCAGAAAAGACAGGACATCGTGGTCATCTGGATTAAACAAACAAAAAAACAACAATATTAAAGAGTACTGTTACATATTATAAAATATCCTGCAACTTTTCAGGTCAACCTTCCAACTTGTAAAGGATCTCCAGCTAAGAGTATCCTCCCAAAGCCCTCCCACCAAGTTTATGCAGTAGCAAATGAGACTGATCAACATCTTTGTCAGGACAAACTAAAGGTATTTCTGTTCTAGGCGTGAAAAAGATCTACGCATTTCAGTGATTTGGGAACAGGAGAAGATTAGTTCAAACAGGAAGAGATTAGATCAAAAATTAATATAATGGATCAACACCAGCCGTAAAAGAAAAAAAGTCTCTTGCAAGCCTCCACACTGTCTGCTACAATTTAACATTTTCTACCTGCAAGTCCCCCTGTTGCTGCAGATATTCCAAAATATCCTTGTGATGGCAACACCATATCTTCCACTTTAGCACAAAATTCAAAGTCTTCTTTATCCGGAGTAAATCCATTGTTAATTAATACCTAGAAAAACAAACACCTATAGTTTTAACCACAAAAATCTATTTGAGAAATTACTCAGCACGATCCAGTTAATTGCTTTGTTAATTCATACTAATGGACACAAATACAACTTATCAGGCAACTTCATAGTTTTTTGGCTTCTGAAAGCAGCTATTTCATTTCTGAAGAAGGTTCTACTAGGGAAATGCATAAGCTTACTTTTATTTTTTTAAAGAAGAAAGGCCTGATTCAAAGTTCAACATGAGCAGAATTCCATATTTTCTATTCATCGCTTAAGAGGACATACTATACAGACGTAAGAGATATAAAAACTTATTTATCTGTTATAAGAAACAGCAAAACAAATTAACACATGGAAAAATTCATCAAGATCTAATAATACTAACTCCTGTTGAAGAAATCCCTGACTCAGTGATCCTTAAAGGCCAATCTATCAAGTATACATCCCAATAAGATTCTGGGCAACGCATATTTTTGGTAAAGTCTAGTACAGTCATCCTTACTGCTCTTCAATTGATCCTAAGCTTAGAGATTCTCTCTTCCTCCACCAAAGCATTCCGAGAACTGCTAAGGTTAGCCACACCACTTGGGTGAGGAGCTTCTAGATAAGGCATTAGGGACTGGGCACATTCAAAAAGAGAGCATCCTCAGAGTCTGCAATTTAATTTTCATTAAAGACTAACACATAGCTTTTAGCATTACAACAGAGTACAAAGTCCACTCTTTCAGGTGCCCTCATGTTTACTTTTAGAGAAACTTTTACTAAAAAACGATAGCTGCATGTTGTAACTGGCTAATGCCTATGAACAGTATCTTTTCAGTAGAAATCAGAAGCCAAGAAAGAAATACTTCATAGCTGTCCCAACCCAGCACCACATTAGCATTTTTCTCCCCGTATCTAGGAGGCATTCACAATCATCCAAATAGTATTTAAGAAGTCTTTAACACCCCCTTACACCAGTGTGTTTCTATCTTCTTTAACATTCAAAGCCCTACTGCTTCTTGGAGGTGGGAATTCTCAAGCAACAAATTTAAGTGTGCTGTCAAAGAGCTGTCTTTTCTTAATCATATTTTAAGAATCCCCTACAATCAACTGGAAGCTCTCTGATCAGCTTGAGAAATATGTTCAAGTTCAGGGACTGCTCAACTGCGTGAAAGCTGAAGAACATATGCTGGCTTTGGGACACATTTACAGGCCGGTCATCAGCAACACAGCGGGGTCGGAGCACATATGAATACAGCAGCATGACTGAACCCCATGTAACGTGAGAAAAATCAGCAATACCTGCTAAGTCAGCTCAGAAAGCTACAGATGTGCTGAAAGAACTTGTCTAGTATTTGCATGTACTGCACCTCATTCCAGCTTCCAAGCTACTGAGCTCAACATTTTCAATAATATTGAAATTAGCATAAGAGGCCTTTGTAGCAACTATTTCAAACCCCCCAATCTCACACTTGAAAAGCTGAGAAACATGAGTTAATTAGATCATTTCAGAGTACTTACAGTCAGTGTTTTTTGGTAGTATGTAATTTTTGCTCGAACAGGATAGGGTTTATTACGGAAATCCCTCTGACATGAGGCCAATGCTTGAGTGGAACCATCACTATGCAAGAAGACAACTTGCATAAAACTATATCTTATGATTTATCAGCTAAGACAAAAAAGCATCATTGTATCACTAAGAAGCATCACGCTATTTTTTCAAAATGTAAAAGCCGTTGCAAAAGATGTCTCTCAGTTGTATTGAGTATTGAGCTTTTCTGAAGCCTGGGCTCAACAGTACTAGCTGCTTTACACGGGACACTATAGATAGAAACAGCAATGGGGAAGTCTGCTTTTAAGACATATTCCCACACCCGTAAACTAACTATAGGCTGGACCACACCAGGTAAACTAAATGCCTCTCTTCCCAGAACTACCTCCCCCCTTCCCCCTCCGCCCCCCAAAAAAGTAACTGTGCTGTTGACAATAGACCATCAGAAATCAAAATTAAACCAATTAATTTACTAAGAGGCAATTAGTTTTCAGCTAATCACTCTTGCCATCTATAAGCTGTGTACGGAACACACCCATAAGCAATGACAAGGTAAAAAGTCTGTACTTCCACTTGTCTGAGTTCACCCACACCTAAGGCCACATAACACTTAAATATCCATCAGTTGCCCATTTCTGTGCTGTTAAAACAGTGTTTTAACAAATAGAAAAACGTAGATGTAAAGGAATACATAAAAAGAAGAGTTCCATATAAAATAAGCCTTTAAAAGTTTCTCAGAGAGTTTCATGCATCATTCAAAACCAAACATTTGTCATTAAGTCAACATTGAAAATAAACTTACTTCTGATGGTCATACAGAAGTTTTCCATTGTTGCCTACAACAATCACTCCAGGATTGTTTTTCTAGAAAAACAAATAGCAAACAAATGGGATAGTTTAATTCAAAGAGAACTATGTGACATCACTGATGGCCTTCCTGTGATAAAGCACATAGGCTACAAAAACACTACAAGTGTCGTTATTCTTATGTCATCTTGAAGTACAGAAAGCAAGATGACTGAAGTAGCGTGTCATACTGCATACTTTGCAAGAGACAGATATGTTCTTTGTATAGCTAGGGGTGGGGAAAAAAATAAGTTCTTGGCTATGCTACTGATTAGCATAATTTGATAAATGCAGTAATATAAATTTATCTATGGATTTTATATGTAGCAGATATACAGATCTTAGAACTCCTAGATGACTTACTACATCTGACTTTGTCTACGTAGCTCAGAAAAACATTCAAACAGGCTGTATGTTGACATCTTGCTGACTTTATCAGTCACTAAAAAAAACAACTCAGGAGCTATCTGTCACTGGCTAAACATAGTCTGTCAAACATATCCCCAGTTATTTAAACTGCTAGAAAATGAGAACAAGCTGAAATAGTAAGAGCAGAACAAATTTACAGTGCTCTTCTAGATGCCTACAGGAGTTTAGAAAGTTAACTCTAGTTTTTATAGGAGCACAAATTTTCAGAGATAATCTCTACTTTCCCTTCAACATTACCATTCATCATTTCCCACAGGAATTTACTGTCCAATTGGACAGATTCCCAGCTCTTAAGAGAACAAAATGTGGATTTCAAGAATCCAAGAAATGACATCGTTCTCTATTCACAGTGACAGGGAGCAAGTGGTCCTTTTTCTTTAATACTTTAAGAGACCACTACAACTAAAGTATGTGATTGCTTTCCCCCATTACTTATATTGGGACAACAGAACTATGCATGGTGTAGAGAAATACACCATAGGTTCTACTTCTCAGCAATGGATTTTGATTAGACGAATTGCTTCAGTATCAGCATTACACCTGCTCAGTACCACTGAAATACTTAAACAGCATCTTCTTAACAGTCTTTTTTAGCGTAACAACAGTATTACTGTAATATTTCAAACATATTTGCATATATTCTGCAGAAAGCGTGTAAAACCAGTTCTATTTCATAGCATTAATGAATGCAACCCAAGCCTAGTATCCTTTAGAGCATAGCAGACAGATACTAACATAGTATCTTTTCCAACCTAAATGATTCTATGATTCTATTTAGTGTGGTTCTTACTATTTCAGCTGTTCAGAGCTATGAAACTGCTTTTTGCCTTTTTGAAAAGCTCTTTTCACCATGTCTACAGAGAAATAAAAATTCAACTCTAGGATAGCCTACAGCCTTAGAAAGAAGTGAAAAAAAAGGCTTTGCAATTTTAAAAATCAACATCATAACTAGGGCACTTTGAGTCTGAAGTACTAGGTGAAGTCTACTTCTGGATGCTAACATATTAGGCTGATGCTCAGCTACACCCCAGGCACGTTCCAGCAAACATACTAAAAACAGTACCAGGAAGATTTTCTCCATACTGGGACTGAAGAAAGTAACAGGCTATCATTGAAAAAGTCTTACAGACTCTAGTATTTAAGACACGTCAGACCAGCGCAGGCATGACACAGACTTTCGTTTTGACTATAAGTGACACATCATCACTTTCTAAAAAAAGATTTCACATCACAGTGATTAAACTTGTCACGATTTTAATCCCAATACTATCAAAGTCCTGGCAAACAGAACCGTCCACGTGCAAATTTTGACAGGTGGTCTCTTCAGCCAGCTAAACTATGCAAAAGTCCATAACCCGGCCAGGAGTCAGAAGAGGAAGAAAAAAGATTTAAAAATTCTTAGCAAGTTGAACAACACTCCAATTCTTCTCTTTCAAGATCCCAATTATAAACATCACCTTCAGCCTATCAGCTTTTAAGTTTGCTGTATATTGAAATCCATCTGCAGGGAAAAAAAAAAACAAACACTAAACCTTTACACCTACAAATAAGTAGCTAGAACAGTAGAAAAAAGCCAAAGCAGTACCAGAAAAGCAAAGCAGACCAACTGCATATTGTTAGAGTTTCCGAGGACCTTCAAGGCATTCTGGACTGGAAAACTGAAAACTCAAAAAACTCAAAAGCAGGTACCTATAGCAAAGTGACTGAATTTTAGATGAAAGTAGGAAAAAAAAAAAAACAGCAGCTATCATCGTTGCCACAGACGCTACCAAGCTGCTCAAGGCAGATTTGTTCCACAAAAAAGAGCATCTCTGAGAAGAGACACACAAATCTGCTTCCACAGTAGCATATTCTGCACAACATGGCTCTTCCAAAGCATAACTCTTCAGCTTTACCAACACTGCGAACTGTGCATGGACATTCCAAATTTCAGCTTATACATATGTGCAATGTATTTTCCCTCCAAACCTAACAGATGAGCTAATATTCAGTAGATTCATTATGTGTTACACTCCAACTTTAAAGCTTGGACTCCCTAACCACCCCCCCCCCCCCAAAAAAAAAAAAAACACTTGAAAAAGTGTGTGGAAAAGGTCAAGCTGAAATTATATTAAGGAAAACGTGACTATATTAAATCAGCCCTTTAAGTGAAAGGGGGGGGGGAAATAGGAAAATGGCATTCTATTTTTTCCCCACAAAGCTATATGTACCAAACAGGCAGGAAATTAATTTTATCTCTCTGCTAGAAGAGTTTACTTCCAACTAACCTTTCCGTCATTGTCAAAGGAATCAAAGAAAATTCCAACACCGTTCCACTTATCAGCTGCCCCAAAAACAGGACCTTCCATGCCTTGCTCTTCCGTAAACCAGATTGCCTATTGCAGAAGGAAATTAAGAGCTGTAAGCCAAGAGCCACTTTCTAAAGTATATCTATTTTTTAAACTTAGATCAAATTTTTAATACCAGTCCATCAGCTCCAATGCGGCCTCTTCCTGTTACTCGAAAGGTCACTTCGACTTCCCAATATTCGAATATTGACTTGTTTTTTGTCCATACTGATCCTCGTTGGCTTTTCAAAGACGTTGTTATTCGAATCTGATCTGCACTTGGTATCGCATCTAGAAAAGAAAGGAACCAACATTAAATGTAAATGAAAGTACTGTGAATGTGTAACCAGCCATTTAACAAGTCCTCTAAATTCACAAAATTGTCCAGTCACTTTAGCGTTAGTTTTCAAAACAGTTTTTTAATGGAGTACTCAATCACTTGAGAGTTAAAACAAAACAAACAAAAAAAAACCACCATCCTTACTGCTAAGAAGTTAATTACTGCTCTTTTACAGAGTACTTGTTCACCTTCCATTTGGTAGTGCGATGTACAGCTTGAATAGAACGTGGGTCTGGTCGTTAAAGTACTAATTAAATTAAAAAAAAAAAAGTCAGGTTTTGTTTCCTGCCTTAAGCACTGTAGGATTTCTTCCAAAAAACACTGTTTTCCCTCCTGCTTTTTACAAACAGATATTCTAGTCTTCCACTTAGCGGTTTAAAAGAAAAAGAGGCACAAGTTGAGGGAGAAAGAAGGGAGGAGTGAGGAGTCATTCACACTTATGAAATAACATCTAATTGGCTTTAAAAAGCAAGCAAGAACGTAACGTGTAGACAGGTCCCTTCCTGTCACTTGTAACTTAACATTAACATCAAATAGCCTTCAGAGCTAAAACGTAACACCCTCGAGCTAACCAAAACGAGCTAAATTAAAATCTGGCAGAAAGCAAACAGCAGAAGTTACCGCTACGGCCGAACCTACCGGCCAGGAAGGCACAAAGCACCCGTGCGTTTCACAGCGGGAGGGGGGCGTTGGGAGGGAGAAGAACTCGCCGGCGACCAGGGGCCGCTGCCCTCCGGAGCCTCGCCTCCCGCCGCTCCGGAGCCCGGCGGAGCCGAGCCGCGCGGCCCTCGCACCGCGGCCGGCCGGGGGCTGGCGGCTGGCTGCCCGCAGGGACACGTCGGCACCTCCGGACCGGTCTCAGGCAGCTCCGGAGCGGCCGCCGGCGCTTCCCCGCTACCGTCGAGGCTCCTCGGCGCCTTGGCCAGGGCCGCGCGAGCCGGGCTCCTGCCCCCGGACCGGCCGCCGCGGGACCCGCCAACACCGGTTACGAGCCCGCAACCTGCCCGGCCGCGGCCGGCCGGCTCCGGCCACCTGCGCCGGGGCTCCCGGCTCCCGGCCCCAGCCCGCGGCGGCTCCCTCCCTCCCGCCCGCCCGCTCCGCTCCGCTCCCCGGGCACCGTCGCCGGCCGGCCGCAGCCCCCTGCGCGGCTTCCCCCCGCCCGGCACTTACTGCCCGTATGCGCCCAGAACGGCACCGTGCCGTCCGCCTGCACCAGGTGCGGCCCCTTGAAGCTGTACTTGTACTCGAACCGCCGGTGCGGAGGCGCCGCCGCCGCCGGGCCCCCCTCCGCCGCCGCCCGCCCGAGGGCGAGCAGGGCACCGGCCACGAGAGCCGCCGCCAGGCCGCCCCTCCGCGCGCGCGCCGCCATCTTGGGCCGTGCTGCGGACCGCCGGGCACAGCCAACAGGGCGCCGCCCGATTGGCCGAGCGCAGGGCCGGGCCCGGCGGGGCGGGGCGGGGCGGGGCCTCGCCCTACAGCCATCGGGGCCGCCGCCGCTGCCTAGTCCGGCGGGTGCGCGACCCTCCCGTAGGAGCGGGACCGGGCTGTAGGCGGTTCCAGCGCTGCCAGGGCCTTTGCCGTCCCCTCAGGGCGCCTGTGGGTCCGGGCCGCGGGGGGCCCCGCCGGGTTCCCGCCGGCCGGCGGCGTGCTCCTGGCCGCGGGCGGGGCCGAGCGGGGCCGAGCCGTTCTCGCGGTTGCGGCGCGGCCGCCTGCCCGGCGTCCCGCTAAGCGGCTGAGGGGAGAAAGGCGCTCTGTCCCTCGCCGACGCCGCCTCAGCAGGGGCCCCGCTTACGCAGGCTCCGTCTCCGCGTTTTAGGCCGGTCGCGAACCCCGCGGAAAACAAACAAACACAACGCTGACAGGGTTTCTCTCACGGCAGGAGCCCCCCGCCGCGCCGGGCCGCGAGGGAGCCGCAGGCCGCCCGGCCGGGCGGAGCCGCCGAGGTGAGGACGCGGCGACTGCTGGGCACCGGGCGGCCCCGCGCCCCCGCCTCAGGCGGCCGGCCGGGCCCGGCTGCGCGCGGAAGCCGCCTTCGGTACCGTCGCTCGCACGCCTCGTTCCCGGAGACAGTAAGCAGCGGGGGGAGGGCTTTCATGTGCTCGTTCGGTTGTGTAGGGCCTTTCCGCCCGCGTGTTCCGTTCTGGCTTTTTCGTATCCACTCGTTTCCGAGCTCCTTTCTAGTCCACTAGTCCACACCTGGGAGTACGAGCAACTTAACAGTAAGTGGGTTCAGAGCCTCGTAAAGGAGATGATCTTGGAGTCATCCGGGAGAGATTAAGTTCGGATTTTGTTGTTGTTTTCTGTTTGTTTGTTGTTTTTGGTTTTTGATAGCATATGTACTTCAGCATAGATAAAGTAAAACCTGACACGTTAACTGGGAAAGGTATGTGAGCTTCCTCAGTTACACAAAGCAAATACACTGATCAGGTTGTATGCCAGCAAAATATCTCTGAGATGAATTTTAGAAGAACTTAAAGAAGCATATTTTGTGTTCTTGATAAGTTAATTGTCAATACAGAGGAAGAAGCACTCGATTTTTGTTTTTGTGTAGTATCCAACTATATTCTAAAATATCTCTAAATAAGAATATATTTTGGTGGGGGGTTTTGAAGTACAGCTGTGGGGGATATTCAGGGAATCGGGAGTTTCTTCCTGGCAGCTAACTAGACTGGAAACTTATCTGTTTCTCTCTTCTGTAAAGATCTAGAAAGTGACTTTCCTAATAGAAATGTAGAACACACTGGCAATACGATATGCTGCAATTACTTTGGGAGGATAAAATGGCATATGCGTCAGAGACCTGAATAGAACAGCATGAAGCCCTGTCCTGTCTACATCATACATTTGGCAGTAATCTTGGAATTTATCATGCCAAAAAATAATTGAACCATGCTGAAAGAATAAAAACCAAAAGCACTAGCCTTGAAACAAATTTCTTACCTACCCACGTACATAAGCATGTCTGAAATTCTACCACTTAGAGGCACAAGCACAGAACAATACGTGATTTGCAGAACAGACACTGTACTGCAAAACTTCATGACATTATATAAAATTGTTTCAGCGTATTAGTAGGTAAAATGGAATGTTATGCAGTTACTCTTGCATACATCATTCTTGCTGTCAATTCATCTGTCATTTGACCGATTGTGTCCCTTTGTTTTATACAATAATTCAGAGTTGTTTCATAATTGTCACACAGCATGTGAAACTCCAGACTATTTCACAGCAGTCCGTAGTCAGGGAACAGGATTTCCCAGGTCACCATATGTTTAATTCTTGATTGCCATACTGTCAAAACTCCACTTAGCTTGTACAGTCGCTCTGTACTGAAAACTCCTCTACATTGCAATAACTCTCACTTCAGCCACTCATTTCCCTCGGTTGAAGAAGAAAATGAAGTAATCAAACTGTATGAACATGTGTAGACACAAATGAGCTTAGAGATTACATATATAAATACTTATTTTACATATTCATTGGCTAAGTGACAAACTCTAGGGATATCAAACTTCAAAATATTTTATTTAAAGGAGTAGTGAATAACCATTTATCATCATACCTTCCCTTTGTGTACTTTGCATTTATACTGTGAAACTCTCAGCCCTGCCATGCCAGAAAGATTTGATTAATGCCATGGAAGTTTGACCGTTTCATCTGAACATGTGGGTAGCAACATTGCTATTCTGGGAAGGCCCCAGCAGAGCAAACTGCAAGAAAAATCTTCCTTCAAGTCCACTTTAGTTGTGATGACTACTGTCAAGATTACTGCAGCCTCACTCATAACTTCTATCTCAGAAAATCTCTGTTAAAGATATCTAGTTCTGCAAGCATACGTTGCACTTTGTATAATGTTCTGTTTACATGAACGTATTTATCATTGTACCAAGTCTGCAAAGGTGTTGCCCTCCAAGTTTTTCCATAGAATGCACAGTACTGTGCACAATTTACACCAGCACAAAGGACTCCCTCATTATTGCATGTAAGTCGTCTTCTTCAGCAGCATAAATTATCAGTAAATGTTGCATGAGGGGTTTTTTTGCACATTAAAATTGCACACACACATGGGAAGGTTGGCCAGTGTAGCTTAGTTGAGGATGTGATGCCATCATATTTATCAGACTCACAGACTGGTCAGGGAGGGCAGGGAGTCCCAGGTGCCCCTGGGCCCCCCCCCAGCCCAGCAGGGCCCCCCGAGCAGGGTGCCCAGTCCCACGTGCAGGCGGCTGCTGGAGACCTCCCCGAGCAGCCCCCAGCCCCTCTCTGGGCAGCCTGGGCCAGGGCTGCGGCACCCGCCCAGCACAGGAGTACGGCCTGTCATTAAAGTAGGAAAAATTTTGGAATGTGGTCATAAGGTAGCCTAAAGTAGCTAGTTATTGGCTTGTCTGTGGTTACATAGCAGATTAACCTCACTTTTTAGACATCTGCATCTACAGGATAGGCATTTACATCTGTTATGGCCGTTCTGGGCTCCTTGTATAACCAGCATAGAGAAGCGAGCACTTCGGAGCAAGGGTAATCTCATTTTAAGTGGATGCCTAAAAGACATCAACGTGTACCTTAGGAGTCCTGTTTTCTTCCTATCAGTAATAGCGCAAGCTAGGTCTGCAGTAGACATCTCTATCGCATGCCTTCATTTAAATGTCGAATCTCACATCGAATGGCTTGATAGCTGATCCCCCTCTTTGTCTCGCCATCCTTCAGCAGCATCACCTATTTCTTCCTCCGCAGAGTTTCCTGCTTGTTTCAGTCTCAAGCTGTGGTCAGGAGTATACTTCTCAACATCATCTGCATTTGTTGAAGCAGAAAAAGAATTTGTTTTACCCATTAGATGAGCACTCAGCTCACTTCAGAGCAGCCAAGGACACTCCAACAGCAATGTTTTAGTCACATACCACCTTTCCAAAAGGGAATTTTAATTTGGAGGTGAACATATTTGAAGACTTTGTAAAGAAAGCATGCACATTTCACTTATTCTCTGTCAGTGCCTACGGTAATGACTGGAAATGATAGACCAGGGATCTCAACAAGCTTTTTATGCGTGGCTGTGCAAAGGCAGAACATGATTCCTCCAAAGATTTGCAGTTTTGTGGAAAAGGAAGATCACAGACTGCATTTTTCTATAAACATTATTCTCGTGGCCTTTTCAGGCTTTTCTCCTGATTTGAAGTTTTCGTCTATCCAGTCCAAGAACAGAAACAAACCCCTAGGCATTACACAGTCAAAGAGGCAACACAGCTTTGCACAGCTAAGGCTGTGTTCAGAATATGGAGTATCGTGAACAACCACCGTTTCACTACTTACCCCCCCCACGCACTTGCTTTAACATTCTTAGTGCTATTCCACCTAGAAGAAGGAAGAAACCAAGCCTATCTCTTTCCTAGGCCTGAGTTGTGACAGTGGGTCTGTTTCCCACGGGACCTGAGCAGGCTGCTGAAATGGGCCTGCTGGTATCTCATAAAGTTCAACAAATTGAAATGCAAAGTCCTTCACCTGGGGTGGAACAGCCCCATGTACCAGGAGAGGCTGTGGAGCGACCTGGTGGAAAGCAGCCCTGCAGAGGAGGACTTTGGGGTCCTGGTGGACAAGTTTGACATAGAACAGCAATAGCACCCTCACAGCAAAAAAGTCCAACAGCAGCGTGGGCTGCATTAGGAAGAGTGTCACTAGCAGCTCAGGGGAGATGATTTTTCCTCTCTACCATGTAAATAATAACAATTTACATTCTATTCCTAGATAAACCAGGATAGTGCTCTTGCAGTTTGTGGCTTGCACATCCTTCCTTATGCATGTTAGATCGCTAGCTGATTCCTTAAAGATCAGAGGAAAAGAGTTCTGACTAAAAGCTGGCAAAATGTAGTTCTTAAAATTAATTGCAGGATTAACCTACTTGCTTTTGGATGGAAAGCTCCCAGAATCTTTCCAACACCAATACTCAGCAGCAACATAACAAATTACCATGGATCAGATGATGCTTCCACTAAAATCAGTGGAATTTTTGCTGTTGACTTGAACTGAAAACAACAGTGAATCCTAGCTGCGTGTTTCAGAAAACAGAAATATTCCATCATCACCCTTGAAACAAAGTAAATGCCCCAGCCTGCTGAGCAAGATCGCTCTGGTGAAGATGTTAAAAGGGTGCTAGAGGAGGTGACCAGAAGCAGGGTGTACTCAAGCCTCAGATAAATTTCTTTGTGGAAACTGCTGATAAAGCCACATTTGAAATTATATGCTGGGCTAAGAACAGGAACAGCTGATGTGCCAGCACACAGCCCTTGCCATTCCCCGCTGAGGCAGTGGTGATCCCGGAAGAGCTGGAGAAACGCTGTGACAAGCCTGTGGGTTGAAGCACCACAGCCAAATTCCCCAGAGCTTACCTGCCATACCCTGCACTCCAGGAGACCACACTGCTACAGTCTGTTGGTCACCATGAAACCCGTAAAACTGTTTGTACGTGAGTTAATTGCCAGACTGGGGTAAGTAAAGGATCTTGCTGCCTCCCTCGTTAGATCCCTCAAGCACTCTGTTTGCTTTGTTATTCTTCTTTTCTGAACTATTTTGCTGTTTTGTCACGGGGAATTGAAAAGCTTTTCCAGGCTGAACTGAACCCAGGCTGAACTGTACTTACGTATCTTTTACCTGAAATGGAATATGCCACAGACTATAAGGCATTATTGTACAACTGTTTTCTTTTCAAGTTTCAAGACAGAGGTCAAAAGGATATAAACCAATGGAATAAACCAGGGGTGGAGATGAAATAGCTCAAGAGCAGCTGGACACAATCTCAAGTGTTTAGGATGTCTGTTTTTTTTGTTGTTGTTTTGTTTTTTTTCATATTGATTATCTTCATTCATAGTAGAGATGTCAATCTAATGGTACAACAGAATCAGCATTTTTAGAAGTGATCTCTTATTCAGATACCTTCATTCCCCTGTTGGTTTTGCTCTGAGAGGAACCAATCACAGCTTGTCGCAGCCTAGTAGCCTCGCACTTAAAAAGATTATTTTAGATGACAGCATATTTGCCCTTTCTATTCTTCCACTCCTTTAACCTACACAAAGGGATAGTAGAGGACACGACATTTTGCAGGTCCCTCTGTGTGTTTCCACTAGACTGACAGAGAAAGGTAATTCCTTTGTCCCCAGGGGAATCTGTGTCAGACCTATCTCTGGGCACCACACCCACCTCTGGCCACCAGACCCTGTGGTCTCCGTTTCTCTCTGTCTCTTCAACCCTTCTAATTTGCTGGTTTGTGTGTGTGTCTGTTTTCTTATGGTAGCCATGAGATTCCTGTAATGAATGTGAAGATCTGGCCCATGTTTCTGAACAAATCCTTCTCCAAAGCGGGCAGTAGAACCAGGAAGTTCCCTTCCTTATTCCTGGTGTTTTAAGGGGGACAGGAGAGGAGGGGCAGGTTACTGAATATCAGTAATCCTTTTTTCCATCCTGGTAACTCCCTATACTTTGAATGCAGAAACTAAAAGAAGGGTGGATTTCTTAAGAAATCATCTTAAAATGCTTTCTTTTTTAAAGTGTGTATGTAAAAAATATATATCCAATTCCAAATTCCATATATCCATATATATATATCCATATTCCAAGTGCTTAAGAAAGCATCTTAAAATGCTTTCTAATTCTGTGAAAATCGAAACTTTTGGAAGAAGTGCTTGGAAAGCTTCCTTCCACCCTCAAATGTCGTAGGGCTCACCAGATCCTGTTATTAAGGAGTCTTTCAGTGCAGATGTAATGTGTGAAGTCTAATACTCTACTGGAGGTGGAAAGGGTGCGTGCATATTTGTGTGTGCGCTCACATAAATAACTAGGTGGCTTTCAGTAATTTGGATGGCATTCAAAGATTTTATCGTGGGTACTAGGCTGTCTTAATAATTGTGCATGGAGGACTCCTCATCACACCTCATCTGAAAATGGAAACCCACTCCTTTAAAGGTCATCTTTCCAGGCACAGAAAGCTTCCCTGCAGTCCACCCTGACACACAGGAAAACACCCAGAGACTTCCAAATTACACAAATTAGCAGTTGAGAAAGAGAACTATCCCTTCGAGCTGTTTTAACTACATGAGCTCACTATTGAGCTCACTGTTTTTTGTTTTTTTCCTATTAAGGAAACAGAAAATGTTTCTTAATTGTAAGAAATTTCTTCATTTCTGTCCTGAAAATGACATTTTAATTCAAATACAGTAACAGGGAAGTGATGGTTCAGCAAAGAGAGAGCAGAAAATGGTTCATTGGACTGAAACCTTCTTGAATTAGCAGGGACTGACAGCCTTTTCATTTGAGAAAATACTTGCCATCATCAGTCCAGTTACCAGTGGGTTGATGCTCACTCAGAAAAACATGATCATATTGCTGGAAGTATGAGCAGAGATGCCAAAGAAAGTGTGAATATATAGTGCTCAGTAATCTCTCACACATCTAGAAATGCATCTTCGTAAGACACTTCTTTGTACAAAGATCCATCGACAGGATCATAAATTCCTTATATACGTAATGAACCAAAAAACTGTCTTGGATCCTGCCAAGCAATAGATGGCATAGGTTTCTCTGTCATTATTCTCAGAAAAATGCCATCACATTTTTCAGAGGTCTCAGCAGGGAAGTCTAAGACCCTGTGACTATACAGCGCCCATGAACTTGTCCTTCAGCCTGCAATGCTGTGAGCCCTTGGATATGCCAAAGAGACCACATTCCTAGGAGACAGGGGAAAGAAAATGGAAAAAAAATTAGGCCACAGTGAAGCCTTTCTAAAAAGTGCTGGGGGAACCATTGCTTATCATGATAGTGACAAACTTCTGAGGTATGTTGTCTTGTACTTAGGAATTCTGAGCAGGAATGGAAGTGATCGTATCCGTAACTGAAGTGTAAGATACAAGTACGTCTTAAACAAAGAGAAGTCTGCAATACTGCAGACTATAGGCAGCACTTACCTGCCTAGGCTCTTCCCATCTTAATGATTAGTCACTGATTTTTATGTGTATCCTTGCGAGCAAGCATATGTACACAGACCCGAACTACCGTACCTTTCACAATAGACAGGCATATGCTGATACAGACTGTGCTTTTTTTTGAAACCATGCCACAGCATTTTTAGCACAGCTTTATAAAGCTTCTCATGCAAGTGAAAGGCTCACTCCTTGTTAAGTAGCATGTCACAGGAAACCAAGGAAAGGAAAACCACTGTGCACCTCTTCTTATAATTTCCATTTATCAAATCTTTAGCAATATTTTTACTGATAACTCTGTTTTGTCTCTACTAGGACATCTAGAAGTAGTAAAATCATTTTTCTTTTTGCATGAAGAGTATCTTAAAGTGTACCGTAGCTTTGAAGAGACAATTAGTATTTTGACCCCCTGTTATTAATTCCTTAATTTCCCTGTTGCAGCCTTGAGGATTCTCCCTTGTTCCTCCTCCAAGTCCAGGAATCCATGTATGAAGCGTATTACTTAATTTCAATTACAATGTTAATTATAGAAGACAAGCGGTTACTGAATCTTGCACCATAATTAATCAACCTGATATTTACTTACTACATTGTTCCTACCGGATTAAGCTGTAGCTAGACAAGCAGGGCAAGGAAAGTGAGCGACAGAAGCATTATCATGGCACACTGCCTCCCATTGGGAAAGTTCATCGTCCTTCTCAAAGAGACGCCTTCAGGGATCATGTAATTTGAATTCCCTGTGAATTTGGTGTCATCTTAGCTTGACCAGCTCTGGAAGAACATATTAACCTCCCCTTGTGATTTTCAGAAAACCATTCTAATTTAGCAAGTAATTAAGGGTCACATGTAGGATAAGGAGCTGGATAAGCTTGGATTACGCACAGGAAGCTTTGTCTCCACGGCAACCCCGGCGGAGAGCTGCTGGCACCGGGGTCAGGCCGTCACTGAAGCCCGCGCTGCGTTTCCACCTGGTGAGCCAGTGCTGGAAACAAACGCCCACAAAGCTGGTCATCGCCAAAAACTCCAGGACAAAGGCTGCAGCCAGTGGGAGTGTTCTGCCGAGCGAGGTAGAGAGAAGTCCACAACAGTGACGCTTGACAGACCCCGTGTCTTTGTAAGCTAAAATTTCTTCGGTCATCATCCATGGCTTTCGCTCTGCGTGAAGCAGCCGGTGTCTGCGCAAGCTGCTGCCGCTAACGCTTGGCCTCCGAGCCCGACGTCAGCCTCTGGCTGGCTGCGGGCCGTGCCCACGGGCGGCAGGGCACGGGGCACCCCAGCTCAGGGCATGACGCCCCGTCCCAGGGCTGCAGGCTCTCGGAGACAATCTCCTAGATCTGTCGGGGCAGGCACGGTGGGTTAACTCCACAGGCATGGCTAAAATATCCAAGCAGCTCGTTCGGACACGTACCTTTTATTTTTAGCTTTGAAACCAGGAAAACAACGTTTTTCTTTCTCGCTCTGGAGGAACTTTCAGATTTCTATCAAATTTAAAATCAACTCCCCTGACTTCAGAAATTCCTTGTTCTCACCAGCTTTTATTTCTATGAAAATATACAGGCTTTCCAGTGGAAGAGGCTTTTTAACAAGCAAATAAGTTAACATTTTCTGTTAACGTTGCTTAATGTAAGAAACATTAGGGAATCCAATTATTGTGCTATAAAGCAGCATTACTGAAATATTATAGGGTACAAAGAGTACCTATTTGATGACCTATTGGATATGAAATGCTTTCTGAATTCGTTTGTACCTTAGCTATCTCCTGTGATCTGTGAGGGAAAGAACCACGCAGGTTTTTTTCAAAGCTCTCTTCAAAACAAATAAGCATTCTCTACTTTTTGCTAAAATCAGATGACATTGTCATACTATCCATTTTAACAGTTGGGCCCATTCTTGGATCTGGAATGCAGGTACATCTAACTTTATACCATAATTTTTGTAAATGCGTCTCCGTTGTGGATATATAAATGAGGACAATTTTTATTTCACCTTCTCTCTGCTATTTTCATGTGCAGCCTTTGTTTTGCAGTAGACCACTGCTGGCACTGCGGGAATTGAGACACTCCACTCTCTCGAACATGTACATTAGAACTTGCCATAAAAAGAAGACTGTGATGAAGGTGAGCTGAGAACCTGTCATGTTTGTGGCGGCCACTGGCCCCAGCGAGTCTCCAGTGAGCGTTACATATACTGCTGCTCACAGAAAACTGACCAAAGGAGAGCACTGCAAGGAGGAGAGATCTGGAAAACACAGCTGTCAGTAAAGGCACACTTCTTACATCAGTAAAGATTAGATGAAGGGGAGCACACCACAGCCCATCAAACATAAAAATGGTTCTTTTTTTAAAAAAAAAAAACACAAAACAGAAACAAATTTACCTTCTGTGTCGACAAGTAACTGTTAAAAAGAATAGTGGCTTTAAATGAGTATTGGTTTTAAACAGGAAATTTTGTATTTGTTACAACTGCAGAGTACCTGGAGAGAGTGCTGACAAGGCATAGCATCTCTGCACAGGCTTTATTGGGAAAAGTGTCTGTGCTGCAGTGTCTGCTTGGCACTATGCAGGACAGATCATCTCTGAGAATTCCTTCCTTTCTATCTGCTTCCTGTGATAATCCTTGCTCTGCTTTATTCTTCGTATTTCACAGTTCCAGGCTAAAAAAAGTCACAATAGTATCTAATTCCTCAAGTGGTATTACCAAGACAGTTAAAGGACTTCAGAAGTGTTGTTAGTAATAATTTGTTTGCACGTAAAAATGCTGTACAGACTGAGATAGGGACAGAGAACATTCTCTGGTTATTTTATTATTTTATTTATCGTGCTACATCTTTGGTTCCCCTGGCCTGGACTAACATTAGAGTTTCTAAAATAAAGTATCCTTGTTCAAACATTATTATGATGCCATTTTGTTGCAGAAAATGTTCTGTGGCTCTTCTCTTGGCTGCAAGTTGTCTTCCACACCTTGTGGTGCATGGTATGCTGTTGCAGGTGACTTCTGAGTGAGCTTAGGCAAAGCTTCAGCTGTGCTAAAAATTGCTTGGAAGTTCACTGGCATGAATTTATCTTGATATGGAACAAATAAAAATATCCTGCCTGACTTAAAGTTCAGGCTGCAAAGTAATTTTTGTACCTATCTTCGTATTAGTCATATTTAGTATTTAGGCAGGATCAGAATCCCAACACCACTGAGATACAAGGAAAGCTTTTAGCTTAACCTGATTCCTGGCAGGTCTCAATTCAGCATCTGATCTAGCAGATGTACCAGCCAAAATTTTACCAAGGGTAACAAGTGAGCCCTAGGATCAAGTCGGACATTCCACAGCTTAAGTAGTGAGAAATGCGCAAACAAGGTTATGGTGAGGCTTTGTAGCTCCCACATGGCCCTCAGATACTCTTCAGCAAGCTGTCGACTTCCACAATGGTTCCATTCCAGCCCTTTTCTTTTTAGCACTTTAGTTAAGGAAATACTGTTAATGCTGGTATTCCATAGTAAAGGAAGCAAATGATTTTCACTGTGCAGAAGGCTTTGTGTTCATATTTGCTCCAGTTCCCACAACAAATAGCAGGCTAGTGAGCAAAATCATGAGTATGAGGTAAAGGCAAGGCACATCCCCCTCAGCCACCAGTTTAGGGATGCCATCACAGATTTAAAAAATGGCAGGAGACACCATTTGCTAATTATTATTCCCAGATCAAAACTAAACCTTAGAAATAATGCTTAGTCATAAATTAACAAACATTAGCCTAAGAGCGTTTGTGCTGAACTGACATTTCCAAAGCGACCAATATTCAGGAAGAGACATTTTCAGACTTTATTGTACAGAGCAGCGGAAAGAAGGATGAGGAAAGGCAGGGAAGTTTCACTCACCTGCCTCTCCTGTGCTACTTGCTTTCCCTGGGGACATTACCAACGGCAGCAGTGACAGGCAAGTGGCTTTTCCACATGAGATGCTGTGCCACCGTACCGGGGATACAGAGGGACAGCTGACAAACCCCCTCTCAGGTCAGAGATGACAGATTTGTTGTCCACTGGTGGTAGGAGCCACTGGCTCAGGTTCACCTGTGAGCTGGCCTGAAGGTACACCAAGGAACCAGTCCCAGCAGAAACAAAAGGTGCGACGCTAATTACTGGTGTGATACTGTCTTTGCTGTGTGACATCTGCTCCATGCACTTTGCAACCATTAAACTGTTTACCACTTCTGCAGGAAAAGATAAGGCTTCCAGACCCAAACCTACCAACAAGGGGAGGTGGTTTAAGACACCTTCATCTCCCTCATTAGGTGTAGTAGTGCTGTATGTGCCCCCAAGCTGCAGCTGGTGAGGCAACAGCCAGAGCAATAACGCCACCATCCAGCAGGACTGGGAACACTAGGAGCTGCGTAGAGACCTCGGCTCTCTTGCCTCTTTGTTCCTTAGGACCAGGATCATCTTCACCTTCAGAGAATTAAGGTCATTCCTATTTAAATGGGTGCACATGCTCATTAGGAAGGGAGGGGGCCTGGGAAGCACCTTGCAGCCAGGCAAAAAGTAAACTGGAGGAGGAAATGGAAAGAGGGTAAGGTATGTTTAAGGATTACATCTTGGCATGCACAGCATGTGATTTTACAACCCATGTCATACTGGTTTGGGGTAAACCAGAAACTATTAATCCCATGGGAAACACAGGAAACCCAAGGGACTACCTCCTGCAAGCATTCTGTGAGAACACAGCAGGTAGCAGTGGTGAGAGTGTAGATCTCTGCAGGCACAATCATACCTGCTGTGGAAAACACATGAAGATTTTTAAGTGCATAAATTAGGGGCATGGGGAAGAAAATATATTTGCTCAATTAGCCTTAAAGGGAACCAAGGTGGTTTTTTTTTAGTTCTGCATCTTTTGGGGCTTTTGAGAGCAAAGAACTCCGCTGAGCTTTAATAGGTGGATGGCTCTAGGAACACGTTTAGAGGAATTAATTGTAACTTTGTCCACTAGAAAGTTTCTTTCTACCAGCCAGCAAGAAATCCTTCGTTTTCATGACAACCAAAAGAAAAGCAAGTGCCCATGCATAAGATTGAACAGAATCCTATTTAGAATGTGAATAGGGGGACAAATTACCAGACATAAACACCTCCCCATGTAACTGGCTGTTTGCAAACTAATTGGTTTTTCCAACTGCTGAGGGAAGAAAAAAAAAAGGATAAAAGTGATGAAAGAGGGAGCCTTGACTGTTAATTTCTCCTCAGTATGAATAGACCATCTGAGTTGTCTTAACAAAAGATGCATCACCTTCTTGTATGTTTTATAGTTTTATCTGTTTCGTCCTCTTTTTTTTTTTTTTTTTTCCAATATGAAACTGTTCAGCCAAGAAGTTTTGAATGATTTGGAGAACTGGCTGGTGGTACTGAGCCTGTGACAGAGGGGACAAACTTGTCATCATCGGCCAACTTCTCTCCGGAGCCCATACATATGACGTACATGTGAAAAATGCAACCTTGCACCTACTGAAAGATCATACCACATGTCTGTGTAGACTATATGTAAACAGATTCAGAAATGGCAGATTGTTTTCAGCAGTGATGTTTGCAGCATCCCGTTCAGATAACTTGCAGGATTATTTTTGCCTGTTGCCAGGCAACATCAGCAATAGACCAGCTGCTTTTTGTACATTCTCGCTAGGACTCGGAATACTTTCAGTAGCAGGAAATTCCAGAATTGGTGTAGAAATGCCGGAGGCAATATCAGCCCACCTACAAAATAGGTGTAAGATGCAGACTACTCAGCATCACTCAAAGCCTTTTTTAGGAAATGTGTATGGATATGGCAAAACTGGGATCTAGGAGCTCCAGATGCAGTTGTAGTTAACCATGCAGCCACTTGCAAGAGGTTTAATACTATGTACTCTAATCAAAATACTTTGCATAAAACCGGCCAAAAAAAAAGTAAAAAAAATAAAAACATGCAAAGCATTTTGAAAAAAGGGTATTTATCTTTTTCTTTTCTTCACGGGGTTCAAAATATTTAGGGTATTTCCATGTATGAGTTGTTACTGAAAATGACGTCCGAGTTGTTAATTGCATACCCTATTTTAAATAGCAAAAGACCAAAGTTTAAGTTTGCAAAACGCCGAAAGCCGAAGCCAGGAGAACGGCAGCACGCTCGCCACCAAGCAAGGGCCCCTGTCCTTCTAAAGGGGCGCTTGCAGGTGGGCGTGACACAGCTGCTCGCGCCTCGCTTTACGAGGACAGCGAGTTACTTCGAACCAGCAACCTGCCGTGGTTTCGGGGCCCAGCCCACCGCGGCAGCGCCGGCACGCGGTGCTGCCGCCTCGGCCTCGCCTGTGCCGCGCCCGCCCCGCCGCCGTGCCCAGGCGATGCCGGCCTCTCCCGCGGCCGGCAAAGCGGCGGGGGACGAACGCACCCGCCTCGCCTGCGTTTTTCTGCTTGAGGTGTAAGCCGCCCCTCCGCAGCCTCTGTCGGCGGGTAAGAACCACCTCTGCGCGGTCCCCGCAGAACGGGCCTCTGCGGCCCCGCGGCTCGGCCCGGCCCCGCTGGGCACCCGGCACCCGCCGCAGCCCGGCCGCGCCCCGTGGCAGCGGGTGGCAGCGGTGCGGTGCGCGGCGAGGGGGTGAGCCCGCAGCCAGCCGCCGGCGTGCCCGGGCAGGGCGCTGCAGGGCCGGGGCGAGCGGTGCGCGGCTGCGTGCCTGGCACTGCCCCTTCCTGCCGAGGCTCAGGCCGCGCGGAGCTGTACCCAAACTCAGTCACGTCCCCTCAGGTTTTGGCCGCGGCAGCGGGAAGGCATGCCTGCGTATGCGCTCGTGTGCTCATACGAGGCGGAGGGGTTGCTTGGGTTTTGGGTGGGGGGTGCTAAGCCCTCATTAACTCCACTCACGCTGTCTTACTCTGTTTGCCAGTGCTTAAGCACTGCTTTTTAGAAAAGCAACCAATTAGCACCTCATCAGCTCCAATTAGAGGAGACAAAAGCAGTGTAAAGATAACTCAATGAGAGGGGGTGGCACAACATCATGTAATCTCTTAAGACAGCAGTGAGCATTCACTGGGCGAGCTGTGCCGGGCCTATTCACCTTTTTTTCTCTCTCCTCTGTATGCATTTAAGACTTTTTTTTTCTTTTTTTTTCTTTTTTTTTTTTTTTCTGGGAAGCCGGGCCTCCCAGGAGTCCCAGAGTCTCTCATTCAGGGCTACCTGTTTACAGCTCACCGAACAGAAGGACCTAAACAATCCTATATTGTACGCCTGGTGCTTCCTTAAACTTAGGCCTCCACAATGGCATGTTTTCAGAAGCTGGGCAGAATAAGTTAAAGGCTGGCTTTATACTCATTAAGTGTTCTACTTGTACTGTCTTCTAATTACATGGCAGGGCAACAATGTATTTTTTTTTCAATGGAGTTCTTTGGAGCAGTTAATTTGGTGCCTGTACTAAATGCCCCAAAACATTAATTAGTGTGGAAGGAACCCTAATTTCCTCCGTGGCTTTCCTCTCCATTTACTTCCCTTGTTTTCACATAGGCTTGGATGAGCCTCTATAATGAAATTACCTCATTAATGCCTTTATTCTTGCAGAGTAACTCATTCAAGATCTACCATTTAGTTTTAATTTAATGCTGTCAAAAGCAAAAGGTGCATTCATGTCTTTGATTAGTGCTTTTTTTTTTCCTCTCTAAAGAGTGGACAGATTTAAATTATTAAGATGGCAAGTAGTGAGTTATAATTGGATACAAGCAGCACTTCAGTGAATATTAAATGCTTTCAAAGCCTGGCCTATGTGGTCTGCTGACTATTAACTGTGTCCAATGAGTTATTCTGTGGGTTTTGAATTAACGGCACCTTAGCTACTGTGAAGCAAATTAAGTTTAATTTTGTTTATAAAAAACAGCGAAGTTGCATTTATCAACGTGACATTTAGTTGTAGCAGAGTTCGGTTTTTCCCATTATCCTGTACCGACCTCATCACTTGGTTCCTCCTGCTAACACAGGGTCTCATCCCATACGTCACGGTCACGCAAAGCCTAGCTGGAGACCTGTTCACGTATGGGCAGCAGGATAGAACCTTTCGTTTGCAAGAGCTCCTCAGTTCTTAATATTGTCAAGAAGAAATCACCCCAGCCACACATGACCACACTTTTTCTTTCCTCCACACTTGTGTAATACTTTCCAGGCACCAGTCTCATAGAATTTTTCAGAGGTGGGTACAATTTCACCTAAAACAGAACTGAATTAAAAAAAAAAAAAAAAAAAAGAGGGATGTTGAACACTTCTCTTCTGTGGTGTGTGGAAAAAAAATGAATGTATTTTCACAGCAATGATTTTCTATACTGACATTTGAGGCTGTGGGTTTGTACGGAAACTCTCCGTGAAGGTGGTGGCCGGGCAGGGGCTGTCCTGGATCTGCATGGGCATCTGTACCCCACGTTGTTGCAAAGAAGCTTGCCTTCCCCATGCCTTTCCACCTTGTGCCGAAGGGGTCATTTCTACAGGCAGAAGTGTGATAACGGTAATAGAAAACTCTGCTGCTCAGGGTTACGAGAAGCTGGATCCCAGGGTACTGAGGACTACCAGTAACTTCAGTACGTTTCAAATTAAGCGTTTTGGCGTTAATTTTTTATTAATCGTTTAATGTTTATATACAGATAAACAGATGCGAAGTGCAATGTTTCTGTAACAATGAGGATTACTGGTTTGTTTTGCCTCAGGGAGGAATGTAGCGGAATCCTTAAGCAAACAGAAGTCTTCCGGTTTTTGGTCTTCAGGAATACTGATGTTTCCACAATACTGGGCTTGCCCTTTGAAGCCATACCAGGAAGCATGCAAGAGAAGCATCTTTAGGGTGAGATATTTTAGAGTTATGATTTGGTATAAAATTTCAGTCTGGTTTTAACTGCTGCTCGGCTTTAAGGCCTAAATTATGACAGTAATTTCATTCATATTTTTATAGATATGAGTAATTCCCACTGCAGTTTTTTGATTCACTTACAGGCACGATCAGAATCTGTTAAAAGACTGCATGCAGAGTACAGTGATACAAAGTATGTCTGCTGTTAATCGTGAATGCACACTTACAAACTGTTTTCATACCAGCAAGGGAACGAGCAGGATTTAACATCTGATACTTGATCTTTAGTTCTCTCTCTTCTTTCTCCTTTCATTTTTACAACTCATGTCACAAAATAACAGAGATGCACTCAAAAAAATGGGCATGTCAGAAGACTTGAGCAACCTCTAGTCTGCTTGGCATGTGTGTGTTGTAATTTATTGTGTGGCTGCAGTGCTCCCAGAGGTCAAAAATCAGAGTCACATCCATGGGGACAGAGCTTCTGGAGGGCTCAGAGCAGGTGCAGGTGCATCAGCTTGCTCACAGCCTTGTCTACTTGTCCAAGGCCTTCAAGTTTTGAATACTGCGAAATGTAGGGGAGCTCTCCCTTGGCCCCTGTTCCACCTGCACCCACCTGCATAGTGAAAAGTTTTCCATATGAAATAATTTCCTTAACAAGGAAAATTACTGTATTTTCAATTCGAGCATTAAATATTATATGGTGATTTGTTATGATAAGGTTTTATAGTGCCATCAGTTATAAACCTATCATAGTTTGTGTTCTACATATTATAAATATTTGATATATTTATTCCATAGTATACATTATATTTGTACAAAATACTGTACAATTATTATATTGTTGGTTTTGTATTATTTAAATAATTCAATATAATTCCATAAAATTATTGTAGGAGTAATCAGGTTACCTTTCCCCACAGAGTGCGTATGTTCAGTTACCACCTTGTGTGAAGATGTGGCCGAGAAGGCTGTTGAGGTGGCTGAGGAAAGAGAAGGGGACTGACAGGTGTGACCCTTGCAGTGCCATGCAAAAGATCCCTTCTGCTGTCTCCCACCCTTTGCAGCACTTTGGGACCAGCTTGTTTGGCCTTCTGGTTCAGAAGTTGTGTCGGCTACATCTGTGCTCCAGACGAAACAGCACCAGGAGCTGCTTTCTGCCACAAGGCCATTTAGCACAGGTTGGATAATAAGTATTTCTCTAAGCCATGTGAAGGCTTCAGTCCAGGGATTTTTCTCAGTGTAACGTACACTGCCAAATTTAGGCTTCTCCTACCGTCCAACAGCTTTCTCCCCCAGGTCCATGTTAGTCTACTGACTGAAGTACGTGCTCAAGAAGCAAGATAACCAGTCCAATTATCTCCTCATCTACAGGAAGTACACACATTTCAAATTATCACACCATGTCTTTTTAGGAGAAAGGGTAAGGAATGGTTCTTGCCATCCACTTCTTTCCTTTTGAAGCAGGGCATTATGCAGAAAAAGAGCCAGAGAAGGCAGACAGGACCCTTGTGCTGGGAGCTGGAGGTGCATTTGGTCTCTGCTGTCTTTGTATTTCATGCTTGTATGAAAAAAAAAAAATGTACTAGGAACAGAGACCAGGAGCCAGGAGTCTTCTCTCCAGGGCAGGTGTCCTTGCTGCAGGATACCGCGATTGTAGGAGTCACCTAAAGAGCTCAGCCTCTGCTCCATCTGGTCCAGGGACTATCAGACATGGAGAGCGGCTAAGGAGCCCTTGCAACGAATGAGCAAGTCATATGTGGTGAATCCAGTAAATCTGCATGGCTGCATAGTGGCTCAGTGAAAAACTGGGCTCAGTCTGAGTGCTGATCCCAAGCCACAGCCTGAAGACACTGTAGGACACACAGATGGAATCTGACACATGCCTGTGCTCAGGCAGAAGGCTTAAGTGGATGTATGAGCAGCAAGAATCACAACCAAAACACACTATGAGGATCGACTGAAGTGGCAGTTGACATACATTTTCATGCCTCAGCAAGTATGGAACAAAAAGCAACGACAGAATCTGGGTATACAGGGCAGGCACAAGGAGATTGGCGAGGGGAAGGTGTACATAGAGTAAAAGGCCAGCAGAGCTCTGAGGCAATGGGCCAGGCACGGAGGTCTCCAGGGAAGCTTGTGCTGCACAAAGAGCTGGGATGGCCTGGCTCTGATCTTGCTGGTCCACAGCAGGCACCTTGAGGCTGTGCTTCATGGCACAGACATGCTGTGTTAGGCAGCAGCCATGTACTCCCTGACAGCTGCTGCGTGCTGTTAAAGACCTTAACACCTTTGTGCTGGTAAACTGCTTGTGAGGCCACGTAATGAGTTAGGTGAAGGAACTGAGGTTAAAAATAGCTGTTTCCCCCTTCTTTGACAGGTTAATTTCAAGTTCCCTGATGCAATTCATTGCACTGTGCCACCTGTCCATGTACTAGCACTGTTGGGCAGGAGGAAGCAGAGAAGGATGCGATGAGATCGCATGACCACTGAATCATACAATGGTTTGGGTTGGAAGAGACTTTAAAGATCTAATTCCAACCCCTCTGCCATGGGCAGGGACACCTCACACTAAATCAGGTTGCTCAAAGCTCCATCCAGCCTGGCCTTGAACACTTCCAGGGATGGGGCATCCACAGCTTCTCTGGGCAACCTGTCCCAGTGCCTCAATTTCCTCCTTATATCTAATCTAAGCCTACCCTCTTTTAGTTTAAAGCCATTGAGTGGCTAAGATGAAAGGATCTTTGCCACTGATGGAAATGCTGGCCTCTCCTTGAGTAGGAGACAGTGCAGAGCAACTTTAAGTAAGCACATGCACCTGAAGAGCATGTCTTTACCATCCATTTATGAAGAAGGATTCTCAACAGAGGCAGTCAGTTTCAAACTGGAGAATTAACTACACAGTGACGAATGATTGCTGGTCAGAGCTCTTACACTCCAGGCAGCGAGAGTGTTAAACCAACATGGCCCATGCAGACGAGACTGCAGTGTGTGAGTGCCCCCTTTTGTTCTAATGAGACTTTGAGAGCTGTAAGGGAATCACAAGAAAGGTGTCACAGCGCTGAAAGGTGACTTTTACAGCTAGCTGGAAAAGTGGCCTGTAACAGGGGAGGCTGACAAAACCAGGAAGGTGGCTGACAAAGCCCTGGTACTGGAAGAACAGTACAAGGAAAATCAAGAGACATCTGCAACCACAGGGCAGAAACGTGAGCAAGCAGAACCTCTTTCTGCATTATACTGGAAAAAAAAAAAAAGTGTAATATCAGCAGGCTCTAGGATCATGCATTGCTCAGGCATAGCAAAGAGTCTGAGGTGGAAGATCTCTGTCACATAGCATAAGAGCACAGAAAACGCCACCGGGTCTGACAAAGCCAGGCGTTCTGAGGGGACAACAGGCAGTTCTGCCTGCGGGCGCACACAGGCCCAGCTGCTCTCTACAGCTCTGTTCCCTGTGTTCCCTGTCCTCCCCAGCCTCTGGATAGAGGTGGCAGGGAGTGGAGGGGGCTGGCTGCACCCTGTGGGGAGGGAGCAAGGAGCTGCAGGGACAGCAAAGCTGTCAGGGTACTGGGGCTCCTATCACTGAGATATCCCATCACTGAGATATCCCATCACCGAGGTGGGTAATGGGAGCTAAATGCACTGCCAAACGTCCTTCTTAGGAAAGAGAACAAACTCAGATGTTCAGAATGAGTGAGTAACGTGTCAGTGCACAGCCTGCACTTTGCTCTCTGGATCACAAGAATCGTCTTAGGTACACGTAGCTACCTCTGTCTGCCTTCCACCTAGCAGGATGCCCTTGGAAGGTTTCTAAAGGCAGATAAAGTCCTGCCCTGGCAAAAACTTTCCTTTTGTCTGCTGGAACGCCAGACATCACCTATGCTGCGTAATTCAGAGAGATTTTATTACTGCACGGCGTCCCTGCGCTGGTGAATTCTTTCATGTGACCTGGGGCTATGCAGAACACCTGGTCAGGTCTTTTATTCAGTTTGATCAAAAGAGCCCTGACACAGACAAGCATTTAGCTGAATGAGCGTTTCACTATGAATAGCACAAACGTTTGGATTCAAGCGTACGTTAGCAGCAATCAATTGAAATCTTCATAATGAAGGCCTGTGGGAACTAAAGGTAGATGAAAGAACCGGAAAAAATTCTTTGTGGCGCTAGGCTAGGGTATAAAGACCTGCTTCTTGTAGGCAGGTCAGCTGCGCTCTGCACGGAGCCAGCGACGCGCAGACGCGGGTATTCTGCCTGGCCCCTGCGTCGCTAACGTCAAGGTGGTCGTGGCAAAAGCAGGTTGAAAATTCCCGTCACCTACTGGTGAACATGGCGCAACGGCCCAGAACCGGTAGGCTGAGCGACCGCAGGAGAAGACTGATGCAGTACTTCGCCGGGGAGCGCTTGCCTTCCCTCGGGCCTCGTTTACGTGTCCGCGTGTGAAATAGCGAGGGCTACCAGAGGCAGCGAGCGGAAGCGATCCCTGTCCTGACAGCACCAGCGGGCACGGCACAGAAAGCTAGCGAGCCACGGCGTGACGGCTCCCGCTGGGCAGCCGCTCGATGCACATCGGTTTCGAAGACCCGCATCGGGGAACCGCAGCAACGCCGACACAGGGAACGAGCAGCAAAAGGCTGCGCGCGGAAGCCGTCGCCCGGGCTCACCGCTCGGGGACACGGCGGTGCCGCCGCCTCCCGCAGCGCCTGGGCGGCGGCGGGACCCGGGCCGGGCCGGGCCGGGCCGGGCGGGGCGGGGCGGGGCGGGGCCGCGCGGTGACGTCACGCCGCCGGCGACGCGGGGGGTTCCGCCCGCCCGCCCCGCCGACGCATGCGCGGTGCCGTCGGGTGGGCCCCGGGGCCGGGCGGGGGCAGCGAGGAGCCGCCCCTGCCGCCCCCCCGCCCGGCCCGGGGCAGCGGCCGCGCCGCGATCCGCCCGCTGCGGGCGGGGCCGGGCCGGGGCCGTGGCGGGAGCGGGCGCTCTGCCGGCCCGGGGACGCCGAGAGGTCGCCGCGGCCGGCGGCTGACCTGCGGCGGCAGGCCGAGGGCGCCGGGTCCGCTCCGCCCGGGGCAGGGAGCGCCGCGGGGAGGCCTCGTCGCGGCCCTCGGTGCCCGAGGGAGCCGCGGGGCGGGCTGTGCGCTCTGCGCCCTGAGCGCGGCCAGGCCCCGGCGCGGCCCGGTGTGGAGGAGGGGCCCCGGGCAGCGCTCGGCGCTGCGGGGCCCGAGGGCACCGCCGGAGGTGCCGCCGGGAGCGCTGGAGCCGCCGGGCGTCGGCGGAGCCTCGCGCGGTGAGACCGGGTGCGCGAGGCGCCGGGCTCCGCCCGCAGGCGGGTGGCAGCCGAGCGGCTGGATGCAGAGGAGGGAGGCGGGCGGGGGAGACCGAGCGAGAAGCTCCCGACCCGCGGCACCCTCCCGGCGGGAGGGCGGGAGCGGCGGTGAGCGCCGGGCCCCCGGTGCTGTGCTCCGCGGCCCCCGGTGCTGTGCTCCGCGGCCCCCGGTGCTGTGCTCCGCGGCCCCCAGGGCTCCCCGCGCCCTGCCTCCGCCTGCTGCTCGTGCTTCTCTTCAGCCCCCGCCCGGCCGCCGTCGCTGTTTTTTTCTCCTTCTCGCTCCTGTGAGGTGGTGCCAGGACTTGTGAAAGTCATTCAAAGATACCCACCGCATCCTTGTTTCGTGTGGTGCTTTCTTTAAAAATAACCTTTGTAACAGCCCGTTTCTTATCTACCGTGTAATTTATTTTACAGATATTGTCCACGTGTGTAAACTTACACAGTCCATTCTCCCAAAAACTAGTCAGTCTTTAGGAGGTGGCCACAGGAAAAATATGTAAATGACGAGAAGGCAGGGTGGAGCGAAGAGGTGCCCCCGTCTGCTGTTCTCAGGCACTCTCCACAGGTTGCCCAGCATTTACATGCAGGGCTCTGTTATGGAACAGGAGGGAAACTCTGGGAATTCCCCTGGTGCCGTGGGGAGAAACACTTTTCCAAAACACCCTCAACATGCAAAGAAAAGCAGAGGGAACTGTGTTGTGAAGGGAAATTCTTTCCTGAAAATCTTTCCCTGCATGTACTGGGTCTGGCTGGGATGGAGGTAACTTTCCCTGCAGCAGCCCATACAGTGCTGTGCTCTGCACTTGTAGCTAGAACAGCAATGTTACCTCACCAGTGTTTTGTCGATTGATGTAGCTGGCATAGCACCAAGACTCTCTCCAAACCCCCCAAATCCAGCAGGCTTGCGGTGGGTAAGAAGTGGGGAGGGGACAACACCAGGGCAGCAGACCTAAACCAACCAAAGGGATATTCCATACCATATGGTGTCACACTCAGCAATAAAAGGTGGGAAAGGGGAAGGAGGGTGGTGGCTCTCGTTTTGAAGATAGCTGTCGTCCCAAACAACTGCTGTGTGTAGAGGCCCTGCTTCCCGGGATTTGGCCGAACACCACTTGCTGATGGGAAGTAGAGAGTAATTTCTTTCTTCCCTCTGTCCTTCTGTGCAGCCTTTGCTTTTTGTTTGTTTGTTTTGGTTTTGGTTTTTGTTGGTTTTGTTTGTTTTTTAATATTTCCCCCCCTTTAATTAAATTATCCTTAACCCATGAGCTTTTCTTTTTATTTTTTTTTCTTTTCAGCATACTTTGTTCTCCCTCCCCTTTCTCTTTTGAAGAGGAGGAGTGAGAAGGAGGTTGTAGTGGAGTTTAGCTGCCCAGTACTGTAAAGCCACCACAATGCAATAACTGTTGGTGTGGCTCTGTCGCTCTCGGTGGTGCTGCTCTTTGACTTTAGGCAGTGAAAGGCCAGGCTGAAATCTGAGGTGAGTTGTGCCTTCTGTAACTGAATGACAGGGCTGGTGCGAATGCCCCCCCCCATACTGCCAGCGAGCATGCATAGTAACCATCATCTCACCAGAGATGAACCAGAATCCGAAACCCGGGATTCAGGCTGCTCGCCAGTCCGCTGCCACACAAAGCCGGGCATTTCCAAAGGATCTGCTGAGCCCCAGGAGTGGTTCTGGTTGCAGCAACAGCTTGAAAAAACAGCGTTCAGAAGGAGGGCAGGGAAGGCGCTTTTCGTTGTCTGGTGGAAAGGGAGATGGAAGTCGGTGTGTAAGGGGCCAGCAGGCAGGCTTCTTGCATGTTACGTGTGGGTGCTTCCACGTGCTGGCTTGTGTCAGCTGATGTGGCAGTCAGTCAGATTTTCCCATGACTAAATTAACCGATTGTACTGGAGATACTAGTGATTATCAGTTATTTGACGTTTGCAAGAAGCCCAATGGCACATGGTTTGCTTAGAAAATGAATACTTTATAGTACACTAGCCAAACAAGAAGGCAATATATTTAACTAGCTATAGCAAAGTCCAGAAAACGAAAGAGAGTTTGATTTCCAAACATATGTAGCTGAATTTTTGTGCAAGAGCTCTAGTCAGGCACACAGCCAAACTTGCTTTTGACAGGCATAGGTGAAATCTGGTGTGGTTGGAGAATTCCACCCATCCAAACAAACAAAAAAGAAACCTAAGCTGAGTGCGAGGTACCAGGGTACTTATATAGGGAAGCCTGAGAGGGCGGGGAGTTTCAGGGTTTCCTAGTTCCTCTCATTACAGAGCGTCATCTTCAGTTGCAAAACTTGAATCGGTTGGTTGAAGTGTTTTCACAGTCCATTTCTGCTTCAAGCCTACCACTACCTTTCCCCGGCGGAAAACGTCATCCCAAACAGCTTAGCTATTTCTAAGCTAGAATGAGCAAAAGTTCCCTAGAGTACAGCGTTTCTAGAGTCTCAGGTTCCTTCTCTGCCTGCCCCCCAGGGCCTTAGGCATGAGAAATCTTAGGCTTAATGTTTTTCCCTATGAAATACTGTCGCGTTAGGGGGCGTAGCTGACTAACTGTTACGGTTCTGGTCGGATTCAGGGTACTGAACTATCACGGTCACGGATTCACCTAAATAACTTAGCACGCCCTCGCTCTAGTCACGTTCAATGAGAACTGTCACGGCTAGGAACAATGCAATGAAGGGCAGTGTTCAAATGTTACCCCACGGCGTCCCAGTGCGGAGGGTGGCGGGGGAAAGAGAGGCTCAGCCCATCAACTGATCCCAGAAGTCAGAAAGGTATCCTTCGTGATGGTATGTTCCCTAACATCCCTTTTCACTTCAGACAGTTTACATTATTTTCTCTCTTTTAGGTGGAGCTTGAGTTACTCTAGTCAGGCATACCTTGGTTATGATTTGGTGAAAAGTTTTCTCGCTTTCGTTTAAAGGTAAGGGGTCTGAGAAATTCAGAGCGCACCCTCAGTGAGGGGTGGTCGCACCTTGGAGGCACGGAGCTTTTGGGATGGAGGTGTGTTTTGGTATTATAGTGATGATATAACGAGCAAAAGTTCACTAGAGTGCAACGTTTTGTCAAAAAAAAGACAGGTCGTTGGCGCAGGGTAGCAAACGTGCAGCTTATCGGTCTCAGTGTGCACACAAGAGCATCGGGTCCCCGTCTCGTTGCAGAGCCTATCCGTGGTGTCTCCACTCCGCCTTACGCTCCGTCCCGTTCCTTAGAGTCAGCACACCGAGTTCCCCTAGTGCGATAGCATGTGAAGTTGGAGGCCTTGGAAGTCCTGATCCATCCATTCCGAGCAGGAGATTGTGTTTTGGTGCGAACATGGAGAGAATCGAAGCTGCAACCTGAGTGGGAAGGACTGTTCCAAGTGCTCCTGCCTACTGAGATGGCAGGAAGAATGGCTGAGAAAGGGTGGACTCATACCTGGGTAAAAGCATCAGTTAACCTGATACCTGAGAGACTGCATTAACAAAGACTTCTAAGGTTAAAACTGTTAAAACTATCCATTGTAAACGTTTAACTTCTCCTTAGAAGAATTCTTACGGAATTAATGAGTAAAAGGGATTGAATTACACAGAATTGGAGTGTTTACAGGGAACACCCCCTGAAAGTGGGAGAAGGGTGGCGGGGGTATTTAATCCCCACCAGAAGAATCCTTATTAGTTTGTGATTTTTATTGTTTTGCTTAATTATTATTTCTTAATTATTATAGGGGTGTGTATATATATAGAGAGAAATGATGTATTTTAAGTTTATCTTAGTAATACCTATTCTCAATGGATTAGTGGTAGGATAGAGGGAAAAATCAGCATTTCCAATGAATCCAGAACATCTCTCGAGTTCTATCTTGAAATAATTGTTGGATTTGCACCCAGATGCCTAGAAAGACTGAAAAGGCCTTGTCCCTGATTGCTATTTCCAGCAGCAACTGTGTCTGGATACTCTAGATTTCTAAAAATGACAGATCATACTCAGTCCTGGGAAAGAATAGATTTTGAAGTTGAGCTCCCTGCACGTAATCCTGGCTACAATATACCGTGTTATCGAAGGTGCCTTTTAAACGACATTGATAGAAACTCAGGGGGCGACAGAACTGACCCTGGGTGTGGAACTATCCATACAGGGAATAATCCATACTGTACCAAATATGGTAGCCACAGGAATGCCAATATACGTAGCGCCCACCAGATGCAACATGAGAATCCTGTAACTGGATGGCCTGAGATGGTGGTAACTGGATGGCGAGAGGTGGTACCGGCTACGTGGCAATAAAGCCAGGAAGGTGTTGCCCCTGGGATGGAAGGGAGCTCGCACCCTGGAGGCAGTAATTCCAAATGTAACTATTCTTGAAGACCCACAAAGCCAAAGCCCCCTTGAGACCACACGCAGGATTAAGCGGACTCCAGATAGTTCTCTAGTAAACTTCTCTAGTATTTCACAGCCTTGCAAGGTGGTTTTTACCTTGGTTAGGGGCGGGTGAATTAGAAAAAGCTATTGTAAATATCTCTGCTATGACTGAAGAATTAGAAAATAAGTTTGATAAGTTTGCAAAAATAGTACTGCAGAATCGAATAGTATTAGATTCATTAATAACCTCATAAGGAGGAGCGTGCACTGTAATTAATGCTTGTTGCTGTATGTACGTAGATCAAATGGGACAAATTTGGCTGATATTTGGGGGGGGGGGGGAGAAAGTATATTGAGGGGGGTGGGGGGGAAAGATCCTACATAGAGTAGCTCAAGGTGATAGTTCCTGGGCATTTAGAAACATTTGGGAGAAAGTAACTTCGTGGTTACCTGAACAGAATTGGCTCAAACAACTGTTTGTTGGCATTGTAAAAATAATGGCATTGTACACCTACCGTCCCCCGTGACATCTGAAGAAGACTATTGCGCCTTAATGTTGGAAAAACTCAAGAGTGCGGTATGTGAAGAGGTGCGAAAACAACAGTAGGAGTAAGGAAAGAAGAGGGGGGAATTGCGAGAAACGAAGTTGTGTTTTTGCAGCAGAGAACTAATTTTCTGTATTCCGAGGTAGTTGTGTAGCCATAATAAGGAGAAATGCTACGTGGGTAAGTGGACAGTGGAAGGCCTCACTGTTCCAAAATAAGGCAGAAGCTTGAGGAAAAACAGGTCGAGCAGTGTGGGAACAGCAAAACAAAGATCACAGGTTCTTGAAACATAAGAAAGGCGGAAAAAAAGAAAATAAGAAGGGAGAAATTAAGGGGTTGAAAAAGAAGTAAAATTGTACATATATGGTGTAGAGGAGCGTCGAGTAGCTTGTGAACCTGTAGTGCTCGGCCAAGGAGGAAACAGGGGAGGTGACCAGGTGTCGGGGAATAGGGAATAAACGTTGATGCTTTGCTTACTGTAACGCGCTCCTAATTGGCAGGACGCCCGCCACTGCAACCGCGAATAAAACAGCCTCACAGAAGATCGTGTGTGAAGCAAATGATTTGAGATGTTTCTCGCAGATACACCTGGTGAGAGAGGACCGAGCACACCCGGGCCTTCTTTTAAAAAAAAAAAAAAAAAGGCACCAAAGGGGCAATCTCTGCCCTAAGTTGTGTAAACGCATAAAGCTGTGGGTGGCGATTTTTTGTTGTTCTTGTTGGGTTTTTTTAGCTCGCACATCAGCGCCGCTCCGGGAAGCCGTGCCCGCCGCTCTACTTCCGCGCATGCGCGGAGCCGGCCGGCTAGCTTAAGGAGGGGGAGCCGGGCAGCGCCGCAGGAGCCCCGCCCGCGGCAAAATGGCGGCGCCCTTCTCCGGAGCAGGACTCGCGCCGGGCTGGCGGCTGGCTCTGTACCCGGCTGGGAACCGAGCGCGGAAGTGGCCTGCAGGGCGTGCCGGCACCGAGGGGGAAACACTCTGTGATTGGCTGGCAGCAGTACGGGCAGAAGTGGCGTCAGCGCGTGCCTTCAATCAGGGCGAAAACACTCCATGATTGGCTGGCAACCCTGAGGGCGGAAGTGGCGACAGAGCGTGCCTGAACTAAAGGCAGAAACACTCCGTTATTGGCTGGGAACCCAGGGCGGAAATGGCGTCAACTCGTGCCTTCTCTGAGGGCAGAAACGCTCAGTCATTGCCTGGGAACCCAGGGCGGAAGTGACGGAAAGGACGTGCCTTCCCTGAGGGCGGAAACGCTCCGTGATTGGCTCGGAGGAACCCAGGGCGGAAGTGCCGTGCAGGGCTTGCCGGCACTATGGGCGGAGGCTGCGGGGCCGGACCGGGCTCGGGCCGGCGAGGCGCGGTGCAGCAACGAGGTTGGTGGTCGGGGCCGCCCCGGGCCGGGCCGGGAGGGGAGGGGGCGAGGCGGCGGGCGGTCGGGGCGCCACGCGGTCGGCGGCTTCTGCGGAAACGGCCCTTGTGCGGGGCGGGGGCGGCGCCGCGCCGGACCGGACCGGACCGGGCCGGGCGTGCGGCGGGGTCTGCACCGCGCGGGGCTTCGGGGGGCTGGGGGAGAGGGGGGGCGGAGCGGCGGGAGGCGGTGCGGGGGGGGCGGTTGTGTGCGCTTGGCCGACTCCCCTCTGGGTTGGATGGACTGCGCCGTCCCGAGGCATGCTGGGAGCTGTAGTTCTGTGGTGCGCGGCCGGTCTTTCCCCGAGCCGGGCCGGGGCCGGGCCGTGCGCGCCGGGAGGCGCAGGTCGCCGCTGGCTGCGAGCGCGGTCGCCGGCGGTGAGGCGAGCGAGAGCCTTCGGGGGTGCTTCCCCGGAGCGTCGGGCCGGGAGGGGTGGGGGCTGCGGCGGCCGGGCGCGGGTCCTCGCTGCGCTTGATCGCCGGGCCGCGCCTCGGAGGTTTTCCTCTCCCCGCGTGCTGACAGCCGGCTCTCTCCTTTTTCTGCGGCTCACCAGGGCAGAAGCAGCTCCGCGCCGCTAGGACCCCTGCGGGGTTTGTTGCCGAGCGAAGGTGGCGCACCGGCTACACCGAGGAAAGCTGCAGCTGGCGTGCTGCAGCCGCGGGTTTCCCAGGAGAAAGAGCAGCCCGACTGTCCCAGCTGTCCGGGTAAGTCGCAGCAACCTTTGGGTGAAACCGAGGCGTGCTCGTAAACTTCCTGCAGCCCAGGCTCAAAGGCGTAATCGAATGCGCTGAAGCGCGAACTGCTCGGTGCGGGGAAGCGCAAAGGAAAGCCGCGTAGCGCCTGCCAAGTTGTAGGAGCTTCTTAGACCTGGAATGAATTGGCCTGTCGAGCTCTGTCTCTTTGTTGCTCAGTCTGTGGTACGAGAGGCTAAGCTTTGTCCCGCCTCAGCTTTCAGAGTTGTCCTAGAAATAAACCGGGGCTTGCGGGGCTTTCCAGAACGCTGGTTGTGGTCGGTCAAGACAGACGTGAGAGGCAATTTCTGTCTGTCCATTGGTTACGTCCCGAGAGTTTTGCTTGAACTGTGTGCGATAAAAGAGGCCTCGGGCCCGTACTGAGCAGCGAGAGAAAGCAAAACTCCAGGTAAGCGCTGGCCGTGGCAAAGTTGCTTGGGAATTGAGCGGCTGGGGGTCTTTCCAGCAGAACTCGGTGCGCAGACAGAAACGTGACCTTCGAGGTCCCTGTCTGCCTTGCGTTGAAGCTGTGGTATTTGACCCCTAACTCCATGGAGTTGCTAAATCCTAGAGGGGATGATAGAGACGTCCCTGGTTCAGCCTTTTTTGCCACAGTCGTTGCGGAAATTTTGGAAAAGTGAGTCTTATCCCTCTCTTTAAATTCACCTTTTAAAGTATTCTTTCTGCAGACTCCTGTCTGTGGTTTAGGTACTTGATTTGCGTGAAACAGAGCCAGACTTTCCTATTAACTAGCGCCCCGATTGAAATTCCCTGTCGTCGGAGAACAAGAACTATAAATGGTGCTTGGCAGTTTAAAGTCTCTTGGCTTCTACGGAGGCTAACTTGCCAAAGCGAATAGGAAGTAGCGTAAAGTTCAGTAAAGACGCTGAATAGAAAAGGTCCTCTTCTGGACGGGAAAAGAGCTTCGCAGAACACGAGCTCTGTTTCCCGTAGGGCTCCCTGCTTACCCACCCGTTCAGCGATTATTGCAGGCTTTGACTGGTCCCCTCAGGTCCAATATCGCACAAGCGTTGTGCCGCAGATGGTACCTTAGCTTACTTTCCATCTCGTGCCGCGTTACTTATACCCGCAGAAGACTTACTTCAGCGTCGAATAAACCCCGTGCGAAGCGTCCCCGACTCGTGCCGGTGGGACCATCGCGTTGTGGCTGGTAAAATCCAGGAACAGGACGATGCTTGGAAGAACGTAGCCTGTGGAGGAGCAGGCAACAGTCTCCTGTTAGGCAACAGGTTTTCGAGACTGGTTTTCCCACCCCCCTGTGCATTTTGAAGGAGGCGGTCCCTAAGCTGATGCAATCCAACTGCATCTAAGCTGTAGGTTGTTACTTCCATACGCTGTAAAGGAACTTAACGTGTTGTTTTTTGTTTTTGTTTTTAAATCGAGGCTCGTGTGCGTCCGTTTGGCTTGTCCCGATGGCTGGTGTAGACGATCGCTCACGTGCCCCAAAGCTCCTTGTGCTGATGTTGGATGTGCCCCTCGGCAAAGGACCGCATCCCGTGTGTTCAGCTTTTCTTCCTTACCGTGTCGTACGTATGTATGTATTTATTTACTTTTCTCAAAGAAAGGGTGGATTTTTCATGGGTCTCTCTGCGAGCGTACCGAACAAGGCCGCAGTAAATACGCGTAAGCGAGCAGGCTGCAGCGCGTACTGGACGGTATCAGAGCGCTACCCTGCTAGCAGTGGAGAGCCAGGTGAAGGTGTCCAGGGTAAGGGCTTGTTCTGCCTCAAGTGGAACGGAAAGTTTCTGAAGTTGAGCATCCCGGGGGATGTTTGTAGGACTGTTGTTAGACGATAAAAGTCCAGATGGCTGTCGATGAAGGGGATTGTCCTGGTTTCAGTCAGGACAGAGTTAATTAACTCTGTCCTGACTGAAACCAGGACAGGATTTTGTTGGCTCTTTTAGATAGCTGTTCCTACCGAAGACCGCATCGGTTACAAAAGGTAGTAGTAACCTCGCAGTCTCTACGTTCTGTAGCGTCTGTAGCGAAATAAACTGGCGGATGAATAAATGAGCAGGTACAAATACACGTGACTCTACAGCTGAGATTAAATAACGTGCAGTTTCTTCTGTGTTTTGTCTTTCAAAGCACGTCGATGCTGAGCGCCTGAGCTTTTTGCTCGCGTTACCGAGGAAAGGAATGGCCGCGCTTCTTCCCCCCTCATCCCTCTCTTTTTTTTCTCTCTTCTCTTCTCCCTTGATGACAGGGACTCAAAATGTTTTCCTCGGATGTCCACGTGAAAGTTTAAAAAAAAAAAAAAAAAAGGCGACGGTGAACACTGACAGAATTGGGTGACTTTTTCAAGGTAGAGGGTAAAGAACGCGGAAATTTCTAGTACGTTAGCGTTACTCTGTTAACAGAACCAACGTACAGGCCGCTTGCTGTTCCTAGTTTTTTGGTTTGGTTTTCCTTTCAGCAGTCTCCCCAAAGGCTTTTCTGGACACGTTTTGTATCTTTTTTTGTTCTTCCAGGATTCATTCGTCAGCAAAGACGACCATGAAATCCGAGGGCTGTGGACAACCATCTACCAGATGGTTGCTGCAGTTGCCTTTGGTCACGTCATTCGTGCTTTTAGCTCGCCCTTTCCTTTATCTGGAGTTGAATTTTTCTTGCAGCGCTATGTTTGCAGTGGTAACATTGCTGCCGAGGTGTTTTTTGACTAAAAATGATCTTAACTGTAGTAGTGAATTCACAGAGTGTGGCTTTGTGTAATGATCACAACTTTTTTTTTTTCTTTGTCACAGATAGGAGAAAAGCTCTTTCCAGAGAGATGGAGAAGGAATTAATTATACCTCTGCCTCATTCTGTGAGACCAGAAGACAATGACTGACTAACTGTAAGCTGCGATTCTCAGGAGTCGCATGGCTGAGAGTCTCGGGTTCCTTCTCTGCCTGCCCCCCAGGGCCTTAGGCATGAGAAATCTTAGGCTTAATGTTTTTCCCTATGAAATACTGTCGCGTTAAGGGGCATAGCTGACTAACTGTTACGGTTCTGGTCGGATTCAGGGTACTGAACTGTCACGGTCACGGGTTCACCTAAATAACTTAGCACACCCTCGCTCTAGTCGCGTTCAATGAGAACTGTCACGGCTAGGAACAATGCACTGAACAGCAATTTATTACAGCAACAAGGACACAGGTTCTTTGGATCACCGGCGGTAAATTCACTGTCCGCGAAAGCAAGCGAGCACACGTGCTCAGCGCTCAGTGGTCGCACCTTGGAGGCACGGAGCTTTTTGGATGGAGGTGTGTTTTGATCTTATGATGATACTAGAATGAGCAAAAGTTCCCTAGAGTACAGTGTTTTGTTAAAAACATGACAGGTCGTTGGCTCAGGGTAGCAAACGTGCAGCTTATCGGTCTCAGTGTGCACAAGAGCATCGGGTCCCCATCTGGTCGCAGAGCCTATCCGTGGTGTTTCCACTCCGCCTTACGCTCCGTCCTGTTCCTTAGAGTCAGCACACCACGTTCCCCTGGTGCGATAGCATGTGAAGTTGGAGGCCTAGGGAACGCTTAGGTAGCGCAGCTGCCCTCCACCCTGAAAGCTTCTTCAGTGCTGTACGCTTTCTTTAAAAGGTGAATATGAGTTTAATTGGCCTAGTTACTTCAGGCAATTACTCCGCAACTACCCAAAGCAGCGATAGTGAGAAGCCCACTTCCAGCATCCGCTCCCCACGCAGGGACGGACGGGTGGACAGACGGACGCCGCTCTTTGCCTTGCCCGCCAGGGGAAGGGGAGAACGACCGGGCAGGGAGCCCCACCGCAGCCCCCCTCCCGGGAGTCCTGCACAGCAGTTTAATAAAGTTTGCTTTCCGGCCCGTGCCCCCTTTGGTGGTTGCCGCCCCGGTAAGTGGCTGTCGCCGTCTGCGTGTGGGTGCAGGTTCCGTAGCGGGGTGGGTGTGGAGGGGGCAGGGGCCCGGAGGGGGGGTGGCCCCGTGTCCGTCGTCCGGGGTGCGGGGCCAGTCCTGCCGGGTGGGGGGGCAGCTGCCTATTGCGGGACCGGGAGGGCAGCTCGGTGCTGTCTTTGCTCCCCGGGCTGGGGGGGACTGCTCTGTGTGGTGGGGGCTGCTTGCAGAAGCGCAGGTGGGGGGGGGCTGGGGGTTCCCGGCAGGACCCCCAGGGCAGGGGATGGCGTTGCGGAGGCCGGGTCCCGCGGGATTGGCGGCTGGGGCAGGGAAAGGCCAGGCAGCGATGGCACGGGGTGGCAGGCACGGGTCTGCGGGTGCTGGGCTGCGGGTCGGGAAGCCCGGGGCTGGCTCCGCGGCGTCCGCAGGGTCAAGCCGCCAGGAGCACCTTCTCCCCCAGCAAGCCGGGAGTTGCGGTCCTTGGGCTCAGAGCTTCCCGTTGCCCACATTGGGTTCGTTATTATCATCTCCCTGCCTTTTTTATCCTGGTAAAAAATGTACTGTTTCAGCTTGCCGTCGCTCAGCTTCCCAGCCGTGAGCGGCACGTTGCCCAAGGCAGATCCTGAGGCCTCCCTGAGGCGGCGTGGGGTGCAAAATTTCTGCTGTTTTCGTTTGTGCTTCTTCTGGGAAAATGGTCTGGGAAGCTGTGCCTGCTCACCTCGGGACGCCCCCTGCCGGCGAGAAGGGGGTACTGCAGGCGGCGCTGGTCCGCGCATGCGCGGTGGCGCCCCCGGGCGCCCTCTGCCGCCCCCTGCCGGGGCGAATCGGGTACTGCAGGCGGCGCTGGTCCGCGCATGCGCGGTGGCGCCCCCGGGCGCCCTCTGCCGCCCCCTGCCGGCGAAGAGCGGGTACTGCAGGCGGCACGGGGCGGCGCCTGCGCGGTGGAGCCCCCGGGCGCCCTCTGCCGCCCCCTGCCGGCGAGAAGTGGGTACTGCGGACGGCTCTGCTCCGGGCATGCGCGGTGGAGCCCCCGGGCGCTCCCTGCCGCCCCCTGCCGGCGAAAATCGGGTACTGCAGGCGGCGCGGGACGGCGCATGCGCATTGGCGCCCGCGGGCGCCCTCTGCCGCCCCCTGCCGGCTAAAGTCGGGTACTGCAGGCGGCGCTGGTCCGCGCATGCGCAGTTTTTTTTCCTGCGAGTGATGTTACTAAATTGATTTTTTTTTTGGGGGTGTCATCTGTTATGCTGCTAGATTTTTCTTCCTGTGTAGAAGAGGGGTTGAGCTCATTCCAGTTAGCTTCAGTAACTTGCTTTCTCATATTGTCATTTCAATATCCAAAGGTGAAGTAAAAGCATTGGTATTGTTGCTGCTAGACAGACACCAGTTCTCCTGTCTGCGCTCTGCATGCTGTTCAGATAAGCTAGAAAAAAATAAAGGCAAAGAAAAACAGCTGCTGTGCCTCCTGCTCTCTTTCTCCTTTCTCGTGCTTTGCCCCTCCCCTTTCCCAGGTGATTGGGTTTGGGTTCCAGGCAGAGCTTAATGGTAATTGAGTCACAGGCATGCCATCAGAGAGCTCATTCTGCCTGGACTGCGCTTTGGGGTAAGTGCTTTGGTTTTCCTTCAGTCAGTTGCAGGGGTCTTTAGGTGGTTAAGAGTCTACGGACTGATGCGTTTCCAAGTAGAGATCGGTACGTCCTTCTTTTTGAGGTAACAACTAGTAGGATCTGTTAGAGGCAGCTCTGGGGAGGGCTGACAGAGGGCCTGAGACTGATTAAAGAGGCAGGATCCATGAAGTAGTGGGGAAGGGAAGAAGGTAGGCACTCCGGGTTTAGGAATTGATCCGGTAACTCTGTGCAGAGACCAAGGTAAGAAATATTAAGTATTGCCTTGGGGGTCGGGTGAGACTCCGTGTGATGTGTGACTGAGACATACTTTTGTACGAAGCGAGTGTGGAGAGTCCTGATCCGCGGTTCCGTAGCTCCGTGAGGGGCGTGGCCGGAGACAGCCGAAGCGTGAGATAAGAGAGAGAAAGGAAGCGTCTCGGGAAATTTGGTGTACGGTAGCCCTTGCACGGGGAAGTGCTTGGCAGTACACCAGGGAAATTTGGTGTACGGTAGCCCTTGCACGGTAAAGTGCTTGGCAGTACGCCCCCATTTTCCAGAATCGGAACGTTAGTGTGTGGTACCCTGCAGGAGGGAAATTTCTGTAGCAGCACACTGACAAGGGCTAGGAAAAATGGGAAATATGAGTTCCAGGGGACAGGGAGATATCCCTGGGGGAGTGCCTGCCGACAGGTCTTCCTGAAGAATGATAAGAAACTGGAAAAATAATATCAAAATCAGAGGAGATGATAAAAGAAAGAGGAAAAAAAAAAGGTTAAATATTGTGTATCAGTCAGGACAAAAGAACCAATTAAGGAAACAGCAGTATTTTGGCCAAAATACGGGTCTGATGAAAATTCAGGCTTTAAATTTATACATAAACAATAAGATTCCTTTTTCGGAGAAGGAGCCAAGTTACGCTCCCTATAATCCTAATATTGCACCGGTGGCAGCAGCAGTCGCTCCAGGAAGGGAGACAGGGACTGTAATTAACACTGTCCCTAGAGAAGGAGCGTACTCTAGGCTCTGGCAAGAATTAGAACAAGGTAGAAGAGATGCTGAGAATTTTGCCTTCCCTGATACTAACAGTACTAACGCTAACTGTCTATCCTCTTAGGTGAACTCCCCCCTCTCCTTACCGGCAGAGAGGTTAGGAGTTTTAAGGAGGAGACGAAGTCCTTAGTTGAGGACCCCAACAGGCTAGCTGAACTCTTAGACCAGTTCCTAGGACCTAACCTACGCTCTTGAGGGGGAATTATGTCTATAAGTATGTTGTTTACAGGGAAAGAAATGCGAATGATCGGGAGGAGAGCTGCTATACAAAAATGGGAGAGAGCTCATCCTCCAGGACCAGGGGTAATACCGGCAGGGTAGAAATACCCACTTGCTGATCCTGGCTGGAATAATAATAATGCACAACACAGAAATCATATGAGAGATTTGGGGTCAGAATGAGAAAGTACTCGTGGATGAATCCCAAGGACCTGGTATCCCAAGGTCTCTTGAAAGTTCATTTTGTGATTAAAGCCTGGCAAGATACACAGAAAAAGCTCCAGAAGGTGGGGGGATGTAGTGAACAGTCACTGGGGGGGGGCCCTCCTGCGGGAGGCCCTGGAGGTGTATATCGGGTGGGGAGATGAGAAGGAAAAGCAGAGAGCGAAACTAATGGTATTGACGGTGTAGCAGGCAGTGAGGTGGAGGGTTGGAGAAAGAGAAAGAAAATCTTCAGGGGGAGTCAGGGCCAGGATGGAAAGGAGAAGAAGAGAGATGAAGGAATGGCAGGCAAGGAAAGCTCAGGGACAGGCTTTGAAGCGTGGCCAGGCTGGCCACTTCAAATAGCAATATCCGGAGTGGAAGAAGGAGGAGAGAAGGAAAATGGGAAAGTACAGGCTGGAGAAAGATAGAAGTGTTAAAAAGGGTTAGTGAAGGTGTTAAAGGTGTGGTATGTAGTGTTTGACAGAGCTGTTTGAAGTTGAACGAGTAGGGAAAGAGGATGAAGGCATTATCTAAGTAACAGTCTAGAAGTTTTGGTATATTTGCTGTGGTGTTTGGTCAGTTTCCCAAGTACTGGGGGGGGGGGGGGGGGGGCAGCCTGCTCCGCCCCCCGCCCCCCCCCCCCCCCCCCGAACCTTGCTATGTGAACCCAATACACTGGGGCAGCTAGATCATTACTGGCTTGTAAAGTATCAGGGGTAAAATTAACTAATGAAACCCTAAAAGTGATGGGGGTAGAAGGGGCTGGGATAACAGTGCCACTTTTGGGGGATACCAGGCTGATCGCTGGGCAATTACTGTATGTACCAAAGGCAGGGACTAACTTGTTGGGAAGGGATTTGATGATGACATTGTTAGGCTGGAATAACAGTGTTATTAATGGAGTGCTCTCAGGCCCTGAGAGCAAAGATCTATTCACCTCTGACTGGAAAGACCCGGAAATGGGGGCGGAAGCAACAATACAGGCGGACAGTTTTACCTCAGGGGTTTACAGGGCCACCAATTTATTTGGGCAAGTTCTAGAACAGATTTTGGAGCGATTACAACCTCCCGAGGAGGTATTACTGTTACAAATACGCAGATGATCTTTTATTGTCAGGACAGGAGAAAACAGTTGTGAAGGAAGCTACTGACAAGCTATTCGACTTTCTGGGAAAGCAGGGCTTGGGAGTATTGCAAAATAAATGACAATATGTAGAAGGAGAAGTCAGGTATTTAAGGCATCTAATGTCTGAGGGAAAACGAAGAATAAATCCAGAGAGGATTCAGGGAATTGTTGAAAACTAAGACAGAATTAAAAAGTTTTAAGAGAGATTTATTTTTTTCTTAAGGAATCAGGAGCCACGAAGTCTGAGGGAAAATGGATACTCCCTGCTGGGAGAGAAATGCTGAATAAAGCACCAATGAGGCAAATATTAACTGTCTTACATCAAGAGAGTCATTGGCAGGTGCAAGCAATGTGTGAGGTTGTGCTAAGAAAGTATGTCTGCGTAGGAATATACACTTTAGCGAAGCAAACATGCAGAGGATGTACCATATGTCAAAAGGTAAATAAAAAGGTCATCCGTAACCCACCTAGAGGGGGACGGGAGCCAGGAATTCGACCTTTCCAAAGCATACAGGTAGACTTTACCGAATTACCTGAAGCAGGGAGACTTAAGTACTTGTTTGTCCTAGTTGACCACGTGACTGGATGGGTGTAAGCTTTCCCCTCGGTATCTGCCACTGCGAACACGGTGGCTAAGGTATCACCGGAGCAAATAGTCCCTAGATGTGGGATAGTTGAAAACATTGATTCAGATCAAGGAAGTCACTTCACTTCACAAGTACTGCAAGGGTTAATGCAGGCCTTAGAGATTGAACGGAATTTTCACACCCCCTGGCACCCCTCCTCTTCTGGGAAGGTAGAGCGAATGAACCAGACATTAAAGAAGCAATTAACTAAATTAGTGTTAGAAACCCAACTTCCTTGGGTAGAATGATTACCTTCAGCACTCCTCCAGGTTCAAACAGCACCGAGAAAGGATCTAGGAATTTCACTGCATGAGATGCTGTTCGGATTCCCCTATCTGGGCAGAAGGGATGAGATACCGCAATTCGAAACAAGAGAGAGTTTTCTTAAGAACTGTGTTCTGGGGTTGTCCTCTTCTTTGTCATCTCTCAGAACCCGTGGGTTGTTGGCTCAAACCCCACCTTTGGAATTCCCCATTCTCCACCATCAACCAGGAAATTGGGTCCTGATTCGGACCTGGAAAGAATCAAAACTCCGGCCTGAATGGGAAGGACTATTCCAAGTACTACTAACCACTGAAACAGCCGTAAGAACTGCAGAAAAAGGCTGGACTCACCATACTCGAGTGAAGGTGTCCGTCGACCCTAGTACCTGGGAAGCTGTTCCTACAGAAGAGTTGTTGGAAGTTGAAATCGAAGAGAAAAATCTCGTAGCGGACTCTGAGCAGGATAAAAGCTTACAATTGCAAACTAACCTTTTATTTTCACAGGTAACTAATGAGCGTGACTCGTGATTGAGAGAAAGGACTGGCCTATGGCGAATCGAAGTGCTCCCAAGGGGTTTTTGTTCTAGTAGTAGTGTACATATATCTTACTGTTTGTATTGGTAATTATTTGGAAACCTAAGGGTTAAAAATAATGACAGGGAAAAATCAACTATTAATTTTGTTTCCAGTGATTGTGGGCCTCAGAGAAGGCCTTGGTCAATTGGCAACTTGGAAAAGGCATGACCAGATAATAGTAAGACGGGATACCCCGTCAGAATAGGGGGTGAATGTGACAGAGGGTTATGTACCACAGTCTGTCATGTTTGATGCTTGTGAGGTGTTAGCTTGTGGAGATTTAAATGCCCAATGACAATTGAGCAGAGAGAACAAATAACTGGGAGAGACCCAACAGCCAGATTGAGAACAGCTGTATGGAAACGATCCTCTATTGCCATCAGAGAAAGGGAGAAACTCAAGGAGAAAACAGGAGAGAAAACAGGAGTCCCTCTTTGAAATGTGGCAGTTCAAACATCTGACATTGAAACAGGGTATGGGGATGTGAACGCCCGGATAGAATGGGTCAAATATACTGTCCAGAGTCTCAACCATAGCAATTGCTATGCTTGTGCCTCGGGACGACCGACTGCCCAGACAGTGCCCTTCCCATTGGGGTGGACCAGGGATTCCCAGGGGATGCGATGTATGATTGCATTGTACCAAGAAAAGGCTGCCTGGGGAAATGAGGCCTGTAAGTCTCTCGCTTTGCTGTTCCCTTCCTTGCGTGATAGCAGTATCAGGGTTCCCCCTGCATTCTCTACAGCTATAGGTAACCATACAGCTTGCCTATCACGGCAAGCCGGGAATCAAATTGCTTCAGGGTTTGAGTCGCTGTTCTGGTGGGTAACAATCAATAAGAGTATTTATTATAATCAGCAGATATTCATAAATTATACAAGGGATGCGATAAGAGAAATCGCTGAACAACTAGATGCCACCAGCAGAATGGCTTGGGAAAACAGAATAGCATTAGATACGATGATCGTGGAGAAAGGAGGGGGGTGTGTGTGTGTGTGTGTGTGTTGTTTTTGCAGTTACATCGTTTAGAGGGAAGGAATGTGGCGTTGAGATAGGCTTGCAGTGATAAGAAAGCTTAACAGACAACCTTGTAAAATGCAGACAACCGGACTCCTTAGAGCAATTAGGTGAAAATCACGGTGTCAAGTCAGATAAGTGGAGAACCATTACCACTTCAAACAGTGAAAAAGTCAAAAGAAATTTGAAATTTAACAGGCCGTCAACTGAAGGCCACGTATTGTCTGTGAAGCGTGTCAGATAGGTTGTGAACCTGGAATACCCAGTCAATGGGGAAACAGGGGAGGGTCCCGGTCGTCGAGAAAGAAAGTATATAAACCGTACTATGTGACTAGCAGGTGCGCTCCTGCTTGTGGGACGCGTGCCATTGCGATCGCGAATAAATTACTGCTTCACTGAGCTCCTCGCCTGAGCCTAAGTTACTGGCTACGGAGTGTTTCTCACACTCCCCGCACATAATCCTGGCTACAATATACCGTGTTATCGAAGGTGCCTTTTAAACGACATTGATAGAAACTCAGGGGGCGACAGAACTGACCCTGGGTGTGGAACTATCCATACAGGGAATAATCCATACTGTACCAAATATGGTAGCCACAGGAATGCTAATATACGTAGCGCACACCAGATGCAACATGAGAATCCTGTAACTGGATGGCCTGAGATGGTGGTAACTGGATGGCGAGAGGTGGTACCGGCTACGTGGCAATAAAGCCAGGAAGGTGTTGCCCCTGGGATGGAAGGGAGCTCGCACCCTGGAGGCAGTAATTCCAAATGTAACTATTCTTGAAGACCCACAAAGCCAAAGCGCCCTTGAGACCACACGCAGGATTAAGCGGACTCCAGATAGTTCTCTAGTAAACTTCTCTAGTATTTCACAGCTTTGCAAGGTGGTTTTTACCTTGGTTAGGGATGGGTGAATTAGAAAAAGCTATTGTAAATATCTCTGCTATGACTGAAGAACTAGAAAATAAGTTCGGTAAGTTTGCAAAAATAGTGCTGTAGAATCGAATAGTATTAGATTCATTAATAACCTCATAAGGAGGAGCGTGCACTGTAATTAATGCTTGTTGCTGTATATACGTAGATCAAATGGGACGAATTTGACTGATATTTGGGGGGAAAAAAAAAGTATATTGAGGGGGGTGGGGGGGAAAGATCCTACATAGAGTAGCTCAAGGTGACAGTTCCTGGGCATTTAGAAACATTTGGGAGAAACTAACTTCGTGGTTACCTGAACAGAATTGGCTCAAACAACTGTTTGTTGGCATTGTAAAAATAATGGCATTGTACACCTACCGTCCCCCGTGACATCTGAAGAAGACTATTGCGCCTTAATGTTGGAAAAACTCAAGAGTGCGGTATGTGAAGAGGTGCAAAAACAACAGTAGGAGTAAGGAAAGAAGAGGGGGGAATTGCGAGAAACTAAGTTGTGTTTTTGCAGCGGAGAACTAATTTTCTGTATTCCGAGGTAGTTGTGTAGCCATAATAAGGAGAAATGCTACGTGGGTAAGTGGACAGTGGAAGGCCTCACTGTTCCAAAATAAGGCAGAAGCTTGAGGAAAAACGGGTCGAGCAGTGTGGGAACAGCAAAACAAAGATCACAGGTTCTTGAAACATAAGAAAGGCGGAAAAAAAGAAAATAAGAAGGGAGAAATTAAAGGGTTGAAAAAGAAGTAAAATTGTACATATATGGTGTAGAGGAGCGTCGAGTAGCTTGTGAACCTGTAGTGCTCGGCCAAGGAGGAAACAGGGGAGGTGACCAGGTGTCGGGGAATAGGGAATAAACGTTGATGCTTTGCTTACTGTAACGCGCTCCTAATTGGCAGGACGCCCGCCACTGCAACCGCGAATAAAACAGCCTCACAGAAGATCGTGTGTGAAGAAAATGATTTGAGATGTTTCTCGCAGATACACCTGGTGAGAGAGGACCGAGCACACCCGGGCCTTCTTTAAAAAAAAAAAAAGGCAACGCAGGGGCAACCTCAGGGTCGCCGTCCCACAGGGAAGCGGCGCAGTGATTGGCTGGAGCCTGAGGGCGGAAGTGGCGTCCGGACATGCCTTCCCTGAGGGCGGAAGCGCTCCGTGATTGGCTCGGAGGAACCCAGGGCGGAAGTGCCGTGCAGGGCTTGCCGGCACTATGGGCGGAGGCTGCGGGGCCGGACCGGGCTCGGGCCGGCGAGGCGCGGTGCAGCAACGAGGTTGGTGGTCGGGGCCGCCCCGGGCCGGGCCGAGCCTGGAGGGGAGGGGGCGAGGCGGCGGTCGGTCGGGGCGCCACGCGGTCGGCGGCTTCTGCGGAAACGGCCCTTGTGCGGGGCGGGGGCGGCGCCGGACCGGACCGGGCGTGCGGCGGGGTCTGCACTGCGCGGGGCTTCGGGGGGCTGGGGGAGAGTGGGGGGGAGTGGCGGGAGGCGGTGCGGGGGGGGTGGGGGCGGGCGCAGAGAGGGCGGGGGTTGTGTGCGCTTGGCCGACTCCCCTCTGGGTTGGATGGACTGCTCCGTCCCGAGGCATGCTGGGAGCTGTAGTTCTGTGTAGCCGGGCGGCCACATGGGCTCCGGGGTGCGCGGCCGGTCTTTCCCCGAGCCGGTGCCGGGCCGTGCGCACCGGGAGGCGCAGGTTGCCGCTGGATGCAGGTTTAAGCTTGGAAATAAAGGGGGAGTGAGGGAAGAAAAAAAGCAAAGCCTTACAGAGCCTCTGCTCTACCTAGGAACAAATAACGGTCTGTCTGCTTCTGGAAGAACTTCCAACCGCTGAGGACGGATGGGGCGGACCCCAAAAGCTAGATGGGGTTGTGTGAGAGCTGGTGATAATGCCAGCAGGACTCCACAGCCGACAAGAGACATCGTTGGCCTTGATGTCCGTCACAACGGAAAATGCTCGTTTAATCCAATTTGGGGAAGTCTGTCAAACTCTCAGAAACAATAGCAGTGAGACTCTATTATGCAGTCATGGTGAAAGTTTAGCATAGTGAAGAAACAGTGTGTATTAGGTAAGGTGACAAATGGAGTCACACCTCCCAGAAGTCCCAGTTTGTGGTCTTTAAGCTTTTTTTCTTGTTGGGGGAAGGTGGAGAGAGCCGAATATTATCCAGGAAGGTGACCAAATCCGTGCCTAAAAAGCTCAGCTGCTAAAGGTTTTATAAATGATCTTTGCACTGCACATTTCAGTTTTCATGAAGCCAAATTGAGATAAATCCAAAATTTTCTACGGATTTAAAAGAACGTTTACTAAAATATTCTTGTCATTCACAATAATAATGGAGTGAGTGAACTTGTTCCACACAGTGACCTTACTTTATTATTTTGTTTGTTGTATTCCAGCAAACTGTGTATGATCCCAGGAGCAAAGGCACAGTCTTGTGTAGCATTGTCATTCTGCCCCACCGCTCTGATATCTAACAAAGTAATACATTCTGGATGTTGTCTACAAATTCTTTCCTTCTTTATGTAAGAGGTCGATGCCCGTCGCCTAGTTTGTCACAGAGCGTCACTGAAGTGCTGTTTTATTTGTATTTGTGAAGACAGCAGAATCAAAGACAGCAGGTCAGTGACTCCCACCGAGATGGTCATTAAGATAAAACAGTGAAGTTTCTAGCATATATTAAAAAGCCTGGAGGAATTAGCATAGCTTGCAGCAAAGTGTGCTGGAAAGAGATGATATTTGAGAGCAAGCATGAAAATGTCGTCTTTTTACCGAGAATGATGAGAACTGATGCATCTGCCCTGCGTTTGGATAGGTAAGTGAGTTAAGAGGAGCCGAGCGTAGAGTCTGCAGGGGAATTGGGAAATGAATGAGATAATTTAATCTCTTTTCCGTGCAAGCGTGTTTTTGTTTTGTTTTTTAAATCCCATACTTTTGTTATTATCCAGAATTTTTAATATAACTCTGTATTTTAACTGGTCCGGGTTTATGGATAGCAGCTAAGTATAGAAAGAAATAAGATCCTGAAGCATCCCTGGAGCCGCTAACTCTACCTCTTTATCTGTTCCCTAAGAAGATGCCCTGGATTTAAAGACGGTGTGTAGTAAATGAAGTATGAGAAGAAACAGCTTCTTCGGACACTTGCGCTCCTCTTCTTCAGCTCGTGGAGAAGGCTGACAGCCTGTCTCACTCTCGTCAGTGCTACCCCACCAGCTCCTTTAGGAGCCCAGCACCGCGTTTGGCCTGTTGCGATCTTCCCGCTCCCCTCATTTCTGTGCTGCAACGCCACCATCCACGAGAAGTCAGGTAGGATCTGAAGACCTTTGACATTGCTAAAGAATCAAACCTCAGCTGTCAGTTTTAGCCCTTTGTATTCCAGACGTTTGCTTTGCTGGATGATGGTTTCGTTGTTGATTTTGTAATACGTTCTTTGTAGAGGTTATTTTAAGGAGCCAAGTAGGCAGCCTCCTTCCCTCGGTGGATTTGTGCGAGTTTTAGCTGAGCTTTGCACATCTGAGCGATTGCCCAGTGGCTGTTCTGGTCTTGACACGTCCCTAAAACCTTTGTCTGCCTCGCCCCTCCTCTTTGTGTATTAAGATGCACGTTTGCGCAAAAATTATGTACACCGTGCATAAGCCCCCCAGTGGTTATGGGGCATTTTCAGCATTTCACAGATAAGGCTCCGTGTTTACTTAATCACTTAGGCATAGTCCTGGCTTTCAGCGTAGGCATAGCTAATGATTGTTACTCAAGTGGTTATAAAGTTCCCAACGTTTGTTTGTTTATATATATAGAGAGAGAGAGAGAGAGAGAGAGAGAGAGAGATACATACCCATATGTATATGTATGTATATACATAAATGAAACTGAGTCTGTGGAGTAA